>NC_139893.1:5050551-5650551 GCF_905171665.1 Trachurus trachurus | reverse complement strand
ATATTAGCAGCTACTGTAGTGTCATGCTTTGGAGTCATTTTCATTTCTTTTTATTTAAAATCCAATTCTTGTTTACTTGAGCATAGTGTTTTAATACATAAACTGAAGCATGCATAATTATTTTATTGAGTGTAGCCTGTTTGTTTCCATAAAAACAGCCTTGATTCAACAGTTAGTAATTATATATATGTGGTAATTTGATCCCTACTGATGTTACCTTTGCATCCTCAGTGGACACAGAATAAACAGGACAAAGTCAAAGTCAGCTGGACAACACTGAAGACTATTTGCACTCTCTCTGGTGTCAGCTGGTTTAAGCCTTTTGTGTTTGCTTCTCTGCTTCTCTTTGTGCTCAGATTGTATGCTTAGTATAGCTGAGTGCTGTTCTCATTTTACATGATATTTCCTGCAGAACAAGTTTGAAATAGCGACTGAAAAAGAGCTCTATAACACTATGTGTTAATCAGCAGTCACTTTTTTAAGTCATTTCCAAGCTGCTGCTGCTGCTACAGTCCTGATTTTATAACTCGGCACTGTCTGACAAAATCACCAAACGTAGAAGTTAAAGACAAAGACAGTGGCTTCAGATATATTCATCTGTAAAATGATCGCTCACAGGGAAAGGTATAAACTTATTCACATCAGTATAGAGAGATGAGCGTGCAAAGAGAAAGCCTGAAAACACTCTGTTAGGGAAAACAGCTAGGGTTTAGCCTTCTGAATACACAACTCCAAATGCTACACTCCTCATAAATGTGCTCACAACCCAATGATTCAACATCAAGATCTTTGCATCAATAAACTAAAAACTTATTTTACAAATTGCAAGAAATGTGGGGGAAAAAAAGTTACAACTAGTTATAAACAAGATGCTAAAGAAGCTATTAACATACATTCTTAATGCTGTTGCAGTGCCCTTCCTTCGGAGTAGAGGTAGGTTATTAGCAGATGCCTCTATCCTGGGGAGAAATGGCAAACTGATTTTGAGATCTTCGAGGGTCTCGTCTAATTGGATGTTATTTATTAGGCGAAAAGAAGTCTGAGGAAAGGGCAGCTCTCTTCATGTTGTTGCTCATTTTCCCAGGCAGCACTATGGCAATGACTCTGTGTTGATGAACAGAGTGAGCTGGAGAGAAATACCTGCTTTATTCCAGGTGTCAATTAAGATACCCCTCCTAAGACCGTGAATGCAGGTACATTATATATCCATACAGTAACATGTAAACATGGCACGCTCAACATATAGAAAGATAGATGTGTTCTGTGTTCTTTTTAAAGGATAAACATCGGACCGAGGAGGAGGAGGAATGACTGCTGGAGATAAATGGCTGATAGAAATGTCTGCTTCACTTTTCATAATAGAGAGGTATTTATAAAAGGCCACGAAGTGGTACAAGAAACAGGAGTCAATAAAGATGGAATGTGGAATGACGTACTATAAATGTAAACATGAAGTGGCAGCAGGCAGCAGGTATTATATATTAAAGCCCTAAAGCCTTTCTGGTCATATGTAATAAGAAGCCTCTTATATTACGCTTACACCTAAAACTCCACTGCAACACCTTGTAATGTTCCCAGGAGTGTGATTTCATCATACACTGTATGTTACTCCATCATTATACCAATGGTAGCATGTTAGAGCAAAAAAATATAGCTCAATTAAAACTAATAAAACCAATTATTTTATCTAAAATGGACTGTGTGGAACCAAAGCAAGTGCCACCCTCGTCACAGAGAGTTGTATTATTATTTCTTTTTATAATCTGGATCAATAACTTAACAACAAAACAAGAGAGGCTGGTTTGTTTCCATGGGTGTCCCTCTGTCCCTTAATGTTAAACTCACATCTGGTACAACTAAATAAATACAAAACAAAACAGATGAAACATGAGTTGTACCGTGAAAAACCAAAAAAAAAAAAAAAAAAGGAGAGGGACAGGTTCCACATATCCCTCAATTCCCATCTGTCGGTGTCTCTAAAACATTCTGTGATTTTCACCCTCTCTTTGTGCGTACACCCACAGGAAAGCCCTGCTATACATGTTTTATCTCCATCTATTGACACTGATGATCTCAAAGAGCTTCTCCAGAGACTGATTCTGTGAAATCACAGAAACTGCGCAAAGTTCTGAGAGCTGTCAGTGTTCCTCTGGGTGTCCACTCACTGCATTTGCTTGTTTGTTTCTGCCTTTTTTTTCTCATATCTGGGCTGAGAGAGACGAGGCAGCTTCTCACTTCTTCTTCTTCTCCCTTTTTTCTTAGCTTTTCCAAACGTCAGTGATTAAAACCATATGGAGAAACAACTGTACCTACCGTATGACTGTCATGATAGTTAATTATTCTTAAAGGGAGATTTCAACATTTTGGCAAATTGGCCCATTGCCATAATCCCTATAGCTTTAGGAGTAGGTTCGTTACCTTTAATTGTCGGTGCAAGCTATTTTTAGATCAGCGGGGCAGAGCGGCGAGCTGCTCAGAGCTACGCTACGGAGGCTCATGGTATTTCTGGCTTTCCCTCATCAAATTCATCAAATACACAATCCAACAACTCCAAAACGCTCTAGTGGACAAGTTGTGACCTGCACATTCACCACGCTATGAGATAATAATCTAACATTATGAGAGTGACTTTAAAAGCGTAAGTAGTTCCGAGTATTTGCTTCGTGTGTCGTAATGTTACATAATTATACGTTATTATTTCATACCGCGGCGAATGTCGAATGCCGATACCGATACCTGGGCTTTGTCTATCGGACAATACCCAATCCAAAACCACCGTTAAATTAATCAACTGTACTATGATCTTGCTATTTAGTCAATATCTGGGCCAATATCCGATCTTAATATTGGAATCGGTGCATCACGAACTTTAAAACTGTCCCATTTCTTGTTTACCACATTAATCTCATGTGGTAAAATCTACAAAAGTCTTAATAGTCCAAAAAATACTGGACTGTCTCATTACAGAATAATCAATACATTATGAGGTTACACAAAACATCAACTAGCCATCACTGCCCACATGAGCGTGTTGTTAAGGACATGAAAATCAGTGATAATAAAAAAAAAAAACAATAATCTAAACAAAATAACTCTGCCATACAACACATGACACGCCGTCGTTCATCCCGACATGTTTCCACTTATGAAGCTTTTGTCTGAGTGTCAACACACCAGAGAAATTAGACGTAATTTATTTTAACTATCAATTAATGACTAGCCCTTTGGCCTCTGCTGTAAGGCCGAGCAACAAACTTTGGAAAACATGTCAGCTAATAAGCATAAATATGATCGGATTAAAAAAACAGCAGGGAAGCAAATCAACTAATGATATTTCTGAATGCTTACAGCAAGGCCACCAACACAATCACCACTCTATTCAAAAATTCATAAATCTGAACACACAGACCACACACACACATCATTAAAGAAAAGAAGGCGATGTAAGCTTTGAACTAGTGTGTGAAATGCTGCACAGTCTCATATGGACTTCTAATATTCCAGTTCAAGTTCAGAGCTAACAGGATGAAAGGTCCTCCTAGTGTGAAACAGTTCAAGCAGCAGAGGTTATCGCACCACGCCACACAAAAAAAAAAGTGAGAGCCGCAGTGAAATATGTGCTTAGTGATGGAGAACTCTACTCCAGTCTAGTACTTCAGTGAGGTCAAAGCTGGTCACACATTTTCATATCTGCCGAGAGGGCTTCAGGTTCATTAAAGTGACATGTTTGAATTTACTTTTTGCTTATTTCCCTGCACAACAATACAACGTGGCCATCAAATCTCAATCTACATTCATTTATTGAGATTTATGAGCCACTCTTCCTGACCAATTGTAGACTTGTACGGTTCACTTGAATAGATTTTATTGAAGTGTTTAAAATTCAAACAGGACGGGTCTCATCAGCTGGCCATCATGTACGTACGGAAATGATTTGAGAGCAACTATCAAAATGGGTTGTGCTGATGTGTCCATCACTAACAAATATGAGAGAAAGCTTCCTGTGTGTTCTTATGAATCAGATCACAGATAAAGCTAAATCTAAGGTACAGTGGCAAAGGGGAATACTTGCACTGGACTATTTGACGTACAGTATAGGCTCTACACAGCAAAGATGGTGTTTTTGTAAAACGTTTTTGTAGGGTTTGTACCTCAGCTCCAAGCACCTTGCCTCACTCTACTTTTTAATCCAATTGACGTTTTATTTATGTACCTTTCTTTAATAATGCATAATAATAACAATGTTTTATTATTTCAACTGTAGGATGTGACTCCTGAGCCTCTTGCTTGTATAAATCTTAATCTGAGTATGTATGTGAGACAAAGGTTTGTTTATGTTATATACAACAATCAGGCATAACATTATGGCCGCTGACAGGTGAAGTGAATAACACTGAATAACACTTCATCATGGCACCTGTTAGTGGGTTGGATACACTAGGCAGCAGGTGAGCATCGTGTCCTTGAAGTTGATGTGTTAGAAGCAGGAATTGTAAGGATTTGACCGGCCACAGGGCGTGTTTGTATCATAATGTTGTGCCTGATCAGTGTTTAGTATGTTTTTGTTATATCTTTCAGAAATGTAATTACGGTAACATATATTTTTAAAAACATGGATTGCGCTGAGTCACCAGCTCTACCCGTTGTTCCTGACTCATCCGAAGGTTACAGTACAATCTGACAAAAAACATTCATCATACTCTCTGAACTGTGTGCACAAAGTGTAAACTGTTACTGTAAGTTCACAGGAAAAGCAGCGAATGGGTAAAAGTACATATACAAAAAGAGAGACATACTAACCTCTGATTTCTGTTCCAGCACAGACATGAAGGCAGATCATGCAGCGAAGCAGAAGTTGCAAGAAGAGAATAAAGAAGAAGAGGCAAGCAGAGACAGAGAAAACAAGAGAGAGGAGAAAAGCTGGTTAGTGATGTTTGAAGTTAGCATTATTTCAGACATTTCGCTGTCAGCAAAGAGACAACAGGAAGCATTGCACTGAATATAAAGTGTTGTTACAGTCCACCGAGAGAGACTTTGTATGCATTTTACAGAAACAGTATCACTGTTATAGGCGGGAACTAAAGCTTCCAAAGTCATATTGCTTCACAATAATGGACTTGTCAAGAGCAGAAACAGAGCAGTGGTGGCAATTTCTCGTAATCACAGGGAATTACACAACATCGAGATGTGTCAAATCGTGGAGATGCTTAATGTTCTCGCAGTGATGAGTGATTTGAGTCACCGAGGGCATTAATAGTCAATGATGTGTGTCTCAATCTCAGACATCACAGGTCAGAGCCTCAGTTCTCCCATTGCATGCATTAACATACTAACTTCCCATGGCACTAATCCTTTGTCTGTCACATTTTTAATACATGTGAATGCATCTTGACGCCCATTTACAGCTAGGATTGTTGCTGAAAAAAAAAATAATAAAAAAATGCATGTGAATTTCACTTGTAATGTGCAGAAAAAAGGATTTGAAAGATTTCAGTGAAGAATCTGACGGCTGTACGTTTTGAACTGAGCTTGTGAGAGGAAGAGGAGGAGGAGGAAGAGGAGGGGAGGGGAGGGGGGGCATGAAACACAAAACACAATTTTCTCAGTGACTTCAAATTCTTTGATGCGTGTGTGTGAACATCTTCTGCAAAAACACATTTCACTGCTGCCCAAGTCCTCATGTGTTTTTTCAACAAAAATGCTTCCAATAAAACAGATCGCAACTCTCCGCCCGGGAAGTGTGCAGCCATGAAACTTTAGACATCTCCATAAAAATGCAGATTTCTGCAGTCGCTTCACTGTTACTTACTACACGGGTCAGCAGACTCGGTGCTACAATGAATTACAATGGCGCTCCAGCTTATATCACTTTCGCTTCCCTCATCTTTTGAAGTTCCTTGATGAAGCTCTGAGAAGAAGGACTCCTCTCTACCCTTACGGGCTCCACCCTCATCATATGAGACACTAACCACAAAGACTGCAATTAAAGCCCTCAGATGCCAAGGGAACAGATTAAAGCTCAGAGTTCAGAGGGAGACAGTCTGGCATCATTAGCTATGCTTAACATATAATCTGTGATTAATAATCACAATGAGATAACCCTCACTCATGGATCTGATGATTAACTTTCATTAACCTCTCACTATTCATATTCAACCTGAAAGTGTATAAGGACGACTTCTGTCATACAGCACCTCCTCTTTTCTCAAACTATGTGATCAGAGCTCAAAGAAGACGCCACTTGTGCCGCAAAGGAATACGATGTGAGAGCAGTGCATGCAGTGGCAGTGTACAGTAGGAGGGAATATACAGTATCATCATCATACAGCCAAAGGTGTCTAAAGGTTTTATTGTGATTCTTATAACAATAACTGGAAAATAAAGTCATTATTATAACAAAGAATAATAATAAAGTCAATGTTTGTTCAAGCTGTGCAAACAAAAAGAACCAAACACAGAATACTTCAGTATTTCCATGATGGTGATATTGGATATAACACTTTTGGAAAAATATCCCCTTTTTCTTTTATCTAGACAGCTGATAGCAGTGCAATAAATTATTGGGCAAGAAAATACCATGGTCCAGAAACTGTCAATGAAGCTGCATCTTAAAAACCTGTGTATAAATGTGTTTGTACAATAAAATGCATGTAAATGAGAGAGGGTTACTTGTGTTTATGTCATATGTTTTGGGGGATTGATCTGCCATTATTGCACAAATCAGGCTTACTTCTGTTTGCAAATGCTGCAGTGTGAATCAGAAAATAAGGATTTTACTATTTATCCTATTCTATCCATTTTCTATTTTCTATTCTCAATAGTTAAATGTTACAGTAAAGATAAAAACCTAACATTTGCAAAATTAAGTATGTTATCTTCAGCCTGTTACCTTTAACTTCATTGTGCCATCTCTACCAATAAAGCGATATTATATATTTCCATTGATCTGAATTTCAAAGCACAACACAGTGAGTTGAACACTTGAATGGTTTTGTAATGAGGACACCTGAGCAGTCGAAAATATGGATTGTGTCGAATTTTAAATTCAAGATTAGAATCTAATTCAGCTTGTTGCCTTACAAAGTAGATAAAGACACAATTGTGCGTCAGTGTGTGACAGACAGTAGCAACGCTATTCAGTGTGAAGGGCTGCGGTCATATTGCACTAAACAGCTATTTATGTAAAAGTTTACAAGTCGCATTATCTATGTTTATGGAAAATTGCCACAGAGATGATACGAGATTTAATCTGTAGGAAATAAACTAATATAACCTTTCAGTCGTATACTATGGGAGGTTGATAACATCTCAGGATGCTAGTAGGAAGAAATGGGACTGCGTGCCTGGAGTTGCAATGGCCTGAAGTGACCAAGGCCTCACAGACAGATGCAGACGTTTTAAAGACTGTGGGATGATGTCAGAAATATTTATGTGTGCAACTGTGCATATGCTTTTGGGGGTGCTAAGGTATAGAAGGGGATGTCATTTAATGCATGACAAATAGAAGTTCTAGTAAACATAAGTATTAATATTTATCAAGACATTGTATACAAGCTGCCATTGGGCAAATCTTTCATTTTAAGCATACATCTGTCACCCCGGTAAGTGGCTTTAGCAGACTTCCTGAATGGTCCAAAGACCTCTATTCAAGGAGCAAAAGTAGCAGCAGCAGCACCATCAACACGGGTACCCGTGGCTCGATTAATCCTTCTTTCTTTCCCTCGGGAATTTAAATTCTCTGTCTGGCTCTTGAGAAAAAGAAAAAAAAAGGTAATTTTCAAAACCATTCCTTCCAGTTTGCCTGAAACAGCTCATCTCAAAAGGTTGGCTGGATGAGTTTCTCATATTCCTCGACAAAACACAGACTCACTCTCCACTCCACCTATTTCCTCATGTTTTGAAAATGAAAAGTTGATGGGAAGTTTCATTATTTTCGCGAAACACAAGTGGAGACAGACACTCGTCGACAACAGTTTTATCTTACACAAAGCAAGCTGCCGCCGCCGCCCCCCCTTTTCCATGCATCCACTCTTGCAGAACAGCAGCTGTGTTGTAAGAGAGAGTAGAAAGAAGAAGTAGAAAGTGATAGAGAAGAACAGCAGGGAGGGAATTGGCTTCTCTGTCTTAGCTTTCAACAGAGACTAGATACCCAACCAGTAATGTTTTTGGGGTCTGTTCACGTCAGTTATTTACAAAATGCCAACACATGTAGTCAGGGTAAATAAATACACAAGCTGTGAGTGACGATGTAACACAAATTTAGTGATTTAACTTCACTAACGACCTCAGGCTTGGGTCAAGTTCGGTTCAGTTACTACTTTTGCAGCACAAAGCCATATTCAAACCAAATCTTATATGGAGGAGATAATCACTGACCTCTGGAGATAAAAAATAACGGTACAACATATAGAGATAATTATCTCTATTACTATATGAACTGAAGATGTCTGCCTAAGCCTTGAAAATCTAACTCTACAGCTCTACAAGACTCGGATGAATACCGGTAACAAAGACGACAAAGTTTGGCCAGAAATAGCATTAAAAAGTTCCTGTCTGATCCCGAGTTAAATGTGTTTGTGCAACATGCACACGGCGTTAATGAGAAGGTTCCCAGACAACCTGTTTATTCACAGGATGGGTGTCATAATTAACAACACAGGAAGAGAGTCTCTTTTTTTTAATGAGCGAGTAAATGGGAAATCAACAACATTTTCCTGCAGCAACGTACAATCCTATCTGACCACCACCGCCATTGATTTACTGTAGCAGGTTACAATTAGACCTGACAGATCTTCCTCCTTGTTCCTGCAGTGTTTCTTCCTGCAGCATTTACACCAAAGCAGCAGGATTTGTACATCAGTGCTTTACATATATATGGCAGCAAAACAAATATACTGCGATATTTTGGCTTCACAGTGGTTTTGAAAAGTCTCTACGAGCATGGATTTTTTCTTGAACCCCAATACTTAGGAGCACTGCATAATTGTGTATTGAAATATTATTTCAATGTGCACCAAATTGCCAAACAAACTAAAAGGCTGGGTGCTCCCATCATAGCTGTGCAGACTCCAAGATAAAGTGGCATTTCTAGTTTAGAAAATCCACAAAATTAAAACAATGAAACTATGACATTCTCCACTAAAACAATCCATCTGTCTGCGCCTAATAACTTCTTTATTGAATTCTATCTGAAATGTGAGCTGCATAACAATATCCCCTTCATAGTAAACTGGAGGAGAAGTTATTGGACTTTTAATAGTTAAACCAAATGTGCAGGTAGTGTCTGTACTATTCCTTTCAATGTGTAAGTATGTTCAGTTCATGGTTATGTATACAACATCCTGCCTGTCATGCTTGTTTTCTTGTTCTGCACCCTGTCTGCAAAGAAACAAGTTTTTTTTTCTATGTTTGTTTGTTTTTATTGATATTTATTCAACCAGGACTCTGCCCCAACGTCTTAAAAACCAACAACATATGACATTTCATCTATTTGTCTGGTATCTAGGAAGTGATTAAAACAGCACCATGGCTAATGCACACGGTTATTGGAAGCATCAAGTTTTCAGCATAGTTGACATTCTCCCTAGACTAATTAGGCTGTTTCCTTGAATGAATGTAGAGGCGTTTGATATTTATCTATAAGGCATCAGCAGCTATGCACATCACTAATGAGTCCAAGCAATGATTACACAGTGACTAGAATAATTTAAGATGTAATCAGCCTCGGAGGTGACCGAATTTGGTCATAAAAGAACCAACTGATTGAATTAAATTGTGTCTTTTTAGCACTGTCAACTTGTTGTTGTTGCTTTTATTCATCTTTAATTTGATTGGGACAGTGAGAGAGTGGCAGGAGAGTTTTGGGAGAGGGGGGATGTCATGTAGTTAAGGAAAGTGTTATGCACCGTACCAGGTGAGCCACCAGGTGCGAACAGGTCTTACTGACCTTGGCTGCTTAAAAAAAAGACAAAGCCTCATTAACTCTGAGGTGTTGAATACCTGTCACTGCTAAAGAAAAATAAAGTCACAGTGAAGGTACCACAAAGAATATTATCACAAACAAATTGTCAGAGAAAGAATTACCTCAATTTTAGAGCTGCTACTTTTTTACCCGACCTTTTTTTTAATGATTTTTTTTATGATATGATGGATTGGAAATATCTTTGCAGATCCAATAATATCTGGATATTTAGATTTTTGAGTCAATAATGGGAACTGAGACTGAAATATAACTTGAATGTTTCGTAAGGATTTTTTTTTTCAGAACTAGTAACTAATAAACTCACAAATAGATATAGATAGATACCTATATGGAGAAAAAAACTCAATACGATGCAGCCTCTCCAAAGTTCACATCATGATAGATCAACATAAACAAGCACACAGGATTCATCAAGTCCACACTAGATTGCTTCTTTTTACCACCTCTGCAATGAAAAATGGGCTATCTATCTATCTATCTATCTATCTATCTATCTATCTATCTATCTATCTATCTATCTATCTATCTATCTATCTATCTATCTATCCTGTCATTTGTCAATTACAGTAGAGACGTAACATTATAAACGTTACTGAACGATATCTTCTCACTGTGTCATCCCTAATTGAAAGCTTTATGTTGCTCAGGATGGGATTCAGTACTGTATGTGCAACAGAGCTTTATAGCTAATGAGCTGAGAGAAGAGTGCAGAAATCAACTCTTGTTATTCTGCATTTTAATTTAGTTCACTCTGACCTGCTGACTAGAAAGAAAGAAACAAAAAAGAACACCCACTTATTGCAATTTGATCACTGGGATGTGTTGACCTCCTGCCAATAAACACTGAATAGACAGACAAAAGGGCCATTATGGATATTTCTGTGAATACAATCTGTAGTTAATCTTACTGTGTGTTTCATTCATACAAACACAGCGATAAAGACTCTTGTTGGATGTGTACTTCCTCTTGGCACAATGAACGATAATTTAAAAAAAAAACATTCCTTTTGTTTTTATTTACACTTGATTAACTAGTGTTCTGCCAAAAAAATACACTCCAAATGCTCTCCAAACAGAACTATTCACAGTCCCCATCCGAACTCAGCGGTTTGTGTACAGGATGGCAGGGGCTCTGTTAGAAGCTGCTGCACACACATCAGAAAACAATAAGTAATTCTGAAGGGATGAAAATTAAACTTTAATAAGGAAAACTGAGTGAATACTGTGTCATACTGTGTCCTTTTCAATGTTTAATGTTGATCCAGATGCTGCTGCTCTTAAGTGAGATGAAACATGATGCTACATGGCTGTGCTAATAAGAAGACAAGCCTGCATGCACGTACTGTAACGCTCGCCGACACACAACAGCAGTCGCAAACTGGGTCTAAACAGCTCGAACCCATCCGTCACGCTGTTCCTACAACCTCCACTGGGACGGAAAGAATCAACGAGGAAAACAACTAACGGAGAGCGCTTCCAAACAATGTGAAAGGTTTGATTTTGGTCAAATATTTTTTGCCTTTCTCGTCAAATTGAAAATGGATTACAAACAAGGCAGGCAGGCAGGCGGCACACTGCCGAGCAGCAGCACTTTTTGCATTCCTCGTATGATGAGAAGTGTGTTTCATGATTACTGTAAAATAGGATGCGATGTTCAAACGTGTGGAAGCTCTCTGGGTCGTTAGTTACACCAACAGAATACAATTGTGAGCTGGTGGACATCCTTCCTGTGTCCTCTCCTGAGAACACCTGCTTGACTGTCTGCCTATCTGTTTGCCATTTAGATCCGCCTCCATTATTCAACACCTTGACGGTGGAGAACAAGAGTGCGTTGGTGTGTAGGGGAGGTCTTGTGTGGTTTGAGAGGATGAGAGCATAGAGTTGTGACAGGTAGATAACACCTGGATGAATAATTCAAATTGGTGTAAGCTAGCTGAGTCAGTGACAAGACGAGAAGGGAAAAAAAAACAAGACATGTGAATAAATCATCAGAGAGGGGACTAATAGACCGAGCACAGGAGAGGACCAGACTGATAACATCTCT
The DNA here is from genome assembly GCF_905171665.1 of Trachurus trachurus. NCBI lineage: Eukaryota > Metazoa > Chordata > Actinopteri > Carangiformes > Carangidae > Trachurus > Trachurus trachurus. The sequence continues at coordinate 5,638,525 of NC_139893.1, read as the reverse complement.
GGCTGCCTCCTGCTGTACCTTTAATCATCCCAACAACTTGTACAAATGAATATTCCAGCTCTTACCAACCAGACTAATGTGTGAGGATGGAGCCGGATGGCGTCTCATCATGCAGCATTAACACCGGGAGTAGTCTAAATCGCTCACCAAAATCTATAACAGCATGATAACCTTGGGGATTTGGCTTCAGCAAGAACTGGTGACTATTAACGTATCTGTTAGAGAGACTGTACTAGAGCTGGGGAAGAGGGGAAGGACATGAAATATAGGAGTAAACACGTCTGTCCAGATAAAACTCAACATTGTGCTACTGTAACATTGTTGTTTATCATAACTGTATCTTGAAATATTATACATTATTGACTAGGTTTTACTCAAATAATTGATCAAGAGTTGTACTTTGCTAAATCTAGTTTAAAATACCAACAGTGACCAGACCAAAATGTTTCCCCAAAGTTCCTCATGAGTCAAAAAGCCAGAAATGAAAGTGTGAATTGGACTGAGGAGAAAGTAAAGTGTAGTGGCAAGAGTTGGAACAGAGTAGAAAATGTGTAGTGCTAAATAATCTATACAAGAATGGATGTGATTGGGCATGTCCTGAAGGAAGGTCTCTGTAAGTTCACTTAAACAAGCAACAAAATATTTTATGTAATAACAAGTTAAATAATATATTAAGGACAAATGTTTGGTTCGTGTGAAAGCATCCACCACTTAATGACGAAGCTGTCTCAGCGTACAAGTGCAACAGTCAGTCAGGTGGCTGTTGAATAACTAGGAATATGAAAAATAAATAAATAAAAAGAGAAACATTGTGAGAGCCTGACCTGTTCTTTGTGAACCAAAAGTGAGAGCGACTCTGCTCAGTAATTCTGGTTTAGCATATCGGTCCTCATCAGCCCGCACCCAGAAACAGCTCTCTGACATTTCCTGGGGACGAATCTGAAAACACACATCGACAGTTCAGCACATTTAGGTTGTGTAATTTACACATCATAGAGGCTACACAGGGAAAGGTCAGTATAAATAATATATGGATGAATCTAAATCAGATATTGACTTCATATTAAAGCTGCAAAAGATGAATTCATGCAATAATATGCCACTAATCTGCCAATTAAAGCCATACTATACTATATTACAAACAGTACCATAAAGAACAGTCTCTGAAATTAGAGCAACTACTCCAGTTGGCAGATGAACACATAATAAAAGATCAATACCTTGTCTTGCTTTAGTATTGCTCAAAAAGGAAAGTGTGAATATAACACATCTTAGCCTGTGAAGCACGCTCCAAACTAATAAGGCCTGTATATACATGCATGCAAACACATGTGTTAAAAATACATCCGTGCTGCTGGGGCCTGACATCTTTCGAGAGAGCAGCGCTTTAAATTTATTTCAAGCTCCATTTAGCAATATTTTCAAAATGAACACTTCCCTTAATGTGAAAGGGGTGCTAGTACTGCTGATGCCTTGGAGAACCAACACCCTACTCTCTCTGACTCAAGATATTCTGCAAATTTTAGCACCTAAAATCAAAGTGAAAGTTGTCACTGCCCGAAGCTTATACAGAGCAACTGGTGCTAAGAAACCCAGATGTTGTTCTCTCTTGGTGCAAACAAAGTTAGGCTGAGATGCTCAGAATTGTTAGAATAAAAGTCCAACTGCAATTATGTACTGTAAAACTTTACCCTGTTGCTAGTAGATATGTAAAGTGTCAACACATTAGTACAAATAAGATACGGTTTATCTTATTAGTATGGCTTAGCTTCATCTAGGTTGTTCGGCCTCTTCCTGTCCGTCAAAAATGCTTAATCAACAAGCTCTAATTATTAAAAAGTGTATTAACTATTCTCCAAATCTAGCTGAGTGACTCTTGCAACAGTTCTAAGTCTGAAAGTCTTGATTCTGAAGAAGTTTCAGAACAGCTTTGTCCCAAACACAACCATATGTGGGGTCTCGTACAGCTGTGCCATAAGACAGGTCCTCCTCATGTCCTACTAAAAGGTCCGTGTTCAAACATATGGTTTATTTTGCTGAACACCTGTACCGATGTGCACCTGACATTAAATTATTAATCATGCAACAAACCGGTATCACTCGGTGTGTGAACTAATATTGCTCTGCGGAGAACAACATCTGCAGAGGGACCACTGAGGCCGCTCTGACAATCGCATCTGATCATCTGTTATTTTCAATTATTGCTGGCTTGGCACCGAAGTAGGAAGTTGTTGTTTAACTCTTAGAAAACATCTGTAATGTTCAGGCGCTGCCAATGAACATCAGGAACAAAGTTTAGAGCAGAGAGAAAGGCCACTATGAATACATGGCCTAATTGTTCTACTTTCTTATCCCAAACTTTTCTATCCACCTTTTTCCGAACGTCAAAAACGTAAGCTGCTTTTGCTCTTCCGGTGGAATTTTATGTTTTGTGTTTCTATGGTTTCAGTAGTCAATGTAGTAAATGCATGGATTTTTTTTTTTTTCCTATGAAAATCTGTTAAACTCATGGATAATCACGCCAGCTTTTAACAATGGATATCACACAAATGGACATCCGCGTTAAAACCCAGCGTTAATACAGTAGATCAATGCGTTTACCGCAACTATGGCAACGACTGAAAACCATGGAAACGTAAACGTACAATTCCACCGGAAATGCAATACCGGCTTCCGGTTCTGACCATAGATGACGTTCGGAAACTTGTCGATATAGAGAAATGTAATTCTACCAGAAATCAGTCAGAAGATGCTGACAGTTGGGGCGGTGTTTAGCTCAGTTGGTAGAGCACCCGCCCCATGTGTTGAGGCTATAGTCCTCACTGCAGGCGGCCCCGGTTCGAATCCCGCTTCGGACAGCCCTATCCTGCGTGTCATTCCCCCTCTCTGCCTCCCATTTCCTGTCACACTCTCAACTGTCCTATCTAATAAAGGCATGAAAAAGCCAAAAAAATATACTTAAAAAAAAAAAAAAGAAGATGCTGACAGTTAAAGCAGAAGTAAGCGATCCGGTCGTTTTGGCTAACTTCTTGTCAGCCGATGGAGTTAGCAGCCCCCGCCCTCATCATGGATCTATTGGTCCTCGTCCCTACGTCACCACATTCACGCGCATCCCTTGGCTGCACACACAGCCCTTTATGCCGTTCTCTCTCCTCATTGGATAAAGGTTGTAGGATACAAGGAAAGTTTTCTCCTCGGCTTACAGCAGAGCAGAGTGACTGACAGACCCGTGTTTCGGACCAAACACACTATATAAGTGATTCCCGTCGGAAGATATAACTATTTAAGACTTATATTAACACGCTTACTTCTGCTTTAATAAAACCTTCAGAATAAAATGTTTAATTTAGACCGTGAAGTCCATAATGAGTCCCTTGTATATCAAAATGGAGATGCTGAATATTAAAAATATCTCCCTGTGGCTTACCTTGGACCAGTTGAGGCGCTTCATGGAGGTTTCAAGCTTGAATTCCTTCTTAGGCCTAAGGCCATAAGGCAGTGCATTGTGGGTAGGGGAGCCTAGAGCACCCCCAAACCCTAGAGGAGGGGGTGGCGGGGCACCGAATGGAGGAGGCACTCCGGGTGGAGGAGGCGGGGCGGGGCAGCCAGGTAAGGGAGGCGGCGGAGGAGGAGGAGGGGGAGCTGGACAGCCGGGTGGAGCTGGGGAGGCCGGCGCTCGACCGTGGGGAGAGGACAGACTCGCAGGTACGGCTCCGAACTGGGGAGGCAAGGAGAAGAAGAAACGCATGAAGAGACAGAACCATAACATTAAAAAAAACAAGTGTGACAGCTGAGGTTTGCTTTCTCCAAACTATGACTGCATTAAAAATGCAAACGTTAGCCTAAGATTAAACAAAACATTATGTAACAAGAAAATTGCAAATTAAACATGCAGAATGAAGAAACACTGGGATGAGTCACACAAATGATCTTTTATTATCATAATTAACACCCTTTAATCCATGTTTATTATAGGGAGAAATATTATCTGTATAACCAAAGCAGAATTTACTGTAGCCTAAGCCTCTAGCCTATAGCTCATGTCATTTCACTTTTACGTAACTATAAAACCCAGCTGGTCTGAGCAGGATTGTCATACGCAGCCTTGAACTTTTAAGTCTTGCAGAAGAAGAATATCCTGCAGCATCTTTCTAACATTTCAGTCTCTCTCAACCTTCATTAAAAATCTCAGAGGTTTCAATTTATCAACAAAAAAATCTATCTTTCTTCTTTTCAGTGTTTATGCAGTTAAACCAGTTTAAAATGTTTTTTTTATTCTTTTTTTTATCAGCTTGGGGGTCAGATACTGTTCTACTGCTGGCTATTTTTAGTTTCAACTTATTATGGGCTATGGTCATGTAAAGTTTGATTCCGATAAATATAACATATTTGTAGAATATTTTGTTTATTTCTAGTATTGGCTCCTTTTTTATTATTATTTACAGTGTGTGGTGCCATGCTCACAAAACTGGTGCTAAAGGATAAATAAAATAAACTGCAAACTCAAATCACAAGGGAAAAAAAAAAGACTGGATCTGGTGAGGATAAAAAAAAAAAAAAGGAAGAAGACGACGTACAGCATCTGCCCGAGTGTATAGCACACAAGGGTCTCACATCTAATACCACTGGGCGACGGATAACAGAGGCGTGTTCTCTCAACCATCCAGCAGAGGCCAAATGCTCATAAACAGGCCAGATTCGGTCCTGAACATACCCGCAATGATTTGTTTTTTCCAAAGCTAAAAATCAAATGTTATAACCGGGGCTACAAAGCTCCGTAAATTGTATCATACAGAGCAAATGGCTTATTGATCCATGTACCAGTTTTAGATTAAAGACGCACACTAAAGGTCAGCCCTGGGCCCTTACTCTGCCACTGCCTCTGGAGGGGAAGAACATCTTTGCTGAATTAACAAGTGTGCATGTGTGTGTGTGTGTGTGTGTGTGTGTGTGTGCTGCTGAGAGTTGGACTGACACAGACAAAGACGGCGGCACAAAGAGTGTGTGCGTACCCACATTGGTTAAATGTACCGCCGTCATTTGAACCAAGGTACTATTTGAGTATTCATTCTGTGTTTGCTCTCTCAAATTGAAAAATTATCTGGAAAATAAAAAGGAAGTTCTGTTCCCCTCTCTGAGTGTGTAGTTATCTTGCTGTGCTAGGGCGTGGGAGCAACTCTCTGGAGTATTGGGGGGGTGGGGGGGTTTGAAGAGAGGCCCAGTAGTGAGACTGAAGGGGGTTGTCAGAATAAATTGCTTTTAGAACAATTTCCTCTTATGGGATAGAGATCAGAGAATTAGAAATGGCCAACATGGAGGACTGGTGAGTGTTCTCATTAGACTTAGTGTCAGCTAGCCAGTAGAGCAGCCTCCATGTCAAACCAAACTGCAGGCTCCAGTGGATTAAAAACCCCCATTTCCACAACCACCACAACCTCATGCTACTGTACTACTCCGCCACCACCCCAAAATAACAAGAACGTCTCATCATGGAAAGTAAGAAAAGAAAGTTGAACTGAACTTCTGTGATACTTTTAGATTCATTGCTGGTTGCTGAGTAATCAGATTTCATATTTTCTCCTATCTATGAAAGAATTAAAGGTATAATGTGTAGGAATTACCCCCATCTAGCGGTGCGGTTGCATATCTGAACATATTCTAGATCTTGCATTCACGTGAAATCGGGCAGACGTCAGACTGACAACAGGCGCTGCATGTAACAGGATAAACAAGCGTCTATGTAAACAAGTGGTCCGCCAGCATGAGGCAAAACAATACAGGTGTGACAATATGTTGTCATGGTGATGTAGTATTGTTTAACTGAGCCACGTTTTACCGTCTTTCTTTCGTGGAGTAAAATGAAATCCGGTTGGTTTGCCGACGGCCGTCTGCCTGACTGCACCTGAATGCAACACCAGTGCCTCCGTCCTTCCTCACACTACACAGTGGTGACAGTTTTAACAGGCGCTACCTGGAAAACTTTCTCCCCGAGCCGACAGCTCCGCTCCGAGGTTCGGTGCATCGCCCACTTACGTATTTGTAACGACTTGTAACAACTCATTCTAAGGTACGAGAAAGCTTTCATTTGTATGCGGGTGTGATTCGACTTCAGAGAAATACGTATTTATGAAAGCAATATTTCATTTTTGCTAATAAAAAGCCAAATAAGTTACATACTGGGGCTTTAACACATTTAGTTTGAAAACAATGACATTGAAAGTCACATACCTGGGACCTGAAGGCCTGCAGCTCTGCTTGTAGTCCAGCTATTTTCTCTTCGCACTTCACCAGCTGAACCTGTGTGTCCTGTCTGCTCACAAACTCCTCGTCAAACTAAAAAAGGAGAAACCCACGAACAAACAAACACTGACACTGTAACTACGAAATTAAAATATAATTAAATATCTAATTCAATTATTCAAGTCTAATGGTATAATTATTTTAAATAATTTATTTCATCATACCTTAATTATCTCCATTTACTGATTGAGTTTCAACCTTTTGTCAAACACCCACCCATTAATAAAAACATTGTACACATGCCAATCAGTGAGCCCATACTTGTAATCAGGATCTGCAACCTGCTGTTGCTGCCTGCACTTCAATTAATCACAGCAGCCAATCCATCTGACCTCCACATTTCAACAAGCATGTGCATGACTGTGTGAAGTTACAATGACAAAAGAATGAAAAATTGCATTGTTTTGTTTTTTTGCTAAAGCTTACTGCAGCGCGATGCATTTGCAAAACTATAAACCATTTTATTGTCCATCTGTGCTATGCATATTCAAATGCAGATCTAAAATATAGCTGCTAAAGCTGTAGCATATATCATTCATCTACAAAGCTGGAGGAAAAAACAAGCTTTACCTCATCAATGTTCAGACACTGAAAAATCTAAGGCAATGAGTACAATTGTTATTGACAACAAGAACTCTTTACCCACAAATGCCTCACAAAGACATGCATTCAATATGTTTCATTTCCTTGGGATCTGAGGATTTTAAAGTAATTACTCTGATTATGATTTTACAGTAAGCTGTAATAGTCTTTTATGCTAACCTTTAAAATACAATCCTTATTTGTCTGTATACCATTTCAAATCCATGGCATCTTTACATTATCTCTATATCATTTCATTAACTCAAGGCCCCAGGGGACTTACAGACTGTTTACTCTATAATATTAACGTTTTATTACCTAAACAGGTGTTATTTTTTCACAACATTAGAATGCGTGCCAGCATGATTTAATGGGTTTTGTTTTTGCCAAGTGGATGTGTAGTCGGATAAAAGTTGCTTGCTTATTTTTTCTTTTCTGTTTTTTTTTTTTTTGTTCAGTACTTGCCTTCTGTGCCAGTTCTGATGCTCTTTGTTCATACTCATCAATTCGAGCTTTATCCACGCACACCTCTGAAAAGAAGCAGAATGAAATGAAAAAATAATTTATGGTTCATTTGAATATCTATGACCACAATTATCTACATGACTTGCCTAACAGATGGCTGAAGTCCACATCTAGGCGCTTGCGGTAACTGAAGTCTGGGTCAGTGCCACTGCGGTGCAGCACAATCTGAGAGACGCACTCCTCGATGATCTTAAAGTACTGGGGCCTGAGAGTCAGCGTGAGTGAGACAAGGAAATTCAAGAGGGACAGTGAGTTGCATGAAAGGATAAATCATTTTTACTTGTTTTAATTCCATGTGGTTGTTGTCAGTGATATTAAACTATTTGTACAAGAGCAGTTATCAGGAAGGATTCAGGTGCAAGAGCGTCGGAACTGTCTGCAAGAAAAACAGTGGAAACAGTGGGAAGATAACAAAGGAAATGTGGCATATCATCATAACAACGCCCGAGTAACCAATCAAAAATCATTGCATAACAGATATCAGAGCCTTCAAGTCGGGGATAGAGATCATCATGATGTATTAGTGAGACAAAGATTCAATTTTCAACCAACTGACATTTTACATCCTTGTGATTACTTGTTTATGCATTGATAAGCACAGACTTTTCAAGATGTTAACTTTTATTGATGATGAATTAAGTCTACAACTGCACTAAATCTTGGGACTATATTATGACCCACATGAGATTAACTACTGCAACACAAGTTTAGTCACTTTACAACTAATAAAACCACATCACTTAGGCCTTAACACAGGCACTGATGTAATGATACTGAACAATGAGGAATACACAGCAGCCTATTAGTAGCTGCTGAGTAATTACAGGTAAATTGTTTCAAGTGACTCTGCTGAATGCCCTGATCACACAATAACCAAGGACACGCCACAATAAGGAAAAGGAGATATAATGAGCCGACAGCAGACGAGAGCAGAGACGAGGTGTTCGTGCAAGTTAAAGGGAAAGTGTCAGTTTGATCTGCTCATTATCTTACAACAGAGTCCAAACCTCCTCCACACCGAATCATTACCTATGACTTTGAGTCTGATACACAGAGATTTATCAGGGACAATACCTTCCTTCTTTTTAAAAACAATACTGAGGCAGGATCTTATGTTATGAATGTTGCTGTCTGTAATTTTGAAGATGGGCAGCATGATGGCTGAATGGGGACAAAAAAATAACAAAAAAATCGACTGGAAGAGGACGTGTTGTCAGTCACCGGCCTGACAAACTGCTGCTGCCGTTTCTTTCATTACTCTGTGACTTTGGGACCATTGTGTAAAAATGGACTGTATATCCTTGACATAGAGGATAACCAAGAATTAAATAACTAAAGATCCCTACCCCAGTCAATCACAAGAGATACAATCCATTAAAGGGATTGCATTCAGATATGATGCCTTATGTGCAATGCAAGTATATACCAAGAGAGAATAAAACTGCCTGAGGGCAACTCCATAAATACATTCAGAAAATGCAGTCAACGAAAAATAATCTTAAGCGTTGCACCATATGATATGATTATCACATACATGCTTTACAATTATCATGTTTGATATAAGACTTTAGATATCTATTGATTTCCCTACAGTCCCCCTCTCACACATACTGTAAGAAGAAGAGAGACTAAAGAAGATTAGTTCAAAAACAACTTTAAAAGTTTGCGCCAGCCTCAGCCCCAAATGCAAAATACATAGTTGAATTTGGACACGAGCGTATCAATATATGTATCTCTCTGCACTCAAGCACTTTAAAAGCTGCTGGGAATCTCAGTCCAAAAAGACCACAGACATCCTGCTAGCATGGTGACTGTTGATGACTTTTCTGATTTTTAATCACCTGATTATCTTTTATTTGCCCAGGCCGTGTGAGAGTGGCCCACGCTGACAGCTTCAAATTACTTGTCCAACTAACAGTCCGAAATCCAAAGACACAGTAATTAAAAGCGGTTTTCATGTTTGACAACCTGTAACCAAACATGTTTGGTAATTCACTGATAAATGACTTAAACGTTAAATCAGTTATCATATTTGTTGGCTATTAATTCCTCTCGACTGAATACTAATCCCCTTGGTTTCTTAGACATGCCTGTCAGGCTCTGTGTTCATGCTGCCAGGCTGAGACTCAAGATGCACGTCCAAGACAATATGCATTTGCAATGAAGAACTGGTTAGACCCTGCATTATAAATATGATGTGAAACTAATTCTAACATAACCCTGTTTAGCTAAAGGCAAAACAAAAAAAAAGGCACTACTGCTTGCAAAAAAGATGACACCACTGCTAGTAGTCATAAGAACATAATATTAAAAATTCTATAATCAATTCAGATGCAGAGCATTAATCAAACAGAGCGAGAGCAGGGGAGAAAGACTCTTCAGGTGTTGTTTTTGGGCCGGAAGAAAAACGGCAGGTGATGCATTTGATATTCTTCAGATTAGAGCTCCATCTTTTGATCAAGCCAAGGTTTAACTCACACCCAGCTGTGAGTGAACCAACATAAAATAAGCCTTTGAAAAGCACCATTAATGGGAGATGAGAAATACTCCGGAGCAATGGCTGTTGTAGATGGCATGAAGATGAAAGAGACAGCATTCTCTTTGTTAGCCAATGTCATTGAGAGGATTTAAGGCAGATGGAGTAAGACCTCCACAAAACATAAGCTCTTCAGCAGTGTACATCATAACCCTCAAAAAGGTGCTCAACCCTTTGTTTGCATGTGTAGTGTGTACTGAGCTGAAAATACTATAATACATATATACATGAAGACATGAGGAGAGGGCATTGTGAACCACACAGAAAAATGCTTTTCTTATTACATCTTAGTTAAATAATGCTGTGGGTGACAAAGTGTGTGCTGTTAGCTTTTACCTGACCAAGTAGTCATTGCGTATGAGCATCAGGTGCTGCAGTATAGAGAGGAAATAGGGCTCTGCACTGCTGTCCTTCACCATGCTGTGCACAATACTGAACACATCCCCCGCATCAGTGCAGAAAGTCAAGGACTCGTACGTAAATGGAAACAAACGTCAGATAAATTAAAAGGGAAAAATCTGAGTGGAAATAAGTGGAGAAACATAACAATTGTAGATAAGAGAGGTTTAGGAATAATGCATTTAATTAAATTACACTTTTTCGTCAGCTACTGTAGGATCTCACCAGAAATAAAACCAACCTTTGTTGGATGTCATCAACTATAGTATGTACCGGTATATATGCTTGCCACATTGGCAGGGATGAGACATTGAATCAAACTTTAGTGTTAGACGCCTCAGTTTGTCATCATGATAAGGATATTCCAGTTCGCTCTTGATGTCTTCCAGCCTGTGGGAGAACTCTATCATGTCCTCTTCTTTGTGCTCCACAAACACCTTTAACTGAATGTCGAGGGCATCGTTCCTGATGCTTGTCAGTTTCTATGAATGAGTTGAAACAGAAAAAGAACAAAAAGTTAAATAGGAATGAAATTAGAGAGAAAGCCTTGCTCTGATAACAGTAACATAAGGGAAGCGTCAAGCTCAAGTAAAAGCAGGGAGCTCCTTCTAAATGGTTTTACTCATGGTGGTATACAGGTGTGGGGATCAGCTCCTCATTTTAATGTATTTGTTTTGCTGGCAGCTACAGAAACATTGTTTACAACAGATTAACATGTTAGGTAGATGGTATAAAAGCCAGCACGAAGATTATTAGCCCAGGCACTCGAAACTTTATTGGTTTCTGGGTGCTGGCACACAGACGCAGAACGTGCCAGCTCTCGTCTGTCTTTCATAAATAATTTCCCGGAGCAAATCTACAATATTTCACTGAAGTGGACAACTCATTTAAATATTAATACAAGGTGAGTGTGAGTTTATATTATGTGTCTATGCGTGTGTGGTTTTGTTGTGCTTACCGGCAATATCTCTTTCAGGCCACAGCGCATAAATTCATTTCTGATGTGTAGCCTGAAGTCCAGCTCATCAGGAGATGTCACCAGAGCATTGATGAGCTGCATGCATGCCACCTGCAACATGAAGGGCGAACATAACAAAGAGAGAGAGAAAGAAATGGAGTGAGAGTTGAGAGAGGGAATGAGAGAAAGCGACGATGGACTTCTCTTCTCTTCTTCCAGAAGTTGATGAAAAGCGTGCCGGCATGCATTCTAAATGGGTTATGTCCCTTGGAAGCAGAGGACCATAACTAATGCATGTCTATTTTCTCCAGTCACCAACTGGAAGGGGGGGTGGGGGGGAGCTGATTTTAATATTAATGCAACAACTGCAGACCCATACACACAAAACTAACTAACAGTCAATTTAAGGGCAAACTCGCTCTTTTGGAAGCTGTTTTTCACTCCCATCTGAGTTTGGTTTCCTGCACAGGGACCCGCCGCATCCTGTGACTCTTCAACTGCCCGGGCAAACACAGACAGAAAAATCAATTATTGATCAGTAAAGCAATCCACTCATGCGCGAAAAGAGAGTACGGCAATGCGAGAGCTTTGGGGGAGGATATTCGGATGTTTTTTTTTTTAAAAAGGTGCATTGTCAGTTTGATAGCACTCTCTTTATTTTTTGCCGTGGCACTCAAGCTTAGTAATTACCTGCCTTGAAAGTACCGTTTTAATATTGTAACACACACAGGTAACATTGGAAAGTTGTCACAAGATGTTGTCTTTGACGTGTGATTGCTGTGCAGTCAAGAAACCAAAATCAATTGTTATGCTTAAAGTTTGCAACAACTATTTAAATGATTTCCTACCTGCCAAATATGTATCAAATATATGCAAATTAATTTAGTATAATGAAACCACTGTATGTTTTGCATTTTGTTGGGCACATAATCAACAAGAAAAACAAAGACTAAGTATTTGTGAATAAAAAGATCATAATATAGATGCACTGTTAGCATTTTAAGTCAATTTGAATGCAACTCATCAAAACATTTGGTTTATGTATGTGCATCTACACTGGTCTCAGCTTTGTGTTGTGAATAATGGCAGTAATCCCAAAGTCATTTACAAATACGCAGAGACTTAGACGAATCTTTGATTCTGGAGGTCCCAAATGTGTCTATTTACACTTTCCCTGAGCTTAAGGCTGCCGAGGGAGGCTGCTGCGTATAAACGTAGTCAAGTAGTACAGCAAGCCCTTTGGCCACACATTGCCATGGTTAGGATAACAATATCTGTGCTTTAATAATGCATGGGGTTAAAGGGGATCTGTGCTGTGTATTAGGAAGCGGGAAGGATAACAAATCATCAATTAAATACTACTAAGGCTGTATAATCCTTCCAGTACACAGGGCTCTGTTTGCATAGCCACAGATGGGTTTTATGCTTTCGACACCACTGTATGGAGACGGTCTAGCTTCCAGTGCACCCAGAATTCCTGGTTGTCAATTCTCTTTTTTTATTTACCATTTACCATTTCTCCTTGTCATCTCTCCATGTTAAAATCTTTCCATCCCTCAATATTTTCTCCTTTATTGCTTTCTTACTGCTCCCTTGTAGTTTTTCAGTTGTCAAAGGTAGTTACAGCAAACTGAATGCTAATGCTTCTGATAATACTACAGGGGGCAAAACAGATATTATCTTTTAATTAAGTTCAGCATTGGTCATTGCAATACGAATACGAAACAACCTGAGCAGCAAATAGATGCTCATAACCACAGTCTTTCAAAATGCATTGTGTGTTTATGTACTTATATCTGAATGCATGTTTGTCCATGAGGAAAACAGAGGTGCTCCTTGAGAGCTCAGGGCTTAGTTCCAGGGTTAAGGCTGCAATGACCTTAAGGCTACAAAGAAGCTACAAAGAAGGTTAGGCATTTTGTTGTGTTGTTGTGAGGGTCAAGGGGAATTATGTTAATGAACGTATCCACAGGGACAGCAGAACAAGACAGCGTCTGTGTTACATACTGGATGAATGAATCTTCGTATCCCTCAGCATCCAATTAAAAATGCAGACAACATGCCTTGATCATGAATTACAATGCTGTGACACAAAGCAATACTGTAGCTGTCCGTTTAAAAAAAGAAAAAAGCCCACATATAACGTTTCAACTGTAAACACCAGCAGGGAGATGATAAATGTAAAAGATCATGTCCAGAAGGAGAGGGATGACGTTTAAAGGGAGTGTACAGGATGATAAAATAGGCATTGTATGGACAGCTTATTTGTGTAAAGGTGCTTAAACAAACCACCACAAGCTCACAAACTACAGATGGTGAAGAGGAAGTATAGATTAAAACAAACATAAAAGTAAGACTCATTCCTCTCTAAATTCAGGCTTGAACGCTGCCATTGTTACTGGATCTGTGATATACACCCAGATCTGAGTGATACAGTAATAAAACTCTAAGACAAAAGAAGATTTAACAGACCGAAGAAGTGACCATGAGACTCCTGAATGTGTTATGTTGAAACAGTCAACTTCCCGCTGTCATTCAAGAGTTCATTTCAGAGAAATGGGAGTGAAACAACAAGGTGTCAGCGGCTGCACTTACTTGTAATTGAACCGAGCGATCACAAAGTCCTTGCACAATGGGACTGAACCTCTCGGTGGCTCGCCATTCCCCCGCTGTGGTGATGGCCTCAAGGACCTTCTCCAGACTAAATGAGAACATAAAATGCATGAGTGAACAATATGAGACAGAAGAAGAAAAAAAGAAAAATTACATTTATGTAAAAGAATTTCACCATAATCTCTCTCTTCAGTATTCGACAGTATGCAAGGATACTTGCATAACAATTTCACCCATCACAGGTTCATTCATTTATTCATTTCAGAGATAAAATGGATCATATTTTGATTTTTTGATTAAAGAATACTCCATTGGAAATATTGTTCCACAGGAATAATTTCCCAGAATACATGGAACCTCTGTTATTTTCTTACATTCAGAGATTTGGCCATGAAAAAAGGCGTACCATGTTACCTTTTCAAATGATTAAATGTTAATAAAAGAATATCTAATTTGCAGTTGCAGTCCCTGGGAATCAATTTTACAAAAATAATAGAAGACACATGGTACTTGGTGCAACTTCTGAAACTCTGTCATGTATTATAGACCTGTGATTCCAGTATTTGTATTCCACACAACAATATTATGGCATTTTTAGTAAATTGAAAAGTGTTTTACCATTTATTGCTACAGTATGCACCACTGCTTTAACCTCTTTGCTTTCAACTGATAATAGATAGCTCATCATTTCAGTAAAACTAAACTACAGAACACTTTAATTTTTGTGAGCTCAAAAACTTAGTGGACAAAAGAGATGAAATCCTGCGCATACGTGTTCTCCTCGCCCACAATGCAGATGGCTGACAGCAGCTTCACCACGTCCGTCATCATGGCAGACTGGCCGGGATCAATGGCTCTCGCCAGTAAAGCGAGACTCTTCTCCTCCCCCAGGATTCGATCCAAGCCATACTGCAATTAACAAATACAAAAACATGATTATCTAGAAATGCTCTAGTTCTGCTCATTTAAAGGTGATGTGACAAACTGAAAACAGGTGTTACTGCCTTAAAAAACACAAGATTAATTCAAACCCAGTAGATTTTAAGATTAATCTGAATCATCCAATGTCAGACACGAGGTTCACTGTGATTTTAAGTTTCTTCTGTGGTGCCATTCAGGGATCAGCACATTGTACAAATGAACTTGGCAACCAGAAAGTCTGACTAAATTGCAAGATCGTTATTAAATAGATTAAAAATAATTGTGCTGAATGAGTTCTGCCATGTGTTGTACAACAAAAGCCAATAAAGAGGGAAAAAAAAACAATCTTGCAAGAATGGCATAATTATACACAACTGTAGCTATAATTGTCTGTACAGTAGTAGTAGGTGGTAATAGAATTGTACAACAGCGTCAGCAACATTCAGAAATACAATCATTTCCTTTAATTTTTGCTGGAAAAAAATCAATTCAGTATTTTCTGTTTGTTAGAAAATAAAACGTTCAGTACAAATAATACAGTAAGAATTAATAAAGCGCTGAAAACAGCTTTTATTTCTACAAAGGAGCCGTTAGTAAGTTATATTTGGTCTCACTTTTGTTTTGTTTGATTTTAAAAACAATTACAAAAAGTTATTTTGTAGTCCTGGTGATAACCAAACATTACAGAACACTTATAGAGGCAGTCGACCGAACAAGTCATGGTGGTGTTCAGATCCTGATTGTAGTTATAATAGTTATAAGTTGATATCTGAATACTCAATGAAAATTATATTTTTGATTACTTTTACATGATTTTGTTGTTGTATTCAGCTTACCTAACACTATTTATACAGTCAAACATTTCACTTCACAAAAACCAAATAATGATTAAAATTAGTGCTTATAAACTTTAGTCCTCAAAGAGTCAGTCATTGCTGAAACCAGAAACAAGATAAAAGAGGTCTGTGAATGTTTCAAATAGTCAGCTGACATTGAGTTGGTTGGTCCAGTGTACTGACTGTACTGTACGTCTCAAGGATACGCAATATCTTATTTCACAATTTGTTCTCTCTATACTCCTCTAAAACCTTGGAGTCCCTCTTAACTCTTAATGCCCCTGATTATATATGTCCTACACTATAAGAACACTGGGTAAACAGTATAAATACTGAATAAAGTTGAGGTCAGTGGGTACCAACAAAGCGCCCAGAGTCATATACTACAAACTTTTATAGAAACTATATTAAGTAGTAAACAAATCCATCAAATCTATATTGTTTGACATGTTCTTTAATAGAGTTAAGCTGTTCCTAGAATAGCACTACATTGTTATGCCACTCAGTGACGGACAATAGCAAATATGTCAGTGTGTGAGTCGACGCAGGGAGGCAGAAGAAGAAGAAAAGACTGCACTGACAGCTGGCAGAGAACACCTGTCTTCTTGGCATTGTGGGTACATCCCTTCCCAAGATGCCTCTCTAGCCAGGGAAAGGTCTGGGCTAACAGAGAAGCCTACGGGTAAATGCTGGTGTCTGGCGCCTGTTGAGACACAGGATTACATGAGACCTTACACCACACTTTGTGCCAGAGCGGCTGTATATCTGTCTCCACTGGGTCTTAGCTCCATGTGGCAAGATTTCTTTTTTTCCCCCCCTCTCTCCTTCGTAGCTACTTTGGACAAACAGCACGAAAGCTGAGGCATTGTGAAATAAAGCTACTTTCACACAACCACATTTTATGCACAAGAGCTTTGGCCTGGGCTGTGATTCAATGTTATTGTCTATTGATCTTAAGGGGGGTAATTTTATCACAACATCATCATATTATTTTACAGTTTTAACTAAATTATCTTGTTTAAACTGCAGAAAACTACAGGGGGAAAAAAAAAAAAGCTCATGCATTGGGAACAAGAGTTATGAACGTGTTCCTTCCTCTCACTGGCAAACAGTGATTGATGTACTTTCAGGTGCATTAAAAGGGAAAGGCCAGCTGACAGCTTGTCAAAGGAAAAATCATTAACAAGATATAATGACATGACTGAAATTGAGTCTGTGACAGATGTGTACCATCAGTTTCCGTAAATTTCAATTTATTGCTCGCCTACACATTTTATGTCTCCATATCTTTTTTTTTTTTTTTGGAATGCCATTTTGTTTCTTTTGCTTCTATAATTAATTTGGTATCTGCAACACATAATTTGTGTTAAACAGCTGCCTATGTGCCTTAATGTCTTACACCCAAACTGTGCTGTGGCTTATTTGAACCACAGAAACTAAAAAGTTTAGCAACTAAATCTGTGTCTAAACTTTCATTCAGCCCAATGTTGTTATAATTCCTCTGCATCTAAAGAACCATAAATATGAGGCTAATAGACCAACAGCAGATTGAAGAAATTACAGCTTTGCCTCAGACGCAATGTTTTCACACAAACAAAAACACAACAAGATAGAGGCGCACAGTGATTTATGGTTATTAATTTGTCCTGTAGGATATCAAATAAAGTTTTGTTTCTCTGGTTTTTGCAGCAGTGCCATCTCTTTCCCTCACTTACACTCTCTCTCTCTCTCTTATAGCTCCATATGAGGCATCAGAAAGGACTAAACTCCAGAGTGGAGACTTGAAGGAGGCCAAGAGTCTTAGAGCTGTGCAAATGTGTCACACTGTGTCATTCAGTACGTCAGTAAAGCTCCTTTTATTTGGCTCTGTAATTGTTGTGATGCTACTCCTCCTCTCCTCAGCCTTTTGTTACTGAAAGGGGCCTAACATTAATTGCATTAACCCTTGCATGCAGATCAGACTCCAAATACAGATGTTTTCTTCCCCAGAGAAGGTGTTTGGTTTACTCACAGACATGCATTGGCATTACCTTATTGTTCATGAAGGCTTTGAGACACTGGACAACTTTATGCTGGTTCCTTTTGTCAATTTTCTCTTGCCTAAAGACAAGAGACAGTAATGAGGAGCGGTTAGACTTTAAATGTACATCATCAAGACTACCAAACTGTATGTCTATGAAAACAAGTCTATTTGAAAATACAGATGGAGGGCTCTGAAAGAAAGTGTAAAAGCCATTCAGAAAACAACAGACTAAGACTACGCTGATGATAGATAATAATGCTGTTCCATTAACTACTTTCAATTAACACCATCTCCCATTAACACTAACTTCTTCCATTAACTGTACCGCAGCAAAATAGAAATACATTGATGTTATTATTAGCAAATGTGTAAAACTGTTACTCAAAAAGGAAAACTGGCAATTAGCAAAACCAAGCCACTTTTTTTTGAGTTGTTATTGGTTAATATTGATCTGGTGAATACACAAGAAATTACAGTGAAATGGTACGACTTTAAACAAGACAAATGAGTGTATTGTTAACTTACTGCTTCTTGAACAGCAGCCTCTCCAAAATGTCCAGCAGCAGTCCCAGACCTTCATGCCCGAAACTCTGCACCCAACTGAAATAACAAACAATGAATCAATATCACAACGGTGTTAAGACTGACAACTGACAACAATACTTTCATTCTCATCAGCTACTGTGGCAAGTTGGCAACCTTAAAGACAGGAAAAAAAAAAAAACATGTAGGATTCAGCACCTTGTGGCGCAGAGGAAGCAGCAGCAGTAAACACAGCACGTCTCATGAGAAGAAAAAAATGCACTAAACTATTAGTAGAAAGAGGAAAACAACAAACAGAAAGCATACCCAGACACGGTTAGACACAGGCTTCATGCATACGTTGTAGATTCTGTAGAATTGATTTTGTTAACTAAACAACCTTTGACACCTCTTTGTATATTTGCTTTTTCCTGTTTAAATTGAGCTTAAATAGCAAAGTTACTGAGCGATGTTTGGCGACACACTGTTTAAATGCATTCCTGAGGCCACAGCTAACGACACTGAATCATATTTAAAACTGCTGACTAAAGGATAAACCTATTGTTATTCACTTGAGCGGTTATGACACAGTCAGGGGTCACTACGATTAATGTGGAGTCAGTGTGCACTTCTGCAGAGACAATGTCAGACTCCAGAGTTTTCCCACATCATGTCATTGCAAACATCAACGGTAAACAGCGAAGGAAAAATTGACACAAATACTGTAACAGAACCAAAAAAAACAGAGAATTAAATGTAGATTATTAGATATTAGATCACATCTAAATTCCAATTACATATAGTCAATGATCTCATAACTGATCATCAGATAGATCTACTCTGAATCTGGTTGCAGCCTGAACAAATCATCGCTCCCCAGTCACATTAATTTCCTCGAAGCGTCGGCAGAGAAGGAGGGGTTGCTGCGATTTTTCATTCCAGTTTATTAATATAAACCCTAAACCCAAACTTAGTTATAACTTATTATTAGTCTTTTGCATCTAAACTGCAAAAGCACAAAACCCAGTCTAACCAGTTCAGTTACTAAACATCGTACAGATAAGTCAGTCATTACATTTTAACATTCATTCATGTATCTCTTCATAGCAGCGGCCTCAGCCACGCGTTTGATTCACTGTTAGACTCAATTGGCTTCTCTCACCATGTAAATGAACCCACTGAGTGACTCACTGTTTTAATCACCCTCAATCTTGTTCTGACTTCTGGCATAGAAATTGAACATTTAACAACATTTTCCCAAAACACTCTTTTTATCTGACCATTTTCTATTAACATTTGAGGCTAGGAGTAATAGATTACACAGCATTTGGGAGAAGAAGAGGGGAAAAAAAGGCTCCATTATAGCAGCAGCCAGGTGTGTCTATCTGAAAATACTGAAAAGCACATTTACAGAGAGAATCCCAGTGGTGGTCAGTGTCAATACAATAGAGGACAGCTTCAACTTATACTCCTACACAAGTTGATGACTGTGCAGCCTCACTTCTGTGGCCCCTCTCAGAAGGAAGGTAGTGAGTCAGGAGGTTAGCTCCTCGGTGCAACTCAGAAATGCATGCCCTAAAGCGGATTTAGGGGAAAGATAGAAAAGGGAGTGGTGCTCCACTAATCTGAAAGAATCTCAACAGGCTTGGGGAGATGAAGTCTATTAATATACAGAAAAGCTCTCCATAAAGCCAGGACCTCCTATTATTCATTGTTAATGGAAGAAAAATAAGAACAATCGCAGTTTCCGTGTCTGTACTGTATGTGTGTGTGTGCTTGCTGTGCACAGTTGCAATGCACACAATATGAAATTTTCACCACTGTGGCCCAGTGAGTTATTTTGCCCCCCCATTCCTACTCTGCTCACATTTTGGGACTTTTACAGTGCGTAATTATCGTCCCTGCTCTCTCACAGCAGCGGGTGCGCTACGTGAGGAGAGTGTAATGCTTTCACCCTGACCATTCACACCAGGCTTGGTGCAGGAGAAGGCCACAGCACAGCTTGCTATTTTATCTTTAATCAGTAAATAGCTAACTTGTCCATTTCATTACAAATGTTGATTGGATTAAAAGGAAAAACAAAAGAACACTTAGAACACCCACCTATGCTAATCAATTTGACCCTACATGATCAGTAGTGAAAGTGCATTCAGAAAGTATTGAAAATATGTATTTTCAAACACATTTGCATATGATGTTATTAAATGCATGTAATTATCAGTCTGTTATTTGTTTGTGCACAAAAATTAAATAAAGGATTTGACAAGGAAGTAGCTCAAGAATGAGCTCAGTTACAGTAATTAGGCAGCTTTTAGCTCCCAAAAGACCACATAATGAGCTTATATCTTATAAAATGTATCAAGCTTCTACTTAAACACCTAGAAATGTTAACAGTAAAAGGTTGTAGTAGTGACCTCTGGTTTGGGACATTAAGCTCTCTCAAAACAATGCAAAAACTACAGCATTCGTTTACAGTAACTGAATACTTCTCTTAGTTTTTCCACTTCCACATTATGGTGATTGCTACATGTACTGTACCTTTGTGATAGTGGTGCATGGAATAACAGAAGCAAAAGACTTCAAGTGCAAATTTTAGACCTCTTGGCTACAATCAGACAGAACAACAATAAAGACGAAAACACTGTTTTCTCTTTTACTGACAAATAATATACTCAGGATCCAAGGTTTTCACCTGAGAGTGACAGTAGGGAATGGGACAAAGAGTTGCAACAACTTAAAATGAATAAACAGGATTGACCTGATTCAAATGAGGGGCACAAAGAGATACGAATAATATATTGCGAGTTAAAAAGTGAAAAACCTTTAGCTATGCAGAGAACAGACAAAAGACTGGGTGAGTGAGATTGTGACTGACTGCTCCTCCCTCCTGATTGAAACTGAATAACATCTCTGAGCATTAGCATTCACCGTTTGTACTGTTCTAATCAACAAGCTGCATGCCTCCTAGCATCAAATCTACACAAACTCTCAAGGTGACAACATAAAATGAGAAGCTGTTATCTGAATTTAATTTCTTGAAAGGGAGTATGTAGTATTGAGAAGTGAGTGAGTAGATGTGGATCCATGAGTTTAATTCTTTTTCTTCTTCTTCCTCCCTCTCTGCTTTCGTTTGTGACATTGTTGTGTCTGCTAAAGAATGGTGATAAATAGTATGTTTGTGTGGAAGACACAACAGTAAACTCACAACAGATGGTAGCTGCTTATTTCATCTTTTCTCTTGTTTTGTTTGACTTCACTCATATTCACACTTGTCACACGTTGTTGTCACACAGTGTGATTTTTAATAAAGCATAGAAAACCAGTGCAGTGAAGCAATAGATGTTAGGGGCAGTTGTTTTACAGTGGGGTAACAAATCATTATCATCAAATTTGATTTAAGACTTGAAGGTAAAACTGGTTTGATTGTGGACTGAGCAGAAATCAGTGGACTCCTGCAGCCTGGCAGCGTTGTGAGTGCTGCTGCAGGACCTCAGTTTAACTTTGATGCGGCAAATTGTGTCACAACATAAAGATAGAAGCAGTTAGTTTCAAAACACACTCCCAAAGTGTTTAAGTATTAAATGAGAAAGTGCAAAGTTAATAACAGTACATATGTGAGCATTTAATGTGCATGGACATGGAATTGGTAACTAGAAGCATTAATTGAGATGCACTTATCATGTATTATTTTGTATTGAGAATTATTCGATATTTATCAGTGGGCAATCAATCAGGGCATCGGCATTATTCAGTACTGCAGCCTCCATGTTTTAAATGATGTAAATAATGTAGACTCAGTTAGCTGAAGTGTGAAATGTGCCACACGTGGCATGAAATCATTCTGAATCAGGGTTTTAACATTTTCGTGCAAACAAAACAAAACACTTACCATGAAATGTCTCATAATGATTTAAGCATATACAATTGGGAGTGGATGACTACTTAATTAACACACAGGCTCTCTTATTAAGTGCCTCTCATTTACAAAAGGCGGGGAGGAGAAGAGAGAATGAAAGAAGAGAAAGGTAGGCAGAGAAGTCGTGATGGCCTCCAACTTACCATGAATGTGTGGGTGTGTGTGTGTGTGTGCAACAGGCCTAAGAAAATGAGTGAGGCTGACAAAAACTGTCACAGCCATCCTGATGAAGACAGGCAAGGCTGCTGCCAAGGTATCTAAGGAATGAGGCTCTCATGTTTGAGAAAAAATTCAATTTAGCCCCAGACTTCTCACTGGGCCATGGCCCAGACCATTCTGGTTATAGAGTAGGCAGGGCGGGGGTCTTGACAAGAGCTTCATTGAAATTCATAGCTCAGTGGCAACTGCATGCTAGTTTTTCATCATCAGTAGGTGAGGCAGAGACCAAAGGAAAATAATCAGTTGATCTATAGCAGGAATTATTCCGCGGGAAACCCAACAGGTCTGCACAATCTGGGTCTGCTGCAAGACATCTGCCTTGAAACACATGTGTGAAAAGTGAAATACGTCAGTTTTCAAAAGGGCTCCTTGTAAAAGGATGTGGTGTGTTTAGAAGATCTTAGAGGCCAGAAAGGGGCTAATCTGTTACCTGTCTGCAACATGTGGAGAAAGGCTCATCTCTTCAAGAGCAAGAACAGTCAGGCTGAGTGTGTGTCTGTGTGTCATGGTAGGTCAGGCAAGCCAGGACAGATGTGCCAGACAAATGGAGGCACCCACTGCATCAGCACTGGCAATGATAAAAGCTAGTGGGTTTAATAATGTGGCCTGTCAGCTGTCTGTTCCCTGTGATCAATGGATGGATCGCTTTGATTTGAAAGGGTCATGCACTTGTTTTTAATGGTGCTATACTTCATGACAATATAAAATGATTATAATAATGAAGTCAATGGTATCAGTAATCAATTAAAATGTTGATAATAACTTTCAGCAGCTCAATCATAGTGGCCTGTTACTTTATCCTTGGGCAGTAAAGTGGTTTGTATTTGACATGCTGTCTGTCTAGACTTTGGTCTAAAATGATTAAGGTGCTTTAAATTCTGTTTGTTAATCTAGCATGCTCTGGCAGCCCTTGGGTTTCATTAGTTCCTAACATCTGGCACCCTTCCCGCATCCCAAATGAGTAACTTCAATCACCTCCTCTGCCTCAATGTCCTCAGTGTCTTGAGCGATATTGTGTAAAATGATCTGAAAACAGCTTTTCTTTGCTACAGAGATTTACTGCATAGATTTATATGTCTGACTCATACCTCTTAACATTGTTATTGTCATTCGGTATCTGGCATCATTTAGGCCACGCACTGAGTAGACGTTTGCAGTATCGCAGCTAAAGCAAGGCCTCAGACCCTTCAAAACTTTTAGAATGTGGTCCATTTTACTCTTAGCAGCAGTGGAGACATAAATGAACAAGTCCATTTTAGTGATGTCTGTGATCTGTCGTTCGTTGTCCCATCAACAAAGCTTCAATTGGCTCTGATGTTTTTCCAACCGAGGAAACTGCCATCAAGTGCAAGTGCCAGAACGAGGATTGCATATTTCCTTCTAGGCCTGGACGATATCAGCAAAATGTTCGATGTGTGATGACACTTGCGATAAATAAGCACATATTCAGGTGTGCAAATTAACCATACAGTAAAAATGACTCAATACACTGTTGTACATACACCAGGCCTGTAGAGGCGCTGTGACACTGCCACACAAATACACCAAAAACACAGAAGAGTGGAAAGCCTGCACACTGTAAACAAACTCCAAACATTCAACTAAACATGAGAAGTCGTGTCAGTACAAATATGACGCGTTACAGGCACGGTATCCGAGGGACCCAACAGAAGTCTGCCATTGTTGTTCGGCAACCTTTTACATAAGGCTGCCCCTAAATAGTCTACCAAGAAGTCATTATTCAACCTAAATAATAATAGGGGGAAACACTGATTAATAATCCGCGACGATTAGTCGACTAATGACCCTAAATTAGGGATAGACCAATTATCGGCATGGCAGATAATACTGGCCAATATTCAGCATCTTTTTAATAATCGGTATTGGCCGTTTTTTCACTGATAACCAATAAAATAAATGTATACGTACTCCTTTGGCTCTAATGTAGCCATCTCTAGCCTGTAGCCTGAAGTCACCATTCGTTGCTGTGTAACCATGTCCCACCCATTGAACCAAGTTGCAGTTTGTGTTGTTCTACAAAAATTCAAGGTCATCTTTTTATCACAGATTTTCACAGTGTACAAAAAAGAAACAAACAGTTTCTTTCCCAGGGGTGTTATTCTAAATTCTGACACCAAAATGTTCATTTTCACAGCAAATGAACATCAGTTCCAAAAAATCTGTTATCGGTTTCCTTGATTACTAATAATCGGTATCGGCCATGAAAAAACCACATTGGTCGATCCATACCCTAAATGACGACTACTGGTGGTCAGCCAGGAAAATCTTTGGTCGGGGGAAGCCCTACTTTTACGATGTGTTTATCGTGGATGTTGATATCACAATGACGATGGAAATAGATCAGTCCTACTTCCTTTACTATTTAGATGTTTAAGGTCAGTTTATAAAAAAATCTCTGTAGAAGCATCGGCACCCGACACACATCGATCTGGCTACTAGTGTGAACATAAAACCTGTATCCAACGCTGTTGGTCAGTCTTCTAAGATGTGGATGAGACGTTGTAAGCCATGTTTATACCAGCTTTGGCTATTTTACACAATGCAGTAAACGGTAATTACTGCTTAGCCTGAGACTGGAGGCATACTGTAATTACCCTTCACCATCAACAGATGCAACAGCAGCACAGCAATGTTCAACTGAAGGCTATCGTCTCAGAAAGACACGAAGGAAGCAGAGCGAGAGAGAGAGAGCATTGAAAAAACAAGGAAAACAAATTCATCACCCCGTTCCCTGGGAAACAAAAACAGTCATAAATCAATGAGAAAAATGAGCTGCCTTATCTGGCTAACTTCACAGCTAAGGTAGCTTGACTTCTAACGGAGTCTCAGGAGAATGCCTCCAAGGTTCCCAGGGAGTGCAACGCAGTGTCGCACTCCGCCAAAGCGGTTATGAACCAGAAATAAAAAATTAACTGCAACATGTTGTCCCGAGCATAACAAGTTTAACCGACTACGGGAGGGCTCTCCGGGGACAGGGACAAGGAGGAGGCTGAAATCACAGCAATGTGGGACATCTGAGGTAAAAATAGAGGAGGTCACTACATGCAGTGATGCACGATAACGTCAGTCTAGCATTCTGCCACTAACAGCAGTAACAGTGCCTGTAGAGCGAAGCAACACGTCTCCGATATGTCTCACCACTGAGGTATTAAAACTCAAACTAACTGGTTAATCAGTTGTGCCGAGGTCTGTGAAGGGATTTTTAAACCCTCATATATAAAGAATCCTCACATGGACACACACTAAGACAATGGGATGGTTAAATCTAAATATGCGCTCACATCTATCCAACTAATGTCATAGATCCGAAATGCCTCTGTCCCTCCTAGAGAGACGAGCCGACTGTGAGACAATGAGACACAGGCTGTTTGTTATGGCTCTGACCTTATCAGTACTCTCACAGTTCTCCTGGAGAGAGACAGTGAACTATGGTCTAAGTAGTAAATGAAATGTGAGCGACCGGTGCACAAACATTTTCCTTGAATAAGAAAATGCAGACGAAATAGGAGAGAAAAGAGCTAAAGAAATAAGATTCTCTTCCACAAACATTGGTGCTGATGAGAATAAACTGTTTAAAGGGTGCGTGTATGGAAATGATTCATTCTTATTCTAGTTTCTATTTAAATTACTTTTTTTTATACACATTGCCTTTTGTTGCTTTTACATTTTGCCTGGATGCCTTCTGTGAAGCACTCTGAATTGCCTTGTTGTTGAAATGAGTTAAACAAAAAAATGAAATAAAATTCAACTTCAATCTTCCACAATTTTAAATACGTGACATGAAATTTAACCGCTCTACTGAATACAGCATGATCTATCTATCTTGGGTAAATGCCTTTCCTATAATGAGGCACAGATAGTAAAGAATATAGCTGCCATTAATGCGCTACAGTAAAATATGCCGACAGAAACCATGTCTGTTTTTGCTCTAATCGATATATCAGAGGCTGGAGGACACACATAAATGGATCCTTGGAAGACTAACTATGTGAATTTATGAGTTGTGTCTGATTTGACAGAGAGCAACAACAATAAGATTTCACTAGAAATAAATGTAAAAAGTCAGTAAAATAAACAATCATATTATATCGTGAAGTTTGGAGAGATTGAATAACATCATTCAGTATCAGTCATTCATCCTGCACATCCTTCACTTGTATGGATGTGATTCACTGCCTGCATTAAGCTCTGTTAGAGAGAGGAAGGGCTCAGCTGTCTCAGACAGCAGACTGTTTTACAAGAATTTGCAAAATTTAAGATACATGGCCGACCAAGATTTTTGTTTTAGCTTGGTTGAAAAGTTTGCAATTAATTGAAGGCAGAGTGTTGTGGTTGTGTAAAACAGATGTGGATGACGATATTAAACTACTTTATGTAACATGGACGGGACTGGAAAGTTTCTTTATTACTATTTAGGGACAATATATTTCTTTCAGTGTATCAGGTTAATTTGTAGCAGCACTGTGGTTTCAATATTTTTTCCTACCTAGTTTAATAGCAGGAGAGATGCCACAATTGATCAGCTGCCAATCCCTATGGTATCTATTTTTATTGAAAGTATGTGATCAGAATTGATGCTTCCAGTGAAAAGTGACATATTTGGCCTCGACATTTCACTCCATCTTTTAACATCCCCTGCTTCTTACTTCTTACTGAAATGGAAACATGTGCTACCACCCATAATAGACAGATCAAGGATGTATTAAATTTATTTTTCTGAAACGATCACTGAGAACCTTATGGACAACTTTTCTGGACTATGTAAAGACCTTGACAACTTCTGCTTACAGACATACATACGGTACACACTTTCATACTTTCCACGCACAAAGGTAATGTTGTTGCCATGGAATGAATTGTGACATTGCACAGGGTGGAAGGTGGATGCCTTATCTTGCCAAACTTGATGTGCATATGTGGCATTGAAGTGCCACAGTGACATTAGCCAACTGCCTTTAATTGGGACCCAGTAGTTTGTGGTGACCAGGTTTCAGGTCCTGCCAGAGGCACAGCAGACTTACCTGCTGTCAAATTCAGCTTTTACCTGGTGGTGCTGGAACTCTGAACACATCACCTTGACACAGGTTTGTGTTTTATCTGACAAGGCCATCTGTGCCAACATGTGACATGCAGGGATTTCAAATGTTGCTGCTTGCAGCTACATTTGGTTTAATTTGTTTTTGTACTTTGAGCCACTACCCTTTTTGTATTTGATGGTCTCTTACTGCTATTGTTTTTGTTCCTGTTTGCTGCTTTGCTATGAGGACAGGACAGGAGGGAGGGAGGGGATAATTGTAAATGACTATTTGTGTCATCTTGGAGAAACTGCAAAACCTATGAATTAATGCATTCAAAAATATTAATAAAAATATTAATACGAAAGAATAATAATGTACAACTTTCTCAAACTTTGAAATCTTAAAGTACTTCACATCGTATCAAAATCATTTGAGTAGTACTCTTATATCCCCCCTGTTGGTAAATGGATTTGGCAGAACATTTGAAACACCTCCAATATAATGTAGTCGACCACTTCATCATCACTGCAAAAAAACAACCTCAGACCTAAACATATACTTGATTAAATTTCCTGTTAATTAGACTGAACATTGCTACCTTTGAAGAAGGTAGAAATTATACGTTTGAAAAGCTGTTGCATTGGATTGGATTGGATTTTAGTGGTTCTCCCTTATAGAGTAAATATTAAGGGAAATTTCCAAATAAGTAATAAGTAATTTGAGGGTATACTTTGTACTGATAATGAAAATCACTATGACTGCTTTAAAGAACTGTGAACGTCTGTGCAGCACATGGGTGGTAGGTGTATGAGAGACAGGAGGAGCAGCCAAGGTTTATTAAAAACGTTGGCGTAAGTAGGTGGAATACTAAACTCTGCCTCTCTCTACAGCTGCTAAACTGAAAAAAATAAATCTAAGGCCTTAAACCTGAAGGTCAGTTTTAATATAATATCAAAAACCAATTTCCACTTGTTTGTCAGATCCATTTATCAAATCCATTTAATACAATTACATCCTGTAGCCTTGCTGGTCCTGTGGGCCAGTAACGTGGCCTCTCCTTGCAAAAAGATGAGAGAGATGGAATAGGCAAGGTGAGCACGGTACACAAGGGTCAGAGGCAAGCGCCACAGCGTCAGACTGCGGCGCTGCAGGAAGTAGCAAATTACCTCTATGTCTGTCTGCTCTGACAAAGGGAACATGATGAGGGAGCATATGAGTCTGTCAGCGCATACAAGCAGAATACAACTACCTGATATTGGATGGGGGCACCGAGTGAGAGTTGCTGGTACAGCAGTGACTAGAAAAGTGATAGTGATCAACATCCAAAGACAGTGGCACACGAAATCAGTCCCACAACTCTGGACTGTAATGGTGCTTATTAGATTGTAAACGCCCACTGTTTCTAGCCAAAGCGGATTAATGTTCAAGCAAAACTATGTCATGAAACATGATCCTGACTGTCTGCTCTGTTAGTGGTGGTTATTTCTTCAAACGTCAAAGGCTGTAGCAGGTCACATTTCACCTGGGACGGTACCATCAACAGCAGTCGCTAAGCATGGACTGTTGCTAGTTTATGGGACTGCCATGACTTGAGCTATCATCAGCTATCATTTATCCTATGTATATGCAAGAGACATGTGTTTGATTGGAAATTAAGGGCTGGTCAAAATGACACAATACATTTTATATCAATATGGTTCGATGCCGTGTTAGATAACATGTACTTGCTTAAAGCTTTGCCAGTTTGTAAAGAGAAATCCAGTCATCGCTATCACTTTTCTGACATGGATCTGCTTTTATCTAATATGGGCCCAATATCATTTTTATATAATATTTACACTATATGCTGTAACTGTTATTTTTGTTTTGTTTACATTTTTTGTTGGTGATTTTGTCAAAGATGTTTGGCAGCTGTACAGTACATGTTCAAGAGAAGGAAATCCATTTCATTTTGATGGTCGGTTTTGTTTAAATAAAGCCGTTTGACAACTCACATGTGACTCTGAAACACAAGATTGAAAATTTAGCCCAGTTTGTGTAAGATTTTCATCATCTATCACCATTCAGCCTAAAAATACTGGCGTATGATTTTTTATTTATATCACCCGATGAGGCAGATAGTTTTGTTTTTTTTCTCTATTGTTTCCATTTTCTGTTTTATCTGTATTCCTCTCATTTCCTCTGAAAATGATTTATTTTTATCTTGCAAATGTGTCATTTTGATAATTGAAAAGGTTAAGAGACAAACATACAGTATTTCATCATATTTATCGTTTTTACAAAAATCACCACTTGAGCACATTTAGCCCTAACTCAGCTTCTGAAGCTCATCAGTCCTTGGCCGTGTTTGTGCATTTTTGCTAATGTCATTGATCCTAATCAAAACCAAAGTGAGGCTCCTGTAAGAGGCTCTTGGAAGAAGCTGCAGTGCTCAAGAGGTTCTACAAAATATAATGAAGTCTCAGTTCTTTTACTCCTACATCCATGTGCAATCACTTTATTGTGCAAGTAGGTGGGAGACAGTAGTGGTGGGTGGGAGCGCTTTCACATGCAAAGTCAAAAAGATGAACCTGGCAGTTGCAAAGGCTTTATTAGCCATGAGAAGGCTGGGAAGAGAGGCTCCAGCTGTGTTAACAACATATGAATAAACTAATTTTCATTCACTGGTGTAAGCTGGTTTAGAGGAAAAGGCTATAAGAAAGAAGAAGCACAGAATAATCATACCAGTCCCAAAGGCTGGTTTGATGGATAGATTCGAGGGCTAAAGTATTGTGTGCTATAGTCTAGACTGCATTAATCCTATATATAAAACACTGCAGTTATTAAAGAAACATTTCCTTCCTATTGAATTATTCTTATTTTCACACTCAGGCTGATCAAATATGTACAGTATGTAAGAGCTAATAGCAAATCTCAGAACAAACTGGCTGATATTTGTCCATCAGTTTCCAGTAAAAGGGGCACCTAGAAAGACAGAGCTGAGTGCCAGGTGATGCATGCTAAGTTTGGGAAGGTGCTTGAGAACAGACAGACACACAATTTTTTTTTTTTTTTTTATAGGTCAAACATTTTTAACTGCTGCCATCGTATTGAAGTTCAGCTTTTAGAAACTGGCACCAGATATGAAAAAGGTTACGGACTTCTGATGTAGTGTATTGTCTCTTTGGTTCAAAAGAACAACAAACAGCTTGGGATGAAATACAAGGTGAGAGAGCCCGAAAGATGATGCAAGAGCACAGCCATCCTCAATCTGCCATAAACAACATGACAGAACTAGAAATGCACTGTGTTGAGTGTTGAGGGGCACTGAGATCCCATTAAACCCAAACTATTATGTACCCATGACATCAATCATGAAAATGGTTTACTGTGATCCCAATAAATCATATATGGAGGTGGTGTGGTGGTTTTAAGAAGTCAGAGAAGACTAAATGTTTATGCTCAGGTTTTTTTTTTGACTGCCTTTAAAGTGGCTCTGGCAGAGTATATGATAATGTGACACAAACTTGCTCATCCCCAACCTCAGACAGAGAGAGCCCCAGAGCAACAATTTAAATCTAAGAGATGGAGACAACCAAAACAAGACTGCCATGGATCAGCCTGTCAGTGTGGCTTAGACAGCACCAAAGGAACATCCCATCTCCCCCCGCAAGTTACAGAACCAGATTTACTTCACACTGGCAGGAAATATTATTTTACTTTCGATTCCAGCATTGTGACACAAAAACTAGCCTTCCTGTCCATTTACTTATGAAAATAAAACCTATGATTATGGCCTGACAGTGAACCCTGACATCCAAGTAACTACGCATCCAAGCGAAATAATGTGTACATCAAGTGGACAAGTGATGAGAGATGTGTAAGGGATTATATGTGAAAATTACATAACTGTCATTTCCTCTTTAAAAAAAGAGAAAGAAATACTGACAGGGATAAACACTGCATGCAAAACCTGCCAACAAATCAAAATATTTATATTAACAAATAAGCAGAAGTCTGGGTTGAAGAGGAGATTCATTTTAGGAATACCTAAAATATAAATGCATTACAGTACACTAGGTTTGTTCCTAATTAACCACTTAATCATTAAAAAGACAATAAGAAGAATTTTGAACAATTAATATTATAAGTTAAACAGTTGAGCTGGTATTCTGGTATTCTCACAGTTAATGGTTGGCTAGCGTCGGTTTTCAGTCCCAAAAGCTGAACTGAACATTCCCAAAAGCAGAGAAGATGTATCGGCATTCAGACTTCATTAAGTCCTATCCATTTGTCCTCGCGCGCAACTACAGCAGCTGACAGCTGGGGGACCTCTAAGTTTTTAATGTACACCTAATTCAACACAAACAATGAGAAGCTCCGCTAGAGCAAACTGAGGGCTACTATATAAAGTCAGCTGCACATGATCATACATCGAGACAGTGCAGAAACAATTCATCAACACAACTCTCTGTTGCTCGCTGTGGGCAGAAGCGGTTTGAACACATTCCCTCGGACTAAAAATGAATTTAATAATCAAGTTATGGGTGTTTTGCTCCTGTTGACGCATTTTCAATTTGCCACAACTATGAGTCACATCTCTGCGTGGATTGTCTTAATAGACACAACCTCCAAGGTGCGGGGTATGCGCGCAGTAGCTCTGTTTATTTTGTCACTCTGTACAAGTTTTTTAATGTCTTATTTGAATCCTTTCATTTCATTATATCAAAGCAATACGAAATTTCAATTTGTTTTCATGAAGCAATATAAATTTGACAAGGTAAAGATAAGATATAAACAAATATTTAATAAAACATGCCCTATGATGATGACCCCATCAAACTGGCTATGCTGTGTAATTATTAAGAGAAAGATTTACCAAATACTGTGGGGGCATTACTAAAGACATCAAGCTTTTTTTCCTTTTTTTTTCTGGTGTTATAATCATTGTACTGTACCTGACAGGGTTGCTGGTAAGGGACACGCGCAATGAGTCTAGACAGGCAAACAGGCGTTCGTCCATCACCCCTGACTTCAGCTCTCCTAGAAATTCCTGAGGAGATATCTGATGGCTGCTTCTTAAGGCCCCCTGGAAGAAAGAGACATAAGGTCAAAAGATGTTAATAGTCAATACCGGACTGAAAAGGCCCAAGGTCATCAACAGTCAAAAAGTGCAAAAGTTCAAATGTGTGAAAGTACAGATTCCTCTCCAGTATGTCTCTCTTTACTATCTTCAATCAAATCTATTTAAGTCTTCTAAGCATACTTGAATAAATGTCATAATTATAATCCCTGTGAGATGCGTGCATGTATGTTCTGTTTTGAGTTGGTATGGTATGTTCCTTCGTATGAACACATCATCTGAGGAATGCCTTGAGGAAATTTCTTTTATAAATGTCAGTGGTCAAAGGTCAGGGTCATTGCGACCCCTCAAAATGTAAATTGGTTATTAATGAAGTTATTAATTCAAGAATTATAACAAGGGTCACAGAATCTAAGCTACTTTCATGGTGGTTCAAAGCTTAAACATCTTTACAATAACTGAGATATGTATCATCTCCCACACAACACTCACATGCAAAAATAAAGAAGGTCAAAAAATGTCACACATGCACTGAATTTGGATTGTTTTACCACTGGTTTTACTGGTACTTGCAATATCCACAAGGCAAGACGAAGAGAAAGAGAGAAATTAAAGAAACAGAAGACAGGGAGAACAATTTATAAAACCAACATTAACCTGTGTTTATTACTTTTTGATATGTTGTGCGACCAACACCAGCCTACCACACTCCTTGCAGCACCAAAGTACAAACAAAACCCTTCATGTTTGGCCTGACCATTGGGTACAGCAGGATAAATCCCAGCAAGGCCCCACGTTGGTGGTCCAGTGGACCATCAAAAAATCCATTAAGTTTTTACCACCACACACAAGAACACATTCCACCTTGATGAAAGTTGCCGGTAGCTGCCGGTAGCCTCTGAGTGGTACGGTGAACTAAATTAATTTTTCTACCTTGCTATCATTAACTAATAAAAATGAAAAGGCAGCATAACATCCTTTCATCATCCCCTCTTCTGACAGTTTTTATATATATTTGTGATGCATTTGCAAAGAAACATACAAAGCCAGCCTATTAAACTTGGGAAAAGCTTGTGCTGCAGTGGCTGCTGGAAATGAAAGCTTGCTTGTAATATTTTCAACATGATGAAACTATTCATAAAGTCGGCCGAACATTTGATCATGTGGTCAGTTATGGCTTCAAAACCAGCTCTCTGGTGCTGAAAAGCGTCGCACTTTTTCCTTATATCAGACCATGGAGGAGATAAGAGGTGGAGACAGAAAGCTTCACTGATTCAAGCTGCACTAAAGCCAGAAAGTGGCATATCGTTGGGTAGGTTTTTTGATTCATCAAAGGCCTCAGAAACCAGCCTGCATCTGTACCAGTAGGAATAAATAATCCCTAATCCTCGCAGGCTGCCAAAACAATGGAACTATGCCCAGTCTGTTTCTCCCCTGATATCTTAAACCCCTATCTACGTATAATGTTTACCCCAACAACTAATAATACAAAAAATCACCTAAAAAAGCCTCAAAATCATCAAAGAATGTTCCTTATAATGATCAAGAGCATCCCTAGAAACATACGTCAAATCTATATGTGCATGCTGAATGAGCAGTAATCATTATCAGCTCGGCTTGACGTCTCATGTGACAGCAACTGACTACTGAGCAGTTTGATTTGAACCTATTGGAAAAGTGATTTTATTTTTATATGCAGCGCCCCCGACCTCTAATGAACCTCACCACTGTTTTACCCCAATGAGGTTTGAATCAGGTATTAGTCCTATGAATCCAGCTCCTCTTGACAACAGCACCCCACTCCAGTGTTATCACCAACACAGGGTTTCCCCCAGAAAACTTGTTAAGCCTGGTGATAGGGGGGCACCGGCTGCCCACTGGTGCCCAAGCGTGTTTTTTTGTGACAGGGGCCAGACCCTAATTTTCACTGTTATGCGGATGACACGCAACTCTACTTGTCCATGGAGCCAGATGACAGAAGCCGCCTCATCAATCTGCAAGACTGTCTGAAAGACATTAGATCCTGGATGTCCTCTAACTTCTTGCTACTGAATTCAGATAAAACTGAGGTCATTGTGTTTGGACCTAAACATCTCAGGGACACGTTCTCTAATCAGATCGCTACTCTAGATGGCATCACCCTGACCCCGAGTACAACTGCGAGGAACCTTGGAGTCATTTTTGACCAGGACCTTTCCTTTAGCTCCCACATAAAACACGTGACTAGGACCGCCTTCTTCCATCTGCGCAGTATCACTAAGATTAGGAATATTCTCTCCCAGAGTGATGCTGAGAAACTAGTGCATGCATTTATCACTTCTAGGCTAGACTACTGCAACTCTCTCCTGTCAGGATGTCCGAAAAACTCTCTAAAGAGTCTCCAGCTAGTCCAGAATGCCGCAGCGAGAGTTTTGACAGGAGTTAGGAAGAGAGAGCACATCTCTCCCACCTTAGCTTCTCTCCACTGGCTTCCTGTAGGATTTAGAATAGACTTCAAAATCCTTCTGCTGACTTATAAGGCTCTTAATGATAAAGCTCCAACCTATCTGAAAGAACTAATCATTCCTTACTGTCCTACCAGAGCACTCCGCTCCCAGAACGCAGGTCTGTTAGTGACTCCCAGTATCTCTAAAAACAGACTGGGAGGTAGAGCCTTCAGTTACCGGGCTCCTTTACTGTGGAACCAGCTCTCTCCATGGGTCAAAGAGGCAGACACTCTAACTACATTTAAGTCTAGACTTAAGACCTTCCTTTATGACAGGGCTTTTAGTTAGGGCTGGTTCAGGTAGCTCTGAACCATTTTATAGCTACGCTGCTATAGGCTTAGACTGCTGGGGACACATCTGGTTACACAGAGCCCTCTCCTTTCCTCTCCTCTCCTCTCCTCTCCTCTCCTCCTATCTCCTCCTCTCCTCTCCTCTCCTCAGTATATTTTTGAACTGTCATTTCTGTTGTACTTTGTAGTTTGGCCTTGGTGTCTCGCACTCTCTCTGTGTTTCCGCAGATCCACCGGAGCTCCATCTCTCTGCACCAGCCACCGCCTGCATCGCCTTGCCTTGCCTTGCCTAACCATTGACTGATGGCAGGGCCATATAGGTATCAGATTCATTAATGGAGTAATATTATTCAAAAGGCGTGATTTCATAAGGCCTTAACATCAATGTTAAAAGTTGACTGGAAATGTGAAAATATTACCATTATCATGTCTTATTATAAGACATTTATGTAACATTTTTAAACACCAGATATAGCAGAGTCTCACAGATTGCACTCTTGAAATGCTGTTCAATCAACCACAAAAATAAATAAATAATAAAAAAAAAATACTATTTAAATAAATAATATCAATTGTCTGCACTAAAAACTAAAAAACAACTGCCTGGTGTCTCCATTGTGTCTTTTTCCA
Organism: Trachurus trachurus; assembly: GCF_905171665.1. Taxonomy (NCBI): domain Eukaryota; kingdom Metazoa; phylum Chordata; class Actinopteri; order Carangiformes; family Carangidae; genus Trachurus; species Trachurus trachurus. The sequence continues at coordinate 5,602,668 of NC_139893.1, read as the reverse complement.
GTCAGCCGTCATGGAAATGAGACAGTCACAGATCTACCAAAGATACTATATCTACTGTTTGGAACAAAGTGAAAACAAACGTGTAAACGCGAACCTTGCGAGCTGAAAAATGAAACAATGGATCATTTTAATTTTTCTGGTGAAAGCGTCTCAGCTCACAGGAGTCCGGAGCTCTGACGCTGCAGGGGACAACGTGCTAACAGCTAACAGCTACCTAACAGCCATGCTACAGCAGCTGACCGAGCCTTTTGGAGCCGCGCCTCGGCTCACGTTGACACGGTGATTTTCTCCCGGTCAGCTGGTGAAGCAGCAGTCTGATGAGCATGATGTCCGTGACATGTCCCGTTATGCGCGACGAAGTTGTGATGTTGTCAGGTGATGAAAAAGACACCTGATTATATGTTGATGGAGTACAAAAACTGATTTAAAAAAATAAATAAATGATGCTTAGCCTGGCGGGGGGGCAAGTAAGGCCTGGCGGCCCGTCGGGCTTATAATACACTGGGGAAAAACTCTGAACCACCATGTTCACTCTTGATTGCAACTCTTTTCTTGGTATCACCGGCGTCGGTTCACGCGTGCAGCATGTGTGTCTTGCTTTGTCGCAGTAGCAATTTCACCAATTACAGCCAAGAGAGTCCTGGAGAGACAGGATGACCGGTGTCCTGGGGAGACAAGATGACCAGGCCTGTTTGCTTCCCAGGATTTCTAAGGCCTTCATCAGTGAGCGCACCGTCAGCGCTGCTCATGGCAGCAACAGGCGCACCTGGCCTCTTGAAAGCAGCGTCGCTGGCAGCCTGTTTTGCCCACTGCTAACATCAGAGAGGCCGACCGAGACCGACCTGCAACTCCTTCCCCATCATCTGCTGCAGAAGTGGTCTTTCAGTCCTTCCATCTCTGCATTTCCAATTCGTTCAACTTGACAACAATTTATACCTTCAGTTTTCAACATGTAGTATATACAAACAGCTCAATATACTGTATATCGCTTTTATGTGTTTAAAATAAACAAACTGAAAAACTGCACTGCACTAGGAACCATGGAGGGTCCATAACAGTGAGCTATTGTTATATTTAAGGTCAAACGAGTATGAATCTTCATACATTGGTGTCCTCTTATCACATCCCCTGTGACAATAAGGGGGGAGATTCCATCTATTCATTCACAGCCATTTCCACTTTTTCTCAAATCACAGTGTCTGGGACAATGATGGTAATGGAGAATTTTTTTTTTCCCCCATTGCTTCCCCATCTGAGTCACCCTTTCTATTGGGCTCTCCATGTTTTTCTCCTCACAACAGGACAGGGAAATGGAGCAGGGCCACGGTGCCTTGATCCTTCTGTCTCACTGTGCACAGACTCTCAGAGCACTTACTCTGCTCAGCCAAAGCTCCGAGTCCCCCTGAGACTTAAAAATGTGTAATGTGTGCCTATCTTTGCAAATAAGACCGCTTTGGAAAAAGGAACGCTGAACATTATTTTAATGACTACTGTTTCAATGACCTATAAATTTGCCATTGCCATCCATCCCCAGTTATAGTGATATATTATATTACTCTTCTATTAGTCAGCCTAGACTAAAGGGACACATTTACAAAAAAAAAAAAAATCTCGATGTTATAAAGGTAAACTAGCTAAAACACATATTCCTGCAGAGAAATCAACAGTGGTCTCCAAGTAGCACAATAGCTATTTCAAGGCACCTGTTCCTACACAACACACTGGCAAAAGGTCAGCAATTATTTTGTGTAACAAAATGCATGACAGTTGTTTCTCTACAACACTATTCACCAGATTTGCGAGCCAGAACCCACACTTGATTATGTCAGCAAAGGGACATACATCAATTCAGCATGTAGTATTAAAGGTTAATTGGCAAAACCGTCTTGTGGTGGAGAAGGATGTGTCAACCAAAAGTCTGAGTTGTTTTGGTTTTGAATGGAAACCTTCACTGACTCGAGTCAAAGACATGTTTCTGGTTCAACTGTAATAATAATAGCATAGTTAATACAGTATAGTGCTAATACAGCACAACATAGTATAAGTGCATAAGGATCTGATATTGATTTTTAAAGGGCAAATATTTGCTGCATCTTCATAAAATGTTGGGCACGATTTGACAATAAATACCTGAAAGCAAAATGAAACCTAGCGAACTGAATATCTTATATCCAGTAATATATACGTAAATATATTAACTCATTAGGGACGTGGTTACCTTATGGAAATGCCTGTCTGTCGATATCCTTCTCTGAATGTCCAGTTTACCACATCTCATGCTGCATTTGATAAAACTGGTGTTTTTCATTGATTTTAATTCGTCACCATCTGGCCTGTGGCTGCATCCTTTTCTCATGCAGGTAAACAAATGCAGGCATATAAACAGGCTGGTCCCCATGGTAACTAGAGGCAGACAGCCTCAGGCAACTTTGGAGGGATGTCTGTTTATGTCCATTTATGCAACACTTCTTTGCAAGACCCTGTGCCACCCTGTTAACCCGACCACCTTTTCTAAAAACAAACAGACAGACATGCTAGGGGGAGTTGAGTTTTTCTGCACTGTCATGTGAGATAACTTGTAAACTGGATAATATCTGTGATTTGTTAACAACAATGTATTTAAGTTAGGGGAGGGGGGTTGCCCTCGGACAGGAAGGTTTAATCACAAGCTTCTGTTACAATAAAATAAACAAAAAACAAACACCTCAGGTAAGCTGTGCCTCCATTTTTCTTCAAATTAAATATCAGACTGAGCTCATATTAACTATGGTCACGCTCTGGGCCAGATATTTAATGAAGCATCACTAGCAAATTGTCTTTCAGAAGGATTAAATTCTTAATAAGAGAAAGAATGTAAAGCACAGAGTTTTGTTTGATCTGGGAGAGAAACCACTGTCCATATAGTTTCCATTTCTTTGGAGATGGTTTTTTTTTTCTCTTAACACTGACACTTTTATCACCCGCTGTCAAGATCTGTCTGTCGGCTATGAAAGAAAAGAAAAAGCTGTAACTTTGAAGGAGGCCCAGTCAACCACAGGAAACGCACATACACAAAATCTAAGTATTTTTCCAGTACTTGAAATGTCCAAGGTAATAACATGAATATCATCATCCTCAATTAAGAATTTGTTACGTGTTACGCAAGTGTCAGCACGAAAAGTGAGAATGCACCCGCTTGAAAACCAATTTACCTATTTATATTTATAATCAATTCAATATCAAATAATCAAACCCATTCCCGTTCCAATCTGGTTGTCCCATGTGAGACATAATCTTTCATTAAAAACCTAATGAATTATAATACTATGTGCCTAGAATACAGTGTAAAATATCCAAAAAACTTACAGTTTTAGAGGCAGTGAAAATGTACTGGATGACCATCTCCCTCTTCATGTTCAGGTCCTTTTCTCTCAGAGGAGTCTTTTTTTCTTCATTCAAATTCATGTCCTCCTGAAATGGGAAAAAAAGGAAGGATACAAATACGTACAAATAAGTCTGCATTATAATAATTATTATTTATCAATATTGTTTTCTTTTTTTAAGATTTTAGCATCAGGATTCACTTTGTTTTCAACATACATTACAATACTCAAAACTTATTTATCATATTTGTTGTGGTGTGACTGAAAATTTGAATAAATGCCCATTATCATAACTATTACTCAACTGAAGGCTTTGTCTGTTATGTTTTTTCTTAAAAACGATTTTCCTTAAAAAAAATAAAATAAAATAAAATAAAATAAAACTATATTTTGCTTTTATTGATTTCCTCCATTTCTATGTAAATACAATAACACATTCAAACAATATTCAAAACGCAATGATTGCCTTCCCCTGTTGCATCTCTTCTAAAAATCTTTCTCCATATCATTACCACTCATTGACATGTCAAGCTGCTCCATTGTTTTTCAAAGAAAAATATTGATAATATTGTTCAATGACAAAACCACATACCATCATCTTTTCAAACAGAGCCAAGATTTCTTTTTCCGAGGTGATCTTGGATGACAGTTCCTCAAACTGAGGTGAGGTGGATGATGAAGAAATGGACCAATCATTGGTATTGTGTTTTGAGTGCGATAAGGGAGGGCGCTCCTTCTTACTACCAGGAATCCGAATACTGGCGAATCTGTCAAGCTGCGGAAACAACACAGAGCACAAATTACAAGAGAGAAAACCACACAGGAATTTCCATTGCCAAGTTGTTATGGATAAAAGCTGTTAGGTTCTCTGCATATACTAGGAGTAAATGAAACAAATAATGAGTTATTAATGAGTTAGAAAAACAACACTATTAGTGTTAACTGTGTGAACAAAGCACCTACTCAGCACATCTGTTAGACACATGTTGAGAAGAGTGCCATCTAGATAACACATAGAGGTGACAAGGACATTAGTTGGTGAGAAAAAGCAGCACGTGCACTATGATGGGAATGAATTGAAATGAAAGGAAGACCAATTTTATTGCCACTCAAAAGAAGACTAAGTTAAGTGATGTTAGATGTTGCACAGACTGGCAAACCGAGAGAAGAAAAAGCACCAATTTCTCAAATCTTACCACATCGTCTGTGATGTTTTTAAAGGGTAAGTGCTACAGAAGGAGGGACAGAAAAAAACAAATCAGGACACATTAAGAAACTGCATTATATATTGAAAAGAAAAGATTTTAGCCCTGTCGTGTCTTTCATTGCCAACCTTTGATCCTTCATTTTCTGAACTAGAGATTTCACAGGTTAAATCTGTAGTGTTTACTTCTTGTTCTATCAGGAGAGAAAGGTATGGTGCAGTCTGAAAGGATAAAATGACTGTGTTGTTTTGTCTCCAGTCTGTTTCACTTACTTTGAAATTCAAAACGCAAAAAAAAGGCAGAAAGCCAAGTAGAGAGCCAAAAACTAAAATGTACAATGCCAATGTAAAAAAAAAAAAAACTGTGTCGCTGTCATAACACTTTCTGACATGTGTTTTTATTCACAAGTTTCCAAACACAAAAATCCTTTTAGGCTACCCAGTGGTGCAGTTTTATTAACCAGTTTGAATGTACAAGTGAGTGTCACATTCGTCAATATCAAAAACACTCGTCATTTAAATTAAATCGCTGCCATGAAAGGAGCTTTTCTTCCTTTTCCTGTTTGCAGATTGAAAAGAAGGATCCACTTGTGCAGTGGAAGGGGATTTGGCATTTGGCCGTTTGTCATGTTGCCAAGCAAGTTTTCTGTTCTGCTTTTTTCTGCTCCAGTAGATTTGCTTGTTTTTTTTTTGTAGACTTCTTGGGAGGTAGCCACCACCTGCACTTCCAAGAGGTAACAGAGTGGAAAAGGCCAACGGAATAATCCTAATAAAGAACAGGAAGCCAGTACATGAAAAGAAAACACTAGAATTCAAACTTCATAGTGAAAAGCTCAACAAAGAGTCCTCCAAGCATTAAAACTGGGATGATCTGCAATACGGTAATTAGATATTGACTATTCTGAGTTATTTTATACTACAGGTGAGAACTGAAAGGTGCTCCATTTACATTCTTTCAGTACTGATACCAATCATCTACTGTATCAGTGAACTTGATTGATACTAGTATTTTTATTGTATACACGCACTGCAGATGGCATAAGTTCCACACATGTTTGGGACATGGGCTGCACGATATGCAAAAACACATCATATTGCAATCATGTGGGCAGATATTGTGATCGTAGTATGTGATTGCATTTCCAGTTTGAATTGTAAATTTTGTTTTTCATTTACACTTGAAAAATATACAGTAGAAATATATCTATGATGTGATTTTGATTGAGTCTTGTACCAAACAACCATGTCCTTGTTGCCCGGGGCATCTCTGGTTCAACACAACATCTAAGCCGCTAAAAATGCCCAACAAGGGTGTGACACTTATGGTACCTTTATTTGCTATATTGCAATTACATTGTGGTTAACTGTGGGACTGTAGGCTTCCTTCAGCCGTAGACAGCAGGCATGGGCAAACTAAGGCTTGCGGCCCATTGCTCTTTTTAATCCAGCCTGTCAAACATTGGTACAAAACTGTCCAAGTCATAACAAAGACTACACACTTGGATGCACTGGCTAAAGAAGGACTGAGCAACAACACTGCTCCCACTGAAACTGAGTGAAATTTGAATCTAAGTTTTATTTTACTTTCAGGTAATTGGCTTTTACATGTAACTGTGTGTTCATACCAAAAGCTTCCAAAGCGTCAAAACGCCGGAAGTCAATTCATTTTCAATGAGAGCCCGGCGACACTGAGCAACCAAAGCGTCAACTGCCGTCACTGCGCTTCCAAAGCATCCAAAGTGAGAAGTTGAGCATTGGTTAACTTTAGGGAAATTAGCTATGACGAGGTTCGGCGACAACCTGTCAGAATAGAGACGTCCTTTGGCTCCCTTTTTTTCGTCTTTCGCCTCCCCAATGACCAGCGCGATCAAACTTGGACGTCAGTCACGTGACAAGCGACCAAAGCGGCTGAAAATATTTGCCGTTTTGGAAGCTGTCTTGTCTGAAGCGCACCCTTGTTTTTGACGGTTTGGAAGCTTTTGGTGTGATGCTGGGCCGACACATCTGTCAAATTCTAAAGCTCATTGTGGCACCTACCCCCCCCCCCCCCCCCCCCCCCCCCCCCGAAGGAAAATAATGAGCAGTGAGTTATCAATCGAGGTATCCCAAATGAATGTGATATAAAGAAGTGGAAAAACCTGATGGTTCAACCCTTCAACAATGAGGAAAAGACCACTGACCATCCTTAAAGTTAGGGTGGAAGTCTTTGCTGTTGAGTCAGTCTATGTTAAATCAGGAGTGGGGCCAGAACAGTGTAAAGAAAAGCAGTCATCCAGTAATTTATTCTGTCTGTTTAAGTCCTTGCAGGATGACTGACAGAAGAATCTCTTTGTTGCATTTCAATAACATCAAACAATCAGCATCTTCACTGTCAGAGCAAAAGGGCAATGGAAACTCCACACAACAGAACAGAACAGCTGCAGAATAGATGGCACTCGGAGTCAACCAGGAACAAAAACCAGCTGAGACCTAAAGAAAACCTTTGTAAGTACACATATCTTCAACAGCATGACTTCCCAGGAGTAAGGCTGAAACAATTAATTAATCAACGGTTGATTAACAGAAGATTTATTTAATAATCAATTAATCATTCAGTTGTGACATTTAAGCAAAGACTATTTGGTTCTCACTTCTTAAAATGGGGAGATTTTCTACAGTTCTTGGATTTCCGTCACCGTTTTCTGACTTTTAGTGACAAAGTGCAGATGAATCAATAATCTATGTGTAGTAACATCTCACCACTCATCCATTAGTCACAATCGAAGCTGTAGACAAAGGTAAGGCTTCAACCTGAACTCATATTGAACGGTCCCAACAGTTACAAACAGAGAAAACAAAAGGATCAAAGTGACCAAGCAGAGTGGACTGCCAATGGGAGCGACAGATTAAAAAGATTGACTGGCTTAAAGGAGCTAATCGAGCGCTTTGCCTGGCGAGTATAAAACATCAAAACAATCAAAAGCCTCACATAAAGTTGTGTCTTACATAAACCAAGCCACAGGGGAAGCCAGTTAACTGGAAATGCCTCTGTGTTTTTTCAAGATCCCACAATTGCAAATTCTTTTCTTTCCTTTTTTTTTTTTGTAACGGACAAAATAGGACAGCCAAACAACGTTAATTTGTAAATGTCAGTGAATTCATTTTACTTTCTGCTATCACCCTGTTCATTTAATTAAACTGTGATAGCATCTTTTTCAATTAACTGAGACAAGTAACCCACCGCTGGTAGAGAAAATGCTAATTTATAAAACACTGCACATGCAATCCACAACAGAGACGAGAGAGAAGAGGGAAAAAAAACAAAAGTTACCCAGAGCCCCAGCCCCGACTCAACAGCAGACAGCATTCCTTACACATCAGATTTTTAAAAGCTTTGTCTCTCTGTCTTTGGACCATTCATTAACTATACTGCCAACTAAGTCCTCATGTCTTTTTTTTTTGTCATGCAACTGCCCACACTCAGAGGGGCTGCACTTATCACAAGGGAAATCACTTTCGCCAATGAATGGAACAATGGTACTGCACTTTATTATGGACAAGCAAACTTTGAAACTATGGACTTTTAAATCAGGACTTTACGTTCCTGCAAAAAACTTTATCCATGAATAATACTAGTAGATAATGTATGGTGAGTTCTCAGTAGGGATGGGTACCTTTCACATTTAATCTGATGTAATACCGATGCTCAGTTCCTGAGAACCGTACGCAACAGTACCTGATTTCGGTATTTATTTCGGTACTAAATTTTACAGATTTTGTCTTCACGTCAGCCAGACACTCCACGACCACTTCACGAGAGTGCGTTCAGGTAACGAAATGTAGTAACGTTTTATTTTACGTGAATCACTACTCAGGATTACTGTGGGCCCCAATAGAAGTAACGAATTTGGTCCTCATCCTTAGTTATCAGTGCAATCAACTGCATCATTTCAGCACTTCCACCCAAAGCAATATGACAGGCACTGACCAAAGTGCCATTCAGCAAAGTAGCTTCAACAAATTAAAAAGTTATATCGAGAAATTGGCTTTGGTGGAAAAAAAATCACATTTTCTACCAGCCATATTTTGTTTGTCCCAATCGCCTCAGTTTCAAATGTTTTTATGCTAAAGGATAAAAAAAAAAAAGTAGCTACCGGTAATTAGTGCCTCACTTATGATCATTCACAGTCACTTATCCAATCTGAGCATTTAAACTCACTAATAATATCACTAAAATCCTCTACAAAAATGAGCAATATAGAACAAAAATACAAAAACACCAACTACAGATTCCATAAAGCCTGATCAGAGCTTAAAGTGACAATAACTTGATTCTGGAGGTGACAATCAACAGTCATAGTTTAACCTACTTACAAAAATAGCACTGAAAGAGAACATTAACACAGTGTATTACCATGTCATTAATGTGGCATTCAAGGGGAAAATCTACTTTCTATCAATTAGAGAAACTATTGTGGGACTGTAGTGCCACCTATTGAGATGACTGTCAACTAAATAAATCAGTGATCAGTTCACTATGAAAAATATGAATTATGTTTTTCATATTTATATCATGTTAACAGTATTAGATTTATGTTATAGGGACCAATTTGATGAGAGAGGGGGAGTCGGGGGACTAAGCTGTAATTTCTCAGACACATGCCATTTTTGCATCTATCAGTGAGATTATGTTGTTTGATTGTGTTTCTCTAACCAAACCACATTTTTTAAATTCAACAGCCTGGCCTCCGTGTACTTGGCTGCTGTTTGGTAAGTGTATATTAAAAGCAGAACCAGAGCAATAACTAGCACCTATGTCAACTTGAGTGAAAATGTGGAGCTCCACTCAGGTTGCTTTTTACTCTTGTTGACAGCAGTTTAAAAATAAAAAAAAACAGTGCTGTCAAGAGTAAATCAACAGCTCAAAAAACAATCTTGGTAAGTTTTTTCAGCGCATACACAACACTTCCTATGCTTGTCATAAAAAATATATATATTTAGTTATTTACTTATTTTAAAAAGCCACACAGTTAAAATCTGGAGTGTGTGGCACTTGGCGGCATCTTATTGTGGATTATTTAGGTTTTAGACGTTTTCACTGTGCACGCACTAACTAGATTTTTTTTCCCCAAGGTTTTGAGATGTACACTAATCTAGAGTCATCGTCAACAGATGGAGGTCATGAAGAGAGCTCTGTTGTCATCACATTCAAGAAATAAAGTGAGAGGATCCAGAGGAGTAATGGTAGCCACATAACCTCCTCCAAGTCCTCAGGTCAAACACTGGCTACACCCCCCCGCCCCCCTCCTCTCTCCCTCTCTTTCTTCACTGTCAAAAGAGGCTAAATGCAAAAAAAAGCATCAATCTTTCAATAATGAAATGAAGGTCGGACAGGTCTTGCCAACCTGTTTGAAGGGTCTCAATCTAAGCCAAAGATCATCCATTAACAGGACGGGGGGGGGGGGGGGGGGGGGGGGGGTAAGTTCCATAATATTCACATCACATGATGGCAACTGAGTCATCTCCATGGCAACTGTGAAAACTCCATCCCCTGATCACATCCATGGAGTGAAGGACTGCTGAAAGGCTCAGCCCAGCCACTGCCAGAGAGTGAGTGACCATGAGACAAAAACTATTATTTTGTTGAAAAGTGTTTCCAAAGTTAAATATTACTTTTTCGATTTCAAGGTTAAAGTGTTGTTGTGAATCTACACGACATTCATCCACATTTTGATTAACTGACGGATAACAGGGGATATAAAAACACAATTCTTTGCTCTTTTCAAAAAGTGACTTCAGGGACTCTTGATGTGTTGTCAGTCCTACTAGTCGGTCACAGCTGAACTGAACTGAAAATCTCTTTAAGATCCATTTTTTAGACTTAAACTCAGCAACAGATATCTAAGTTGGATGGCTGTTGTGTTATTGTCTCAAGCTTAAAGGAGAATTCCGGCCATTTTTGACCCCTAAATAGTTTTCCTGATGGCCACCCAGTGTTGGGGGGAGCAAAAAACACGACTAAAATTGATTCAGGCAAACCAGAGTTACACCATGGCTACCCAGCACTCGGGATAGCGACAATGCTTACCCATGGGGGCAATTCAATATCTATCAAATATCTATGGTACATGACTCGAATCCTTATGACACACCACTGAACTCATAGAGTATACAGTATAAACAGTATTTACTTTGTGTTTTTGCATGTAATCACTCACCTCAGATAGCCTAACTCTCCCCGCCACAGAAACAAACACTTTTTCCTTGTTGTGATGATTTATTTACAAAAATAAACGGTCGTGCAGTGCAGTGGCAATGTCCTAATATCTCCGGCCGTTTACTTTTGTAAAGAAATCATCATGCAAAAACACAAAGTTTATACTGTTTCGTACACTATATGAGTTCAGTGGTGTCTCGTAAGGATTCGAGTCATGTACCATAAATATTTGATTGTTTTTTGAATGTTTGTTATTGCCCCCATAGGTTAGCGTTGTCGCTATCCCAAGCGCCGGGTAGCCATGGTGTAGCCTAACTCCGGTTTGCCTGCATCAATTTTAGTCACGTTTTAGTGGGGATTTAAGGGTCAAAAATGGCCGGAATTCTCCTTTAATCTTATCATATCCTCCAACAGATGCCATTTTGGTACCAATATTTGTTATCTTTAACATTGTAGCTACTTATCACTACTAGACAATTCATTCCTAAGATTTATATGAAGACATGCTGTGCCTTTTTGCCAAAACTATCATGAGATATTCAAGTTTTGTGGCCAGCTGCCAAAAAAAAACTGCTTTCAAAGAGCCACAATCAGACGCAGTGAGGGAAAATGATGACAAATGGCCATCGCAAGTTACACAGAGCCTCATGCACAGTATGCACAGTGTTTTTTGTCTGTGTTCAGACAGACACTGTGCAATGACGCAGCCCAGACAACGGTTTGACTTTGCAGCCCAGCACGGAAAACTCATCTCACTCAGTGAACAGGTGTCTCTATTACCGCTAGTATATATTAGACATTTAGCCAACAACAGCTCATCAGTGGGAGTGGATAATAACAGTCTAGACTGAAAAACATTGCTGCACAGACCTTTGCAACAATTGTAGACTAGAATCTCTGAATTGTGGCGACAAGGAATTAACTAGTACTCTAATAAGACTGGGGTCAAATGCAGGTTGAGCGTGCATTAAGTAGATCTGTGTCATACACAGGTCTCCCGTCTGAAAGGAGAATGTGTGTGTGTGTTGGTGAGTTGTGTGGATGGAGAGAGAGGCCTGACTGCTTTGAAAATGAGACGCCAAAACTGAATACCCTAATAACAGTATTGGTGTTCAAATAGCATCATCTCCATAACCTCCCAGAAGAGTACAGCAGTCAAATACCACACACATACACACACACACACACAGAGAGAGAGACCATCAGTCTGTTTGTAGTAGTATAAAGAAGAAGCACATGGATTAGTGTAAGGGCTAAAACCCTGTGCTAATTTTGACCTTTTGATTTCCCTCATGCAAAGCAATGTCTAGCTACAGACTGTCAAGGTCACAGTTCATGAAGAAAAACTCAAAAATGAAAAAAGATTCCACGGTATAGTATGAGCTTTCTTTCCTAAATGCAAGAGTGAACCTGTAAAAAAAAAAAGGCCCTTTTCTCAATCTCTCAGCCTCTCAAGTGCATTACACAGGCAGAAATAACTCCACCTCTGTTCCACTGCTCTAGTTTCCAAGGCATATAATTTTAAGTTATTGCAAATAGAATAAAATAACCCTTGATCGTTCTCTCTTTCTCTCTCTCTCTCTTACACCATTCAAGTTAAGAGTCATGCATCTATTCACCATCACATGAAAAAAGATTGGGTTCTTGCAGCCACTTTTTACCACCTGCTTTTGTACTGTGTGTGTGTACGTATGTGTGTGCTATGGATGGGTGGTGTCAGAGATAAAACAGCAGCAACCATTGACCCCATAGACACCCATAAATACTTACAAACTTTGGTTTGCGGTCTCCTTCGTCGTAGCATGACGTGCTGTGGTGTGACGAGCCCTTCTTCTTTTGAGGTTTGCTGTCTCGTCCGGATTCAAACCGTTGACTATAATTCTCCATGATGTCAACTAACTACAAGCTAATGACTTCTACAGTAGCTGTCACTGAGCTAACCTGTTGACAGTCTGTAAAGTTAGCAGCAAAGCAACACACGCTGAATTTGTCTATAACATTACCGTAGGTGTCTCGACTTGGCCGGACAACTAATGCTGGTTAACCATGACCAGTTTGTCCTCTCTAATCTTCTCCACTCCCCAAGCTCCCAAACTGACTTGACCGTTTAGCTTGTTGCTAAACTCCCATTCACTGCACACACACAGGCGGCTTTACCTAGGTAGAGCTAATCCAATTTAAGCGCTGACACGTAATGCTCCTGTTTCCGTTAACGGCAGATACACGCGGTAAACAAAAAACAGTTGTTTTTCCGATGGCAAATTGTATCCGTCCGTTAAATGACAGCGATATAATCGTTGCTGGTAAGTAAAGTAGGGCATACAGTTGCCGGTTAAATTTTTTGTGGCAGATATCTTTTTTGACAACCCCGCGCAAGGAGACGTCACCTCCGCATGTTTGATCCGACCAATGGCGTTCGTCCTGCTCCAACGACTACTTCCGCATTGGTTCAGCGCCCTCTGTTTACAGTTGGAGACGCATCTCATTGGCCGCGACGAGCTGCCAATCAGACAGTGGCTTCGCCTTCTTTAGAGTTGTTCGTTTTCTCTAACCTGGGTCTCCCGTAGGTGCGATTGTTTTCGATAAAAAAAAAAAAAAAAAAATGGATGGATGGATGGATGGATGGATGGATGGATGGATGGATGGATGGATTTGAACTGAAGAAGAGGTTGCATTTATTAACAAGTACACTGGAGTGTTTTATATATGTTCTTTTATGTTGTTGTTTTTTATTTAGGATGATGATGTAGGCCTATATGTATTGTAATGAAAAGTTTTAGCATCTATTTTTGTGGTGTTAAAATGTGGAATAGACTAGACGAGGATATAAAAATGTGCAATAACTTAAAACAATTTAAAAGTAAGTACAAACATACACTCTTGGACAGCTATAAAGAACTTGACAGCTAATTTTACTCTTTTTATTTATAATCATGGTCTTATTTCATATTAAAGCAATATGTTTTTAATCTTCTGAATTGTATGGAACTACAGATGTACTGTATGACATGAATCACAATGAAAGGGGGGGCTGAACTTGATAAGCTTTGCTTCCTTCAGCCCCTTCTCAAACTTGCACAGTATCATTATTGTTTTGTTTCTTGTTACATAGATTGTTTGTCTTTTGATGTGCTTGTTTGAGATGAATAAAAATCAAATCAAATCAAATCAAATCAAATCAAATGATTTAATGTAAAGTTTTTCTTCAGCCATGATTGTAAATGTATGTTTTATGTTTTTAAATGTGGATCCCAGTAAAACTAGCGGTGCTGTAGAGGACAGCTAATGGGGATCCCCACAAATGAACTTATTGGTGTTAGAATATAAAAACAGTTTAACGTTTAACAGTTACAACTCAACGCCAACGATTACCTCAGAGTTTATTTTAATGAACAGTACCCCTGCAACAACCAAACAAGCATAAGACACCCAACAAAATATACAGTATAGTGGTCAACTCACTCTTAGCTTAAAACCTGTTTATTGCTTTTGGGAATTAAAACTGCCCAACACTTTCTTCACCAAAGGCCTATGCATAGTTAAATGGAGAGATTACTCTATTGTGAAATTGCACAGAAGATCATAGAAGAGGAAAATGCCACTTCATCATATTAGCTTTAGTCACTTGTCAGCTCTACAGATATTTATAGTATATTTTAGAAGAAGAGGCTTTGCTCGTCTCTCCATCCTTTCCTTCAACATCATGTTGCCCTGTTTTCTTTGGGCAGGCTTTCATGTGAAGCTTGGAGTGCAGTATAAATTGATGGTGGCTGATGCTGCCTCTTTTTTCTTTTTTTTTCTTCCTTGGCTGTTGTGGGCTGTTTACGCTGTTGGTTTTCAGCTTTGTTTGGCAATTTAAAAGTAAGCCTAAAGCTTCAGTAAAATCCCAAATACCTTGTCTGATGCAAACAGCAGTGATCTGGTGTGATGCAACAAACAGAAACCTTTTTTTTGTGAGATCCATGTGCCCCACTGAAAGCATAATTTGCTCTCTAAAGATATGCAGTATCAGAAAGTTCTTCGGTGTAAAGCCAACCAGTATGAAACATTTATCTACTGTCAGTGAAATATGAAAATTATCGACAAATATATTACTGTAATTTTGTGTATTACTGCCAGTGATGTAGATTGGTGGGTGCTCTTTGTAAACTGTTATTGTTATTCGGCGGCCGTCCTTGAGTGGGAAACTTATTTTCTTGAGCAAAATAATGTTTATTTAACCTAATAATGGCAATAGGTTAAAAGGCCATAGTATTAACCTTTCCACTGGCTTTGCGCCTCCAGACAGCTGGGATGATGCCAGTCTCCTTTAAACCTCAGTACTGGAGCTCAATGATAATTAGATGTGTGTAGTCCACTCACAGTTACAACAGTTGGTTGTAAGTTTGACTGAGAGTTTTCTTAAGGAGGATATCAGTGGCAAGAGCAAAAACAAGTAGCTTACAGTACAGGTAACAGCCAGGTGACACTGACAGAGTAATCTGTTCAAGTGTTATACTTTAAGCATCAGTCTTTCTTTACAAGAGTGGAGCTGCAACTCAGTCTAACTAGAGTGCAATAGACACGTTGTCAGTGAATCACAGGCCAACTAAAACTAACACACAGCTGGAGATTCATGTAATTTGTGTGCATGGCTTGCAGGTGAATTTGCTGAGCACATTTTGAATTCAAATAGTTTCTCAAGGCAAAGTTGCCATTGAATGACAGCTCCGTTTATGAAATAACATTTGACTTTCTTTGAATTCAACCTCTCGAGATCTTGTTATCTTTAAAGACCTTTTAGTTCTTCAGTCCCTGAAAGGCTGTCTGCACGGCTGCCAGTTGTGTGTTAACACTCTTCATCTAGCCAAACACAGGCCCTGTTGTGCCTTACTAATCCTTCCAGACAATAAGAGATCTACCCTTCCAAATCAGTCAGGGATTTAAATTCAAAAATCCAAAATGCCAAATGGTAGAAATCTAGATAGTCTTGAGTGTCTTGTATTGTTAATAATACTGATCTTTCCTATTCAAACAGACAACCCACACACAGAAAAATCCCTTTTGTGAATTTGAATGTGTTTTTTTTCTGCTTGAATTGGTGCAATTATTCCAAGACAACACTGTCACACACAGCATAAACAACCAGACACATTTACATTATATACATAAAACATTGTGTCCTAAAGTCACTCAGTTCATGGTCAAGATCAAGAGTTCAAATATTTTTTCGTTTTACACAGCATTGTGGAAAAACTAGCAGGGAGGAGGTTTTATGTATTTGTATAGTCTGTTGTACCCCTAAGGTGATTGTTTGTGTGCAGTGACAACACATTTCAACTTTATGTTAAAGCCCTGCACAATGAAGCAACAATAAAGCAAACCAGACCATATGCAAAACAGAATGTATGGTACAATTATTAGTCATTTGAGAAATAAATGCAGAATTAATGTCGGAAATTATCTGTTTGGCAAACAGTTTAGACACAAGTGTTTTGTGAATTAAATGTAAAGGCTCTGACTCAGAAAGGTTGGCATGTTGCCCTCACAATGAAGCTTTATTACTGCGTGGGGGCATTTCTCCAGCTGGAGCTTCTGGGTATAAAATGCTTTAACTCCTGTGCAACATGAATATGGAGAGCATGCAGTTTTAACACGTGTGCATATACTGCCATCTAGTGGTATCATTTGAAATAACTATCTGCATTGGCCTTGGGTTTCTTTTCACTGAAAACAAAACCATGACATGTAATTTCCTTTCACAAATCTTTTGCAGGACAATGCATCATTTGCCTGACACAAAGTAATTCACAATACAAACTTGCTTCACAAACAACCAATCTGAAATGGATGGATGGTTTTGCTCGAAGAAACATAAGGTAAATTGCAGTTCAATCACAGTTCAATTGTTTTCATCACTGTAGTGCTGCCCCTCACTGGTCAGTTGCTTTGAATAAATGCAGCTGTTGCAAATGATGCAGTGGAAATTGTAAATGTAAACAATGTCATATTAGGCTGTCTGGGATCTGATCAATGGTCCAAGTGAAAACTCACCACAGTGCGGCGCACTGGCTGAAAATCAAAGGGAAAACTGTCCAAATGCAATTTTTCAGTGAAACTTTAGAGACAGCTTTCCAGCCAACACGTTCAATCAAACAGGGCCTAGTGCTTCAATTTGTCAATAGGGGCTATTCCTTCTCTGTCTCTGTCCCTGAGGGATGCTGATGGAGCATCATATTGACAGTCGTCTTGGACCTCTTAAATGCCAGCTAATACAACCAAAATGCAAGGCCTAAAGACACACTGACACACATTGGATGGCTGCCGGAATAAATACCTAATATTCAGGCAAATGTTTATTAAAATTCTTTTACATTTGACTTCACAAAGCAAATTATGGGATATGGCTATGAAAAAGACACAAACATAATCCTTTTTTCTTCTCTTTGTGCCAAAGTAGTATTAGTTAGTGCCTGGGCCCACATCCCAGTAGTATAGGAGTAGAAATGTCTTTTATTGTGGTGCCTCAGTCCCCCCGAGAGCAAATACACAAAAATGTTGTTATTAATAAAGGTGAGTTTTTTGTTTGCAGAGCATGCATTGTGAGATTGATGATGTTGTTTATCTGAATTTGTAGCATGGTTGTGTCTTTTCTTAATCCTCTCTAGATTGCAGTGTGTTGAGCTCTCAGCGTCACCACACTCAGAGGCTTCGATGGTCAGATCTGGGCTGAATACTGAGAAGTAGCCTAACTGACATGAGCAATATGTCCTCAGCTTCAAGCTTTTCCACTAAAACAAATAAACTGCTTGTCTTTTCTTTCTTTCTTTTTTCTTTTCCAATTTAGGTTCAGTCACCACACATATTTGCCTCTGCATGCAACTTGTGTAGAACCATACATTTTTCTTTTAGCTTTTAATGGTGATACATGAACATAACATACAGGCAAAACAACTTTACATAGCCTACATTACATTACGTACATACTGTACACAACATGTCAGAGTCATCTATTCTAGCACAAGGAATAGTCACAAAGCAAAAGTTAGAATAGCAAGAAAGACTATTTTCAAATTCTGGATTCATAAGAACATTCCCACATGAGACGATTGGTACAAGGAGGTAATAGGAAGACTTTATTCCTATGATAACATGGAAGGTTTCATAAAGGTATGGCAGTTTTGGATGCTGTAGTGTGTGGACCCATCTGGACTGACTAACCTTCAATGTTCCACTATGTTATATAGGCTATAGACACATTGACTCCCAAAGTTATGTCCAGTCAAGACGCACAACTCTTTGTCACCTCATTCCAATATATTTGTATCTTCAAACATTTTTTTTCAATACATAGGCCTATCTGCACAATTACAATTTCTCTGTCACATTCACTACAGCAAGATGAGGTTAGAGTAGACCAAGGCTCTCATCAAAAGTGTTGAGTATGGGGTAATATTTTAAATTGCCTCTCTCTGTCATTATATATAAACTGGTTGTCTAATCCGATCTGTACTGTCCACCACATATAAAATGAATAGGCTACATTCATAGACTGTGGCTCATAGCTGTGGCTACATTAAAAAAAAAGAAAAGCAAAGAAATATCCGAAACGGAAATACAAAACTGTTTTTTGACCTTCTCGACACTCCATACTTGTAGAACGCGTCTCAGTCGATGACGTAGATAACGTAGGGTCGTTGGTTGGGTACTAACTCACTTTAGCGAGCTGTACCGTTGTCAAGAAGAGAAAATATGAATTATAGACTTAGATAGTCGCTGTTCATGTGCGCTTATTTAAAAAAAACCTGCTGCTGCTGGTGTTGTTGTTCACACATCTACGGTTTGGACGAAAATGACCGATTTGACTGAGTCTCTGACGAAAGAGGGCTGGTAAGTCAGTTAGCATCTTAGCTAACGTCAAAGAGCTAGCTGATTGGGTTTTGGGGCTAATAACATGAAATCTTGTTTCTTTACACATGAGCGTGTCCCAGTTTATTTTACAAAGTTCAAATCGCGACAAGTTGATTGGGTTACTCAGAGCAAATAAAATAAGATCGACCACACCAGGAGCTAGCGAGATAAACAACGTTAGCCTGCTATGCTAATCCACACTTCGCATCATGGCATTAACGTCATACAAACAGTTGGCGCTGCACTTTGTATGAACTGCTGTCCAGTAATAACGCTGCACACAGTGGTGGTCGGGAGATAACAGTGAATATAAACTCATTTAAACAAAAAATAAAAAAGTTACACATGGCCGTGTAAAATGTAAAAACACAGCGACGACTTCAGTCACAATGGTCCCACAAAATACTATTCACAGGTTTCACAATTTTCTTTTTCTCTTGCTAGTCAAAAATGCCAAAAATGCTTAATACAGCTGGAACACTTTGCAGTATTGCTTCTGTCCTGAGGTTGTTCTGTATTTAAAACAAGATAGTATCTGTCCAACAATTCTGAGGGTGTAACTCTGTATCACTGGTCCCCTTGGCTGGAAAATATAATATTAAAAAAGTGTTTTTTTTCTTTAAATAGGCTACTTTTAGAATAATAACTAAATTATGTTGCAAAATATGAATTATTAGTCAGCATATGATTTCTAATAATTGAAATGATTAAATTATTGTGGGGAGATGCTTTGCAGAAAGTTTCAAAAGTTGTAACATACATGATGACTTACTACTGGAAACCAGAGCTAACTTTATCAATTCCTCATTCTACCTTTTTTTTTGTCATCCTACAGGTTCCTCAGTGATGAAGGGATAGCAGAACTGAAAGGATCTGCTGAGAAAATAACACACACTGAACTTATCCGTATTGCACTCCATGTAAGTCTTATTAATATTGTTTTAAAGTTGAGCATATCCATTTTTTCCCACAACCGAGGAGCGTGCTATTTGAAATGTGCCTAGATGTATCTTTTGTTAACTTATTTAACCCTGTTTAAATAACCCTTGGATTAATAATGGTTTGTGTAGAAAATAAGTATTTGATCCCCTGCTGATTTTTGCCCTTATTTCACTTGATCAGATATAAATTAATTCATAACCTTTATGATGTTATTTCCGGATACAAACAAATTTCCCCTTGGGGATAAATAAATCATATGTTGGTTGATACTCTGCCCTCACTGTTAAAATAAACTTACCATATAAACTATAAATCGTCCTTTTTTTTGTGTGGAGGAGCAAACGTACAAAATCAGCAGGGATCAAATAATTATTTTCCCTACTGTATGTAAAATAACAGGTAAAACTATAATCACACCCCGTAAAGGTTCAGTATGATCAATATGCAGAATCTAGCACTGTAAATAAACTGGTGTGAAAAGCACATTATAGAGCCATATGAACTTAGTATCACTATGGCCCATTATTTACAGAGCCAACACTGACTATCTAGTTGTTCCAACTATCTCATCAAACCCACCTGCTGCTGAAAGATCCCAGACTGCACCTGGATTTAACAGTGCATACATGGTCAGAAAACAACATGTAGTGCTTTGAGCTTCTTGTAGGACCTTATAATCAGTAAAATCATAAAGACTAATAAAGTGCTATCTGTTAAAAAAAAAAAAAAAAAAAACTCCTATGGGAACAGCTGCTGCTGTGCTTACAAACCTGGGAGGGTCCTCCTCTTTCATCGTTTCTGTTTGAAGTCTTGCTGTAGTATATTGAAGTGATTGCACTGTAATTTGTACATTTATTGAGACATCATTGAGGCGTAAAGTTGTGATTCCTTTCTGAGGTTCACAGGAGAAATGAAAGAGCCACATTAAGAGATGGTGTCTGCTGCAAAGTAGAGCAGGATTGGAAAAAGGATGTGTGACATTTAGAAACTGGTGCTCTGATGTAGGAGAGGTGTTTGCAGCGTGGAGAAACATTTGAAGCATTCATCATTCTTTTGCTTACATGTTCATTTTGACTGAATTCAGTAATCTATGAAATGAATATATCAGCATATGTTACACCTTATAAAATATACTGTAAGGTACTCTGCATGTTTACTTGCCTGCTGTGAACTGTATGCTGTATGAAATGTGTTTCTGAGAATACAAGTGAAAGGACTCATAACAGGGGAGTGAATAGCATCAGGTAAATTATATTTTATTGTGAGACACAGTCATTTTTAGAATGTGTACAAGGCAAACTCTACTACCCCATTTCATGTAATTATACCTGTCGGATGATTTTTTAATGTTGTAGCTAAGCTGTATCTGCTTTTGCAGCGGGATCTTCGGACTACTGGAAGAAAATACCTGCCGTCAGATGTCAATAGTGGAAGAACTGAGAAGGTGAATGACACAGACAATATTACACGGCCCTTTTTTGGTGCAACATTAATGAAAGTTGGTGTGAGATGATGCATGTTAGGAAGCCTGCATTGTTTGTGTGTTAATTGCCGTCATGGAATTATGTTTCATTCATTGAAAATGTGTTTTCACTGTGAGTTTTCTATGTCCCGTGTCTCACTGGAGTTGTGCTGACGCTCCTTAAATGCACCACACCTGTTGTATGCGATGTGACGTGGAGGCTAGTTTTTTTCTCTTTCCATGCGGCAGCTGATAGCAGGAGGTTTCTCCTACCTCTTAACCATCCACCTACCACTTTTTGTTAATAGCTGTGAGTAAGTGCCAAATGCCACAGCTGAATAAAGCACACCTGTCCGTACCTTGCCTCTCTATACCAGTTGTTTCACCTGGAGA
Organism: Trachurus trachurus; assembly: GCF_905171665.1. NCBI lineage: Eukaryota > Metazoa > Chordata > Actinopteri > Carangiformes > Carangidae > Trachurus > Trachurus trachurus. The sequence continues at coordinate 5,581,219 of NC_139893.1, read as the reverse complement.
CCCCCCTTGTCTCCTTTTTAATGCACTTCTACTCTATTTCAGCTCAGAGTCTCTGCAATGCAGGCTCACGTTAATCTTTCAAATGCAGCAGTTCTTATCGGCACCACTAGATGGCCCCAATACACTGACAAATATATTTTAAAGAACCGCTTCTTCACATGAGAAACCAGAGAAAAGTGTCGACAGAAAATGCTCCAAATAAAACATGCAATTAAAGATGTAATGTTTTGGGAGCTTAACTCAACTGTGGCTTCCCTCTGGCTCTGGATAAGATGGAACACTTTAAACATAACACACTCCGGCGTGTATGGAAGTTATGTCTGGAAGTGAATGTGCCATTTTAGATCCTGAAATTATATTACACGGCATAGAGATTAAATTATTGTCTGTCTTTTATTGATATGTTTTCTACATTTCTTTCTTGGTGAAATAGATATCACTATTTGAGGGGAGAGATCTGATCATTGCTTTATAAATAACTTGATCACTGTAGAATTAAAGATAAGGTATAAAGCAGTACATGGAGAAATAAGTAAACCCAACACAGGTAGACTAAATGGAAGAGTTATTTTTATGATGCATTAGTCTGAGCTCGTATTTCACTATTGCAATCCTCCCCCCCACATTCTGTTGAATTACCTTCTAAGCCATATTTTTTTTTCCTTTTGTTCTCTGCTGCACATTGCCAGTTGGAGGGTCCATGTGTTCTCCAGGTGCAGAAGGTGAGGAACATCTCAGCTCCTAAAGACCATGAGGAGTCCCAGGGCGCACCACGAATGCTGCGCCTGCAAATGACAGATGGGCACACCACCTGTGTTGGATTGGAGTATAAACACCTGTCTAAGATCAGGTATCTATACACGACTTCTGTTGCATGAATTTCCCCAGAATATATCAGGCTTAGTGCAAATCACATGTGCGCAATATATTGTTGTACATGCATGTAATGTTTGTTATGTTGTGTTAGAAATAAACAAATGCGTTTTATTATAATCTGAGGCCTTTTATAGAAAGTCTTGTACAAAATAAAAGACTGCAAAAATCTATATTAGCTGCAAAGATGTCACTTAGCCAGTTCCTCATATTTTCAAAGCAAATGTGTAAGATGCTGCACACACACCCTTCACCTCCTGTCAACACTCTCAGCCCGCCACATGCCTCAATTTTCCCTTTATCTGCAATTTCCACGTGGTGGCAGCTGATCTAACAATTCCCAGCCTTAATTACATCTCCATCCCAGCAACGGTGGCCTTGGCGACTGCTGCCATGGTGACTAGCCAGTCTGTACAGGTGGAGTGGCCAGAATGTGGGCCTTGACTTCCTGATGGGAAGAGAGGAAAGAACAGAACAAATCCCCTCTTTATGAGCGGCACACACACACTGGCCACCAACAGCGGTAGTTAGTGTTTCTTTTGAAAGTGTTCGCTTTGGTGTGCGTGAGGCCATAAGTGAGTGGCAAAGAAGGACGAGATGGATTACAGGACTGTTCAGTGAGGGGCACTGGTATAGAGGAATGACAATTAAGCATTAAGTAGCAACATTGATCAAAGGCTGAATAGTGGGTCTGTTCAATTTGGATGTATGTGCTTCGTACATGATTGAATCTGGGATAGAGAGTGCCTCACTTCTGCGTTGGCCGCTGTCGTGAGGCCACTAGCATCCATCCCAGAGGTTTGGAGTGAAATCCCTAATTGTTGCTTTGGCATCCGGCATCAGTAGCTGGAAATCCCTCTAAGTCCCTGCGCTTTCCTAATGACAGAGGCAGAGGCCTTATCAGGCCTGATGAGATAGAGGGGCTTTTAATTTACCATGAGGATGGGTGAGCAGCTGGGATTATTAATAGTCTCTCCTAGCCTCACCACCACCCACCCCTTGGCACCGCTCCATGTCATTTATAAAGTGGTATGGGGAAAGGCAATAGGATGTTTGGCTCAATTTATGCAGCCATCATGTCTTAAGACCTTGAACGTGTTAAACAATTAATAGTTGGTTCTACAAAAACAAATGCGTCGTCTCAATGCATTTTTAACGTCGTCTGTTTGTTTTTCAGTCTCAACACCCCCCCTGGAACAAAGGTGAGGCTGCTCGGTACAGTCGAGGTTAAAAACGGCGTTTTGTTACTCGACGACTCGAAAATCTCTGTCCTCGGAGGAGAGGTGGATCACCTGGTGGAGAAGTGGGAGCTACAAAGGGTGAGGGTCAATTTTCAGTTACTCTTTTTCTAATAAAAGCTATGCAAAAATCTTCGCCAGAGGCCACCGCTGGTCCTCCGTCATTACTCTACAATAGGATTATGATTTTTCTCTGTTGTTAAGAATTATCTCCCTTTTGCCATTCAACCCTGCAGAGTCTGGCTAAACACAGCAGGAGTAACATTGGAGCAGAAGGTGGACCACCTCCCTTTTTGCCATTTGGTCAGGTGAGGAAAAATGTTATTTATAATCGAGCACTTATCACTACAAACATTGCACAAGTGTTTGCTTGGCATAAACACAGGAAAAAAACACCACAAAAAATGAGAATTTAATTTAATAGAAGTCAGGGGTGCTGTTGAATAATAATTTAATGAATGCGAGTGGCCAAAGTGAGGCCCGACTCCATGAGTGGACCTTGATGTCCTTTTTCTTGGCAGCGTTCCCTCTGATCTTTCTGAGTTAATTGTTCGAGTCTTCGTCAGTCTTTAAAATGCATGACTGAATTTTAATTTGGCTTTGTTGTCCACACACCACACACACTGTAAACAGTTCAGTGCCAGTCTTTGCTCTTCTTAGAATATCTCCCACGCAAGTGTTGCATTTAAATAAGTCTGAGAAGAGACTAAATGATTCGCGGGCATCCACAGTGCATCATCAGAAATAACTAACATGCTCCATCTCATCACCACATTGTCAAACATGTGGCATCAAGGCCACAGTATTAGATTTGAATAAAGTATTAAATCACCAGAAAGTATAAAGCCGCTTTATATTCTACAGTCTATTTAAAATAAAACTCCTCAGCCAGTTTCAGAGAGGAGAAACATCCAAATCAGTTTGAAACTGGATTTTGGAGATTTTCACCCACTCTTCAGACCAGATTTGCTCAAGCTTTGTAAAAAGCCTGAGGAGGAGGCGGAGGAGAATTCGGGAATTTGTCATTCAACATTCTCCGAATTGTCAGTGTAACTATATCTCTGACGCCGGGTCACTCTCATTTTCCACGGCTCTGTGTTCTATCAGTCGATCAGTTCCACTCCTGGTTGTTCTTGCTACTCAGAGGCATTTTCCCAGCGTGACGCCGCCACCTTCACGCCTCACAGCAGTAATTCCTAAAAGTGAGAAAGACTTGGTTTTGTTTTCACAGGACATTTTGTTTTCCCCCTGAATAGGAACATTTAGTGTCATTTCATCAAACAATGAAATTATTTGCTTCACGCTCTTGGGTCCATAACATTCTCACCAGTGAAGTGTTCTCATATCACTTCACAGGCACCAAACTAGTCACTTACCTCTGAGCTCACAGACATCTATTGTCATCTTTTGTAGCTGTCTGTTGTATATTTAGAAAAATAGAAAGCAGTTAACCGCCCGGTTTATGGGTTGGCAGCAAAAAAAAAACCTCTGTGGTGTTGATCCGCAAACCTGAGCAAATGAGATCCAAATGATCTGCACAGCTCGCTGCCGCCAGGAGCAATTGTGATAATGTCTTTTTGGTTGTCATTGAGGTGAACTATCCTCTTGACATCTAATGCATTTGGCATTTTTTTTAATCAGCAGCCCACTCTCCTTCTCTTCAGATAAGTCACCTCTGGCTTTTTAATCTTGCCGCCTATCACTTTACCTTGCTGGGACTGCCAACGCAGCAGAAAGATGGTGCACCTGCTCATAAGTGAAGGTCTTTGCTCCAGTCACTCGCTGACTCCTTTGACTGAATCATCACTCTTTATAGCAATGAAACTGCTGCTGCAGAGAGTGTTGAGTTTCCATCTCATTCCTCCCGAGTCACTGTTGATATTTTTTTGAGACCGTACAGTTCACAGTTTCAAAACATTATCCACGAGCTGGAAGGCAGCTCTGGGATTTGGGAAACAAAATCTTAGTGTATAATTTAAACTCTGCAGGTAACCTCGGTATAACTCCTAATGTAATTCTGCAAAATGTGGAAATTGTTAAGTACATTGGGTCTTTTTCTTAAGGGACACAATACATGATTTAGGAGGTTCTGTAAAAAAAAAAAAAACCCAACCTGTTCTCTCTCCTCTCTGTTTTCTACCTGCAGAAATGCACAAGAAGGGATGAAGTAGACAGCAGAGACCTGGACCAGAGGAAAACTCTCCAGACCAACAGTGTGGCCAAAACTGTCGACGAGAACGATGAGTTTGAAAAGCAGCGAACTGCAGCTATCGCTGAGGTGGCAAAGACCAAAGAGGTGAGTAAACTCGTCCCACTGATATGTGTCTTTATTACTTTTTATGGAAACAGTTGTGGTAACTACAGGTTATTACCGTGAATTAAATAACCAACATTTGGAAATTGTTTGCTTAGTTTCACAATATATTGACCCCATCTGTTATGCTGTTACACTGTACTAAAATTATCTTGCAGAGCAAAGTCTAATATCCAGACATAGTCTACAACTTTCCATCAGATTTTTTAGGAGTGCTCTTTTTGCCACGTTAACAGATTTTACTGTTTCTCAAATCAATAGCAATTTTTTTTTGCACAAGCTATTTGATTTGGCCCCCATTTAAAAATGCATGCTGCTCATTGGTATTCACTTTAACCTCAGATTGTCTTTGACTTCCAGTTAAAAGTCATCACACCTACACCGTCAGCTGCAAAGTGCTGCTGCTTGTGTTGGCTTCGCTGTGTTTCACACAAATCCTGCAGCTCTATTGATCCTGATGTTTTTCTTCCTGCTTAGGGTCCTCGCACGTTTGGCGGTGGAGGAAATGCCGGCAGTAATTTAACCAGCGGCGTTTCCTCCCGCGGCAGAGACTCATACCAGCAGAGGAGACGAGAAGACAGGGTTGAAAGGCCTGACAGCAGACAAGAAGGAAACTACAGAGAGCTGGTGAGATGACAAGTTTGGTGCAAACGTGAAAGACGATTTTAAAGTGAAGGTTTTAACCCGACCCTCATATTACTGAAGCCTCCATTCACCATGACAACTTAAAGCAGTTTTTAAAGGCTGGCACTTGTGTGCTCCTCTTTGGTTTCTTCATGGTTCACAGCCTGGGTGAGACATTGATCATAATGCTGTACAAGTCTAAACCAAATGGAGCTCTGGTCTGGTTTTCCAATCTGGCCGTGGTCCATTTGTCTAGCTTTGTGTAGCGACCTTCCAGTTTGTTGGCTGAACTCAGGCCAGCTTCAGGCTTAGCACATAAATAAAATGGAAGAGGACATTGTAGTGTTTGGCTTCGGCTGCATTCATCATTGGTGTGAACCTTGAACTCCAACCTAAAACAAAACTCAAAGTTACACCAGCGTCCGACCCACTTTTAAAGACTTTAAAAAATATTTATTCCAAAATTGTTTTGAACCTCGTTCTCTCTTTCTGCCGTCCATTGAATCCATCTCTCTCTGTCCCATTCAATCTTGCTTCTGTGGCTTATATTGCTTTTTGAACTGTGCGTAGGTGGATGAACGCGCTCTGAGAGACATCATGGAGATGGGCTTTAACAGAGAGGCCGCTCGCCAGGCTCTGATGGATAACAACAACAACCTTGAGGTGGCACTTAACAGCCTTCTGACTGGATCCACTGGTAGCAGCAGACCTGGCCCCGTGGCAGCAGAATCCAACAAGCCCCAACCCAGAGGTACATTCCTACATACATAACACACATATACTGTATATACACACATTTCTGCTGCCTGCTTTGGCTTGAAAAATTGCCCCACAGCCTTAAAAAGAAGAAGAAGAAAAAAGGTTTCTGCAGAGTAACAATGAGATTGGAAGAGCAATGTGCAGGTTCTTCTAATGCAGTGAAAATCACCTACAGCCTAGTTAAAGGAACACAGTGAGGGTTTTAGTTCGTTGTAGTCCATTTGCCACAAATTGCATACACACTTTACTGCCAATTGTTTTCCCCAAGCCCACACCGCTAAGGTTTCTGATGGATATTCTACTTTACCTGCAGTCATTGTTTTGTATTTGTTTCAGTGCTGACAATCAACCTGCAGCAGCAATACCCAACTGCACCTAACTACAGATATTACTACCCAAGAAGTAATGTTTTTATCACAAGCCAGCAGGAGCTGTTTATCACACCTTTAATATTATGGTTTATATGGATCTGTGGAGCCAGCTACACAACATAAACCTTTTCAAATCCATCTAATCTTTAAGAAGTGTTGTGGTTTCACTATTACTTCTGCAACACTCACACATACACACATTGTGGATGTGGATTATCACAGTGCACACAATCAAACATCCTTTTTCATTGATCAAACCGTTTCTTATTGGCTCGATATCATTTAATTTCACAGCCAGAGGAAGAGGACGAGGCCGCTCCAGAAATGAAGATGAGGAGGAGGGAGGAGGGGGACGACCATCTGGGCCGAGCACTCTGTTCGACTTTCTCGAGTCCAAGATGGGAGTTTTCTCCATCGATGGTGAGTGAACTGGGTTTCTACATGACGTACCATCTATGATTTTAAACATGGGTGATGTTTTTTTTAAAACAGTTTATCAGTGTTGACTGAATCCCGGTTTTAAACATCTGGCTGTCGTGAGCAGAAGGGATTTAAGTCGTGTTGTCTGTCTCTGAAATCAACACTAGATCAATGCAGCAGCAGCACGAGGCTGTAATTGAAAAGGGGCATGGACACATTTTTATGTGCTGTATATTTAAATATTTGATTGTGTTTGATCAAAGTTGATATGGTTTGGTGGTTCCATTGATGATATTCTCATCTTTTATTTATGACTGTTCGCCTCATGTTTTTGTGTTTGAGTGTTTTTTTTTTTTAGTGATCTTTAATCTTCATTGAAAAACAGTCTGTGGCACATAGTAATGCGATCGAGTCAATATTATTTATTCTAATGTTGTTTTTCTGTAGTTTTTGATCACACTGCCCCTGTTCTGGTTTGTTTTCTCAGAGCCAAAGAGCCAGGCGCCTCAGAGACATCATCATGAGAGTAAAGCTAATTTCTCCAACTCTGACTATTACTCCAAAGACACGTCTCAGTCCAAGTTCTCCTCGCATTATGACCACAGGCAACAAAGGAATGACAGACCACCGCGTTTCCACAAGGACACTGATTTCCCTAAACCCGGCCAGGAGCCGCCTGTCTCTAACTGTTCGACCTCTCAGTCGCATCAGTCGCAGCAGTGGAGGGGCCAGGAGCGGTGGTCGCGAGGAACGTCGGACCGACCGCAGAACACGGACAGGAGAGAGCCGAGGGATGAGCAGACTTTTCCTCCTTCCTTCCCGACCACGTTCACACGCTCTAAAGAACCTCAGCAGCAGATGGAGTTCGGCGGCTCTCACCACCAGCGATCCAGAAACGGAGACGGAGGTGGAGGAGGAGGAGGTGGAGGTGGAGGTGGTGGTGGTGGTGGTAGTGGTGGTGGTGGGAACTCTGGGCCGTCCCACAGGAGAGGAGTGAAGGACAGCGCGCCCACGTCCAAACAGATCAACCCTGCAGGCAGCGAGATGGATGGAAGAGGAAACAATAAACGTCCAGAGAGAACCGAAGAACCCAACAGCAGGAGGAAGGGGAGGAACGACCGGCCGAACTCGGACCACTTCGACCGACAGAGGGATAACGGTCCGCCGCCGCAGCAGCCGCAGCCGCAGCAGCAGCAGCCGCAGCAGCCGCAGCCCAACTTTAACATGAGGGGAGGGGGCTCGGGGCCGTCCCAGGAGGCGGGGATGTCACGCGGAGATTCTCGAGTGACGACCGCCGGGGATCCGTCTCATTTCCAAAACGGAGACGTGGAACACAAAAGAACTGGTCCGATCAAGCCACCGAACTCGTCCTGCCCCCCCAACAGGGAGCCGCCGCCCCCGAGGAAAACCACTGCTAACAACTCAGGACCCAAAAAAAGGTCGGGGCAAGGAGGCCGAGGAGGGCAGGGTCCTCGAGGACCGGACAGAAGCCACTTCATGGAGCACAACTGGAAACCTGGAGACCAGTGTCTGGCTCAGTACTGGGAGGACGGCAAGGTGTGTGTGATGTCACAATTACTTGCTTTAACAATTAATCGAGGTATTAAACGCCACAATTAATACAGGCACTTTCCAAAAAAGATTATGTCGGAACCATCTTGACAAATGTGCGCCAAAGTAAAGGTAACTGCACAGATACTGGTTCATTTACCTAATGTAACATTGAATCGGTAGGAATTTAAAAGTTTGCATGTTGTTTGTAATAAAAAAAAAAGATTAAAAGAAACTTTAAAGCAGAAGTAAGCGGAATGTTTGTGTTAATATAAGTCTTAAATAGTTATATCTTCCGACAGCAATCACTTATATAGAGTGTTTGGTCTGAAACACGGGTCTGTCAGTCACTCTGCTCTGCTGTAAGCCGAGGAGAAAACTTTCCTTGTATCCTACAACCTTTATCCAATGAGGAGAGAGAACGGCATAAAGGGGCGGTCCTCTCTGTGTGTGCAGCCAAGGGATGCGCGTGAATGTGGTGACGTAGGGACGAGGGCAGGGACTGCTAACTCCATCTGCTGACAAGAAGTTAGCCAAAACCACCGGATCGCTTACTTCTGCTTTAACATTTGGAAAAGATGACAATTCATTCCCCTGGGGAATATAATTGGTTCTTTATTAATAGATACTTAAAATATTTTGTGTAAGTAATTATCATATCGTTATTTAGACTATATTTGATTTTACACATACATAGTGTTGAGAAATTAATTAATGCATAATAATCATAATACCATGATGATTATTTCTCTGACTTGCATACAAACACAACAGAACTCATGATGTGACATATAAAGTGTTTACAGTAATTGCGACAAATTGGATGACAGAGACCCCCCAAAAATTTGTGGCAACATTCAAATTAACACCTGAATGAGCCACAGTGACGATTCCCTGACATTCAGTCTGGGAGTCTAAAAATGTCAGATGTTTCTGTTTTTTTCCTGTCTGACACTTGTTTGACAATTAGGACATTAAATGGCATCAAAAAATAATTAGTGCTATTGTGACTCATTTATCTCAGTCAGTGTTGACAGATTTTTTCCTTGTTATAATTAACTGACGTAAATTTGTCTTTGCCTTGACATGTGTTAATGTTTGTATTGAAATAATGAGTTTTCTGTTTCTATCTCTGTTTTTTTTTGTGTGTGTGTGAAGTTCTACCATGCCAGAATAGATGCTGTACATCCATCAGGCTCCACAGCTGTGGTCGTATTTAGTGATTATGGAAATTGCGAAGAGGTCCTGCTGCACAACATCAAACCAGCCGCTGCTGATGTGATGGTGAGGATAAATCAAACGCACCTAATAACAGGAATGATTCATTCATCAGTTTTTCTTTTTAAGATCACAATGTGTCGGTTAATATTAACCCCTAAATTGAACTGTATTCAAGTGGGTGGAGGAGAGGTGAGGAAGACATAAATGACATGTAATCTGATTACCCACAGTAACATCACAACCATATCAAATGTACAATGGCAGGAGGAAGAGGATGGTTACTACGACAGTTCACTAGAGTTTCGTCGTGGAGGGGACGGACAGCCACGACGCACACGGCCAACGCAACAGTATTACCAACCACCCAGGGCAAGAGATTGACTTGTCTGCGTTTACACCGGCAGGTAAATTAAAGCGTAATAATTGCATGTTTTTTTCATTAAACATCAGTGTTGTGACCTTGTCTCTTGCCTTATTTCCTGTAATAGAAACTTAATTTCCCACATTAATTTGCTTTCCTTTGTCTCTCTCCATCCGTCCAACAGTGTGCTTGTTCCACATCCCTCCACGACAGAGACTATTTCACTTTTATCCGCAACAATCCCGAGTGCTTCCAGAAACTTCAAGCGTGCACGCTGTCAGGACACACATGGAAAAACCTCTCAAAGGGCTTTGGACCTCGAATGCAAAAATGAAAGAAAAAACTGACATGAGCACCTGTTATTTTTGTTTCAAAAGAAAAAAAAAAAAACATATCTACTGTATATGTTGTGAAGATTTGTTAAATGGATGCATTAAAATAAACAGTTGCTATAGTATGTAGCTGATTTGTTGTTTTATTGTGTTTTATTTTTAATTCAAATGATGAATAAATAAATAAATAAACTAATGAAGAGCCGAAGAAGAACCCCTCTTAGGCGTCTTAGCTTTATTTGTAATCTCTCGATGGTCGTTACAAATGTCAATTAGTTTCACTTCATCACTGAATTAATTTCAGTTAGTTTTTAATTGATGGCAGCAGATCTGCTTCTAAATTAGCTTAAATCTATCATCAGTCATTTCTCTTCTGGTGGATAGAGATAGGCGGGGAGAGTCCATAGCGAGCAGCTCCAGCTCATTTGTTTGTGCTGCTGTGGTAAGACAATCTCTTCCCCCTGTAATAGAGATGGTTACACTACACAGATATCATTTTGCACAATACAAAAGGGACTGTACCTAGCTCTTCAAGCAGTGCACACAAACACACGCACACCAATGAGCTGGCCGTTTATGGAGCTGTGTCGTGCGAGAGACAAGTTTTACACATCAAGAAATAATCTCCACCTCGGCTCCAGTTTCACTCTTACCAACGGTGGGAGACAAATGGACAATGCACCAGGGTTCAGCAGAGAGGTCGCCGCGCTATTCTGTATCACCGGTCCAGAGGATGTGCTTTATTTTCCAGCCGAGGCGCCAAGTGAGCATAGATGAATAATTAACAGCTGGTAATATGGAAACCTATCCGTTAGGGAGGAACTGAAAGTGAAGCTCTTGAAAGCGTTCCCGGGCACAGACGAGGGGGCCAGATAATCATAAAGGATTGATTTTCAATCTGATGGAACAGTGATATTTTGGTAGCAGGGCTCAAGCCTATATCATATGAAGGATTATTTTTGAAATGCAACACTGTTGTGGTCACATTTTCAATTTATTTTTTTATCAGACTGTAACTGTAAGGTTGTTTTGTGTGAAAATTGAGTCACTTGTTACTTCACAAGTATGAACTGACTCATCAAAAAGAAAATCAACACAAGATTAATCAGGAGGCTTGAAACACCTTCATCAATACTCATTCATTGTGTGATTTCATGTCAGTGGGTTTATCAGGGTGTGATTACATTGTATTTTATGAAGCCAGGATTAACACAGAGCGGACGAACCAGTCTATTGTAAGTGTGATGTGAGCGTTTCTTGACGTCTTATTCCTTCTAAAGAAAGTGTGAGAGCAAAAAGAGGGGGAAGTCCTTGGAAGCTGGTCAGGACAGATTAGATTACATCTTGTAGCCTACATGTTTATGTAACTGCACAGTTGATGCAAAATCCTGTGATCAAAGCAAATCTGAAGCTTCGAAATGCTTGTGAATGATTTTCAGTCCAGAGATGATTTGATAGGCCTCTATGGTTTAAGTTTACTCTCAATTATCCAGCACTCGACACCAACAATCTTATGAGTGGATTTTTCTTTTTTTACATGAAGGGATTTACAGTGGCAGCAGCAGCAATTCAATTTTTAATGTTTGGGGGGGTCTGATAGGTCTTCATGCAGCCGGCTTCAGTGCTGATTGTATCTCTCTTTGTATTGGATTAGGAGAGTGTGGCCTGATTGCTCGGCGGTTAGTGCTGCCACCTCTCAGCGTAAAGGTCGTAGGTTCACATCGACAAACATGTGCTTCCAACCAGGAACCGATGAGTGTAAAATTGTTGCCTCCAGGTGGGAATGTGAGTGTGTGTCCTTCTTGATGTGATAGACATCAGTCTATATACTAGGCTACATACAGAAAAAATACCAAAATGACATGAAGCTCCAAAGAAACAGCAATCAAGCTAACAGCGTTCATCTGAGAACAGCACAAATTACTTAATACAGACTAAATGTTACTTCATTACTTCATTTAACTTCAATATATGTTTGTTCAAACTGGAAAATATCCACTGTGGTGTGCTATCTCTCATTTTTCTGCCTCAAGCCTAACCAACAGAGGAACAAACACAGGCTTACGTATAAGAGGGTAATTGCTGTCAATGTAATTTGTCATTATTTGTAATATCAGCATCAAACACACTCAGAATGACAATTTTCCAAAGATGGATCTTTTTTTTTTTTTTTTTGCTATGTTCCCCAGTCGCAATACATACTGGTATTACATAGGACCTTTTCTTCATTGCCTAAACCCAACCAATGGGACAATTCCACTTGTCACTCAAAGTCACAACTCAATTTCTCACACAAAAATAGGCAAAAATCTGCAAAGTCACAACTCCACTTCCAGGTATTGGACCAAAAATTGCATGTTCCCGGGGTCCTTTTGGGGGAAAAGCGGGGAACATAGGACCTGGGAAAATAGGGAAGACCCCCTAAATACAAAGTACAAACAGATTGGGAATGGCAGTTGTGCAAATCCATCCATCCATTAACTACACTGCTTATCTGTGCAGGAGCCAGTCCCAGCTGACCCAGTGTGAGGGCGGAGATCACCTGGACAGGTCGCCACATATAGAGACAAACTATGCACACACATTCACACACTACAAGCTATCTAGAGTTGCCAATCAACCTGGTGTGCATGTTTTGGACTGCGGGGGGAAGCTGGAGAACTTGGAGAGACACAGGGAGAACATGCAACACTCCAACCATGATATGAAGCCAACCAGTACAGGAATCAAACCCAGAATATTCCACCCACTGCACCATACCACCCCCAGCTGTGCAAATATGTAGAAGAAAAATTCATTTTGAGAAGGACACACAAATATCATTACAATCCAGCTGATAAGTGTTCATGTTTTGGACTCAGCAACACAAATCTCCATCCAGGTCTGTACAAACCTTTAGGAAATTCAACCAGTGGACATTGAGATGAATTGAATCCGGAGCACATTGTTTCACCAAACCCCAGCCTGACCGACCGACCGACCGACCAACATGCCTACAGCCACCGCTACTTGAAACACTGACAAAAAGCCTGCTTGTTTTTGCCTCTCTCCTCCTGCAACCTGATAACCTTCTGCAACAGGAGGAAAGCCTTTCTCTCCTCCAGAGAGGGGAGCAACTTTCTTTCCCACATTAACATCCCCTCTGCTCTGCCCTTTTTTCCGTTTCCCACATGCCTTGCCTCTGCTCGTATCCCCATTCACAGCTGTTGACCATTGTCCCTCTGCTCACCTGACCCCTCGGCCTCCTCCTCCTCTCCACCATGGCACCTTTGTAGCTGTGACATCTGAACCCTGCGATCCTGTTAAATGCGTTCCTTTCTAACATAATTTCTACATCGGCCTCAACAGCCTTGGTCCTTTCTCTGCTTCTCGTGGTGAAGAAAATAATGGAGACCAGGTTACGTTAAAGGCATTTATGACCAAGAGTGCAGCAGGATTAAGAATGACATTTCTGAGAAAGGGCCGTTGTATTGGAGGCATCAGCTCCACTTCATCATAGTGTTGTATAAAACTGTGAAATTACAAGTTGCTTCCAAGACTGTGCATGTGGAAAAAGGTATGCACATGTGTCTGTATGCACTTACTTTAAACCTTTTTCTATTCTAAATGAAAACATGCACCGAGGAGGAGAATGAGGTCCATGAAGTGGGTCATCAGCACAATAACAACAACATCAGAAGTGAGATTTAAAACTGAAACTTGACTCCAGCCAAGCAAAAACACCAAAGGAGGAAATAGCTGCTTTTACTGCTCTTAAAAAGATTAAAATCTCAGGAAATTGTCAACACAGGAAATTGAAAGGATATTGAAGGGGACTTCTTGGTCGTGGATGTGAAAGGCTTATAGGGTTGATGTGTGTGTTCTTCTTTGCATGTGAATCAGAGAATATACAGTCGAACCACCATCTGGTTTGATGGCAAAGACAACTAACATGCAAAAACAAGAGCCAACATGTCATTTGTGTGTTTTGTTGTTGAGATCTGGCGGCAAATCTAATTTGTCTTGCAAAGCCCAGCACTCACTCACATGGGTGAAATGATAACGACCATCGTGTTAGAGAGGACACGTCCAGCCTTTGCTGTTGGTACACTGGGTTTAATGACACACAAACTGGTTCTTAGTTGGACTCATCTAACCCATGATTGTTAATAGTTATGGTATAATGGGACTGTTACACTGCATAAAGATAGTTCAAGAAAATAGCATTTCATGTATTGTTAGTGTGGCTCCGTCTATTTCCTGCAAATGCCCACTAAAGCTGTAGAGGCTAGAAGCATGTAGCTGATGTAAGCTTAAAAAAAACCAAACAAACAACTCAACCATCCTTGTTCTCTGTTTGAAACATTTACTGAAAAGCTTTCTTTCTGTTACAAAACAATAAATGTGCAGTAAGCTGACAAAAACAACACAAACTAAAAACTACTGTGCCCTCTCGGCCCTGTAACTTCACTCAATTAACCAAAAAATCACACACATGCATCACATTATATGTCTTAACTAATAATAAAACTGCAGTCATTATTAGTCTTAAATAAGCACTCTGCAATAAAACTATGGAACTGCTTATTATTTTAGTTTAGTTTATTATTGACTTATTGTCGTAGCATAAGAGCATACAAGGAAATTTCATTGAGCCATCTCGTGTAGCAGCAATTAAAAGTTAAACATAAAGTGCCCCAAGGGTCAATAAATAATTTAATATCAATAGTATTAAAGGGATAGTTCACCCAAAATTCAAATTTCACTCATTATCTACTCACCCTCATGTCGACTAAGGGCTGGGAGAAGTTTCAGAGTCCTCCGTCCCTTCTCTGAGTTATGGGGGGGTCCGCGCAGCAGTATTTGTCCATATAATGGTTGTCAATTGATACCAACTTACTTCGTCCAAAAAGACACACCAAAAAACATCCAAATACCTCCATAGTGCTCGTGTGTAATGTCCCTCTTGTATTGAAGCCCCGACATGAGAAATTGTTCCGCTGGTCAGTGCAAATCACGAGAGATTTGTACTGACACAGGAAGAGCAGTGAACTGAGACACTGGGAGCTTCCGCTACAAACAAGCTTAAAATACAGACTTATTTAATTTTTTTCGGAACAATTTCTCATGTCGGTGCTTCAATACAAGAGGGACATTATACAGACGAGCAGTATGGAGGTATTTGGATGTTTTTTGGTGTGTCTTTTTGGACGAAGAAAGTTGGTGTCCATTGACAACCATTATATGGACAAATACTGCTGCACGGACCCCCCCGTAACTCAGAGAAGGGACGGAGGACTCTGAAACTTCTCCCGGCCCTTAGTCCACATGAGGGTGAGTAGATAATGAGTGAAATTTGAATTTTGGGTGAACTATCCCTTTAAAACATGTTCTTACCACTGTCTTTATATGGTTCTAACATGTATCTATGGAACAAACAGCACTGCTTCAGACGCATTGACCAATCAACTTTTAATTATTGAGTATTTCTCTGAGTTTCTACCAATGCACCAAACAGGGGAGAAAGTTGTCAGAGTTGTTGTGTTTCCACCAGAACCTCCACCAGTTCTTTCCGTGATCTGGAGCCGACCCAGCTTGGAGAGACAGAGAGCGAGAGCTGTCCACTGGGGCTGGCCTGTGAAATCACTGTGGTTATGGGCGATAGGTAAACAAACAGCTATGGTTGTTGTTGCTGCTAGAGCAGTCAAATGAGCAAAGACCACACTCTGACGCTGCCATCTGTGCTTGCAACCATTATATTTGCAGGTATCACGAGGATGGTTCTGTGGTTCATGCTCATTCGCTCATTTTATAACATTGTGCTGAAAAATGTAGGAACCAACCTGAAGTGTCTCCCCTGTTGCACATATCTATGTATACTCATTGCTTGTGGGTATCTCTATATATGTATATGTTCTTGTAATTACAAGAGAGATCATAATAAGCAGAAATGAATCCCATGATGTTCACCAAAGTGAAAGTTGAGGATTCAGGATTCAGTGTTATTGCCTGAGCTGCAGCTGAGAGGCTCAACACTTAATGAGCTGGATAGGTGCTGCCTGTCAGAGGTAATGGCTGTTTTCAGTGTGCAGCAGACCGTGGCCTACATGGGTCATTCCTCAAACATCCTGCCAACATTTGTTGCCAAGCACCTCTTGTGTGTTACTCATAACACATGACAATATAATGGTCAAGCGGGGCCAGTTAGTTCGACCAAGAAGAGAGCGTGGTCCGAGGGTGAGTGATGAATCAGCAGCTGTGTTATTGATCGTTACTATTACCACATATGGGTCCATGCAGCAAAGTAAACATGGAGTAAAGCGCCTCTCAGTCACTTTTATGGACCCTGTCCAGTTGCTCCTTAATGGCCACTCGCCGCATGAGGAAGAACTATTGAGTGGAGCTCGTGCAGGCGCTTTTGCTTTTTTTTTGTTGTTGTTGTTGTTTTCGATTTTGCCACTTACGTACAAACAAGACCTGTGTTATTTTTGTGAATGTCATCAAGACGTCGGTCGGAGCTGTGAAGCCACTAAAGTGACAAAACGGTTTCTGCAGTCGTCGTTACCTGTGTACATCCGTCCACACATGGAGCGTCTCCAGTGGGTCTAAGGGTCGCACACATCTGTGGCTAATAGAGTTGGTTGCACTGTCTGTGGTCTTAAGTCCAATTCCTCCATCAAAGATACACACACACACACACACACATACACACACATACACACACATACATACAGACAGCCCCGACCAGTGTGAGCATGGGGCTGCTCCTGGTAAACACAGCGCTGACATCAGACAACAGCAGTCGGTGATTGAATTATCTGATCAAAGGCGTCTGGAAATCCACAGCAGCATTCTTTTCATAGCGAAGAGAAAAGTTTTTATGTTTCGTATGTCAAAGGTCGAGGGAGCCATGTTTTCTTCATTTTGTTAGTGCGGTGGGGCCGATGTGTCGGAGGAGGCAATGTGTTATCCATGTGCTCTGAGGTATTTAGTCATGCATTTGTAAATGTTGTATAGGTCAGAGCTTCTTCCCTACCTGTGACCTGGAGATTATATATAGTAGATGTGACAACCACACTAATTATGATTAAAAAATGTTTCTCCTTTTATTTCTTTTCCCCCCGACACAGTGATACGCCTCTGAACCGCTGTGTTTTGCAACTGGAAGAGTCGAAAGGAAATAAAGTTTAAAGCCAGATTGTGAATCACGAATGGAAAAGTTGATCTCCCATTTGTTTTCAGTTCGATCATCACCACTGAAACAAAAAGTGAGCATATTGTTTGGCCTCGAGGTGGAGAAGGTAGAAAACCACTGCTCATAGGTCATAAAGAAAGATTTGTACTGTATATTGTTTTTAATATGTTGCATTATGAACTTCAAGCCAAACTAATATTTTTTCTTAAACTTAACTCAAAGGGCTTAATTTCTTTTTCTATTGCGTTACAGCAGACAAAATAATACTGCAATATAGTGCAAATCAGTGCTATCAGGTTTTTGTCCCATGTCTGGATGAATAGTAAAAATAGATGAAGATTAAAAATATAAATAAAACGAGAGAGATGAGATCAATCCGTCTAAATCTTCATCGACACAGCTGCAGAGCAAGAGGATAAAAAATGAAGGAGGGTCTTTCTGTACTACATCCGCAGCAGCAGCAGCTCTGGACCATATCAAAACTTCATTATATTGACTCAAACGTGAGGTCATTGTGGATTAATGTTACCGCAGTGTTGCCCTTGACACTGGACTTCAATAAGAAGAAATCACCATGTTGACTGTGAACGTGGAGAAAGGTTGAACGGTTGTTCAAGTTGCTCAGGTTTTGGCTAAAATGACAAAAACAGTGACTGTGTGAGTGCCTGTGTTGTGTTTTTTTTTTTTTTTTTTTAGGTCCCATGACTTCTCCTAATGACTGAATGTTGTGGAGGAAGTGAACTGTGGAGCTTAGTTCTCCCTCTGACCCATGTCGGCTCGTTGGCTCCTCTCAGAGAAATGAACTGAGCTCATTGAGTTTAACAGTGGAGCAGCGGTTCTTATTCACCTGGCTGTGATGTTATCTCATGATGCTTCCAAAGAGCTTTCACAGAATCATTTATTTTTCTTACATTTTCATTCATTTGGGATGTAGGCTACAACAGCAGCTCTCATAAAAAATAACATTAAACTGTGCATCCCAAAATGTGCATTCTGTGAAAGCTGTGATATAATTTCCTTTCTATTTATTACCTCTTCCACCCATATGATATGAATTGTTGTTCATGTGAAAAATGTTCTACTTTATCCCCAGCTCATCATTACTCTTGTTGGGCAGAGTTGACATTTCCCATGATGCCTGACAGCAGAAAGGACCTACAGTACAGTACAATACTGTACATCTCCACTTCCTTTAACCTCTGCACCAGCAGCAGCACAGAAACCACGAAAACACATCTTCATCTCAGCTGGAACAGGGAGGCTTCCTCCAGACCTGCTCCGTTTTCAATGAAAGAAGCTCCTCTCCTGAACAAACTCCTCTGCCTACAGAAGTATCCATCAGTAGTTGACAACATACAGTATAACAAAAAACCTAACAGACATAAAGTAAAGATTGAATAAAAGCTCCAGGTCATTGTCTGTGACTCTTGTTTCCTGTTTTATTGTGAAATTCCCTGTGTCGTGTCTTCCTGTGCTCTCCCTCTTGTGATTAGCTCATGTGTCTCACCTGTTTTGATTAGCTACCTCACCTGTACCTTGTCTCTCCCTTGTGTATTTGACTTCAGTGTTTTCCACTTGTCCTTAGTTGATTTACCTACGTTCGCACTTGTGCTCTGTGTTCCTGCAAGTTAATTTTCCCCATCAATTAAACTAGGTGCGTTTCCATTCCCCCTGGAAATGCACAAAACCTAAATATCGCAATTAAAAACTGGTGATGGAAACACCTACATTTTGAAAAACCTCTCGAATATCGCCAAAACATTTTAACGCTCTCATGAGGTGGTTTTTCAGATGTGTCGATATAAGAGTGTATCGCAAAAGTGTAATGAAAACACTTTTTTCGCATTTTAACTTCACTCTGATCTGATCTGATCCCGTTGGTAGGCTAATGTTTATCTGTTTCCCTTCGCTCTCCCTCTCTCTGCCGTCTGTTTTGAGTCATCTTTATTTTGCGAAAACCTGCAATGGAAACGCAGCTACAGTTTACTTTTGTTTCATCCTACTGGTTTCTGTGGTTCCCTTGTAAATTTCCATTTCCATTTCCAGTTCAATTATGGTGTGAATCTGATTGAAGGTTGCATTGCAAGAATTTTGCATTTTTGTTAATTCCTCTACAAATAATGTTTAAATATTGATTGAGTAAAAGAAATCAGACATCTATAGTGGTGATATGTAAGACTTTCATTTTGTTTTGCGAAGCAAAGTGTTGCTTAAACTGTCTGTGTGTCTCTATGTCTTTTATTGCCATCATAATCAGAACCGGTTTTGTCTTTTTTGAGGCTAAGGAACAGTTCTGGGTTTTGTTCTTGGCCACCAGACTGAACCAGTCTGCATCACTGAGAGAAATAATGATGACATCCAGCATGACAGAGAAAATGCTTTGCCCTCAGCAGCTCTCTTTTTTTGGAGAGGAAACCATCATCCAGGAAGCAGCAGCAGCCAGACCTGCATCACTTAGCATCGCCAATTATCACCGTCCAGGGGAACCTGCCCGTGTCACTTCTCCTGTCTGTCACTGTGGCATGTTGCAGCAGGAGAACACAGAGACCGTGCAATCTGCTGCTGTTGTGAATTAGTACCTCACATAACTGGAGATTCATCCTGGCTAAAGGTTTCTCTGCTGTAAATGAACACACGTGTCTTGCAGCCGGTGGATAACACGCTGTCAGTCAGCTGTGTCTGTAAAGAGCAGCCTTGTATTCTCTCTTTACCTCATCCATCATCCCTGACAGCATTTTTTACCTTTTGCAGATTTCTTTTTATACATCTATAGAAGCTGCAGCTTTAATGTGAGCTGTTTGAATTCAAGGTCTCTCCCTCTGGAGGAGAATCTGGTTTGAAGCTTCAGGCAGGAGCACCGTCTGTTTCAAAAAAGACAGCGTGAAACTTCATCTGTGGGTCAAACAGGGAGTTGTAAAGTCGTCAAGTCGTCTCTTTTCATCTTCCCTCTCTTGAGAGAGAAAGTTCATCTTTGTTTCTCGCCCAGCTTTGTTTGCTCATTGACAAACGCATCCAGCGTCAGTAGTTGTGGGGTCGGTGGATGAAGAGGGCCCGGTTCCTCCAGCTGATTCTAGTTGTGCTGCATGGGTGTCGGATGACGAAGGCTTTTGTGCATCTGCTGACTTGATCTGTGTGGGGTTTGCATGGTGAAAGCCTGTTTCCATCCACTGAGCTGCTGGATTGCATTATGGGATTGGAGGTTCTGGTCTGGAGGATAACTGCTTAGTCTTAGAGATCAGCTCGCTAACACACAGGTGTTAGGCCAGATGAGGGCTTGGCCTTCAAAGTCAGACCAGTTAAGGCCTGTTGTTGCCTCTGTGGACCAGCGCATAGTCAGACAACTTCAGACTCTCTTGCACATCAGCATTGCAAAGAATTTGGACGTCACACAGCAGCAGCAGCAGCAGCAGCAGCAGCAGCAGCAGCAGCAGCAGCAGCAGCAGCAGCAGCAGCAGCAGCAGCAGCAGCAGCACACTGCTCCTCCTGCAGCTCTTGTCGAGGTGGCAGCATATTGTGCTGAGCTGCTCCTCGATGCCAGTACACGGTGTCTTGGCAGAGCGGCGTCACTGCAAAGCCTGCACAGTTGGTCCATGGTGCTCAGAGGTGGGTGAAGACCCAAAGGAAACAAACAGAGCCTATGATTGGTCCAAAAACTCACTGGGACGTTTCTTTGTGTCGACTTGAGTGTTCACTGCTAGTGAAATAAGACGACACTTCTGCTTTTTTGTGACAAATTGTACCAGTGCAGAAATGTGTGCAGAAGTGCAGACCTACATACAGATGTTCTATTGTACTCTCTTTTATGGTGGAGTTATTTACATTTTCTCCTCTAACATTTTGTTCCTAATTTCATTAAATATATATTATTTTTTCATTTCCATTATAATATCACATCTCAAAAAGCACTGTACTATTACAGCCCTGCCAGAAACAGAGCTGTTGTATTTCATTTGCATTCAACTTGTAAATAAAACTGATGAGCGTGACATTTATTTAAGTGACTTTTATGAAGTTTGTAAGAAGTGAAAAACAGAACACAACTGCACTTAGCTCCAGCAGGTGAGTGAGTGAGTGGAGCTGGGAAGTTGTGGTCTTTGACATTTAAAAATGGAAAGTGAGTCTTGCCTAAATTGCCTTAAAAAACAAACAAATAGTTGCAAGTATATAAAAAAATTTCCACCGTGCACAACCTCCAAATTAGGGTCCAACGTGTCATCTGTGCTCATCGCAGATAAATTTGTCTGATGAAGTATCTAAAATCCCTCAAATCCCAGGATTAACCTGTGGACAACAGAGATTTGCATTCCAGCTACAAACCCATGATCAACAGAGATGATGAGTGCCATAAGGCTTCTCTTCCTCTAAGAGGCTTATTTATAAATGGAGGGGTTATTTAATTCTTGCCGTGTCTGCTTATATGGATTTTACAGTACAATTGTGAGCATGTGGCAAAAGTCAAAGGTTTCTCTGGAGGACAAAAACAAAACCAGGAGAACTACAGCGTTGATAATGAAAAAATAAAGCACTTATGAGGTAACACAGTTACACAATGTCGATAGAAAAATCTCAACCATCTGTAAATAATAATTCAGGTTACCAACAGATGTTTCATGGTGTCCTGTACACAATGAAGAGGGAAATTCTTCACCTACAACAAAAGCAATATGGATACCTTTAAAAGCTTTTCAAATGGCTTCATAATCTATTAACACACTTTGTTTTTCAGGTATGAGTAAATCTGTGGTTGTGTTATCTCGTTTAGTCTGACAGAGCATCAAGCTAAGCTAAGATAAAAAAAAAAAGAAAAAGAAAAAACCTTGTCCTTCAGCCCTCTTGCACCAGTTTAAACTTATTCAGAATAACTTGGCACCATGTGCTAATCAGAGATGTGTAAAATTGCCAATACAGAATTAGAAGGTGAAAATGAGTGCAGAGTCATTCACGCAGTTTCCTGCTAAACACACACATGCTAATTCAAACCACAGGTTGAGAAGTGTGTTACTTTAACAGATGATGTGCAGAGGGAATTAAAAATGTTAAGTTGTCTGTGCTTCCGGGCTCAAATAAGACATTTGTGAAATTAAGCTGAAGGAACTTTACTATGAATTCACACAGTGTTGGAAACATGTCAAAAGATTATAAATTACCAGTTCAGACGCTGAATGTCACACAGTACAGTGACCGTGTGTTTGATATTTGTCCATAGGCGATATTAATTTGGTACAGTTTTTTTCCCCCATTTATTTTATTGTGGTATTTTATTTGTAACATATAATGTATGTACATATTTTCATATAGATGTATATAGTGTATATTTCTCCATACTTTTCTGTGTCATTTTGCTCTTCTGTGCCCTTATATTACTGTATGTAGGCCTATGTCTGTGCTACTGGATACTTGAATTTATACCTTTGGGATCAATGAAGCATCTCTAAGTCTAATTGTTGAATATTAGTCGAGCTTTTGGTTCAGCAAAAATGAGTTATACATTACTATTAGAGTTATTAGAAACTCCCTAAAATCTCTAAATTAAGAATATGAATAATAAGATATTCCTTTATTCTTTTATTAGTCCCAAAATGGGCACATTTTCAAATAATTAAAATAAAGCGTAATGTATAATTTTGGACATCCATATAAAAAGGCTGTATGGATGAGTAATCACTTTGTCATAATGCTGACTTGTGAATTCAAGTTTCTCCATTACGTCACTTAAACTGGTCCGACCTGAAAGAGAGTGTATGGAGAACCAAGGCTCTGGTTCCTGTCAAACAATAATGGTTATCATGAGTTCAACAGTGAATGTAAACATGGAAACTGTCCATTAATGTATTACAGTGTCACACAGACTGTTCTGTTACATTTGCATTCATTAGATTTTTGTTTTGTCTCCGTATCCAGGGCTGAAACTAATGCAGATTAACATAATAATCATGATTAAGGATTAATGTTCACATTTAAGTATAGTGTGTCAGTGATGGTTGTATATGAGATAATCCAGAGTCCTGACCAGAGAAATAACAGTGCTGATGGTTTCCTATCACACCTTTTGCGGTTTCGTGCGTGATCATTATTCTCTCTCAACGTCAGCTTGTTATGTAATGACACAAAAACTATTTAGGAGGAGCTCGGGGTGGATACTTTGACCTTATACAGAGAGTGTGACATTTGTACACAGCTGATACTTGTCCTAACTAACCAGTTTGTCATTGTTGATGACTGCACCCAGGTTATTCTAGGTATTTTCTGTATTTTTGTTGTCATTTCTGTGAATCCACATGGTCAGGAGTTGCCTCAGTTTGGTACATGCATGCACACAAACTTGCTGCAGAGAAGATGAGAATAACCAGAGCAGATGAAACACACCTGCATGTACAACACCTCAGTTTCCAGCACAGAACTGGCTGAACTGGTGCCATGTGGCAGATGAGCGTTGGCAAGGAAAAACCTGAGACCAAACAGGCCACGTCATGAGCACTTATCTCTCTGCCCACCTGTTCACCTTCCCCCTCCTCCTTGCCTTCGGGCTGTCAGGCCAAGAGAGCGCAGATGGATGGGATCCATTGCTCCCATCATTACCATTCACACAGTGTCTCTCAGGTGAATTTCATCTTTGCAGCAACTTATTTAATGAAATTAGCATCAGGGAAATAATTTGCACGTATGCCAAGTTACTGTAAGTCCACTGTTTTCAAAATGAACTGTGCAGCAGATCAGTGATCAGCATCAATCAAAATGGCCAATGAGAGAGATGATGATGATGATGATACGTGTTTATTTTGCCCCCTGAATAACTGGTTCACATCTTCTCCACCAAATTAGGTTAACAGACTTAGTTCCCCTCGACAGGAGAGACGGCTTCCTGAAATGCATGAGTGGCTGATATTAACGAGGAGCGCTCACACAGCAGAGCAGTCAGACCTTATAGGGCAAGTAAGTTTCTTTTAAAGCCTCTTTTCTTCTTCTTTTTCTAGCAACAAGGAACTTTTCTACTGTTAAATAAAGACGGTATAATAACTTCTTCTCACATTTGATCTGAGAATCACGCCGACGTCTGCAGTGACACTTCCACAAAACAAAGCAAACAACGTGTAGGAGGAGAAATGTTCAGGAATATTAAACTCAGTGTGACTGACTTTAAGATTATTGACAACCTCACACACACAAACCTCAATCCATCATCACACATACACACCTTTGACTGTCAGGGAGGAGCACAGAACAGATCGCTGTGTAAATAGTTATGTTGATAATCCCACAAGAGTTTCTGAACACAAAAGAGCTGCTATGTGTGTTGTGTGTATTGTGTCTACACAGGTTATTCTGCACGTGTGAGGTGCAGAAAAGAACAAAACAATTTGAAAGAAATATATAAGGACTGACATTATGGTCAGTTTAGCCCCCCATAAAAGCCATTTGAAAAGTACTGGAGATTATAACAGCAAGTCTTTCATGTTGGTTAAATGGGAAACATGACAAGAGACTCAGTGACTCCATGTGGTCTGTAAACTGAAGCAGTCTTTGAAAACACTTTGCTTTGTTCTCAACTAATACTGTTTAATTAAATTCTCCACTAGTTAACCAGTTCCCTTTCAGGCTGAGAATCACCATCCTAATTAAAAACACAAACATCCATTTGCTGGCATAAACACTGGACTGACTTTGGAAGAAAACCAGTTCAGCAGTTGGCATGAACGAACAGCGAGTAACGTCTGTTTGACTCATGTTTCAGTCACGTTTTTATTAAAGCTATTAACTTTCTATTATACTGTATGTGCATGCAGGCAATAGTATGTCATTCATGTGTCATACTGTATTGTAAAAAAAAAAACTGCTTTGGTTTCAGTGCAGTGGAGGTGATGGGGGTGGTAAAATCCTCTGGGATTAAGTAGTGATTTGGGGCTGAGGAAAATCTAAAGACAGGAAGTTATTATTCTAATCTCATTTTCTTAAAAAAGGTTTGACATTTATATCTGGCTAAGGTATTCTCACAGCCTGTGTGTTGGTACATGTTATAAAGGATTTATTGGTGGTGAAGGTATGGAGAGACAAGCCCCAAACTGAGATGTCCTGATTTACATCTGATTGAAGGGACACTGTGCATGCACTACTTTCATAGGAGGCATCATTATCCTCAAATTCATGTTCCACAAATACTTTTATTTAAAATTGTATCCATTTATGCAATAAAGTGGACTTTTAACTTGAAAAGCAATGTACAACTACAGTAGCAGCAATATGTATGGAACTTGTATGAAAAATAAAAGTTGAAAAGAAACTGGTAGTTTGCCTCTCAGTGAAACTACCCGGAATAAATAAAGGTTTAAAAAAAGAGGTGCATAATTGGAAAAGAAACTAATAAATTATCACTTCAGGCGGATGATGGAAGTGTGTTAGTCACACTTTGTCTAAAAAAAGCCTTTCCACTGCCAATAAAAGAAACACTGGAAAAAAATTCTTCAGCTTACACAAGATGTAAACACTGACTTTTAAAATGTATAGACCTAACATAGGTCCATAGGATTCTGGCATTTAGACAGGATATGAATTCCTCAGAAAAACCTGAATTACTGGTCCAGGTTCTGTTAAGAGAGTAAGTGGTTGTTTTAATCATTGCTTGTGAAGTTAACAGCACCACTCTGATGTGACTCCACTGTAAGAAATAAAAGGACAAAGTCCACATCTGTAGAAAGATACAAGCAAAAATTGAGCTGTAGTGACTGTGAAGGAACGGAGGAGATTACTACAGAGCATCGCTGCCAAACCAAAAATGACTAATTCCTTCTTGATGTTTACTGTGTCAGTACGACTGGGAAAGAAAACCAGTTGTATGTGTTATTCGTGCCAAACAGATTCAGTGTGAATGAAGAGTCGATGTCTTCATCTCATCCTGTGAGTGTTGAAACCTATAGATACGGAGAAAAGTCTTAATTCAAATGCTGCCAAGTTGCCAACAGTTAAATTGCCCAAAGCTCTGCTTATTTGGAAATTAATTTGTGAAAACTCACCTGTCGCTGAGCATCCATTGTCAACAATAATACTGTAGGTGCAACATCACATTGTGCCGTCAGCTCAAGCTGTTTATTGATGTTGTTGCATCACACTGGTTAAAAATGTGTGTCTGGTTAAAAAACAGGTCTGTCCTGGAAAAAAAAGTCGCTCTGCTATTCAGCTCTGCACAAAGGTAAACAAGTTGTCTGATGCTAATTAGGCCACTGACCCGTCAATTACACCCTAAAGGTGTCGCCAAGGAAAGAGGTTCAGTCCGTGAGAAAACATCTTAACACTGCAAAACATGGAAGGAGTTACTGGCGATGTTGCTCAAGCGTTTTAAAAAGATAGGAAACAGATACAGGATCTGTGTATGACTTATATTTGAGAAGATGGCTAAAAAAAAACTGTTTTCATGCCTCAGTTTTTGAAGTATATTTTCAAAAGAACTTGAATTTGATTGAAGAAAAACATGACGAGTCAAAATACTGCACAACTTTTTTGCTTCATAGAAAACACGAGTGTCCAAACAAAGTCCATATTGCCGACTCTGAGTGAGAGCATGTCACTGAGTCTGGTCTAGTAAGGATGAAAGGAAATGTTAAACAGTGCTATATTGTAAATAAATGGGTCGTGCTTTCTGTCACTGAGGGAACAGACTCCCTGAAGATGTTTGATGATGATGATGATGATGATGATGATGGCCTTTGAAAGAATTGGCTGTTCACCAGGAAAACGCTTGTATACTGCCACACTGGTCTGTGCACACAGGCTCGTACATTATAGTCCAGTCTGGATAGTGTCTCACTGGAAGATGCACACATCACATTAAAAGTTATATCTTATTAGAAGCAGAAGAGTTGGATTGTGTTGTTTTTATGCAGAATTGTGACCTTTTTCCAGGTTTTCTTCTTGGCTTCATTATCACAATAGAAATTGGTGACACAGCTGCAATGGGCGATTTAAGTGTTTATATGCAAAAATGTTAAAAATACGAACTCTTGAGTAAAATAACGTTTTTTTTTAAGCCATGGGAACAGGAAGAACATTGCACTGCCTTAGGGTTTGGGATTGGAGATCAATACAATGTCGTGGCAGGATGGTATTAACCTGTTCGCAGTTTAAAAAATTGTTCAGACATACGTAGCTGCAGCAAATTCTCTGGACTCCCCTGTCTGTGTTTTGCAGGGGTGAAACAGGATGAAACAGAGAGACGGGTAGGGACGGAGGAATAAAGGAAATTAGTAACGTAATCCACGGCAGGATCAAAAGAGGGTGGTTGTATTATATTTTGTTGCATCACAGCAAATGAAAGATGTTTTAGATCAAAGGCAGTGATTTTCAGCAGGAGAATATGGAGATGCATTATTGAAAATGGCTAACAAAGTGTGTGTGTGTCTGTGTCGGGAGGGTATGGGGGTCGTATTTGATGTCATAACTTTGGAAATGTAGCCTCCCCTATTCAGCAGACCTGTGTAACCCAACCCGGGCCTCTCATTGTGTCTTTATTTGTTTGATTTCAAGGCAGGGACATTACAATAAAGCCAATCTGGAAATGGGATCAGGCTCTGGCTGATGGTAATTACTTGCTGTCTACACCATTAAGAATTTAATGTAATTTCAGATAGACTTTCCTGCTTTCCTGGAGAGGGAGGGAGAGCCAGAGAGAGCCAGAGAGAGAAAGAGAGCGCACATGTTTGTGATCATGCCAAGAAAGCGTGTAGTCGTTAAACTTGAGAGTGAAAATGAACAGATTCTATTAGGTGAGAAACGTGCAGCATATTTAGCTGCTGAATGTGACTGCATATTGCTGCAAACTGAGGGACGAATCATTACAACAAGAGTGAATGTGACAAATAATTATCTTGACACCCACACACACACACACACACCAAAACTCAGTAAACATGTGTTTACACGTGTTTTTCTAAAGATTGTCTTGTTCTCTGTATCTGTTTAGTTTATTGTATTGCATCCTTAACCTTTGGTAATATTGTAGACATGACATTCACGTCGTCAATATAAAGCAGACTGAACTCAATTGAGAAAGAGACACAGACATAAAGGTTAAGAGGTCAGTTCTTATCTGTGTGTGTTCAAGAGGGAAAACATCTACTGTACAAGATGAAGAAAACATGTTTTTAAAGGCAGATTGAGTAACCACAGGAAGTGTATGGTCTATGCTCTTAACACCTCTGCTTGAAAATGATGCTTTAATAACATACAGGAATTATGAAGAACGTGCGACTAATCCTCCAGGGTCACAAAGAGTTGAAAAACTTGATTTAAGCCGAGTCACCCTTGCTCCGACCTCCTCTGTCCTGCTCTGGTCTGGAGATGGTCGTCAGCAGGATTACTGCAACAGGAGGTGATCAGTCATGTAGAAAAGCTGTGGTGTTGTCTCCGTCTCTGTGACCTCCCCCCAGCTGTATGTAAAAACTCTATGTATGTATCTAAAAGGCACCAAGGAAGGTTAAAAAAAAACAATTAACGTAGAGGTCAAAGGTCACAGTGAGGATTATGTTGGATAAATGGATGTAGAGATACAATTGCTAGTTGATACTGTACCAGCAGGATCTAGACTCACTGACTGCAGAACAAGTTGCAGAGGGCAGACAAACACACGCAGCAGGTTTTTTTGTATGTCAGCCGTCAAGTCAGAATTTTATATGAAAATCCAGGTAAGCTTTAAAAAATAAAACAAGTTGTGTCCAAACTATGTGTTTGTTGGTCAGTCCATAACTCTGGACAAAACGTATTCCTGCTTCCCAGACTGATGTGATATCCTGAATTTGTGTCTGATGATACCATGGTTGCTGTGAGCCTGTTAGCAACGATGAGCTCATGTAAGCAATGTGCTTGTGAACCTATTATTAGCATGATCACTGTGAACAACATGTTGTCCTACCAGTTAATCTTTATCAAAAGACGCAAACTGATGAAGGCTAACCATCACTATGGTTACTTAAGTTTCGAAACCAACAAAATAAAGAGGAAGGATTTACTATTTATTAGAGACATTTTTTCATGTTGAATTTTAGATTTACTAATGCCATGTTAATGAGGAAGTATGTACACCACGAGCTGTAGAATTATGATGTCACATCATCTATTAACCAGAGCAGTTGTTTGTTATTGCAGCCAGGAGCACAGTCTATCATTGTAACAGCTGGGTTAGGCCATAATAGGCCTGTTGTGTTTCCTGTTTCAACACGCCAAGGGAAAAATGTCTGAGAAAAAGAAAAGTGATACAGTGAAATGAAATCTCTTTTGTTATTTCTGCAATTAATCATATGCTGTAATTGTTTGCCTAGAATGACAAAAGGTAAGATTGTACAGAAACTGTCTTAAATTCTGTATCACTTGGCTGCAAACAGCCATTGTCCCGGACAGCTGACTAATTTAATATGGGCAGATATGAAATGCACCACAATATATTGATTTAGTATCGATTCTGCTTGATAAATCAGGGAGATTGATCATGACTTACAGCAGCACCTGTCTTGCCAAGGGTTTAACTATATAATCCATGCAATCCAAAAATACAGCCTTTAAGTATAAAAGTATTCACAAATATGCCATGATCTTGGGATAAAACTTAATCAGAGACATTTTTCAAATACTTATTTTGACATTTGAAAAGAAATCTGAAATAGTTACTGAACTACAGTAGATTTAAGGACATTAATTTCAAATCCTCATGTGCAGTTGTGACTTGTTGAACTCCTATCATCTTTAAACACAATGTTTTAGTCCTCAGACCTTCACCAGATAGTCTTACAATGCAGAATGAGAGAGCATCTTAAATAGGCTGGGTCACCCACGTGGACCAATCGGATATTCACTTTACATTGTAAGACTACCCGATGAAGGTCTGAGGACTGAAACCTCATGTTTTCTTAATAAATCAATAACCTATTGCAAGTGTAGACAGTGTGCGGGAGTATTTTCTGTTTCACTTTGTCGGCCGTTGGTCTTCTCCTTGTGCACCTGTCCATTTTTTAAAAGGTGTGCATAAGTTTTACTGGCTTGTTTTCTTGATCTGAAACAACTTTTCAATATTGATTTAAAATGTTAACCATGTTCAATTCCAACAATTTCGCAACATACACCAGTTAAAGAGATAGTTCAACATTTTGGCAAATTGGCCCATTGCCATAATCCCTATAGTCATAGCAGTAGGTCCGTTACCTTTATTTGTCGGTGCAAGCTATTTTTAGAACGGCAGAGCAGAGCCGTAAACTGCTCAGAGCTAATGGGATTTCTTGGTTTCCCTCATCAAACTCATCAAATACACAGACAAAATCATTTTAGAGGTAAATTCATGCAAAACAGCTGATGCGCGTTGCCTTCAGGGACAGTTTTTCAGCAAGTATTTACCTCAAAAACAACTCAGTCTTGTAATGTTCCGTTATTATCTCATGGCGTGGTGAATGTGCAGGTCACAACTTGTCCACCAGAGCGTTTTGGAGTTGTTGGATTGTGAATTTGATGAGTTTGATGAGGGAAACCAAGAAATCCCATGAGCCTCCATAGCGTAGCTCTGAGCAGCTCGCGGTTCTGCTCCGCCATTCTAAAAATAGCTTACACTGACAAATAAAGGTAACAAACCCACTGCTATGACTTTAGGGGCTATGGCAATGGGCCAATTTGCAAAAAAATGTTGAGCTATCCCTTTAAACTGTCCCATTAAATAAGGCAAATGAGGTGCATTTCCTTCATATCATGATTCTTAGTGTCATTACAAAACCTATGATATTAGTTATCTTCAAAGACATTACAGTGTGCACATACATGACTGGTTTTTTATCTCTCAGCCTCTCTGTCCAAAGCGCGGTTTGTCCAGAGGTGATTACTGTGGATTACACTGAGCTGTCTCTAGCTCCTGATGTGCTCTGTGCTTACATGACGTGCCTCCATCCTGAAATGCTGCTGATTATAAACTTGAGAGGCTGCATGTGTGAAAAGACTCTCAGCACTGGTTTGTTTGCATGTTTCATGTTTTGTAAGAGCCCAAAGACAAACAGGTTTTCTTTTCTTTTTTTTTTAAAGACACATGATACAAGGGGGAGTTCCTCAGTTGGGAGTGTGCACAGTGAACAGGAACACAAAGAGTCTTAAGGCCTTTCTGTCCGAACAACTCTTAACAGCAAACACTCAAACATGCAAAAGGAAAACAGATTAGCTTTGTAAAGCACACAACTCTGTGGTTTCACAATCACTTGAAGTGATACTTCACAAAGTTGTGGTTGCCCCTGTGAGTCGACAGTAATGAGCAACAGCGCTCGGATAAGGTGTGAAATATTTTGTCAACTGAACTGATTTGACCTCGAGCGCTTCAGACAGAAGCAGCTGTAGCTACAAGTCAGCGCAGTGTTTTTTCTTTTTAAGTGTGACGACGACGCTGGGTGTTACCTCACCAGCTCTGACCTTTGCAGCAGCTCAGGCTCCTAGGCTTTTGATCTTGAACCGTTTCATCTTCATCTAAAGGGGTGGGGGTGAGGGGGGCTTCAACGGAGCCAGACTTAATCTTATCTGAAGGAATTTGACCCAATATTATTTATAATATGCTTAATTATTCATCCACCATTGACAAATGTACTATTGATTTGGCCAGATACCACATAACTAATGTATATTTTCCTATAGAATTGCAGCCTTTGAATAACAAATGGAAAAAGTGCTCTGCTTTCAAACATAAAATCCATTTAGATATTTTGAAAGAAACATCAGTGAAATAGAAATAGAGTATGTGTTAGCTTTAGCTCTTTTTAAATAAAAAAAAAACAAACCCTGCCACTTAATGTGAGAGTGACCTTAAAAGTTCACATAAAATCTGTTGGTTCGTAAGTGATGAGAAAAAAATACAGGAAAAAAAATCCAAAGTAGTATAAAAATAGAGTCTCTTTAATAGTTACTTTGATTTTCTTTCACAAATACTTAGCATGTTTTCACAGACACATTGAAAGTTGCATGGTGTATAGAGGAGGGAGGTGTATATGTCACGCCGAGCAAGATGTACTGAGACAGAATTTGAAGGTTTTTATATACAGTACATATCGATGAGCTTTCACATCGTCATCAACCAAGGCTCCGAATTGAAACCAGAAAAATCTCAAACTCAAAATTCACTTACTGTTTTTTTTTTTCCTGAGCTTTGAACCACATCAAGAAATGCATATGACCCAGTAGCAGTAAAACTAGTAAGTGGGCAATGTTTTGATTTTTCTTTCCACTATTCTTCTGTTTTCAGATTAAAACATGTAAAAGTGTAGGCTAATTCTTTCACCCTGCAAAATGCTTTGATGGTTTCTGTGCATAGTGTGTGTGCATATGTACAACACAGCTAGTATGATGTAATATAGCAGGTTGATATTGTTTTCAATAATTTAATGCATCTTGACTCTTGAATCAATGAAATGTTCAATATTTGGTGGTTACTTTATGGATATAGCTAAAAGCCAGATGCATCCAACCTCCAAGAATAAGCACTTCTTTCTTTCTGTTTGTAATTGTGACAGTTTGTGTAAAGAGAGAGTAGAGAAACATTTGCTGTGTCTTTTATCCTTCTCATGCCAATGCAAAAGTTTTTTTTCATATAAAGTTGTAAAACAGTTTGTACAATATTTACACAGGACCTAAGATTGATTCATCATCAATGAGTTGCTCTTATGACTCTGTTATATAAATCTGTTAGTACTTTAATGACGATACTAATCCACTAATTACTTTGGTTTTTTTTTTGTGACACATCACGTGTGTGTTCAAGTGTCATGGTTCACATCACAGACATGATAATAAGTGTATAGCTGAGGACAGTACTTTGTGCCATGTTTAATGACAGGAACTTACGTCATGTACTGTAGGTCAAATCACAATATACTAGAAGTATTAACATTCATATGACAAAAGCAACAAGAGCAACCTCGCGTAAGAACTACACTTCTTACAGTGAGCTTTGTAAACATTCATGTAAACAGTGGTGTTTTTTTTTTTTTTTTGGATGCGTGGACAGCTGAATATTAGATGTTGGAGATCTGCCTGAGCTTTCGGTTCACGACCTGCATCGACTCGTCCTTCATTTTTAAAGGTATTTCCACCTCTGATCGTTTCTTCCTGTGCTTTTTAAACCTCTTACAGCAAATGTAAGACATCAGTGTAACAACCAAGACAAAAAGCCCCACGCATGTCGCAGAGAGAGCGATGAGCACGGGCTGACAGGGGAACAGCTCGTACCTCTCCGGGCCCTCCTTCATCTGGCCGGTGTACCAGGGCCGCTCCTCTATCTCTATGTCAGCCTCTCTGGTCAGCAGACTCTGGATGTAGCTCTCATTGCTCACTGTTTCATTGACAAAGAAGTTAACCATGACCGTGGAGTAAAGCGGTTCGGGCTGGCCGTGATCACTGACCTTCACCAGGAGGCTGTAGAGGCCCCGGTTGCTGAGTTCCCTCTTTAATGTGATATTTCCTGTTTCGGGGTCTATGGCGAACGACCCCGGCTCGCCGCCTTTCCTCTTTATGATGCTGTAGGCGATCACGGCGTTCATGCCCGTGTCCTTATCCACAGCGTACACCTCTGTAATGGAAGTCCCCGGTAGTGTATTGGGTAACACCAGCATGTAGGACTGATTGGACTGGGGAAAGAGGACAATGGGCGGGTTGTCATTTACATCCAACAGCAGCACCGTCACCATAGTAACGCAGGAAAGCGCGGGCTCCCCGCCGTCGATGGCCTCGATCCACAGCTGGTATGTCCCTTGCTGCTCCCGGTCCAGCGGCGTCCTGGCCCTCAGCGCCCCCCGGCCCGTGTCGATCATGAAGATGTCGCTGCCGTTGACGATGGACAGGGCCACCCAGCCGTTCTCCCCGGCGTCGGCGTCCGTCACCGAGAGGACGCCGATCTCCCCGTAGCCCGGGAAGTTCTCCGGCACGAAGAAGGTGAAGTCCTTGTTGATGAAGCGCGGGCTGTTGTCGTTGCGGTCCCGCACGCTCACCACCACCGTGGCGATCGACTCCCTCCTCGGCGTCCCCTGATCCACCGCTCTCACGATGAAGCGATACGTCTCCTTCTCCTCGCGGTCCAGCGGCGTGGCCACGGTCAGGACGCCGGTCACGCGATCCACCGCGAACATCCCCGGGGCGTCGCCTCCGAGGAGGTAGACGACCTCCCCTCTGCTGTCGCTGTCCTGGTCCGAGGCCTGCAGCTGGGCGAGGAACGTGTTCGGAGGGTTGTTCTCCTCTACGGATATTTCCACCAAAGACTGCTGGAACACCGGCGCGTTATCGTTCTCGTCCAACACCAGCACCTTGAGGAAAGTCTTAATAACAAGCCCTTGTTTGTTCTTAGCAACCACAATGAGCTCATACTCCTGTGTTTTCTCATAGTCCAAAGGCTCCGTGGTCTCCAGCAGATACTCGTTCTTTAGCAGCTGATAGGGGCCCAGCCTGAAGGGGCCGGTCCCCTCCAGATAACAGTCCACCCGCTGGTTGACATCGACATTTTTAACGGTAAAAAAAGCAATCGGGGAAAACGCCGGCTCAGACTCCTTTATCGTCACCACCCCGTCCTTTTCTGGTGCAATGTAGCGGGGTATGAGGGCGGGGGGTCCGGTGACAACTTTGATGATATGGACAGTCACAGTGGCTACAGCGGGGATGCAACCGGGCCCGTTAGCCAGAACGGTGAGTTTGTAAAAAGTAGCCGTGACGGTGTTTATCTTCCCCGCTAGCTTGATCAGCCCCGTGTCTCTGTCCAAATGGAACAAGCTCCTGGTGTCCCTTGGCACGCGTTCACTGTAAGCGTAGCTGATCTGAGCATTAGCGCCAAGGTCAGGGTCAAAAGCATGCAAACGTGCCAAATGTGCCCCTTTGGTGGTATTCCCATGCAGAGTGACATTAATTTGTGAGTCTGTGAACTGGGGGCAGTTATCGTTCACGTCTGTGATGACAATCTTTAAAGTCGCTGCTCCGAGCAGAGGAGGGGTCCCTCCGTCCTCCGCGATGATGTCCGTGATGTATTCAGCCTGCGTCTCTCTGTCCAAGGCCTCTGTCACGATGAGGAAGGGTGTCAGCTCCCCGCCCTCGTTCTCCTCCACGTCCAGCGTGAACACGCCAAAGTCGTTTACCAGCCAGTACGTCTGCACGCCGTGGACGCCCAGGTCCGGGTCGACCGCCGACTGCTCCAGTGCATAACGAGCGTTGACGGGCGTGTTTTCAGGGACAAACATGCTGATCTCATCCGTGGGGAACTTTGGCCTGTTGTCGTTCACATCCTCAATTAAGATCTTAACTTTTATGAGCTGAAAGTATTGCTGAGGCAACACAAACACGTCCAGCGCGAGGACACATCCCCGTCCCTCTGCGTTGTCAGCACAGAGGGTCTCTCTGTCAATCTCCGTGGCAGATGTGTAAAGCTCCCCGGTGGTGTTATTGAGGTTCACATACTGTTCACTGACCTTCTTTTGGGAGAGACTGAATGAAAAGGGGGGGTCAACAGTGAAATCCAAATTTAAGTCTACTCCAATGGCCCCTATGAAGGTCCCCCTGGGTAATCCCTCCTTTATCTTATAGATGAGCTCTTTTGCTTGGCTGAAATTTGCAAAACAGGAGAGAGGGCTGGTGTAAAGCAAGAGGATGCACAATCCCTGTAATACAAGATAATTAAAGATAATACAGTTTAATGAGAAAGTTGCAGAAGAGAATGAGGTATTACTGATTATTATTATTATTATGAACATTATTTGGTTATCATAGCTGATGCAGAGGAGCTCTTTGGACAGCTGTAATCATTGCACCTAATGTAGCTCCCATTTCGATTATCACTGTAGCCTATCCATGAAATTAGATTTGTTAGGTGCTTCAAGTTTATTTAAGGATTAAATAAGTGACAATAAAACAGCATATAGAGGAGGGTAAAGTCATGTCTCTGCCTTAGTCTTATAACACTGTATCCCACTATCATAAAAAGTAATTGCAGTTGTAGTTAAAGTTAAAGTTAAGTTTGTCTGTAAACTTACCCATATTCCTCCTCTTTTGCTAAGGCTGGGGTGTCTGCTGTTGAACATGTTTATGTCCTATTAGTCCAGCACTTTCCTCTTAAAGCAGTGAGAGTAGCAGCTCAAGTAACGCAGGCATTTTGAGCGTTGAGCAGTGCAGACCTCTGCTGAGAGCTATGCCTTATTGCTATCTGACTTGAACAAGTCATTCATCCCAGTGCAGGCTCAGGACACTCCCACCGTATGCAAATCATCCCCCACGTGCGAACCAATGAGAGCCCACGGGGCACGGGAAAATCTTTTCACGCATACTATCAAAGCACAATGACACAGACACACTCACACATATCACACATATTTTATACACACCCATGTTGTCACAAAAGCAACATACCATGGTCCTGTGGTAAGAGAGAGTGAAAGCACATGATTAACAACCAGTCTGATAGTGACACCAGAGACTAAGTAACTATGTAAAATAGCTGCAGCTTGCAGAGATTAGTTTAATCCATCATTGGTTAAAAAACACAACCGGGAGGGGAAAAAAAGATATAGATAGCTAGATAGCTAGCTAGATAGATAGATAGATAGATAGATAGATAGATAGATAGATAGATAGATAGATAGATAGATAGATAGATAGATAGATAGATGGACAGACAGTAGATAGATGCTATGATGCTACGGTCTGATTCTGGATTGAGCCTTTAACTAAATCAACCCTCTAATCCGCATGTGTTCTAAATGCGGGGCCAGCTGTTTGCTGGGATTGGAAGCATACTGCTCAGAGAAATTGAGTGATTGAAGTTCTCTGGTGGATTGAGACAGTCACACACACTCATTTGGGCTCATATTGCATTAGGCCTGTTCTGTCATGACTCATCATAAGTCATGTCTGGTGGTGGACGGACAATACTGCGCCCTATAAACTTAATAATCCAATTCTCGCTTGTTCCTTTGTTATCACGCGAGAAATATGACAGTGAAATAGAAATAGAGTATGTTTCAGTGACATCAAGCCAGGCAGTATATTGTCATGGATGCCACCTTGCATCTATATATACTATATATTTATTGTGTGCACTATGCTCAGAAATATTTGTATAAACACAGGCTGTGGGCTCAGTCGGCTGGGAGGCTTGAGAGCAGAGGAAAACAGCAGATCAGGGAAATGAGAGTCATTTGAGAGCTGCAGAGGGTCTGAGGTGTTCAGCTGTTGATCATCACTGAGGAGTCAGTCTAGACTAGAGCAGGCACATTAGATTAGCTGGCACAGGAGAAGCATAATTATTAAGTTTTTAGCTCAGCAAGGTCATTTTGTTCACTAAATGTTCCTATGATTTAGTTTAAAAGCATAATCAGCAAATGGAAATGGTGTTATTTCCTTATTTTCAATACTTATACAATATTCAAAGTGTGTTATAACTGATTGCCCGTCCACATCTCTTCCTGTCCCTCAGCCTGTTGCTACGATACTGAGACGAGTTGAGAGGTCGCAGATGAGAAGTCACCGTATCGGGTTAACTTGACATATAACATCACTGGCCTTTGTGTTTCAGCTCTTTGTAACACAACTGCTGCAGTGTAAATAATGTAAAGGTAACCATACCCTGTACCATATGACATGTTTTTTTTTTAATGTTGTCTCTCACACCAGGCAGCTTGTTTTGTTATCCAATGTGATCATATTTCACCCACTATTAAAAGTGTGATGAACAATGTGAGATAATCTCCACTCCTGCTAATTATGACACCTGCAACTAGTGAAAACAAAGACTGCACCACACTCACAAATGTATCTGCAAAATGATCAACTAAATAAACAAATTACATAACCCGATGTGGATTGCATGTATTCCAAACACCGTGTGATGTCCTCTCCTTTGTATTTCTATATGTTGTATTTAAACAGACTGTACTGATTCAAGCCCAGTTGGATTTGATTGGATTAAGAGATGAATGCAGTTGTTTCTAATCCGGCCTGTGATTTTTTTTTTTCTGTCTCACAATAAAATAATTCCTAGTTTAATATGTAACAGCAAATAGTGTAAATGTGGTGGCCAGACCAAAAAAACAAAAACAAAAACCACTACTACTACTACTACAAAGGTCCAATGAGGCCAAGAGGCAGTATTACTTTGGTCTTAATTACATCATTTGCTGCTCGGAGTCTGTGTGAGATGAGAGCTGTGTAATCTCTGCCCAGATTTCCAAACAGATGTCCTGTTAACCTTGGTTTTTTTTTTTTTTTTAATCAAAGGCCCGCTAAGCTATCTTGATAGCTATACAAGACAGCTCCATGGCTGCTAAGTAAGTTGGACATGACCACACAAAACACATCGTGGTGTGTCGGGAGATACAGGAACTTGAAAAGCCTCATACGGAGCATGTGCAGAATTATTATCCAGGACGACACTGGGGGAGGGTTGATTTGTTTTAACACAATTTAACACTTTTAATATTAAGACAATACATGTTTTATACATTAGCAATCTATGGCAGGAGGAGCAGCTGTCCAAAAACAACATCTTGCATGCATCTGACATATAATCCTCATTACCCAAGTGAAGTTTCCTTGAGGGCCATAGTCTTGCATATTTTGGGGTCTCCCCTTGGGGCCCATCATCAGTATAATTGTGCAAATGCAACACAACACTGGGGAGCTTAACTATTTCTGAAATTTAAAAAAGACTCGTGTGTGATATAGTATATGTGACATTAGCACAACCCAAATGAACCAAATGGTCAAAAAGAAAATGTTGCGCTCCCTTTTGACTAATTACTGTAATTTTGAAAATGTCAAAAACCAGAAGCCATTAGATTTAGTTAGTGTGTTGAGCCAGCTGGAGCCGCTTGCTTCTATAGCACTATAGTTGTGCTGCAGAGATGTGCATCGCAGCTGTGTGTTGTTAGTTCTAATGAAACGTCTGTACAATTGCCTCTTGGCAAATCAGTGCGCGCCAGTCAGAAATACTAGTTTTATAACATCTAATTAATCAAACCCGCATCTCCAGTGTTTATCTCAAAACAATAATTGCTGCAAATTGCACAAAGATTTCAATTTAGCAAAAGACTATTTACTAACTATGCCATCTATCTATCTATCTATCTATCTATCTATCTATCTATCTATCTATCTATCTATCTATCTATCTATCTATCTATCTATCTATCTATCTATCTATCTACTGTATCTATCTATCTATCTATCTATCTATCTATCTATCTATCTATCTATCTATCTATCTATCTATCTATCTATCTATCTATCTATCTATCTATCTATCTATCTATCTATCTACGGTATCTATCTATCTATCCAATTCCAGCTCAATGCATGATTTCTGATTAGTTCAGCTTTTTTGGAAAATGGGATGGAGCGTAAATAACTGGGACGACTATTTTCTACACCTCTGTGGAGATGTAATGAACTTTTCTTTGTAGGCACAGTGTGAACTGATTTCCTTCAGAGTCATGTGTGGTTGTTCTTGCTCTGTCACTGCCCCCTACTGGTCGAATGGATACAGAGGAGGAAATAATGAATGTTTCTCTTTAACACATACAGTGCAGTATACTGTAGGGCAGCATGTGTGTCTCATATATTACTGCCTCAAATCCATGAGGCTTTGCTGACCTGTTTCTCGTTGGGCGCAAATGCAATTTTGGGGCTAAATCTACAGATGTATTTTCCTTGGCCCTTGTCCTGAAGCAGAATTAGATTTGTACAAATGTGAGAGTTGAATCCAGGCCTGAAAATTTTGTAAGAGTACTTACTCCTGATAAGTAGATGATTTGTCATTTTTTTTCCTGCTGAGACCCAATTTTCTCATGAAGAAATCTTTAGCAGTGAGAGGAAAAAATACTTAAAATGTCTCTATGGCTCCACATCATGGAAACAGTCTTGGTGTAAAATGGAGTTGTCCTATAACTTGATATTATACAACACAATTTCTGAACCCCAAAGGTCTGTTCCTATTAAGTGAAAGAAAAAAAAGAAAAAAACCCAACTGAACTACTCTTTTTTCCCTTCCTCACACCTCTCTTGCTGCTCTTCTCTGCCACTGTTTTCCTCCCATCGGTTTGCTCTCTTTCTGCTCTTGTCAGCTGCTAAAGATGCATCCTGGCACAAATGTGAGAAAGCTCATCTGGAGGGGTGAGACAGAGGCAGGCAGAGGGTGTAAAATAACACGAAAACCTTGTGAGCTTGTGTTTGATGGGCAGAGACACAGACAGACAGAGACACACAGAGAGAGAGACAGAGAGAGAGACAGACAGACAGACGGAGAGAGCGATGGTGAGACAGTATGGGAGTGATAAACCTTGGTGTGGTGTGAGTGTGCCTTTGTGTGCCTCTGCAGGTGCAGGCTGGATATATCATTGAGAACAGGTGCTGTGGTAGAATGTATGCCCCTCACAGCTGCAGCCAAGGAGATTACTAGCCAGGCTTCCCAGTAATGAAGTTTCTATCGATTGGCCCACCACAGGTTCTTGTTTCTGCCTGCTAACAGTGCGACTACCTCAAAGCCTCAATTTAAGCTTTCTGAGTACATCAATTATGATATTGTCCAATCTACTGATGGAAAATAATCATACAGAAGCTTCTTATACTTCCATAAAGGTTTTTTTTATTTATTTTTTGCTCAATCAACGTCAAACGAAAACCTTTTGTTATTTGTGGGATTTATCACAAGCAATATTTCACACTCACTACTGTTTTTCCCCCCCCATCTTCTTGGTTACTGTGGGAGATGTGAGAAAACCTACCTGTGAAGACACACTGATAATTTAAGACCCATTACTTTCAAATGCTGACACAGTTATTAACAGTTTTTCTCAGGTGATTTTTTTTTACTTATAAAAATGGTGTTCTCTAAAATACGAGTAAAATGGCCACATAGGTTCATAGGTTTGTCATAACCCTATTGTGTGTTTGCATGTTTTTCATATGATTGTGACACAAAAGCAAAAGGTCATCCTTGTGGAAAATGAAAAATACTATATAAAAAGACTACCTTTATCTGCCTCCACAGTCGGCTACATAACACTGCAAGTCCTCGTCTATACGTGGACGTCCTGTTGGTCTTTTGTCAACATCTCATCTAATGTTTGCCCTTGTGATGCAGAGATGGAAAAATCTCCTTGTGTAAAGCAGCCGTCCTCTGCGTTGGTCACCTGTGGTCATGGTCCATGCTCAGAAATGGTAATGACTGTTCTTTGGGAAAGCTTCAATAGCCTATACAGTGTAAGTGTTAGTCATATTGATAATGGATCATTTTGCATGATGAAAAAATATTTATGAGCTGATTTTTGTACAGATTTGTAGAGAACTGTTATTTGCTCCTTTGCACACATGTCCCAAAACAATGCAATTTACTTCAATGGATCAGAGATTGTGATCTGTTGTGAACAACAAACTGATTGTTCGGAGATTTTGTGCTTAATGTTGTGAAAAATGCCTTTCTCCGCTGAGAATTGAGGCAAAGTGAATCAGACGAGCTGTAAGTCAGTGCCTGGGGGCCTCCTACGGGCAGGGGCCGCCAAACACTCACCAACTGTTACCTCACTGTGGCTTTGCTTTTTATTTAATTTATTTTTTTAACCTTTTTAATCACACACACACACACACACAAAAACAAGTTAGTGCTGTGCTGTAATAAATGTTTTTTCTACTTTGTTGCGGGGACATGCAGTTTTGATCATCACACAGTCGTTGTGCAGCACTTTTTCTTTCTTTCTCTCTTTCTTTTTTGTATTGCTCGTGTTGTTTTCCCGGCAGTAGCCTACAGACGAAGAGAAGATCGGCTTTTAAATTGCCGATTCGATTGCGTAGCCTATTTATCAGTACTTTTTTTACTACTACTGCTACTGCTACTGCTACTGTCCTTTACTGACTTATTCTCTCTTTGCTGGGTTTTAAAAATGCTGCTTATTTTGGGGCTTTCTCTTGGCGTCACGTCCCACCCAGGAGTTTTTCTGGGGCGATCTGAGTAGCTACCCACCCCGAAGCAGGGACTCCTTTCGGCCCTTCGGGGGTGGTTCCTGCGGTGGAGACACGCTCCAACCGGCCCATAAAATTAAGTGCAGTGGAATAAACTGTTGATTGATGCTCTTTATTCTCTATTTTTATTTAATAGCATATCCCCCTGGCTTTTGTTCAATTGTTTGTTTGTATGTAGGCTAGCTACATTAATAATAACTGCCTTTGTGTTGAATCTATTTATGTCAATAAAGATTTATTGAAAAAACAAACAACACAAAAAACAACAACAACTGTTGATTGATGACGTCATGATGACGCACCGGTCAGGTCGGGTCAGGTGAGGTGAACGACGGAAGTCAAGACTCATCATCTAAAATACTAGTAGGCCTATACTAGACTGGCTCTGCTAGCACTAAAATAGTGGGGCTAGGGGAAAAGCCCCCCCCAAAAGTGCTGTGCCGTTCCGTGGAAAAGTGGAAAAGTGGCATTA
This sequence comes from Trachurus trachurus, assembly GCF_905171665.1. NCBI lineage: Eukaryota > Metazoa > Chordata > Actinopteri > Carangiformes > Carangidae > Trachurus > Trachurus trachurus. The sequence goes on along the minus strand of NC_139893.1, from coordinate 5,538,525 downwards.
TGCTGTGTTCAAGGCGACTCGGAACTCGGAAACTCCCAGTTCAAAAGTCCGATTTCCGACTTCAAAGCGGTGGAGACGCACCACGCCAGAAAAAACACAAACATGGCGGACCGGGACAAACTTCGCGTTGAAAGTGCTTCACGTAGGTAGGCTAGGCTATATTAAAAGCATAACTAAGGGCACAACATGAATTTACTATGTTCCAAACATCAGTAAGTAGCACAGTCTATAACCGTATCGGCTAAATATTGTGTATTTCATAACGTTTTAATGTATTTTGGCATTTAAAATGATCAGTGTCTTACCATTGACGGTGTGGTTTTGCACAGGTGCAGATTGTTTCGTGACGTCAGACAACTGATTTTCGGAGAAGTCGGGGAGATTTTTTAACTCTGATTTTGGGAGGAGCTCCGACTTGAGGCGTCGACCCCCCAACCCAGAGACCAAGTAGGTCACCAATTAAGCTTTCCCGCATTTTATCTGTTGCTTAGCAAATTCTTATCTGTGATAAAAAGAAAAAAAGGTGTCAGAAATTAGTTTTTTGGGAGCAATTGCATGGATGAAAAACTAACATTGAAATCACATAGGCCTATTGCTTATTTAGAAACTAAGGTGTCTAAAAATATTTCTGTAAGTAGGCTAAAGCAAAAATACCTATTAGATAGGCTAATAGCCTAGGCAATGAGGATGTTGTATTGTTCGCTTATTATGTTTGAGTTACTGTATTGAAATATAGGGCAATAGGCCTACCCATATGAGTAGCACAAAGCTATTGTTTTTATTGCAGAAAAAGCACAGAGTAATACACAATGTTAATTTCAAGGAACACACAAATGGGTTGTTTGCAATGTCAGCTCAAAGAGTTGGCCTGCATTGTGGACTGTGTTGGTTGTGCACAGAGCAAAAAGTGGAAAAAAGTTATTTGTATCGGTTTCACAAGACAACAAAGAAAATGTCATTTCAAGCACCATATTGCAAAGAGTGTGTGGTGGGTCCAAGTGTTTTCGTCTGGCAGAGATAGTTGTTGTTTTGGGACTAGACTTTGGCAGGATGTGTGATCTGTTGGTGATCTTGATTAATACAGGTTACATACAGTATATTATCGATTACAGGTCTGTCTCTTCAGAGCAGCATGAATTGATCTGTGTGAATGTGATGGATAGATGATTAATTGAAGAATCTGAATCATAGATCTGTGCTTGTAAAAATGACATCCAGACTCACTGTAGGCTTGTGCGTTTTTTATTGTTGATGCAGTTTGTTGCCAGCATGTGGTGTAAATCCTGCATGATGATAGGCTATATCTACAGGTGTTGTAGTCTGTCAGTGTAAATCCTGTACAAGCTACAGGTAGTAGTTTCTTGCCGAGTAACTCATTTTCAAAACTTGAATGCCATCTGTGCTGGGAGTGTAAGATTTCAAGCCATTATACAACAGTTTTAAGGATGAGCCACATTATGTAAATCCCAATATTATAAGTACATTTCCATAGAGATTCATAAAACTCCACCGCTATAAAAAAAGAGAATAATTACCTTGTCTTCCACAATGGTGCTTCAGTGTATAAAACAACAAACACACTACAGATTTGAGTCAGTACACCTTGGTGAGTATTTTCCAGAATCAAATATTAATTTGTGTGCAGTAATTCCATTAATTTGCCCCACGATCATGCAGCAGGAGTCTATGAACAAATTTAAAGGGCACAGGAAACATCTGAAGGAAAAAATATGGCTCAAATGTTTCACATAAATCATTTTACTATTAAAGTGCTCCAGTTTGTACAAGATGAATAGGAGGATTTTTATAGATTATAAAAGTTATGTATTCTGTTATATAAAAACAAGTGCCTGTTGTTGAGGAGAAAAAGAAAGAAAGAAAGAAAAAAACGAAACAAAAACAAACACAGCTTTATACTGAGCAGTTGGAGCGGCGACAAATCAAAAGCAGCAGAAGGTGCGGGGTCATTGTCGGCCATCGATGTCAGGGGAACTATTTTCTCAGACAAGTAGGAAATTTTCATTTCACCTGAGCAGGGAGAGACATCTACAGGGAGCAGCTCAGTTATAGCCTTTGTCATCAACAATGGTGGTTCCTTAATAGAATTCTATTCATATGGGTAATATGTGCATACACACTATAGGTAACCTTGTGTCACTTAACAGGACATGCTGACCTCACAGCATATTGAGAAAGGGGCCTTTTAGCTGCTATAGTGACATATAGTGATGAGCAGTTAAGAAAAGAAAAGACGGAGGCAGTTTTTCAGTGATGATTGATTGAACTTATTTAACCGTATGGAAAAATATTTAAAATATATGTGGTTCTGATTGATTGAGCATCCTGTAGTTAATAACATAACCTCCATTTGAATGCTTTTGGTGCACTTTGTGCCTCTGCTTGTTCATGCAAGTGTCTTAACAGCCAATCACATAGCTGCATGCTCTCTGCTTTAAAAGAAGCAGACATAGTCACGTATTATTCACATCAAACACCTGAATGGATGGGGGGAGAAAAAGAAGTGTGTGTTCTGAGCAATTTTGACACAAACATGATTGTCGGTGCAAGACAAGGGTGGGGTGTTTGGTTCCTGTGTTTTTCTGAAGCTCCAGAATTCCCGAGATTTTTTTATTGCACAACAGTGTGTAGAGTTTACAGACAGTGGTGTGAAAAACAACACTGAGAGAGCAGCAGCAGCAGCAGCAGCAGAAGCAGCGGCAGCAGCTCCGGAGGCGAGAACACCTAGTTAGCGAGAGAGGTCAGAGGGGAGAGAGCCGGCTGGTTCAAGCTGACAGGAAGGCAACAGTAACTCACATAACCATACGTTACAGCGGCGCCGTGCAAAGCAGCAGCAGCATCTCCGAATGCACAAGATGTTGGAAATTGAAGTAGCAGCATTAAGACCACACTGTGTCCAACTCCTGTCAGCTTTAAGAGCAGGGACCTCAGGTTAGCAGCAGCAGCAGCAGCAGCACCACCACCGACAGTGGACTAGTAGACGATAAGAAAAGTGTTGCCGGTGACATGCAGTTCGGTAGAATCTGAGTTTTTTTCTACAGAACATAAGTACATGCAGTTCCTCTCTCATGTCAACGCTTCAGGCAGAGGTAGCAGAGATGTAATGGTGTGGGAAATATTTCTTGGTCACACATCAGACCATTCAGGACAAACTGAGTGACGTTTAAATGCCGCAGCTTCTACCGGAGTGTATTTTTCTGACCATTGTGTTTCCCTTCACGACCACAGTCCACATGTTTTTTAATGGCTGCCTCCTGCAGGTTAAAGGCCTCATGAAATGTATGAAAAGTATTTTGCAAGCTTTAATTGTTTAGTTATATGTAGATAGAAAGTTATTATCTGAGTAGTTTCTCTTCCTGTGAAACAATTTCAGATGTTTGATGACTCATCCTTCACTCGAGGGCGTTGCTAATTTTACTACTACTACTAACATTTTTGCAAATTTGTCTATTGCCATAATCCCTATAGTGTTAGTTGGTGAGTTTGATGGACAAAAGGCGAAAACACCGCGCGACGTGCAGAGCTCACGTCACTGCCCTGCCAATCTAAAAACAACTTGCACCGACAATTAAAGGTAATGAACCTACTCCTAAGACTATAGGGATTATGGCAATAGGCAAATTTGCCAAAATGTTGAAGTATCCCTTTAACAATGTGTATATTTGCGTAGTCTTATCTGTCATAAACCAAGAGATTACGAGACCAGAGCTGGCCAGTTCAGAGGTGCTGTTCTTGCAAGGTTGATTTTTTTGCCGTCCTTCACAGCAGCAGACAATAACACATTCATCGCAACCATTCATTGCTATTGGCTACCGTCGGCAACAATCAATATCCATGACATGTCCCTCCCTAGATTTGTATTTTTACCACATTAAAGCATGAGGAACTGCATAGCGCCCTGAGAGCTGTTTCAGGACGTCTTTGAAGAAATCACAGAGCACATACAGTTTCAAGCTACTTCTGCTAACATGGCCATGAGTTCAGTGTACTCCAGTGACCTTCACAGTCCCCAGTTTCAATCCATTCGAATAATTTTGGATTAGTCTGAATGAGACATTTACACATGACTGTGCAGCTGGCAAATCTGCTGCTTCTGCACAATGCTATCTTGTCTATTTGGGCCAGGATCTCAGGGATTTTCCTACACCTCCATGAATCCATGTCACCAAAAATGTAGGTTATTCTGGTTGCAACAGGGCGTCCTCCTACGCTGTATAAACCAGGTGTACCCTACTTAATAAACTGACCATTCACTGTATAATTTTGCATAAAAAATATTATTACACTGTAAAAGATCAGAAAAAAACACTATCCAAAATAATGTGGACTGTAAATACTGTAAAACTTCCTTTAAAACAAAACAAAACAGAACAAAACATGCCAGAGGTTAAAAAAAAAAGTCAGACCTTTAAAAACATGAGAAATTGCAGCGGCCACTGGGCACAGCACCACTTGTGTGTCTTCCGCCGAGGCAGACAGAATAGTGGCATTTATTGGAAGACTTCCCTGAAAGGCACAAACACCAATGGTGACCGGGAAAAAGAAAAAAAAAAAAATCAAGGAAGCTGGATAAGCTTTAGATAGCGGGGGGCAGTTTTCTTTTTCATCTGTTGCACTTCTTCCGTCAGTTTCAGCAAAGAAACAAATGTACCTGTTCTTGTTAATCTAATTAAAATGAAAACGTGTGCCAGTGAAATGTAACAGTTGATCATTAATGCAAAATGGTTTGAATGTCATTAATGGATCCCCTGGGTCTCAGTGATGGAGAAAAACAAGATGAAATACAACAGCTCTCTCCGCTAAGAGGCTGCAGGTCGCTGTAAATTCAATAGGAATTTCACCCCTAAAAAATAAAACGGTGTGGATGACCTTGTGGGAAAAAAAAAAAAGTCGATTTCAAGGGGTGGAAATGTTTTGCATTTCAAAAAACACCATATAGAACAAAAGAGTATTGCCAATTGTGTGAAATATCTTTTTGTAGGTGGTTCAGATCTGTCAACCGTTTTATTTATATGAAAGGCTCAAAATGTTCAGCAGGAGAATAAATCAGTGTGTGTGTATGTTAATGCTTCACATACATGCATGTACATGGGTGTTGCAGGCGGTCTCTGTTTGCTAATCAGCTCAACTATAAAGGATTTGTAGGCAGTCCACCACCACATACTGCAGTAAATGATTAGACATGGACTATATACAACTGCGAATTAACATGAAATGTGAGTCTACATAATCTACATTATTTAAGGCGTATTTCACTTTGTGTTGCGCTTTTTTTTTTTTCTTTTCTCCCTCCCGCTGCGAACACGTCTCAGGCTGTAAAACAATGGAGTAATGTGTGCTTTGGAATTAATAAGTCAAATGAATGTATTTATTTAATTAGATTTATTCATTTAAATCAATTTTCTCTTCTGCCAGTTGTTCCTGTCTCTGGTTTTCTATCAGTGCAGTGGTAAAGTGAACCTCACAAGAGCAACATTGACATGATGGATTGAATCGCAGTAGGAATAAAAAGAACTTGAACGCACACAAGGTGAATGCCAATGAACTCTTTTACCTCTCTAAACATTATGTACATGCACAAATAAACCCACTCTGCTCTTTCATTCTGTTTGCCTTGAATCTGTTGCATCACAGTTTATCTGGACGTTCTGTTTGTATATATAATCATGTATTTTTGAAAGTAAAACAAAATGCAGACATTTTAAAATGTAGGTATTTCATGTTCAGCTAATTTGAGGAAGCCTGTCTCGTTTACCACGCGGCACCAGTCGACTTGTGCCGGCTTCAGCTCAGAGAAAGGTTTACTGCTTTTGATCTCAACCTAGCATGAGAGGACGGTGGGCTAATGGCTGCTCTGTGCTCATTTGAAAACATCCAAAGAAGGATAAAATGAAAGATCACTACAGATAAAGTTCTGAAAGAGTGTACTAACCCATGTAAACTATGCACAAACACCCAGGGGGAGAGGTGGGGGGTGGAATCTGCATAAATGCTATTCCCGATGTTCAAAGGTAGGAAAACAACATTTAAGTGCGTTTACCCTCCACTACGTCCTTGCATTTGCGTTTTTATTTATTTATTTAGTTTGAACCGATTTTATAAAGCCTGAATCTGAGCTGAGTTTCACCTGGTCACCACCGGAGACGCAAAGTTCAAATTGAAGGCTGCAGAAAATACTGTCATAACTTTTCCGCCGAGGCATTTCTCAAACGCATCACTTATGCACACCCCCCTGACGGAGAGGGTGTTACCGTAGAGACAAGCCATGGGGTTGTTTGATATCTTTACCCTGGTACTCTCTCATGTGGCTATTAATGTTACAACTCACACACATACCGACAGTATGACCCTGAGGTCTCTTCCAGTAACAGTGCGGCTGTGCTGTGCGAACAATTTGGAGACTAAAGTTTCTTCCATCAGCTACGAACAAACTTCTCCTGCAAGTGTGGCACCTATTCAAAAAAAAAAAAAAAAAAAGAATTCTATTTTAATTACCATAATTTGGTACAGTGGTGGTGGGTTGTTCACACCTCTGCGTAGCCTCTGCAAAAACACAAAAGATGCAGTCAAGTGACTCACTGTGAGTGAGTCACCAAAATACCAGAGGGGCAGAGATGAGAACTAACAGCCGACCACTTAGCTGGAACAGAGACCCACCCTGTCGCACCCACGATGCACCCATGGAGGTGAGATCATTTCTGGGGGGCGCAGCACTAAATTTGTTAGTTAAATGCAGCAGACTGACTGCAAAAAGACCAGCACTCCCACATTTCAGTTGTGCCGTAAGATTATATACAAATGTTACAAAAAATATAAAAATCAGGCCCCCCTTAGACGCTACTGAAAATGAATTGGTGCAAAAGCCTGTTAGCTGCTATTTAATAATGCATTGTTATTGTCCTCGTGAGTTTTTCCCCTCTTGTTTCTTCATTTTTTTTGTTTTATAGAGGCAGTTGTTGTGTCGTGTGATTTCCAGTAAAAAAAAAAAAAAAAAAAAAGCCAAATTATAAAGATTTCACCAGGAAGCCGTTTGAAGCCACTGTACAAGCAGCACCGCTCCAGTAATTGGAAATGACAAACCTGTCCCAGCTGTTTGCTAATGCAAATGATGTGCAGCGATCCATCATCGTGATGCCGTCGTTGTTGTTTTTTTGTTTTTTTCATTCAGAACGCTGAAGTAGTCTGACGTGACAGTGTGAGCGAAGATCCTCAGAGACAATGGACTCTCGCTCAAGGTCATATCTGACGAGACATTTGTGGCAGAGCCTCTGAGGAGAGGAATAAATACAGTATGCGCTTCCTGCCCTCCTCTTGTGGTTAGCATGCTGAGTAAGACCCTTCCAAGATAGATACACTTTTTATTTTTGTTGCTTTTTATACGTTGGATTCCTTAATGGTCCGCGTGCACTTAATGGCTAACATTTGTGCCGTGTGTGTGGTCGATATACGGGCAGCTGCAATTGCGCTTGGCGTTTTGTGTGTGCAGCATGACGACAGCCTGCACTAAACAACATAATTCTATGCCAGAAGGCTCTGCAGGTGATGTATGTCCTTCTGCCCTCTGGAGAGTTACGAGGAGGATGGGACGAAGGCAGAGTGTGGATCCTCTGGTGTCCTTTTGATGGCATCTTTATTACCTATTTGTGACATTAGATCTAGAACCATAAGAAAACTGCCAGGGAAGGAAAGAAGGAAGGAAGGAAGAAGTCTGTGTTGCTTCTGTATCTTTGTGTGCATAGCAAGGGTAAAGAGAGGGAGGGTAAAGAACAAAGAGGGGGGGGGGGGGGGGGGTGAAACAGTTGGTGGTACTGGAAGAAAGTGCAGAGCAAAGCAAAAGGTTAAGTAAAGATGAATTGGACATGATGAGTAGGAAGAAGACAAACAGGAAGTGGAGAGGAGGGCCGGGGGAACGGGAAAGGGACGGGGACACTTGGGGGAGGACGGACGGGCTGGCTCTCGTCTGATGGAAAGGGTATTTTCTTCTCCCAGGGGTCAAGCTGTCAGAGTGACTTGGTGGCATTTGTTTGTCCCACCTTTCCACTGTGACCTTACATTAAGCCAAGGGGAAACAGGAGACAGGCACACTGGCTTGTCATCAATATCACATCTGACACCGTCACTGTCTCCGTCTCGCTCTCTCTTTCCGAACTCTTTCCCCACTCTCTTCCTCTCTCAAGAAGACACATGCCAACCCATCAGGCCATGATGTGTACTTGGAGTTGGAAGGCCATATACCGCATATTGCAAGCTCAGGTTTCTCTGCAAAATTTAAGCCCCAGAAAGCAAAAAAAAAAAAGTAGTAGTATGGGATGTGTTTAATTGATGAGTGACTCACTTCCTCTCTCTCAACTTCAGAACAACTATCCAGTAGCAGCACGACCTATTTCACAAATGTATTCCAGAGTTAATTTCATAAGCACGGCTATGACAAGACTGACATTTCAGGAGTGATTGCCATGTTTTTTTTTTCCTTCTTTTTTTTCTTCTCCTTTTTCATTTTAAAATCATTGGTAAAGGCCAGTGACAGGGCGGTGAATGGTGCATTCTGCCCATCAAGTGTTAGGAAAGATTTATACTGATGTCTGAGTGACGAACACACCTGTCACTCATCTTTTGTACCGCATCTACCTGGAATAAATACTTGTCTGTCTCAGCTTGGGGATAAATCTTCCTGACCTATAAATAATATCCTGAATATGGTCATCATAATCATCATCATCATAGACCTGCAGAATGGGACTGATCAATGTGATTACAGGGGGTTTTCAATACACTTATCCATAATAATCAAGACAATCTTTCCCACATTGCAATCTTCATTTAGAAACATATTTATTCTAATTAGGTCAATGTGGGAAAATTTATCAATTCTCCTCAAGAGTAATGAGATGGTTACTGCCTCAAACACACCTCTCTCTCCATGCACACACACACACACACACATACACTTCCTCGCTCTCCTTTATTAGCCTTTGTTCATGTGAAACAAAAAAAGAAAAAGGAAAAAAAAAAGAGCCTCCGAGTGATGAATTCCCCGGTAACCTGTCTCGACTGTCCTCCCTCTGTGTGATTGTCAGCATCGTTTACCCCTGCCATATTTTCTCACTTTGCTAATTTACCCGCAAGGTGAGAGGATGCTGGGAAGCTCCTAAAAGTCCTCTGGCTCCAGATGTCTGGACCAGATGTCCCATTATTTCTGCAGTGGTCCTGTGATTTTATTTTTATCTGTTTCCAGCTCTTTGCACCTTTACTAACCCCTGCTCCCACACATACACACACAAACACACACACATAACATTACAACAATGGACTGTTGCTGTACACATTCATAGGTAAGCGTGCATGCACTGACCACCACAACAACCCCCTCCTCTCCCTCCATGTTTAGGATGTATCAAAGCATCTTCTAATTAAAAGTTAACAATTAAAAAGTGTGTACACTGTATTATACCGACTTAATTTCCCATATGTTCTTTTACAAACTCTAAAGTTCGTCTTGGAGAATGCAAATGAGCCCGCACCAAATATACCCATACCCTCATATACCCCTGAACACCCCATTAGACAGCTGACAACCTGACAGTAACCATGATGCAGTGCTGTTGTTGCCATGCACTGCACGGCAAATCAGCCGCGGTGAGCACGTTGATGCGTATAGCCTAAAATATAGATTGAACTGGTTATAGTTATTAGCTACAGTTAAGTAATCAATGAAATGGCTTATTGAACAGCAATGAGATCTGGATTTTTCTATACTGAAATGGTTTTGACGTCCATTCACATTCAACAATGTCCTTGATTTTAAAGCAGAAGTAAGCGATCCGGTCGTTTTGGCTAACTTCTTGTCAGCCGATGGAGTTAGCAGTCCCCGCCCTCGTCCCTACGTCACCACATTCACCCTTGGCTGCACACACAGAGAGGACCGCCCCTTTATGCCGTTCTCTCTCCTCATTGGATAAAGGTTGTAGGATACAAGGAAAGTTTTCTCCTCGGCTTACAGCAGAGCAGAGTGACTGACAGACCCGTGTTTCAGACCAAACACTCTATGTAAGTGATTGCCGTCGGAAGATATAACTATTTAAGACTTATATTAACACAAACATTCTGCTTACTTCTGCTTTAATAACAATACTGTATTGTATCGTACACAATTTGGTTTTATAATCTAATAATAAGTAGAATATAGTGAACTTTATTCATCCCTGAAAGGAAATTCCAAGTAAAGTCATAATTAGGGACCGACTGAATTCCCACAGTAATCCAAGAGTACTGAGTCACGTAAAAATCTATCGGTAGGCTACCACATTTCGGTACCTGAACGCACGCGAACACAAAATGTGTAAAATCCTATTTCCTTGTAGAGCTGCCACTGCTTGCCCCACAATGGAGCTGTGTCAACGCACCGGTCCAACTCGACCAACCGCTGGTTCAGGGCCGGTGGGATTCTGGCTGAAAATATATACAAGTGACTCAGGTCTGGTTGGACCTCTGGCTTCCTCTTTAGTTTTTTTTAGTTTTTTTTCGCAGAGTTTAAGTCGAGAATTAATGCTAGTGAGTCGGGCCACGTCGGGTCAACACCTGCGGGTCGGGTTTTGATTTTCAGGCCTGTTGAGAAGTCTACAGCTCCTCCTCTCCATGCACAACCTGAAGCCCGTTTTAAACAAAGATCTCGCTATATTTCCGTCACGGAAGACCCCTCATTATGCCGACTGTGCTTGTTTACAATGAACCATAACAATAAATATTCAAAATTCAGAGGTTTGGCCAACAAAATAACTTCAATTACCACACATACACACAAAAAAGTACTGAAAACAGTTAACATTATACCCGGTGAAAGGTACCCATCCCTAGTCATAGTTTTGGTTATGCTTATATAATGGCATAATCAGTGGAATAAATTATAAAACAGTATTGCTTTGTCACATTATCTCTATGATAAGAAGTTTAACAACTTCATTTTGTGGCTTGTTATTCTGGCCTTGTTTTGTTCATTACTCTAACAGCAGTTGAAAATTGTCACCTGGCGAGCTGCAGTGCGACCCCGTTGGGAGGTTTGATCCTGTTGTAGCTTCGCTCGCTTTAATTACACAGGTGGCAGGCGATTTATTGATTGTTTCGTTATTCATAATGTCAGTAATTTGAAAATTATTATCATCATCGTCCTTTCAGTTTGTTTATTGAAAATGTCAGGAGCACCACCTGTATTGTATAAAACAATGATTTATTTAAAACCATTTTTTTCTTTCCAATCTTATTTCAAAATAAATCTAATACAAACTGAAAAGCAAATCAACTCTCAGTATATCAGTCTTATGAATCTCCTTCGACTTGATCTGCATATCAAAGCAACCACACACTTCCACAGCCCAAAGTTTTATAAACTTTAGTGTGTGTGTGTGTGTGTGTGTGTGTGTGTGTGTGTGTGTGTGTGTGTGTGTGTGTGTGTGTGTGTGTGTGTGTGTGTGTGTGTGTGTGTGCTGTGTTATGCTGTGCTGCTTAAGAAGTTTGAATTTGTGTCACTCAGTTAACCAGAGCAAGATGTTTTTTGCTCAGTTTTACAGGTATGTTTCTGGTAGAACACACAAAGCCTCACTGCTACAACACATAAAAAATGTGTGACCGCCCTGCAGTGCACAGGTGCACCAGCATATTTCGGCAGCTTAAGTTTTTCATTGTAAAACAGCTTCTTAGACGAGCTCCATGATCATATTGATGGGACGCGACCACCTGTAACTAATGATCAACACACATCCTTCCATGATGACGCTGCCTCTGCAGAGCCGGCCCGCCACTAGATGGCAGTGAAGCACTGTGCCACCTCTCCGTGTGCCCGCCTCGCCTCGCCATTATGTGTTGTGCTGTTGTCACTGTTGGTTTGGTCCTATCTTATCTCCTCTCAGATCCTTCTTTGCTATTGTAGCACGGGAAGATAAAGCCTGCCAGTGCAGACCGGTATCATTTAGGGATCTGTTGCTGCTGACAGCACATGGATAGTTGGAGCAGAGATAGAGAAAGTGAGAGAGAGGGAGAGAAGGGGGGAAGTGAGAGGACACAGAGAGGGGTAGAGGCAGCTGAGTAATTGGCCTAAGACTTGCTGCTAATGCAGCCTCATCTTCTCCCTTTTCTTTCTTCAAGCACTACCTCTCCTATCCCTCCTGTTTCAATCCTGTTAACCCCACACACCCTGTTTGGAGCCATGCTCTTCACTCTCACCCTCCTCCTCCTCCTCCTCCTCCTCCTCCTTCTTCTCCTCCTTGACTCTCCCTTTTCACCACACTCATCCAAAGCACTTTCTGTCCTCTTTCACCTTCTCAAGTTTCATGCCCCCCTCTCTTCCCACACTTCCCTTTCTCGCCTTTTGCATACAGCGCCTCTTTGGTTTGTCTTCATCTGACACCTCTGGGGGAACGAGCATCAGGGACGAGCACCTAAGAGGTTGAAGGGCAAGAGAACTCCCACAGGGACTTCTGTTCAGTTTTGACCTCCCTGTGCTTCCTGGCTATCTGGTGGCGGTCGGAGAGCGCTGACGGTGTGGTCACAGCAAAAGTTCTTTATCATTGGACGAAGCTGTTGCAGCTGACGTTATGAGTACATGGTTTAAAAATCGATAAGGGTTAAGCTTAAATTCCCTATATTTTGAAATAAAAAATAACTGGTTTCTGCATTCTCAAACACAAAGCCACAAGTTTAAAAATCCTAACCACTGTCTTGATTCTGTGGTCGTGCACCCAAACAGACCAAAGTGTCGTTGTCGTCCTCTGAACTCCAAGCTTTCACTTTAGCAGCTAAAATGGTCCGCATCAAAACAGCACATAATTGCGGCTCGCATTAGCAAGTGGACATGAATGCAGCAGTGTCCTCTGCCATGTGAGAAAGATACTAAAAGCTCTGCAGATGAAAAGGAGGTGACGTATTCAGTGACTTCAGTGCTTTATGGTATTAATTTGGATCACCGACCATCTCGTTTCATCTCCTCTTCATCCACCACCTCAACCAGAAAAGCTTTTATTTACATGTAAGACCCACAAACCGCTATAGATCGATTTACAACATACAGTAAAGTAGGCAGGCACCATGTTGAACGTCAGGACTGTGTACTGTACATTGGGCTGCTTTATGGTAACAATAACCCACAGCCTTGACCCATTGAGCGCACGACACTGCTCAACCCACACTCGCCCGGCTTCTCCATACAATTTAAACATAGTATAGGTTCTATAATCTTCTATGCTGCTGCCGTGTGACAACTGATTTGTGGTCTCTATATCTTGCGATACAAATTTTGAATAAGCACATAGAATGAATGATACCAAGGCCCTGTGCACATTTTTTCAAACAGTTTGTTCCTCCTCCGTTTCTAAAAAAAATTCACATCAACACCAGAAAAAATCTCTGTCCTTACGTAAACACACAAAAAAAACGCTGTGCATTACATGCCACACCAGCAGGAGGCAATATAAATATATATAAACTCTTAAACACTTAAAAACACATTGACCAATCATAGCATAGCATACTTCCGGTCTGATCTTTGTTTACTATATCCATGAATGGGTCCGAAACCACTCACTCATCCACGACTGCTGACTCACTATCCAGGGAATTCTATACAGAAGTCTATATAGTCAGCTCACTGGTAAAATGAAAAAACACTTTTGGACATGACTCAGTTAATCACTCTACTACTGTCACACAATTGCAGATCAATGCCGACCGCGATCATGACTGCAATGCCTTGCTTAGTGACCATCGGTTGTACATGAGTTTTCACGCTGCATTGTGGGATACAATGGGTCCACTATATAGGATATGTTAAGTCTTACTACTGTAAACATTCGGATTGCACTACTGGCCTAGTCACTATATAGTCCACTAGATAGTGAGTAGTGAGTAATTTTGGACACAGCCCATGACTACCATCATACTTTGTGTTCCAATGTAGCGCCTTTTGTGCACACAAGTCCATTATTTTCATTGTAGGTGCAAGTCAAGCGCGCAAAGCGACACCATAGGTGTGACACGCATGCAGCAAGTGTCATGTGATAAGAATAATAATAATAATAATTAATAATTAATTAAAATCAGCTCTGCCAACCTGCTTCTCCAGCAGCAACATGCTCCCTGCTGTGTTGTTTAGGTGGAGTATGAGGCCCAATTACATAGAAAAGTATCTGTTTTTTATATGTGGACAGGGGCTAAAACAAAAAAGAAAGTTGGTGTCAAATGGGGAAAAACTTTTCAATCAACTTTTACATGAAGAGTTTCTTTTTTTTTAATGTTTTACAATGACAGTAAAAATCAGGCCAAAGTAATCAGTGGAAAAAGCCGTAAAAAGCAGCACTCTGAAGTGTTAAGATTCACATTGTTCCACTCTCCATCACACACACACACACATGCACACACACATGCAGGCATAATTGGATCCTACACACTGCTCACAAGGGGGGACCCATCTGGAGGGGATGTTTATGTGTGCTATGTTTGTGTGTGTGTGTGTGTGTGCGTGCGTGTCTGTGTTATAAGGTACATTTCTCTTGCAGTCCACCCTTAGGCCCTGGGCTACATGTGCTCCCATCCATCAGCCAGATGAGCTGTGTCCTTTTAACATTGCTGACAGCATAGGAAAAAAAAATAAACTCAGACAATATATTTATTTGTAGATTAGGACCCAAATCAATAACCCCTTTGGAGACGAAGGGTAATGTTGCTGATGGAAACAGACGGCGGTGAAATTAGTATTTAATAATGACAACTTTGGATTTTCTCAACAAGGGAAAGAGAAGAAAAGAAAAAAAACCTCTACCATCATCACCTTTTGTCATTTCGCACCTAAAAGTGTGGGCCTCAGTGACGGGCAGATATAAAAAAAAAAAACACACACACAGGATGTATGTTTCTGTTAATGTGTGTCTCACCTGCTGATATGGACACACACTCCTCTCTGCAGGATACGTGGCCATGTGTGTGTTTCGAGTGGTTTCTCCGCTGTCACCCTGCACACTCCATTTATTACCTGGCACACAATTGTTCTTGCTGTTGTTTGTGTGCGCTCAGCCGTCTTTGTAAAGGACAATTTCTTATTCATGTGATGTATTTGCGTTTGCGAATATGTCTGTAATGTTGTTTGTTTCTTTGTGTATGTGTATGTGTGTGTTGGGTGGGGGTGGCAGTGTTAATCAGATGTTTACAACCATGTCTTTTCCAGTTAAGGCTGAGAATTGCTGTACAAGCTTGGGAGAGCACATTACCTCATTTCCAAATGAAACCACTCTTTAGATGTTCACTGTTCCCCTTCTCTGCTGAGCTGTTTTGACACTGATATAATTGGGTATTAACGCACATCTCATGTTTGAAAAGTCATGTTTTAAACATGCATTTATTTTGCCGTACCGTAGTGTTTATTATTTGGTATTTCACAGCAGCATATATGACCGAACATTTGAATTAATTTAATTTGGATGTAATGAATTTCAAATGTCACCTGATGTCTGTCCACTGCTGTCGACCGTCAAGATATTCGGAGAACTTCTGACATTCAAGTACCAGGAAGAAAAATTAATATATGAGCTCCTGCAATATCACCGGCGAGTATTCAATAAACACAGTATATGCAGGAGCAAATATAATGTTACGCTAATTACCGTGTGCTATTTCCTTTTCCTGGTAACCCTATTGCTTTTAATGGAAAGAATAGAAGTACAGTGCTGTCAAGAAATTGCTGAAAAAAAATCTCCATACCCATAAAATACCTCTGATTTTTTCCTCCTTTTTAAAAAAAAGCTATTGCCCACCCACCATGCCAGGCCATCCACACATTTCCACCTCAGTGGTGCACACCAAACAACTTCTCTCTACCCTGCAGCCAACAGTTGCTGATGTGCCTCTATTTCCATCTCGATTCCCATTTGCTTTCAAGTGCCACCACTCCCCACGTCTACGAGTCTGTCCATCTCCCTGGGGGTGGTGGGGTGGGGGGGGAGTGGGGATGGGTGGTGCGCAGCACATCTCCAGAGTCTCCTTCTATTCCTCTCTGTGTTTCGTTTCGCCACACACTTTCTTAAAGGTCAGGCACCAACAGGGCCGTAAACACGGGTTAGGTGGAAAAAAAGAGGGGGGCCGGGGGGGATAGGGTGAAGCTTCACCTCCCAACTTGTAAACAGTCCAATCACAACCTGAAGAACAAGCAATATACAATGGTCAAGCCAGGTGGTCCAGGTGGATCCAGGATTCATGCATATGTGTGATATGATTTGACTGTATATTGAAAGCATAAACATGTTGCAGGTTTGCGTGCATGTGTCATTATGCACATGTAATGTTGTTAAAATGCATTGAGCTGCTGAAACATGGAAACAGTGCAGTGGAAATGAAGGCAATACAGCAGCCCTGCAGTAAATACCAAATAATAGACCATGATTAGTCTTTGTTCACACACGTCCTGTTGACTCTTTGTATGATGACTCTATTCTGTGCTTTGATATGAGGTGTGATTGTGTTGAGCTGCATCCTAATGAAAGCTGTTCGTAAAATACAGTAGTGCAGCAGCAGCAGTAGTAGTGTAACAGCTTTAAAGACAATCACAAAATCATTGAATAAAAAAAACCTTGACTTTGTATCGAGATACAGTTTGAGTTCGAGGCTGGTACTTACTATGATATTATTCAGTGTTATAATAGATACATAAATTCAAAGGGTAAAACACCTTTACAATTTATACAGCTATTTATCCTGGACCAGCAATAGAGAAGTCCAAATATATTGACCTTCAGGTTTTCATTAAAACTTAATTAAATATTCTGTAAATGACCTTAAATACGAGGGTTGAGTGTATACATTAACACATTATGACCTCCATCACTTCATTGATCTGTCTCATAAAGAAATAGGTTAATTACATAAAACCAGAAATGGAGCAAATTATTATATGTGGGGCGAAAAAATCAGCCAATTACACATCACAGACCATATTTTTTTTTTTGCCAAACAAGTATTAACACAAGCTGCTGTAATTCCGTATTGTATCAACTAAGTGGTGAAAAATGTGACATCTGCCAGAAAGTGGGTTTACTTCCAACTGTAGCAGAAATTTCAACCAAATTCTGCAAAAAAGAAAGAAAGAAAAAAACTAATTAATGTTTGTTCTCTCTGTCTAATATTAGAAGTTAGTTCCTCAGGATGAGTAACTGACGGTGCCAATTCTAGTTGGTAAAATTAAGCCGTTGTAGATCAAGATGACAAAGCTGTGAAAAATATGAAATAATGTCAGGAATGTGGTGGTTTTTTTGTTTTGTTTGTTTTTTTCCATTTTTTGGGGGGGGGCTTGATGTCTTTGTTTGATGAGGCTCATCATGTCTACTGCTCTTTAATTTCTAAACAGGACATTTTGATATTTGTGATCTCCACAGTAACACTCAAACTAACCCCCAATTTCCACATACTCCCGCTGCTCCATTCCAACTTTTGCGGTTTAGCTCTGTTTGATGGGGAGGCACAAGCATTTTTGAGCGACGGGTGTGGAGATGAAGTAGGTGGAAAATTGGGGGTAAGTTGTCACACCCCAATGAAAAAAACAAAACAAAAAACTGGCCATGAGTTACACCAAATTGCCAACCTCCTGCTTCAGATCCTTGCAGTTATTTGACCAGGATTCCTTTTATACTACAAGAGCAGGTAGTATTTCTCTGGTTTCCTCTCACTGAGACGAATGTAATACATTTCAGGCACTAAAAGTCAATAAAGGTTCAACAGAGGCACCACTTGTCATAAAGACAAGTCTGTGGTTCGCCCATTTACAAGTATATTGTTTAGTGCGTCTCGACCAGGTAACACGACACGTCTCCCCCCCCCCTTTGCCTCGAGTGCATGTGATCATTTTTCAGCTGCTCTTATCTATTCTTTTTTTTTTTTTTTTTTTTTACACCCTCTCGTTGTCCTTGTGTCTTATTTTTTATCCGTTCAGTTCTCTCCCCCCTCTTTATTCCATAGTTATCCTCTTTATCATTCCATCCACCCCTTTCCTCCCATTGCATCTCCACATCTACAGCTCGGTTCTATTTACCTTCGCTGCCTAGTTTCTATCTTCCCTCTCTCATCCCTTCACGCCCTCCAGCCAATTTCCCCACAGTCCCCTTTCCAACATCTAGTTTTCTCTCTATATCACCGCTGATCTACCTTTCATGCTGGGCTCCTACATGGTCTGATGCCCTCCCCCTGTGTTTATGCTGTATGTGTGTTATTTGTATCCCCTACCTGCCATAGTGAAACTCATTGCTTTGTGTAAGGCCCCCACTGACCGCACCCAAACCACTCACTATGCCGGCTGTCACAGGGGCCAGGCCACTGAAGATTACACTTCACTGAGCAAGTAGCCGCCTCTCTGCAGGCCTGTTCCCAGCAGATGTGGCTAATGCAGCCTATTATCACCGTGACCCCATGCTTTCTCGCCGCGTCTCTTTTTCCACTCCATTTTATTCTTTTATTTAAACTTACAATCTGTTATGTGAAGGTAGGTCATCTCTCGTGAAGGCAAATGGTGTGTATGTCTTTTTTGTCATCTTCTAGTGATTCACTGGGGTGTGCATCATTATCACCCTTGGCCACATGTCATGACAATAAACACAGAGGCAGAGGTGTTACTTCACAGTCTCATGGCACAGTGACATCTTTATATTTACCGGTAGATGCTCAGTAATCAGGAAACAAGCTATATATATATTTGTTGACATGTGCTGTTATTTAAATGAACCATAAGTCACATGAATACATCATCTGCATAAAGTAATAAAACTTCTTTGTAGGGACGATGCACGATAACTGTTGGTCCAGATAATTATCGGCCAGATAATGGCTGATAATTATCGTCCAATAATTATCATACATACATTTAATTCACATTAAAGCAGAAGTGAGTGATATATTTGTGTTAATATAAGTCTTAAATAGTTATATCTTCCGACAGCAATCACTTACATAGAGTGTTTGGACTGAAACACGGGTCTCTCAGTCCCTCTGCTCTGCTCTGAGCCGAAGAGAAAACATTTATCGTATCCTACAGTTTTTATCCAATGAGGAGAGAGAACGGCATGCAGGGCTGTGTGTGCAGCCAAGGAACGCCGTGAATGTGGTGACGTAGCGACGAGGACTGTTATGGTGCGTTCAAGGAAACTCGTATTTTTCCGACCGTGAAGTGGTACCAGTTCGATCTGGTACGAGTTCACCGGTCGGAAGTTACGAGTGGCCGTTATAGTGACTTTCACCGGTAAAACAGGTCGGAAAAACACGAGTGGGTTGCCTGGAACGCTACAAAGTCGTAAGTTGTGACTTGAAGCTGTAATTTACGATTTCAAAAGCCTGCCTGGAACGCAGCATTAGCGAAAACGACCGGATCACTCACTTCTGCTTTAAGTCCGATAATGACATTTTTTGCCAATTATAATTAGCCAACATTGCCTTGATTTAGCTAATTTTCAGTCCGTTTGCCGCCTGAGTTGATTTGAACAAATGTTGTTTTTTAAGAGTTATTACAACAGTAGTGATGTGGGTTATATTATTTGGTTAAGTCAGAGGCATAGCTATAAGGTTAGAGTCATCTTTACTCACTACATCTTAGCCTTTATTAAAGAGACCCCGAGGAGTTGGCATTTTTTATGGTCGGAACTACGACGGTATCTGATCGTCTTCGAACCTCCGACTTTCGTTATTGATTAATGAAAACAGTCTTGGCAAATGTTTTCGCTTTCGTCCGTCTTGCGTCGGCCTAAGAATTTCACCGCGCGCAGAGGCTCATGGGAAATGTAATGTGAAAACACTTTGCTTTTCAAAACTCCTCATAGTCCCTTTAACCTCAGATGTGTATATGAACTATTAAAAACGTTATTGGTATCAGTATCGGTTGTGAGAAGCAGGAAGTTATCGTATCGGTGGGAAAAAAAAAGTTATCGTGCATCCCTACCTCTTTTTGCGTATTGGCATATACATCTTTATATGCTAATTTATAAGCACTGTCTTAACTAGATCTAATGTATAGTTGACATTAATTAGCATCATGGTTGTTGTCTGCAACATATCAGCATAAATATGTCAAGGTGTATCGACCAAGAAGCCTTGATTCAGTTCAAATAAGCTCTGAGAATATTTGAGTTACCAAAATTCTGTTTCCAAACACTTATTGAAATCTGTAAACATGCCGTGTATTGAGTTGTTGACCTCCATCTGCGCACCCAATTTTTTTCCCTATGTGCACAACATGGTTTCCTTTTGTTGTTAAGGTGTTGTTTTTGTAGCAAATTTGTAATTTTCTATGTTTTTCCAGTTTTAAATCCCTCTGAAAATGGACGTTCATTGCAAAGGACCACTAGTTTAAAGGTCAAATGGAGAAAGGTCTGTGGCGTTGACATTCGGCATTCAAGCTGTGTTGGCCAGTTGGTCAGGGCGCCGGGGTTCTGCAGCGCACACGACCCTGCTACCTCCTCCCCGTTATCTTACAGCTGAAGCTAAGAACACTTTTAGAGGACACGCTCCTCTTCACCCTCACAGATGGCTATGTAGTGAGCTCCATTTCCAACTTCGACTAACTGAACTCATGGCTCTGATGTTAGAAATGTCATATTATTCTGTTAGCAGATGTTAACCAATTCAGCTGGATCCCCGTGCCTTTGTAGTGTCTTTATGATTTGTCAGTAGTTCATACCTTGAATTGACTAAATTAACAAACATAATTTGAATTTAATTCATTACATTCAGGTTTATTTACCCCAGAGTTAATATTTTCAAATTGCTTCAATCATTGAAAACATTGCTTTTTTCCCCTGCAGTGTCATTCAACGAACTAAATCTGCCATCATTTATAAAGCTTAATTGTTTCCCCTGCTTCAATTGAAAAGTGACACCATGAATTAAGCTATTTCAGTGGATTTTTTAAAAACATAGACCTTAGTGGCTGGAACGGAGTTAATTGCGTATCCACTCTCTAATCCATACTGACAACCCGCAACTTGTTTTAACTTGCCCCAACCCTTCCTTAAATCTTAACTAGCCCCCAAGAGGTACAAGGTTGAGGACCCCTGGTACCTCTCTGCCCTTATCCACCACTGATAATACTGTAGTATGTGTATTTAACAGTACTATCATCACTCCTGTGGCTTTGACTACATATATATGAAAAAATAATGTTTGTTTTCCTCAAAGGAAACTTGCTCGCATGCTGCTTTGCCCCTCGTATCACAACCTTTTCCTAGCAACTGTTCCTAGCCACAAGACAGCTGAGACGTGAGTGCCAAGCATGACAGGGGGCTGTGGAGATCTCGTTCTTGTCCACATGCCTCTTCTGCAACACCTGATTTAGCTTTTTTTTTTTTTTTTTTAGGGGAAAGGATGAGGAAGGAGCCCAATTACTCTACGTCTGCTCTCTCTCTTGCTTGTGGACCGAGCCACAACCGAGCCCAGGTGCACCCATGCAGCCAGGGCTAAATCTTGCCCCACTTTTTCTGATCTCCTGATGGCACACGGGGGCTAACCACGTCTCCTGACCGCTTCCAAACCAGCAGCAGACTATTCGTATCCCTTGTCCTATATACTATATCTTTTTTTAGGGACCTGGCAGATAACTCTCTCTTCTTGTTTCTTATAACACACAACAGATAAGCAACAACTACAAACAAAAAAAAAAACTCAGAAAACACATTACATGTTCAAAAGGGAGTGTGAAGAAGTCAACCACCCCTTAGCCTTGTACATTAACTTACATATCTGTCCCACTTTCTTAAGAATACCACTACTATACACCACTGATAATAATAATATCTTACACAACATTTGCACTTATCTGTATTTATATAAAAGGAAGAAAAAAACACAATATAACCAAACAATAACAAAGCACAACATCGACAGAAAAGGACCCAGTAATGATGAATAAATAGATAATCATAGACACTCACTTGATAACATCTCTGACTAAAACATGGGATTTCAGTGAAATAACCTGAAAAATGGTTTGCCGCCACAATTTTGGACAGAAGACAAAATATAACTTCTACATGAACAAGAAGTACCTCTTGTGGTTTCTTTTTTTGGAGAGGAGCAGCATACAAACACAAAAGGAAGAACCAGTGTGCTGACTTGACTTGGATATCCTCACTGTACAGTATAGTAATAGATTACATCAGCAGCATTAGATGCATTTCACATGCAGAGCCACTTGGCTACTGTATCTGAGCATTTCCTGGTATTTACAGTATGAGGTTTATAAATAGGACCTGTGGCTGCTTATGACAGGTGTTAGTTCTCTGTTTGAATCTGTGTAATGACGGGTTTTAAGGAGCTACTAATGCTATAATTTGTTGCTATAGCAGAATAGTTAATTCACAAAATATTTATGTCATACTAGTTTTTAAAACATGATGCAAATCTTTTCATTTTGTCCTGCACATTTTTCTAAAGTTGTTTTTCTAATGCATGATTATGCCGGGGAAGGACTTTCCATCTGGTGCAATTTGCATCCCGGCATATTGCAAAGTTAATTAAATGAATGCTTTTAAGTTGTTAAGTTCTGATTAAATTATCACATGTGCATTTTATGTTTATGTGGTGTGTGTGTGTATGTGTGTGCTGGGTAATGTTTAGGGGCGCTGCCTGGTGAATGCTAAAACGTAACAGTCCTCCCTTCGTAAGCCACCTACTATGGTACTGGTTGGCTGGTTAGAAATGACAAGCTGGCAGACAGCAGATGGATTTAAAGTGTTCTCCCTCCTCCTCCTTTGCAGTTTCTCTTCTCTCTCTTTTATATTTTTGTGTATCTGTCTCTCAGTCTGGCGGCTGCCTTCATCAACTCCACTGTCACCACACCTTCAAGCTCACTGCTCAGATCATCCCTCCAATTCATGTCCTCCCCCTGCAGGTCCCTCTCATTTTGTTCTGGCCCGTTCCCGATGCCCCGGCCACCTGTCAAGCGTCCACCGGCTTCATAAATAAATCTTAACTGCTCAGAATAACAAATCCTTACTATGCAAAAAAAATTATATTATGTGACAACTTTATATTTTTTGCTGTGCATCTGTTTTAATGAGTGTTTGGACACAGTGTCCATTATATGATTATGATAATAGGTTTGCAATGCTAGATATTTGTCCCAATAGGTATGTACACATCTACACTTAGCAATGAAACCTAGACCTGACTGAAGTGCAGTACAGGAAGAAATCATTCCTCATTATTCACTTCCTTTATTATTTATTTGCTCACTTTTGTCATTTCCCCCCTTGACAGAATGACAGAGTCTATAGTCTTTAATTTATCGGACTGGGAACAGAGTAATTAGTGTGCGACGCTATTACCTGCTGCTCAATTCCCCAGGTGACTGCTTCCACAACACGGCACGACAGGTTGCAGAGATGATGACAAAACCCTTAAAAGAAAAAAAAGAAAAAGAAAAAAAGGACACAGTGTGAAACCAACACTTTCCAGCTTTTAGTTCTCCCTGTGTCCGTGTGTGTGCTTCTGCCTGCTTTTAAAGAAGATGAGAACGTCCAGATAAACAACGACAAGCTTATTCAGCGTGTCACCGAACACATCATTGACCAGAAACTAAAAAAAACAGCAGGAGCATAGGTGTGACCAGAGAGCGTGAGCAAATATTCGCGGCAACCACTGGGTGTATTAAAGACTGTTCACTCCGCTCTCTCTGTAACATGCATTTCTCCAGCTCAGTTTAGTGAACACAGTGGCTCATTGTCACAGTTCAAATGCAGCGGTAATAGGTGGGAGGAGGCACCTATTCTGTGATGTCGTTCAGACCACAGAAGCAAGTGCATCACTCCTCTCTTTGCTCTCTCTTTCTTATCATTCTTTTCCATATGGAAGAATCCAGCAGGAGGGAGAGAGTGAACAGATGATGCCTGCTGGGAGCAGAACTAACAAGTGCATTTCTCAATGGCCACGGTCGTGAGCCTGGATGGGGAATATAGGCGCCCCTTGGGTGGAGAGGTGTCAGGCAGGAGGTCAGTGTTGCAGTTGTAAGGACGACGGGGCCTTATTAAAGAGATATCATGGGGCAGCATCTGAGAGAAGGTGATGCAGCTGATTTTTAAACATAAGAACTAACCCAGAATGATCCGAGTGACCCGTTCATCATGTGTGCGAAGTCAAGAAAGAGTAATAAGTGTGGTGAGTCAATGACATGAAAGTCTCATGGTGGTTTCCTGACATGTTCATGTGCAGGGGGAGTGGCAGTCCCAACCGGGTTGCTGGTCCCTGAAGTCCTGGGTCAAAGAAGATGAGCCTGTAGGAGACACAATGAGTGAGAGTGAGAGTTGAGCTGGGCCTCCTGATGACTGCTGAGCGCTGGGTTTTCACTGGACAGTCGTGTTTCAATGTGAATAGTCAATGCGGGAGAAATGGACTCATCAAGTTCTGCAGCTTATTCCCTCGCAGCCTGTTCATCCTCCTCATAATCAGTTAAACTGTGATAATAGGTGTCACAGTCCAGAACTAAATGGAGTAGTCTGCTACTCGTCCGTCTCTCTGGCACAGACTGAACTGGTCCCTCGCTGCTTTACTCCCTCCTCAAGCTCACACAGGAACAGCTTGACGGGTTAACAGATAGGAGACTTATCCTCTTTTTATTCTTCTTCTCTCTCTCTCTCTCTCTCTCTGTCTGTGGTTCTCCAGAGTCTATAGCTTTTACTAAGCAGGAGATGTTGTTTGCAACAGAGACTGGAGACTTTCCTGCATTGATGGAACCTACAAAGCTCTTGTGGCAAATAAAAAACCTCCAGCTGGCGAGGTGAGCTGCTGCTGCTGCTGCTGCAAGCTCTTTGTGTTAGGGGATCTGTGTAAACCGAGTCCATACAGGCCAACCTGTACTGCCACTGCTCGGGGATAGGGAGGACATTAAGACATGATTCAGACCAGCGTGGGAAATTAGCACCCGCCATCGGCCAAATGTGGATAAATGTATGAAGTGAATTGGATTAGCCCACAACATGGACATGAGATTTTTGAGTCAGAGAGAATTCAGTTTGAGCTGTACAACTCACCTATCAGGGCAGCAATGTGCCTGTGTGGCCACTAGAGGTTGTTACAAGTCGAAGACGAAAACGGTCATGAACTGAGCTGAGTGGAGCGAGGGGAATGTAATCCCTAATTTCCGCACACGTCTGAACCGGGTTTTGCGGCTGCTGGATACATTCCTGATCCGCTGCGTCAGAGTCCAGACTAGATAAATAATGCAAGGCACTGTAGAGCTACAAGCTAACATGATACTAGTAGCAGCTATGTAGGCTATAAAGTTAGATCAACACAAAAACAACAGATCACTTAGCCTTTCTGAGGTTGATTCGTTGTTAACTTCAATAGTGGGTTTAACTAATATAGGGCTGAGGGAAAAAATCGATACAGCATAGTATTGCCATGTTTTGCATGGCAACACTATCAATATGGACGCCAAGTATCGATCTGAACAAGTTTATCTTATTAGAAAAAACTGGTGTTTATTAACAAAGATTTTATTTGGAGACATCATGTGCAGTTGAAAAAAAGCTAATAAATCACAATATTTAGCAGCATATTGCAATATTTTTAATATTATATTGAGACAAATGTAACATGATAATATCGTATCGCAAGGCAGGTGAGTCCCACCCCTACAAATTGGGGGTAGTATATGGCCAGTGTAAAGTTCTGCAATGAGGGCATTGTCCTGTCAGAAATAATCCCAGCATGTTATGACTTGAATACAAATCTACAGTGGTGTGTGCACTTCTGATTGGGTTGAGGTGAGCAAGGTTTTACATTGTATGGTATTATTAGCTTTTTGTCGGACAAATTACAAACTACACAAAAGTCCAGTTGGGAAATGGTGGCTGGTAAAAAAAAAAAAAAAAAAGTAAAATAAAATTTGTGTAGCTGTTGGAAGAAAATAATAATAATTTTCAACACTGACTCAGACACAGGTAAAAAGTTCAAAACAGTTGTGGCAAAGTTACTGTAGGATGCAGTGTAGTGGTTGGCAACAGGCAGGAAACCCAGGCAGAAAGACACAATCCAGAAACAAGCAAAAGCAGATAACTACAGTAACAGGGCCAGCTAGTTACACAGCAACTAGTTTGGCATTTTGAAGCATTTACAACAAAATATGAACGCATTAAAGTGGCTGTCAGGTCCTGATTTTTTTTAAAGTGTAATCAGAATATCAGATGCACCTCGGAGGCAAAGAAATGCCCCCGTTCCTGATTTAGCTCATCGGTGCATAATTGACAGCAAGACACCACACAACCTTCTCTGCTCATCCACACACACAACAGCCGCATCATTATGTGCTGAAACAGTGCAGAGTGGGTGGTGAGTGTTGTCAGTCATCTCCGGCAGAGAAAAAAAACAAAAAACAAAAAAATGGAGAAAGACAGGCAACAATCGCTGCCACCCAAACACTACGGCTCGCTCAGTGTAGTCAAGTGGAGGTTTTTGAGAATCCAGGGGCAAGGACAGCGAGTCTCCCCTCATGTCATCTTTTCACTGCCCTGTCATGTGTGATTGGCTGTCTGACAACAAACATGGCCGCATATGCAGGCAGGGAAGAATCTACAGGTTGTGCCAAATGTCAGCTCCATGCAAGAGTTACCAGAGCAAGAGAAATGGTCTCGGCCCCAAAAATTAATGACAAACTGTTCAGGAAAACAACAATGTATTAATTTATCTAGCCTAACTTGTGTTATACTGACATCTTGTCAATGGTAAGCTTTAAAATATTTGATCCAGTTTTGTGCAGGCAACATTTCATTTATGTCACAGCGCGGTGTTCACCAGGATTGGAGTTTTTGACCAAACCATCAAATGTTGTTCCTCATGCAGATGATGCTCACAACACAAGAGCTGCTTTATAGCCTAATAGCTTTGTGTATGTGTGTGTGAGTGTGTGTGTAAGAGTGGACATAAAGGTCTCAGCTTGCATTAGAGATCACAAAGCATGATGAGCAATTGCAGCAGTGCGTGATTTCACATTTGCTCCTCTTGACTAAGTTGTGTTTCTTTGTGGAAAATTGTATTGTACACAGTGTTTAAAAGGGAAATTTGCAAGTCTGGTCACCTCTTTGCAAATTTCCACCCCCCCCCCCCATTCCCCTGGCCATGTGCATTTGTTTACAACAAAACCAGTGAGATGGCAATCCATGGATGTGTATATTTGTGCAGTCTCACCTTTCGTAAGCAAGAGATTACGGGTTATGTGGCGCATTTGTGTTGTACTGCTGCTGAGATGAGATCCAGGCCACCGGGTCTGAGTCGCTGATCCTGCAAGGTTGGTTTTCGATCTAGAGAGAGAGAGAGCCTCCATTTTCCCTATAACAAGTCATTTAACCATCACAATTACTCCGAAGTTGTTTAATTAAGGTAACAATCTTGTATAGTTCCTCTTTAAATAAATGTTGTTTATCTTAAAGTAGACTTTGGCACCATGTTCACCTTTGTGGGCTTCATGGATGCTGAATTGAGTATCATGAACTGAACTGTAAAGAAGAGTACTATAATAAATAATGCCTGTCTTGGCATCGACCCATATGGCAGCAGTCTCACCTTTATTCATCTCGGACCTCAGTCAAAACAGTTACATTGTGTGGTGAAAGTGACATATGTTGGAGTAGACGTACCATATGTCATACAGTTTTAATTCCCCAAATATATGCATTGTGTGCGAGTACAATTAGGTTAGGGTTGAGGCATTTTTATAGCTTTTTGTGTGAGACAAGGAAGCAGCAAACCACTGCAGGAAAAATAATTAGCTACCTGCTTTTCAGGGACTAGATGTGACTTGACATCAATGGAAAAGATGGCTGTTTATTTGCAACTGATGAGCAAGTGTTGTCTTGCCAAGTAAAGCAATCTTTCCCTTCAGCGCTACTGAGCCAAGTCGAGGCTGAGGTCAGTTTGTGGTTTGTGCATTCCTTTTTAGTGCAGCAATTAAATGCTGCACGAAGTGATGGACCACAGTCGGTGTCCAAAGGTCGCCGCTGCAGTCACAGGCAAAATACACTTGCAAAGATGGTAAATGATTACGGCGTGGCCTGTGATGTTTCTGTATATGATCTCTGCTGTCACATATCTCCATGGCTCTTCCAACGAAGAAGCTCTGCAGGGGTGTGAAAGCTCTTCTACTACTACAACAGTCCAAGCAGGAACACTAATGGTCCAGAGAACGAATTGCAACACTATATGTTATGGTTAACTTCACTGTGGCAGCTACAGGCCCTGATTTATCACAATGGGACTTGTTTCACAGCAAACGTTTGTGACTGTGCAGGAGCAGCACAGGTGTAACCAATAACATTAATGATGGCTGTGTTCATTGCAAGTGTCCCACTAAGCAACGCCGGGCAGGCAGCATGCACATGGAGCAGCCAAGTGGAACATCTAAATGAAATACAGCCATTATTAATGTTATTAACTACGGCTGTCGACCCTTAAAAAAACATTCTTATAAATGATTATGACTGTTACCGTATGTTGGCAGTCCATGACCAAACTTGTAAAGCCGACCCTTTTGGGGCCATCACTCAGGGAGAAGTTTGATTTTTTTTTCTCCTTCAGCTTGAGGCACTTTTAGATAAAAAAGGTTTTTACAGCTTAACAGGACTTTATTCACGACATGTTCACACCCCTCCCCCTCAGGACAGAGAGAGAGAAGCTTGCGGCAGATCTTTTTTTTTTTTTTTTTTACAAAAAGAATGATTCAATGTTATATATCCTTGATTTAAATCTTTAATAAACTTATTGCTCTTGCCTGAATGCGCGGTTTGTCCTCCTAAATCTAAATGTCACCCCAGTGAGATATGGTAATTAATAGAAACATTAGTCAAAGTGTTTTAAAATGGGAAAGGAGTCACTTCAAGAACATTTTTAAAACGTCCTTCTCCAGCAGCCCTGTTGATGGATTCATGCATTTCAGGATCAACACATGGGAGCCCTCTATTGCCTGGGAAAGCATTTGGCAGACTAACTAGATAGTCAGAGGCACGGCTCTGTGTGTAAATGAGTGTGTGTGTGTGTGTGTGGGTACCGCAGGGTTTCTATTTTCAAAGCTATATTCGAATTTAACCTTCACATCTTGGTGTTTGTTGGGCTTGGGATACTTGATATTGTCCTTGATGTCTACAATGCTGCAGGTTACTTTTTGCCTGGAACTTAATTGTATTTACTGGCCAACCCAAGTCTAAAACCACCGCTCTTAAATTCACTACTAATCCTATAAAGTGATAACAAAAACAGTACACTGTCAGGTGCATGAGAGGCAAACAACATAATGTAAAAACTATGACACGGAAAGAGATGATACACAATAAGCACCTGAGCTTATTTAATTTAGTGAGTTTATTATTTCCTTGCGCAGATCAGAGTATATGATGGGTTTAAGCAGATGAGAGAGGATAAAAGCGTATGTATGAATTAGTCATAACACACAAAGGCGTTCTGCCAAAACATGGCCAGGTTGCAATCTGAGAGTCGCCCATGCATAACCTCAGTACTTGGTGCACACTTTCAACACTGTGCTTCAGTCGGCTGAGGATGGTGTCTCATAATATGAAACATGCAATTTAGTTGTCAAGCTATTACAACTGTATGTGCAAGTAAACAAACATACAAAACCAGTGGAACCAGAACTGGGTGTGTAAATCTGGGGATGTCTTGCTGTGTCCGGGGGTCTGCATGGTAACATGATGGTTTGTTAAAAAAAAAAAAAAAAGTATGGCCTCTGCCAACAGCTGAGCATGAGGAGCTGCAGGTAATGACAGTGACCCACAGTACATCGGCAAAATGCTTTCTTACTAACATGCTTGGTATTGGGGGATATTTCACTGTCCCCCTGGACGACAGTGGAAGATGCTGAGCTCCGGTGTATGAAGACTAATTTAGGGGGAGCTGCTGGATATTTACGCCAAAGGCACATACAAGAAGTTGGACAGCTCTGAAAAAAATGACCATTCTGAGAGCTTTAATGAGTGAATTTTACAAAAACAGTTTGATATCAGTTGGTTCGGTCTGTATGTAACCAAACCTCATTTACCAATACACATCTGCAACTGCACTGCCATGTCAGCACTGTTGGTTTCAAGGGGAGAGGGAAAAAAAGAAAAGATTAAGCTGTAAAACTGCGTGTGTGGGTCCAAATAGCTGTGACATTTAGGTGCAACACTGTTGAATTAAACTGACAGTTGGACTTTAAAGTCCAGCTGTTAAAAAAAAAAAATGTGCAAGTGTCAACATGTATCTGCTTGATATTTGTTCTCTGTGCTGTGGGTTTGACAAGACATTAACCAACTGAACCAGCTTGGCGCTGCCAAATTTGAGATCTGAACGCAACCAAAGACAGCTGCTATGTTTTTATTTCTCCTCTCAAAAGAGCTTTTACAAAGTTTTTTTTAAAAGTTTTTACTATTGCTATGTAGCTTGTGGAGTAAACCAGTGTAAAAGAAACGTTGTGAACTTAGCAAATACAAGAGCAGCAATGGTATCTCTTACCTCTATTAGCATCATAAATCCTCTACTTTTGGAGTTAAAGGAACTTGGGGCAGGATTCGTGAAAAATGTAAGTCTGTGGTCTGTTTATCCAAATATTGCCTGAGATTTGCTCCCAACGTTTTACCGGGGGGAGCAGTGGCTCGTCCCCGAGGTAGCAGCCTGTCTGCTGAGCTGGTCGGCCGTCCTACCTGCGTCGTCATCCCGGGGGAGAAAATGAGCCATTAACTAACCTACAGGTTTTCAGAGGTTTACCATCGGCTGGTTAAATTTTTTTAGGCGATAAATGCTAGTCTCATTAATGAAATCTAACAACTGTGTAGTTTGTTTGAATGAAAAGTTACAGTAAGCTTCAGGTGTGTATTGGACAGAAGAGCAGTGCTGCCTCAGGGCTCTGTATGTACAGAAAGCACCACATTTACATCAATAAATGTTTTACATCAAACCGATCAATTCATCTGTGGTCTGATCATCCAAATAACGCCACTCTGTTTTCTGAAATGTGCAGAGCCACCACGAGCAGCGACCGTGCAGCAGGGCTTCCCAGAGGTAGCAGCCCATCTGCTGAGCTCATGGGCCGGTCAACCTCCATCGTCATCCCGGGGGAAAAACGAGCTGAATAAACCACTGAGTATCCACTGTTTTTTAGAGGTTTACTGCCGGCTGGTTAAATTTGTTTTAGGAGATAAATGTTGGCCTCCTTGATGAAATCTAACAACTGTAGCAGTCACATGAGTTTGTTTGAATGAGAAGAGAAGCTTCAGGTGTGTATTGGACAGAAGAGCAACGCTGCCTCGTATGTACATGTAACGGATGTGCACTCACTCCACCCATAAAAGACGTGCTAACCAACCTGCCAAGTGGTTGTCAACCTATTGGAGAAGAGGTTAGCATCGTCGCCTCCAGTGCGGGAGGTCGTGGGATCGAATCCCACCTAGGGCAGGCCGTGAGAAACACAACGCAGAGGGCCAGATATGACATCGGCTACATACAGAAATCACCACATTTATACCAGTAAATAAATAAATAAATGTTTTACTGTACAATGAACCGATTAGTCTACATTAAATTTTATTTTATTTTACTAAGTTGCATAACATGGTTACAGCTAGGGCAAAGATATGCTACTCTAAACCGTCTTTGTTTAGGGTGAGAGGTCAGGGGCACATTGCATTGTATACTGCATACTACATACTGCATTTTGGCCAAATCAGTAGGCTACGTACTAGCAACATGTATATGGTTTCGAATAGTTCTTGCGCGCTTCCACACCGGCTTGGCTGATGGCTGCAGTTACCCTTATGGCCACAACGGCCGCCTGTCGCTAATGAGTCTTATTTCTTGATCCTGCCCCAAGTTCCTCATCGCATTTCAGGCAACAACCTTTTGCAATGTGTTTGTATCGTGCGTGTTGATATCGGGATGGCGATGGAAATGAGATTAATTGGTTAGCCCCACTAACAGCTATTATTTAAAAATAATCCACTGTTAAAACCCAGCCTTACCAAAAACCAAGGTCAAAGTCGACAAATAGGTGTGAAAAAAATACTCAAAAGATAAAAGCATATTTTTCTGAACTAGTTCATGAATGACATGTGAAAAAACAAACTTCTACAGTTTGGAATAGCGTTGCATGATGTACCGGTGCAGAGCCCAAATGTCACGGTGCCTACTTTATCATAAATTCTACACAATGGTACTACCATGGAATAATAATACTACACTACCATTAGACAATATTTGGGACAATATTTTAGTTTCAGTTGCCAAATAAACCTGTGTCTGTGAATAAGAACAAATCTGGCTCATGAGGACAGCTCCCAATGTAATGCAGTTTTTCCACTACGGCCTGTAGCCTTCATTAACTTAAACAGTAGAGTTACAATGTAATGCATTATTATTATTATAACCTCTATTTATTCTCGAGAGACATATAGGTTACCCTCATTTTCAATGTTGTCGAGTTTACAAACCAGTTAAAATATTGACAGTGGTTACAGTCATTTGAAGTGATTACATGCCAACAAGAAACAAGAAACACAATCATCTATCATTAAATGTATGTTTATCATGCACCAACAAATATTAAGTTAAAGTGTAACTTGTGAAAATACATTGCATATTCATGAAAAATGATAATAATATATAGTATAATAATAATAATATAGTATTGTGATAATACCCCAAACCGTGATTCTTTGGCTGGTATAATACTGCAGGTATTCATTTTGGTATCATTACAGCAACAACACTAGTTTGGAAACAAGTTGGTCATGTGTGTATTTCTGTGTGTGTGTGTGTGTATGTGTGTGTGTGCAGGATGAACTGTGTAGTATATGAAGTCATGGCAGCAGCAGCCCTGTGCCTGCTCTTATTTATAGGATGTTGCCAGATATTTAACCCCTGAGTCAATATACCTTGTTTTTGTTTTGTTTTTCCATACCAGCTGGGTATTTTTGTGTATGATTTAAAATTTAATATTTGTATAAGAACACAAAAATTGCAACCTTCAACTTTATAACTTTTTATCCGAGACAGAATTTTTTATAAAGCCCGGTTCAGCAGCAACGCAGTAAACCTGGAAACACTAGCTCCAGGGGGGGGCGGGGGTAGTTTATATCTGTGAGTGTTACAGAGAAAGTGAGAGGGAGAGAAGGGGCGAGAGAGAAATTGTATGTATGTGTGTGCATTTGTGAGGCTGGCTAGCTGGGGGGCATGAAGCTGAGAGTAGGGCATTATTAAAAACCATCTGCTTTCCTGCAGAGTCAGAAGGCCGTCTGGACACAGTCTCTTAACAGGCCTTGTTTTCCTAGACGCCCCGAGGCAATATGACAAATTTGAATGCCCTAACTAGAAAGCAGGGGGTGACTGAACAATATTTTTCGCTAATACAAATCTATATGTGTGTCTTCAAATGGAACACTTAACATACTTAACACAAGGCATGGCCTGCATACCGCTACACAGATACCAAATGGTAATCGTATTGATACTAAGGCACATTTCTAAAATGTTATTATGTTATTATTTAAAACTGGAAAACAACAACTACATCAACCAAGGTTGTTAGTGCAAACTATGCTTTAGTCTTTTTATTCAATTAGGAGATACTGAATACCTGTCTACATTTGGCTTAGTTTTGCAGGTTTGTTTCTTTAAGTTTTGTCGGCGTTGACCATATGTAATTCTCAAATAACACTATTTATAATGTTAGCCACATTCATGGTTGTTGCACTTAATGCCATAACAAACAGGAGGAGTCCCATTTCATGTAACAAGTACTGATTCTCACACCTCGCCTGGTTTTCTGTGCTTCTGAGGATGGGCCAAAGTGAGTTGAACACAATAGGCTGCTGCCGCTGCCGCTGCTGCTGCTTGCAATCAGTTACACTTGCAGGTCCACTCCTCTCAAAAGAAATGGTCCCGATATGACCAGGATTCTCTTGGCCTAGACAAATGAGAAGAAATAAACCTCCTTCACACTCAAAGAGCCGTGACGTGCTTTGTTACAAGGAGTTCAGTAGTGTCGCTCTGTACCTCAAGTACAGGGGCAATTTTCTCTCTTATACAGGCACATTCACCTCTAGCATGTTGTAGCTAAGACATGATGAAAATGGGCCCTCTAATAACACCTTTTAGTATGACCAGGCCTCTATATGCTAAAGTTACTGCACCTTGATTAGGTTTCGATGATAGCCCTGCAAAGCTTAGGCTTTCTGCGTTTGCATCACAGCACAATTTCCTTTATATTCTGTTCAATGACCCTGTTTTTTTTTTTTTTTACCCTCTTCTCCTTGTCTCTTGGCATAAACAGACGGTAATGGCGTCTGCGTTTTCCTTCCCCCTCACTGGTCCTTCACATGGCTCAGCAGCTTAGCTTGACAGCTCTACCGCGTGTGGGTTCAATTGGTGGAGTTGAAAGCCTTTTGCAGCGTTGGGGTTTGGACTGATAGAATCCTCCATTTACCTTTTGCCCCCGGGCGATAAAAAGGAAAGGAATAAGGTTAAAGCCAGGCTGGTAGCTGAGACTAAATGGAACATGATCCAAAAAAAAAAAACACATCGAAAAATATATAAGACTGAAGTGAGAGCAGTACGAGGGAACATACAGTTTTGCTACAGAGGACGGTGTACTTGTTAGAAATTAAGTTTCGGTTTCAGGGGATGATTCTGCACCGGTCAGCTGACAGTGGGGCTAGGGTACACAAATGAACTCTGTGAGGGTTCCTCACCTACTTTGACTAATTCGAAAACCCAGCAGCACTGTGATTTCTTTCATAAAGGCCAGCTCTCTAAGCTCGGGCAACAGTTTCTCCGAAAGAGGAAGAGGAAGAGGAAGCAACCGTGGGATAAGATGTCTGCAATTAACAAAGTAACCTCAGAGAAATAAGAGTTTAACTTTTCATAGATAGTGTGAGCTTTTTCTCTCACACACACAAATCCCACTTGAACCTTATCCTCGGATACAGTGGCCACATTCAGAGGCTACTAGTGCAGCCACTGATATGAATCCCAGAGCCAAAAGGGAGTTTTGTAGTCTAGACAAAGACCTAGGAGGTTATACAAGTCCCCTAGCACGGCTCTGAATTTGCCGATATGGAGTACTAATATACAGGTATGAGGTGTAGCTGTGACGGAAACGGTTTGATGAATGACAGCTGGTTGTCAGGAATTACAGTGAAATTGCTGACAGGTAGCAAAGGGTCACTGTAGTGTTGTTAGCAATGATGGAAAGATCTTGCAGTGAGCAGAAACAGGCTTGAAGGAAGAGCACTTCACTCCTGTCAAAACTGCTGCTCGGGGTGGTGGGCATCCATACAGATAATGCCATATCATTTGGATGGATAGATTCAGAGCCCTAATACAGTGAAATTGAATAAAATGATATACATATTCACATTATAGGGGGCAGTAGCAGCAGACAAGGTGTTGGACATTGTCCTGAGTTGCTCCCAGGTAAATTGGCGAAGGCGCAGTAGCTGTATATGCATTGTGGATGTTACTGCATAATAGCTCCAATGTCCTACTTTCCCTGGTTGAACAGCTCACAAATTGGTTGAATTTAGGTAGGTTAGAGGAGAGAGTGCCCCCGACATCTCCCGCGAGGATCTCCAATCTCCGATCTCCTCCTCCTCGATTGGACTCTCGTACCGGTCCAGCATCTTCCTGTTCCTCGGGAACAGAA
This sequence comes from Trachurus trachurus, assembly GCF_905171665.1. Classification (NCBI taxonomy): domain Eukaryota; kingdom Metazoa; phylum Chordata; class Actinopteri; order Carangiformes; family Carangidae; genus Trachurus; species Trachurus trachurus. The sequence goes on along the minus strand of NC_139893.1, from coordinate 5,502,815 downwards.
GGCCACTCCACGGGTGCGTGGGCCAGTCTCTGCATGGCAGATAATACAGGGAGGCATCAAGAAAGCACAAAATTAGGATGCATATGTAGCAAATTTAAAATAAAAATAGGTATAGAACCATTTAAAATACATGGTATAAAAAACAAAACACAAAGCTACTGTAACAGGCAGCCCCGAGCATTGCACCCTCCCTCTCTGACATGACCTCACACTGCCAACTGCCAGAGGCAAAGGAAAGGTTAGGTCGAGTGACATCAGCAGAGTGACAGGTATTATCAGTGAATACCAGAACAAAAGGGGGAGGAAGGCAGCAGCAGCAGCAGCAGCAGCAGCAGTAGCAGCAGCTGTGTCTGGGAGCTTTCCACTGCAGAGGTTATTTAGTGGCAACAGCAACCAAAGACCAGACTGACAAGCTGCGGAGATGAATGACAGGAGTTCAGGTCATCAATCTGTAGATGAGCGAGCATGTGGCAAAAGCCATCTGAATGTTTCTCTGGCTAAAAGCAACGGGCTGTGATAAGATGATGAGGACAGTAATGACAGATTCTACATTGACGGCAATGAATGTGTGAACTCTGAACTTATGTGGGTATATCACATGAGTCAGATTATTTTGAAGGTTATTCTGAACATGAAAGAAATAAACAATAACAAAAACAATCCAAAACCGACAATGACAAACTTGACACAAGTTCTACATGTCTAAAATTTAAAAGGATGAATAATAAGACAAGTAAATGAATGTATGTTCATTTATTTAGCACAAAAAAAAGCGTGTAACGCTGTGCAAAGAGGGAACGAAGTCCTAGCGGACTTGTACAAGGTTCCACCCCTGTCAATAATATAAAACAAGAGACCACATGCTGACATTTACAATTACTCGAGTAACTTGAATAATTTAATTATTCATTTCAAGTTGCGTCCAATGTAAAATTGAAGATTCATACCAGAACAGCTCGTCCTCAATGATGGATCCAACACAATGTAAGACAACGTAACGTAACGTAAACACATTAATTTAATGTGTTCGCTAATCTAGTTTAAAATACACAAATATTATACAGATATTATAGGCATATCAGTACATCATGATTATTGATTTTTCATTTGCAGACATATCTTTTTTTACTATCAGTAATTAAAGGAGCATTATCGCAAATCCAAATTCTTAATTCGGCCACTAGATGGAGCCAGGCGGAGTGGGCAGCTGTCAGAGAGAGAGAGAGCAGCCTCGTTTAGTTTTTTTGTAAATTTAGTTATGGCTCCCCCCGACCCATCTTTTGCATATTTCATCTTATTTTATGCTATTACTGCTGTATTTGCGATAATGCTCCTTTAATAAGGCAAAAGACCTTATCAATTTATCGATAGAATAAACTATTTTATTTTTGTAGCGGGACTGTGTACAATATTGAGCATAAATGTTTCCATTTAATGCATTGTACCAGAGTCAGCACATACTGTATGTAATACTCAATCTACACTAAAAGTTATTCTATCAGACTTCAACATAAGCAGTAAAATACAGTACAATTTTAGAGAGTCAGTGATGACAAGACTGAGCTATTCATTTTAAAAATTCATTTTTAAAAGTTTCATTTTAAAACTTGAGATTGAGCTGCAGTTTTTGATTTTATCTGGCAGGGCGTTCCACTGAGTGGTTGCGCTCTTACACAGAAGGCTGACTGCCCAAAGCTAGTACTACGAAATGGTATGGAGCAGTCTCTTGCTGACGATATTATTGTGGATTTTATTCGAATGAGCGGAGGTTAATAGAGTCCTGTAGTGGAGGTGGGGCAAAACCATTTTAAATTTTGTATAACAGGCACAGACTTGAGAATAACCTAAAGTTTTCAAAACTCAGAAGATGATGTTTTCCCAGTATCTGACATTGCATTGTTTTGTTTTTGTTTTATCCAGAACTAGCTGCAGCCCTACTGATTAGACCAAATAAAAGCTGTGTTACACAGAGGAATGAGACAATTAATGGATGTAAAACAATTGGGGTAAAAAACCAAAATGCACTCTTTTTGAAACTGTACTGTACCATCACTTGATCTCCTGATTATTTTACCTCTACTGTACTGTATGTTCAAAGTGAGTGCTGAATCCATTCCCATATGTATCCTTGTGATATTTTATCATGTGAATGAGTCAGACTATTATGCTATTGGATTATGTTTCCATTATAGTTTATGGAGATAACAGCTAATAGTCTTTAGTTTAAAATGAGTCAGTCAACAGATAACAGTGGTTGTCCTTTCGAAGCCGCCCATAGAGTTGAAATGTTTTGATTTTATACTTGTATTAGTGTGGTGTCAGAGTCACTGACTGAAATCATAATGAAACCTTTGTAACATTCCAGTTATTGAGCACTCAACTGTCACACTGCTGTATTTTCTGCTACGTCCCATTGTTGGTTTGAGCCGCTATTAAACTGCAATTTACCAAATGTTCGTTGCATGAAGTGATGCTTATAAGAAAAACACTGTGTAGGTCAAATGTACAAGAAAGCTCCGATGAATAACTATTGGTGCTGGTTCATAATTGTTGCTTCAGAGACTACTGGATTGTAATTTTGTCTTTGTTTTTAAATTACATGTCTGCATGTAATAATCTGTGTGGATTGTTTCATTATACAGTAGACATCACCACCACCTTTAAACCAAGATAGCTGCTGCTCTGCATTGAAGGATTCAATGTATATTTATTGATATTCATGTTTAACAATAGAGGTGGGGATTGTTGTAAGTATCTGTAAATCAGTGTTGTTACTTTGCATTTTGTGCATTTAGCTGGTTCACACTGATGCATCACAGCCTATCTATCACATACCCAAATGGCCTCACTTTAAACTCCTTTCATTGCAGACTGCCATTTGTTTTCGACTTCAGCTTGAAAAGCCTTGTGTGTAACTTTTTTTTTTTGTGTACAATATAAATCAGCTGCAACATTTATCTGTAATTTTTCTCTCCCTGGGCTAAGCTTTCATTGAGCCTGAAAATAACTGGCACTTTACAACACTGCAGACACCAGGGGCCAAAGTCACTGAATGACGGCAGGAATCAGGCAGACAATGCTAAAAAAAACAATCACCAAACACTCGCCTCCTGAATAGCGATGCTTCACTTTTGCTGCAGGCAACATCAAAGTAAATTCCCAGACTTCTTGGGTCAAAGAACCCAATTAGACAACGGCATGTGTGTTACAAAACAACCAGGAGTATAAAAAAAAGAAAAAAAATGCAACAACCCCAATTACTAAAGCTTTCGCCGGGTCTTTCTGCTGCAGTATTTCACGGCTCCATCCACTGATGGATTTCTCAGCTTCTTATCGGGTCAGAGTCTCAGTGGGACCAGGACACACACCCCACATGCTCTAAAAATCTTGATCTGTTGTTTTAACTGGGAAATCCGAAGGCCTCCGGTGTGTCCTGGGTCTCTACACTGGTCTTATTCCAGTTGACCATGCCTGCATCTCCAAGAAGGAGCCTGCAGGGTCTTCAGTAAAGGTGGCCCCCCGAACAACCTTAAGTGGCTCCTCTCAATTTGTAAAAGAGGCAGTAGCTCGATACTGAGTTCTCGCCAAATCACTGAACCTCACAGACTCTTGTCGATGAATCTCTACTGAGCTTCTGAAGTTCACTCATACTTATGGCCCTTTTCCACTGACGCTACTTGACTCGACCCTACTTTTTCTTTTCTTTTCCATGAGGGATAGTTCCTGGTACCTTTTGGGGAGGAGATCACACACCGGCGTTGATGAGGTGCTCACAAATGGAAAATAGTCAGAGGAGAAAGGATGTGGCCCATGCACTCATAGGGCCCTAGTTTGCTGGCGCAGCGCAGGTGGCGCAAGGTAGCGCAGCCGGTCTAATGCAAGTTTCGACCAGCGCAGCCGAGCGCAAAGTCAGATTGGAAGATTGGCAGATCGCGCTGCGCTGAGATAGGCGTGGCCGCGCAGCAGGGGGAGGCGTCACAGATTCAGCTTGGTGCAGTGGAAGTTTCGTCCGAAAATGTCCCGCCGAAGTTGCGCTGAAAGCTCGCCACCTCCAACCAGGTCTAGTCTCAGCGCAGCGCGGAGCGCAGCAGGTGCAGTGGAAGTTTGGCTGACTGACCTGCAGTGCACACACGTCACCAAGACCTCACAGGCAGATCTCCACAGTTCCAGACACATTTCAATGCAATAAATATCCACAATAACCACTATTTAATGCAACTAACGGAATCAACACGTGAATTTATATCTATATAGATTGTCCCGTCACATCTGACGTCAGATCAAAGCAGAGATCAAAGGCTGTCGGTGCGTAAAGGAAACTCCACCTGAATTAACACAGCAGGGACGAACTGGCACTGAAAAGCAGCTGTGGATGTCCCAAAAGCAGGACTGAGGGTGGATGACTGCATGTCGCTGCCGTGTTGAGATACCACTCTGCCCTTGTGATGATCGCTGTATTTATTTATTTACTTATTCATTCATAAGCACGTGCGACCGCATCACGCAGCCGTAATGAAAAACAAAACACAAATCATCATCTCTCTTAGTCCACCACCACTGCCTCGGTATCAGATAGTCAGTATATAGCCTACTACAGTATATTCAGCATCTCTATCACAGAGAAAAAAAGAGAAAAAAAGAGACGGACAGAGAGAGAGAGAGAGAGAGAGAGAGAGAGAGAGAGAGAGAGAGAGAGAGGGAGAGAGAGAGAGCGCGTCCTTGCTGATTTCATCCACATGGTGTGTGTTTATGTTGTGATTAGTGTAGCCTACACCTCTGATCTTATACACAGGGTTTGAATAAATGTGAGTTTCTTTATTAGTTTATTAGTTGTTGTTTCTTAGATTGCGTAGGGGTTCTCAGTGTATCAGATCAATCCTGGTTAAGTATATTAGTAAACTCATTATTGGTCACTCTGAGCTCGGACCTCCGGGGAAACAGCTGTTTCCTCCGGGGAGAGGTTCGGCCTCTGGCGTCGCTGTTTCCTCCGTCCATGTCAAAGTATAAAATGACAAACTTGCAGCGCGCATCACCCGCCGCGCAGTTAAAGGTGAGGAGAGGAGCTCATTTGATTGGTGAAGATCTGACTCGGCTGTGTCAAACCCACTCCACGCCTTTCTCTCCTCCTCCTGTCTCCCTTCCGCCCTCTCTCCTCCCTCTTTGCCGTTTGCGCCGGTGGGAGGGACGAGGGGAGGGATTGCGCTGGCGTAAGTCTGACTGCGCGGCCCACGAATCTTGCGAAATGGACCTGGGCCACACCCCGTTGGCGTGGCGAAGCTGCGCTGACGTTAGACTTCACCTGGTCGACGAAACTAGGGCCCATAGCCTTAGATGCAAGAATTTTTTTTTTTTTTTGGTAATGCCTCAGGCAAGGTTCCAAGTGAGCTGAGCCGAAACAAGCGACCACTGATCTGTACTACTGCAACTGTTGTTATTTTTTTCACAAAAGTTAAAAAGGAACTGTGAATGATTTTTACCTTATGACTTGTAACTTGTTACAGGGAAGAAACATCACACCTATAGCATCTCTTGGCCTGAAAAACCATCCTTGTAAGATCAGAGCCTCGGTGGCACCACGACACAAACACGCCCTGTAGCCCGTAATCTCTTTTGACAGATAAGACTACACAAATATACACGTCGTAATGCGTATATGAAAAATAACGTTATCCACCGCTCCATGAATCGCTTTCTCGCCAGCTTCGTTGAAAACAAATGCACATGGCCGGGAGGAGGGTTAGCAAGACAGAGGAAAAGAGACCGGACTTGCAAAGTTCTCCTTTAAATGGCATCTGCACAGAAAACCACACCGTGCTCCATCGACAACGGTTTAGACAAGTGTGTTTGGTGGCTGACGAGAGGATCGGAAAAAGAGCTAGATGGAACAAACGTAGCAGCCGTGCTATGACGACCCCGCCCACGTTGAGGAGGAACTATGAAGTATTCAGTTGTAATGGAGAATGACCTAAACCAAGTCGAGTCAATGTGAGTAGGGCTGTAAAAGGGCCATAAATCAGGTCTGGTAGGGTTCATTACATGATTCTATTTAAAAGCAGGAAAGCAACAAATGTTGAGATTGCAGAGAAAGAGAGAGAGAGAGAGAGAGATAAAAGCGACAGAGAGACCATGGAAGAAATTAAGTCACCATATGGGCTGTGAAACATCTGTTGCCCCAGGGGGTGGCAGGGACGGATGGAGCTCCTTTAACTCCCATGGATAATACATTATTATGATTGAATAAATAAATAAACCATTAAGTCACTTTAAATGATCTTGAGCCCTGAAAGGTTTCAGAGACTCCATTGTTCATCCGTCTCATTATGAAGTAGTAGTATAGACTCTTTGATGCAGCAGAACATTTGTAATGGTGCCATACTGACACTCAGGTTTTGGGGCTTTTTTGCTGACAACTGCTGACAGTATTACACAGTTCAGCTGTCCTTGTTTATTATTATAGCTTAATTATTACAATGTTTTAGTATTAAAGAGGCCAAAACCACTGAGGGGTAAATGTTGTTCCTCAACCAATTATCATTATTCAGGTCTAATACACAAAATGAGCAGCATACCAGATGAAGGAATTTAACCCCTGGGCATATTGTAAGCAGTGTATGTGTTTACATCAGTACACATAATGCTTTTAAGGACAGAGTAGAGATGTTACAATAAATACTTTGTTTTTTCCTAGGGCATGACAGCTGCAGCAGACATGATCTCAGTTGTTTGAGTTACTGTATTATAAAGGGAACCCTGTTTGCTCAAATACAGGGGCCTCTGTTTTTATGTAAATCATGTTTGCATCAACGTATGGGAGTATTTCCTGTTTAAAATTTTTCTTTTTGCTGCTGGAATTCTGAAATAATTTAGATTAATATCATGTGGAGCTTCTTCTTACAGCCCAACTATTCAAATCAGTGGTCAGTGATTTTCTTGGGAGGGAAATGCAATTATTAATCTTTGCAAAAATTGATGATAATTACTTAATACTTTATGTCACAGAGGAAATGGTGAAAGGGCTACTTGATAAGTGAGCATTAACCAGTCTGTGTGGCCTCCAGAATCCAGAAATACTTGCTCCACTTCACACATACAAATGTAATAGCATAATCATAATAATATAAACTAGAGCTGACCAATTAATCATATTTTCATTGCCATCACAATAAACACATCACTTAAGGTTGCCTGAAATGTGATGAGTGGACTTCTGTTGGGTCCCAATATGGCGCCTGAAACACGTGCATCGATTGATCGCCATACTGTATTTGTTCTGGCACGACTTCTTGTGTTTAGTCGACAACTCTGGAGTTTGTTTACAGCACGCAAGCTTTTCCCTCTTCTTTTCTGTTGTTGGTGTATTTGTGTGGCGAATGTTACAGTGCCACTACTGGCCTGGTGTATGTCCTACAGCATATTGAGTCATTTTCAGAAAGACACAGGAACTGTATGGTTAATATGCACACCTGAATATTTGCTTATTTATCGCAAGTCGTCTCGTCATTGCAATATTGAACAGCGTCATCACACATTGGACATTTGGACATCATTTGTTTTATACTTCAAACTGTTCAATATGCTTTATGCACATTCAACTCAATCACATTGGCCCATAAAGCTGCAGCTGACTCCACATGAAACAGGTTTTATGTAAATATATTTATATTTCAAACCACATTATGTTTCACAGATAACTAATAGATGAAACTAAACAAAATAAAATAGATTGGATGCTTCAGTTTATTACAATCATGTGAAGCTGACATCTACTTTGTTAATCCAACGCTGAAGGGACTGAGAGAGATTTCAGTCATTTATTCTAAAACAATTAGTGGGAGTATTTGTGTCATGAGAACAAGAGTACAGTTTACCAACAGCAGTGTGGAACATGTGGCCCTGAATACACTGAAGGATCTTTATTGTCCAGGGTACTTCTCTGTAGGGGTGCCATCAGCTCTGCAATGAGCCTAGGGGGAGAAACACCAGGAGATTAATACAATTCCAAGGACTGTGAAAATAGCAAATCATTAATCTGTTTGTCCAGTATCCTTTCTCACAATTACATATACAGTTTGCCAATCCTCACATGTTTTCATCTGCCGTCATCGCCTGGCCAATATTTGCTTTTTGGACTGGCTGTGCTTAGGTGCCAACTCTCCAGTTGGAGACACAAGAAAGTATTATTGAGTAGATTTACTCCAGATTTATCCACCAAAGACACTGAGGGGAAAAGAATCCCGATCGAGGGCTTTGTTGGATCAGCTGTAATCGCTGATTGTGTTTGTACTCGAAAATTATATATTCAAGAAAAAAAGATAAATTCAGTAACACCAAAGTAATGTAAGCCAGGTTTCCCTGGCAACATCAGTGCTTCGTCAAAAGTACATATAATGTGTGTTGATTCAGGTAAAACCATATTTATTCAGTATTATCAAAGTTATGCATGCATAATGTATGATATTTGATAAATATATAACCTCCTTTTTAGTGTAATATTGATGTTCTACAGTGGCCCTTAAGAGCCAAAACACATCACATCTCAAGAAAACACAGAATTCTGTTGTACATCTCTGTTCAATCAAGAAACACTGTCACTTTTCTGCTGAAATGTGACTGTTTTTGACCCTCAGGGCCACCGTAGTGGACGCTTATACTTACTATCTCATTATGCTATGTAGTAGGTCATCAAATATTTGGAGAAATATTTGATTATTGGTTAAATTTATTTGACATATAATTGTACTGTTGCTAAAGAGGCCGACCGACTATCTTTGGTTTATGGGTGTGAATACACGTGTACTGATGTGCAACTGTGTGTTATCAGTACAAATGACCTCGTAATGCCCCTGAATGTCCAAAGTATCAATGTATAATGTCCTGAGTCCTATCTGTTATTGTATGTTCTTTATTCATAGGACAATTGACCCTATTCTTCATTTAGAGTCAGTCTAATGTCCTCATTATTTACCATAACAGGTCGTAACATCATTTAATATCATAATGCTTCCGTCCTTCACAAAAATGACCTCCTAGATAGAGGTACTGTAATCTTTGTCTGGTATTTTATTGTGCAATAATTGCTATTTGTAAAAACATTTTGGGTGTATAGAAACCACTAAAGGTATTCACTTGTGCAAAAGGAAGGAAGTTCTACCAAACTCTTCACATATTATTAATCATTTATGTATAAGTCCTTTAAAAGGGGCTCAAGTTGAACAATTAAACTGTGCAGTGTGGATACTTCTTCAGTCCACCTAAAAATGGTTTCCTATTATAACTGATCATGTGTTTTAAAGATGGATTTACCTGCCCGTGCTTTAGACTCACACACACACACCTACACACTAGCTGAAAGGGTGAAGAAGGGCAACATTTAATGTTTTTTTTTTTTCAATGTTGTGCATTTGATATCTCATTTTGAGGAGCAAATCATTATATACTATACTCAATGGTATTTAGATTATAATTTAAATGTCACTGAAAATAATTCAAACCTGCACATCGCTGCATGCTCCTGTGTCCCTAAACACATCGTCCCTTGTCAGGCAGCACCAGCCAATGACTACAGTGATAATCAATTACAAAAGCTCTCATTTGCTGTTTAAATGTGATCAGCTGAGCAGACTGCTATTAGCATTATCACTTTGTAGAGTTAGGTTCCCTGAGGAATTATCACTGGATGAGGTATCAAAATAGCTCCTGTCTCCCCCCCTACCCCATCCCACCCCCCCAGTGACTACACATTCATCAATGGAGGAAATGAAATTAAGGCCCTGACAACTTGATAATAAGGACTTGGTTGGAGTATAAAGAACATTTTGGGGTTGTAATGAGCTCTCATTATTTATAAAGCATAATTATAGAAGAAGGTGTGTGGAGGAGAGACAACCGCCCTTTTCACTCTGATTGTGAGGCGAAGAGTAAAAAAAAAAAAAAAAAAATGTGTTAAATAAGTGTATTGTTATCTATCACACTCCATTCAAAGATTAATCCAAGAGCAAAACATTGGTGTTGTTTGAGTGTTTGTAATAAGGAATTCATTTCAGTGCCATTCAGCGATGTCTGAATTATGTGCTCCACAATGTTTAATCAGGTATTTGTTCAATAGCATTGTCCGACTTGTTACTGTAAAATCATTGTTAATTATTGCTGCAAAGTTTCAAAAAGATTTCAACATGCATTTATTTGTTTCTTCAACCGATATCTGAGAGATTTTGCTCCTTCATGTCGAAGGCGCACCCCTCCCTCCCCCCGCCTCCATGCATATGTATGGTTTTGAAGTTGTTTGGCTTTTTCAATATGTTTATTTTAAAATCTTTTTTTAGCTTTACTCATAATTTTGTGTTATTCCAAAGTAGATTGTCTTGATGTTGGAAATTATAATGAGATTTATGTTTCTAGGACACCATCGGAAATGAGGCTTAAGTCTCAGTAGGATATTTCAAGCACTCATCTGCTGTGTTCTTCTTCCTTTTTTTTATTTTTTTATTTGAATCGAATAACAAAGCAGAAGATGATAGACAGGAAGAAAGGAAACAAAGGAGATTTGAGGCTTCGTGTGAGTGCTCAACAACCAAACATTGAATAAAACTAAACAAAAACCTGGAGAGCGAACCCCTCACAGCGAAGGATGAAATATGACTAGTGTTATCGGTGTGTTCAGCAGTTCAGTGGATATGAGTCAAAGACATACAGTGTGTCAATATAAGGATTAATTATTGATTATTGATGAGAAAATACTATGCAGCATGTTTTTAATGGATTATTTAAGAGATGTCTGCACTGTCCCTGTGTTTTTGTATTTATTATATGTAGTTTAATAGTGTCATATAACAGTTTAATCATATAACACATCACGTTTATTTATATAAAACACATTTTTAATGAAAAAAATGAAGCTTATAATGTATTTACCTACAAATTGTGTGGGTGTGAATGATTGAATGGATGATTGAATCTTACATTTATAGCTGAAGTACATACTGTAGTAGACTGCATGTCCATTGATCAAACACATGCTTCTACTCTTTCACTACTTGTGTAATGCAGTGTGTTCAGAAAGTATTCAGACCCTATGACAGCTCAGTTTGACCAGACGGGCTCGCTCCAGAGAGAGAGTCCTGTTTGTTCTGCGCTTCTTCCATTTAAGACTCAGGGAGGCCACTGTGCTCTCGGGGACTTTCAGTGCAGAAGTGAAGTTTTTTTTTTTTTTTTTTTTCAGATCTGTGTCTTGACTTATTCCCGTCTCTGAGCTCTGCAGGCACTTCCTTTGACCTTGTGGCTTGGTTCCTGCTCTGATGTGCAACAAGGAAGGCTAAACATTTCCTAAAAGAGGAACACTCACAAAGACTTTGACGAGAAGTAACTCAGAGGATTAAGTGTGACTTTTGACTCCAGTCATGATGCCACCACAGTAATGTGTGAGGAGGAGCAGCAGCTGACTGTGGCGGCTGTTGCCCCACTCAAGGCTGAACTCCTGAAAACATTTTGAGTCTAATGAAGACGACTCTGATGTTTTGAAAGAAATAGGGCGTGTGATGTTAGAGCCCCCCCCCAATCCCCCAACCCCCAACAGATACTCTGATCAAGACACTCTTCACACAACTAATCCAAGGTTATACTTTTATACTATGAGTGATTTCCTTCCCAGCATGCCCCCCCGCCCGCCCGCCCGCCTGCCCACCTGACCGTCTTGCACCTTGTCTTTGAGAGGGAAGGTGTGCACACATTTACTCTAATATCCTTTTCTCTTTTTAATCAGCGTCAACAGTGGACGTGCACATCAAAGCTGCCCTGTCTCTCCTTGAAGTTTACTACGCTTGACTAGCTGCTGAGGGGAATGACAACCAGGTAAGATACAACAACAACAACAACAACAACGACCACCACCAGTGGAAATTGACCACAGTTAAGCTGCTTTTGAAATGTCTCATTAGTCTCCGACACAGTCAACTGCAGACGCATGACGGCGTATTAGGTCGACTTGATTTCATAAACCTGAAAGGCGAGAGTGAGGGAATAGCCGAGTGAACATCGCGGTGGACGGGGGTTCGTTTCCAAAGGAGCCCCCTCCTGAACCTGAAACATGCTGATCAATTAATGTTCATGTAGACTTGTACGATGTCATAGTAACTGACATATTCACTCATCCACGGTCATTAACTCACCAACTCTACCTACACACACACACACACACACACACACCTACACTCTCCTTCCAAGCTGTAAATTGGTACTATGACTCCTTCCACTGTTACAGCTACTGTCACTGCTGATATTACTGCTGCGGAGGCTGAAATGAAAGAGCGGCTCTGTTGAGGCTGACATCCTTCAACACACATTAAGAAAAAATGCTCTAATTGTCTTCTTAAGGTTTTCAGTGTAAATCATATTCAAATCTGGAGTTGTCAAGTTAGATAACATGATTTCAAGGCAACATTTTCCAGTCTATCAAAAAAAAATGTACTAAAAACATAATTCTTGGTTGACGCACAGACAAAGCTGCGTTCAATCATGCATCACTTCCTCTTGAGTTTTGTGGGACTGAATTGTGTATTGAATTTAGTTCCAGAAAGCCGATGACTCATACAGTACTGTGGTGTAAATTTAGCTAATTTCCTTTTTAAAGGTACTGAACATTTCAAAAAAATTTGCAGAACCCGTCATCCCCCGTCCTCTGAATAATTCTTAAATTGATTTCAGGCTGGATAAAGTAACTCAAAAGAGAAAAAGAAAAAAAGAAACCTTGGTCACACATGCTCAGTAAAGCATTATTTATTGAGATATTTCATAAATAGTGTATGTAATGTGTGATGTAAATAACTTCACCCTTGTATTGTCTTCACTTGGGACATCATTTGAGTTTTAAATACAATTCAGAAATAACGTTTTGTATCCCTTATCATATACTGTCTTTATCTTAGTTTCAAACAATATAGATGAAATATGTGATTCATTAATTTCTGCTAGATCACATTTAAAGCTGTTGCTTGATGAAAATTGGTCGAAATGCCTCAACTATGTGTCAACTCTAAGACCTGATCTTGTATAAATGGTAATAATAAAGTCAAACTGTCCAGTTGAAAATTATCCTCCCTATTTCCAACACCAGAATCTTTATGTTAATTCTAATCCTCCCCCATTTTGTGTTATGTTATGTACTGTAAGATTAGCAAGGACAAACTTAGTGAAAAAATCATTCATCTCATCCGCCATCAACATCATCAACAACTCACTATGAAATCTTTTCATGTTCTTTTAAGGTCTTACTCTTTATCTATGTATGTTAAACTATGTTTTTCTTAACTCATGTTTCTTTTATGCGCACGTCAAAGAAGAATTTCCACTGCTTTCTGCAGTGGACAATAAATGTTTTCTGATTCTGATTATATAATGTTATGTGCCTTGTGCCCAGTTGGTGCATGTGTATTGTTTTGTACATAAAAAGAAAATGTATAAAAAGTAAATACAAAAGAAAGAAAGCTGTTGCTTGATACCAAAAGGTGAATATCATTTCACAAAATTGCTACCAATCAATGATAATAGGCAATTTCCAATAACAGTTGATAGACTTGTCTACAGTCTACTCAGTTATTTCTATATATACAGTATGAACTATGTGTGCATTATATATCAAACATAGAGACAGTCAGTGAGCGTACTGTTTTTGTTCAGTGTAACTTGACATAACATTATAGAATAAAACATCAAAAGTACCAATGTGAACTTTGAAACTCTCAACAAAGATTTTTTTCTTCTTCTCTGATCTCACACTGTTGCAAAATGGCAAAACGAACATCTTCCCTCCAGTGTGTCTTGGCCATGTGTTTCCATGTGTTTGAGTTAAGACGCCTCAGGGTATTAGTCCTGAGGCTTTGGAAGAAACTGTATACCGTATAGCAGATGTTAATGAAACATATACCCAATGCTGAATTATTAAAGTGAAAAAGGCAAGTAACATCTGAAAGTCGTTGTCGTTGTCGTCACGAAGCTTCGCAACGTCTTCGTCATCGTCTTATTGGAGCCTGTAGAATCTCAGCATGTGTCCCACCAACTCTTGTCCCATTCTGACTGATCACAGCTATAATGGACCGATAAGCGTTGCAGCCATGTCGTAGAGAAACCCTGCACAGTAAATTTCACTCCCTTGCACCCTGCAAATCATGTGTTGCATTTCTGCAATGATGTCATCAATCATAGTGTCTGTGCTTTTGCATTTACACGGCTGAAAATGTCAAACAATTATACGTATTCAAAGGCTTTTAGTACTGTGGGCAAACAGCTACGTTTGCATAATGAAGCATAGCATTAAGAAGTCTTTTTTTTTTGCTCTCACTGTAATTAGGACAAAAATACAATTTCTATTGTAAAAAGGCTGGATATTGCCATAGTTACATTCCAGGCTTCCTTGGCTTCTTCTGTTTAACATCTTACTTCTTCCATATTTATGAGAAACATGACTGTTGAAAAAATCAACTGCTACATATGTTGTACTTACTGTACTTGCACACAATGAAATCTTCCAGTAAAAACAAACAAAAAAAACACAAGCTTTGATTCCAAAGTTCCCGAAAAGGCCGATTCTGTCGATCCGCTGCCCCATAAAAAGCAAATGTTACCACGCCTGACGAATTATTAATCGTTCCACGCTCAAATATTTTCTCATTCTCTCTGCAATGGGGGCCAGTGTGTCATTTCCATGGCAAGCACGAGCTGCCATTTGCAGACTATGAGAGTAAATGTTAATTTGCCCCATGCGCATTTCTGTGCCAGAGGAGCCATAGGGCTGGGGCGCTAACGCAGTGGTAAAGACAGAGACGGGAGTGAGGGGTAGGGGGGGGGGGGGCGACTTGGGTATTTACATAAGGTAATGTGATTGAGTTGTTTCCATAGATTTATCCTTTCCCTGAGAACCTACGGGTGATGTGAGGAATAGGAAATGTGTTTGTCTGGGTGTGTGTGGTGCAGACCTATGAGGGCAAATTGTCACAAATGTTGCCTCAATATTTCCTCAAGACTCTCTTCCTGCAGGAAAAAAAAAAAAAAAAGACCCAGCAAGCTCATAGGTCATCTGTTCAAGCAGCTTATTATGGCCCAAAAGTTATCTTACATTGTCAGGTAACCTCCAGCAGCCACGGCCACGACAGAGGCGAAGGAGGAAGTTAAGTTGAAGGAGGAAAGGCCACTGAGCAACAAGATCCAGTTTTAGGAGGCGGGTTTGAGTGGATGGACAAGTTCAGGAAAACACAGAACACAGACAGGACTTTGACTTTTTATTTCTCATGTGAAACTGAAGTTAAAGAATACAAAAAATAGTTAGATAAAGTGGTCAGTGGTCAGAATGTACAGTACAATAACAAGTAGTGCAAATAGACAATGAGGTTGTGCCATGAAATAACTAATAAATACTGGATGAATATGTGTTTGTAGTGTGGATGGTGTGTACATTGTACAATATGTAGAAATGTATAATATTTTCTATGCTGCTGTGGCTAGGTGTTGCATCCTTTAGTTGCTCCTCTTGTGAAAGGGGCGACACATCATCTGTAGAAGTGATGTACTCCAGGTTACGCTGCTTCTGCCATTACAGTCCCACCACATGCCGTTCTCACTCCTTCCTACTTGAGGATGAGTACCGAATTTGGTACTTTTATTGGTACTGGGCCGAATTCCCACAGTATCAATTCACATAAAATCAAATGGTACCACATTTCAGTACCTTGTGCCTGTGAGAGTGGAGGAGTATCTGACAAAATGTGTAAAATCTTATTTCCTTGTAGAGCTGCCAGGTCGGGCCTCGGGCTTCCACTTTTTTTTTTGCCTTGGTTCGGGTAGAGAATTAATGCTAGTGAGTTGGGCTGCGTCAGGTCTGGGATTCAACACTGGTTGGTCGGGTTTTAACTTTCAGGCTTGTCAAGAGCCCTTCCTCTCCGTGTACACCCTGAAGTTTTAGGACTTGTCCACATGGAAACAGAGCTTCTCCCAAAGCGATCTTTTTATGGTTCGTTTTGAAAAAAGTTTTCCGTAAACACGGCATTGTTTAAAGAAATGTCTGCATACACACGGATTCACTGAAAACGACTCATATTCCAGGCTTGTGTGGAGCTTGTGTGGTGCTGTAACACCGCCACACATACACACCAAAAACAGAGAAGAACTCCAAACGTTATACTGTAGGTCGATTAAATGTTGACTGGGAGTCGTGCCAGTGCAAATATGACCATCAGGTGCGTTTCAACCGTAGTGTCCGAGGGGCCCGACCATAGTCGGCTATTGTTGTTGGTGTTATGTTACGTACTGACTGTATCTGCCCAGCTGTGTGACTGGTTAGATTGGTGGGGGGTATGACATCATCGTTTAACAATAGATCTGTTTTGGGTGTCTAGTCTACACAAAAACTACTACATTTTCCCACTCTGGAAATCGTTCCCAAAAAAATACCGTTTTTGCTCCTTCCCCTCTGGACAAAACGCCAAAACGATAGAAAAAAAAAAAAAGAATTACATGGATACACATAAACCCATATCCATGTGGACCGGCTCTTGAACAGAATATTGCCATTAGGAAGACGTCTTATTATGTCGGCTTTGCTTGTTTACACCAAACCATAGCAATAAATATTCAGAAGTTTTTACTGTTTTATTTTATAAACAAAATAACTTCAATTACCACATATTGTACATACACACAAAAAAGTACCGAAAACAGGCCATACTGGTAGCAGTTCCAAGGAACTGGACATGGGTACCATCTGTTGCTCTCCCTTCTTAACTAAACATGACATGAGATGAGACAAGGTGTTTTGGTGAATTAAGTAAACTTAAGGCGAGGGAACAACTCTGCTCAATGCCATATGTGTGTGTGCTTTTTACACATTTTATTTTATTGCAGAACCACTCACAGAGCCCCGACTGAACCGTCCTTGGACATGGGCGCTGATGACAGACTGCAGGCAGTGTTGCACTTACCACCAGTATGTTATAGACAAATCACCTATATCCTCTAAACAGCCTCTAGTTTAGTCTCATCCTACAGGTGTAATTGTTATTATATCATGATTATATGATATCGTGTTCTCGTCTGCAGATGTGCACAGTACAGAACACTTTTTAAGAAAAACTCTTCTGATTAAGGTCTGCACAAATGAACCTACCATTATGTTCACTCAAACCGACAAATTAAGGCAGAAACTCAGTAAAAAGTAGCCTTTGAATCCAAGGACTGTAATAGAATATATTACATTTCTCATGAACAGATAAAGAAAAATGTGATAATTGTTCCAATGCAAAGCTTCACCTCACAGAGAAACGGTGTTCTCCGCCACCCACATTGTGAAATGAACTGTTAATTTGCTAATAATTATTGTAATAATATAAAGAATTCCAGAATTTCCAGAATATATTATTTATCCTCCGCCAGTGTTTTGGCTCAGACAGTGATGAAGATCAGATCAGATCTTTTGCCGTACAGTCAAAGCAAAAGCCCTGCACCACTGTATAGCACATTAGAAAACGGACATTTCAAAAGGTCAATGTGATTGATTTTAAACTTGGCCGGCGATCTTTTCTCTCACTCTCTTCACCAACAGAATGGTTGTCTCATCCAAAACTAAATGGTTTTACACAGCAGAGAAGGGAAGAGGGAAGAAGAGAGGAAAAGCAGGTCAGTTGTTGACATGGACGAATAAGGGGGGGGTGAGGGTGGGGGGTGGGGGGCGGATACAGCAGAACAGCATTCACCGTAGTGACCCAGATAGGACCCAGTCCAAAGCCACAAAATATATTATATTATATTAATGGCTGTCTATGTTTGCTGTTCTGGTTCAAGCAAGTGCATCTTTACATGGTTGTGCACGGGCATCCATGCATTTTGCATATGGATATATACAATGTGTGTTTGTGTGTGTGTGTTGTGGAAAGCTCCTGCCTTTCCTTTGTGTATATACAGTATTAAGGTAAACAGTGTGTGCAGTGTGAGGATGGTCACGTTGATCTTTGATGTTCCGAGTTGATGTTTCCTGAACCTGTGATGATTCCTCCTCCACTGTGTAGCATTGTCCTGGTGCTGCAGCCACATGGTGGTGCTGGTGGACTGCTGAGTGTGTAGACCATCAACAGTTTATCTCTCTCGCTCTCTCTCTCTCTCACACACACACGCACACACACACTGCCTCCTTTCAATCCCACACCATCTCATTCCCACTCCCTCCCACTTTGACTTATCACATCCTTTCGCTCTTTCACTCCTGCTCTCCTTCCTTAACATAATGTGAGATGAGGTGAAGTGTTATGGCAAATTAAGTAAAATTAAGACAAGGGAACAGCTCTACTCACCTATGTCGTGGGTGTGCCTTTCCTTTTAAATATTTATTATCATTATTATTATTATTACTGCACAGCCACTGTCGGAGCCCTATGTGTGCTGTCCTTGGAGATGGGCGCTGATGACAGACTGCAGACCATGAAAGGAGTGGGAGTGTTGCATCCAGTGGAGGTGGAGGTGCCTGCACAACACATTATCATTCACCTTCTATGGTTTGTTTTGTTCTCTTTACCTTTTCACACTTTGTCTGCTATTTTTTCCTCACTCCTTTTTTTTCATATCCTTTCTTTGACTGCGTGCCACTCCACCTCCCTCCCTCCCTCCTTCCCTCCCTCCTCCGCCTTTGTCCTTCCAGTTCCCCGTCTCGTTCCACTCTTCTGTGTAGGTCTTGTCATTTGTTGAAATCTTGAAGTCTTTTCCATCTCTCTCTCTTTTCGCAATTCTGCTGTTATCAGTTCCACCACCTTTTTTTTTTTAACCAACATCTACCTTTTCCTCATTCTGCCAACCTCTCCCCATGGCACCTGTCTAATTCTCCTTGTACCCACTCTGTGGTGCCACTCATAGCTTGCTCCTTCACCCTCCCCTTCTTCCTTTTCCTGGCTCTCTCTGCCCTGGCAGTCTGACAATTGTTGGAGCAAACACTGCTAAGCAGTTATCACCAGCTCACAGAGGTGTGTGTGAGTCTCGGTTTGTGCATGTGCAAATGTATGTTTGGGTAATAACAGACAGAGAATGTGTATATGCGAGCATGTGTGTGTGTCGCTGTGTGCATTTTTCTATTTATATTGAGGTGTATAGCTCTTGTGTTCAGTAAAACAATACAAACAATGTGTCAGACAGGTTTCTATTATATTGGAGCTTTGTGTGCCTCTTCCACTATAGTGTAATTTTTTTTTTTTTTTTTTGCAACAATGAGGGGTAAAATGATACTGAAAGGCTGCAACTCCTCTCCTACCCCTGCCAAACATCCCTGGTGTCTAGCTGCTCTGGATCCATATAAAAGGCACTAATTTCTTTGTCTTCAAGGATTTTTTTTCTAGTTTTGGTCCCATCTGTCACTGGGAGGAGGTTGAAAGAAAGGAGGAATAAGCCCAGCTGGAATCCTTTGTCTATTGAAGGTAGATCACATTGTAGTTAGACCAGGACAATGCTTCTCTGGCCCTTATGGGTACTGAGAGATGAGGGACACTTGCCAGGCCTCAGACCTCCAGAGCCAGGTATGCCAAACAATCATCCTGGAAGGAAAAAAGCAATTCAGGGGGGGGAGGTTGAGAGGGGGGGGGGTTGATTTATTCTCCTTGATACAGTGAAATCATATTTTGTAGCAGAAGAAAATGCAGCACCCTTTGTGGTCTCTTCAGCTGTGAATTAGACACATTCACAACGGTATGTCTATTAGCTTTTCAGAAATTCCTTTGTTGGCCATTTCTTTACTCCTCATACAAGTGGTAAAGCAAAGGTCATTTGACTTTTTACAAACCATGCTCTGTGTTACATTCTCCAGGGAGGGGGAGTACATTAAAGGTAAAATAGAAAACCTTGGAGAGGAAATCCAGCGGAATGCTTTTTCTCACTGTTAGGGCGATGGATACACCGATCAATACGCTTAAAAGGGGACGTTTACTTATTTTCTGATGTAATATTTCATTTCATTGAACCTTTATTTATCGAAAGCCATTGAGGCTCGTTGAGAGTTGGAAGACATGAAGCATAATCACATTCAAGCACAAGTTTTTAAACTGGTAACATACTGTATGCATTGATTTTTAGAGTCGCTGTCAATACGCTGTAAATTATTCCAGGTGTGCGTAGCAGAGAAACTAAAAGCAAAATAACCGAATTTGGAATTTGTCCAATTGCTTGAGCAGGGTTGAGTAGTTTTGGAGTGGCAAGTTTGATAAATTACTGAAGTATGGTGACATGTTTCCTGCTCAAACTTTGTTGATAAAAAGGTAAAAGTGAATATCTCTTGGGGCGGTGCGTGGCCTGTTCGAATCCCGCGTCGGGCAACCCTTTCCTGCATGTCATTCCCCCTCTCTCTGCCTCCCCCTTTCCTGTCTATCTCTACTGTGTGCTATCAAATAAAGGCAAAAAAAAAGCCAAAAGAAATATAGTTAAAAGAAAAAAGTTAATATCTCTTCTGATAGATAGGGGTGCCCAATACAATGTTCAATTTTTAGTTAAAGGGGAACTGTTGAGGTCTGGACAGCGAGAAAACAATTCATGAAGCGGTGGATGACATTATATATGATATATGCATTACAATGTGCATATTTGTGTAGTCTCATTATGTATAGATTATGGGTTACAGGGCAGATTTGTGTTGTGGTGCCGCCGAGACGAGAGCTGGGACAGCAGACGTTAGGTGGAAGGAAGAGAGCCTCCATTCTCCCTGTAACAAGTTACAAGTAATTTATTTAACTCACACTCATCACAATTACTCTGAAGCTGTTTAATTTAGGTAAAAATGTAGCATAATCTTGCATAGTTCCTCTTTGATGTTTTTGAGAATAAAAATGACTGTGCATTTTTTTCTTTGCAGTTGTGTCACAGAATAAGCAGCATATTTATATATATATATATATATATAGTATATTTGTAGATCCTGTGTAGAGATGTAGAGAAACTTCCAAAGCGACAACCAATTCTAAGTGTCACGCCTTGAAATTGAGACCAAACATTTTGAGTCTTGTTGTTCTCAGACCACTTTCTCCCTCAGTCTGAGAGTCATTTCGCTGCTTTTTTTTTTTTTTGCAAACTCCAAAGGGCTTTCATGTGTCTTTCACTCCGGAGAAGCGTCCCTCTGGCGACACTCTTGTTAGAGAGCCCAAACTGGTGGAGTGCTGCTGCTGCTGATGCTGCAGTGATGGTTGTCCTTTAGGAACTTTCTTTCCCATTTCCACGCAAAAGATATCTGGAGCTCAGCCAAAGTGGCCACCGGGTTGTCGGTCACCTCTGTCACCACCAAAGCCCTTACCCCTCAATTGCTCAGTTTGCCAACTTTAGGAAGAGTCATAGTTCTTCCAATTGTGCAGGCCACAATTGGGAATCTTCAATGCAGCAGATTGTATTTTTTTTTTTTTTTTTGTCTGTGTAGCCTTCCCCAGATCTGTGGCGAGACACAATCCTGCCTCTGAGCTCTGCAGGTAGTTCCTTCGACCTCGTAGCTCAGGTTTTTACTCTGATACACATTGTCAGCACTGAGACCTTCTACAGTATAGACAGTTTCTGGGCCTTTCATGTCTAGTAAGTTGAATTTACCACAGATTGACTCGGGTCAAGGTGCAGAAACATCTCGGCGATGATCAAAAGAAAATCAAGGGCACCAAGCTAAATTTCACTTCATGCTGCACCATAATAACATGTGGTAACAAAAAGGTGAAAATACACTATCTGCCATGGAATTTAAGATATAACTAAAAACCACCACCCAACATCGTTTTAATAAATGCCCACAGGCGTGACTGTTCACTTAAAATCAGGAAACGGCTTCCTTATTGAGCGCGTCACTTCTTTTTTACAACTAAACACCAAGTCTGTGTAGCAGAAGGAAAGCACCAAAATGTCTTGAGGATAAATGGAAAGGGAACAGCATTAGGGAGGTGGGTCTTACCCCCCACCCCCCACACACACACTTCTATGCATAACTTACAAATTATCAATGTTTTTATTTTCCTCTTGCCACATATTGGTTGGAGGGCCCAGGAGACCTATTAAGGAACCAAGGGAAGAAAAACACCAGATTTCATCTGATTCCCAGGAGGATGGAGTCTTACAATGTTAAGAACACTTACTGGAAAGAGTCCATGGCTGTACAAAAGTTTTACTGTAAGGGTTTTTCTTTTTTCCTATGGTATTGATCCACTTAGCATTTACTCTCCCTGGTGTCTACAGCAATAGTGCAAATGAGACAGCATGTGCTCCAGTAAGACTCAACTAAGAAAAAGAAAATAGTAATAAAATGGCCACAACACTCAAGAGATACGCAAAACTATAAATGTATCGATTGAACAGTTCAAAAATCATTGACGTCTTGGTGCAGAAATAAATTAGTCACTGATACAGTGCAACAAAGCTGTTGTCACAGTGTTGCAGCTGCACTGGAATAAAAACAAGAGATATTCAAGATTAAAGGAGCTGCTGTAAGTTATGCTTTAATAATTAATTTGCCAACAATTAAATTGGTGAGTTACTTTGAGAGAGCCGCAGTGTTTTTAAGCTATTTCCCAATTACATGTTGTTGTTTTTTACATTAACTTTATAACACTTAAAGCAGAAGTAAGCGATATTTTTGTGTCAATATAAGTCTTAAATAGTTATATCTTCCGACAGCAATCACTTACATAGAGTGTTTGGACCGAAACACGGGTCTGTCAGTCACTCTGCTCTGCTCTGAGCCGAGGAGAAAACTTTCCTCGTATCCTACAGTTTTTATCCAATGAGGAGAGAGAACGGCATGAAGGGCTGTGTGTGCAGCCAAGGGATGCGCCTGAATGTGGTGACGTAGGGACGAGGACCAATAGATCCATGACGAGGGCGGGGGCTTCTAACTCCGTCGGCTGACAAGAAGTTATGGTGCGTTCAAGGCAACCCGTAACTCGTGTTTTTCCGACCTGTGAACTCGTACCAGTTCGATCTGGTACAAGTTCACGGGTCGGAAGTTACGAGTGGCCGTTATAGTGACTTTCACAGGTGCAACAGGAAGGAAAAACACGAGTGGGTTGCCTGTAACGCTACAAAGCCGTAAGTCGTGACTTGAAGCTGTAACTTACGGTTTCAAAAGCCTGCCTGGAACGCAGCATTAGCCAAAATGACCGGATCGCTTGCTTTAATACATAACGTACACAAAAACAATTTCAGTTCTAACAAAAACAGTAAAGTTATTAGTGTATTACACATGATCTTAGTAGAAATCTGTTCAAATTCAACTTGACATAAAATCCAATGAACTGGAACTTAAAGGTCGAGTCTGTAGGTTTGTTCGTTGCAGTTTGTACAGCAGTTTTAATGACCTATGTTCAACCAGTGTTCAGATTGAACCTTTCTGCACTTCGGCCTTTGAAGTTCTCCTTTGAATATTCGCTACTACCCCCAAGACAGAGACTGGACACCATCAGGCTGGGAGAAATGGTTCCAGCGCTTCATTTGGACTGTATTTCCTTTTCTTCTCTGATAAGTGTGTATCAACCCTTTCTCCTGGCTTGACCGTGTCCAGTTGCCATCTTAGTGGTAGTTTTTATACAAGCCCATGGTGCCGCATGCCCAACTTCACCTGAGCTCTGTCATTGGCTGTGGAAAACTCATTGACTCCGCCCAGAAATGACCTGACTGCACCAAAACATCAAAATACAGGCAGAGGGGAAGGGGGCTCTGCAGACGCAGTCACCACCACACATGAATAGAAGCCTGTAGGTGTTGATTAAGCAGGATTTATATTGTATAAATCTATATTTAGTTTTTTTTTTTTTTAGGAAAATGTTAAAGACTCTGTCGTTAGCTGTAAACAGCCAGGCTTCTCATGACATCCATGGTGGGACCAAATTAAAAAGTGTCTGTGAGACTGCACTGTTTTTCATTAAAAAGCCTGGATAATGATCCCAATCCAACTAAATATGACATTAATTAAAATGTGACATTAGTTTGCATCTGTTTTTTTCTTCTTGCACAGTGAAAACTAGAACACTCAGTACTTCACTATGGAATTGCTCCAATGAACAAAATCACATTGTCTTGTGTGAGTTTGCAGAGATAGTTCTTTCAGAGGTTTGCTTTGAGAAAAAAAAACTCACCCAAAAAATGCAATTTGAACAAAATACGCATGTATTTACATCACAAACTGGAATATTTTATCCTCAGTAAGGGAACGTTATCTAAAAAAAAATACAAGGATACAGATATTGAAACCCAACACAATAGAAATTTGATGTTAGGAAATGTGTATTTTCCTGTCAGTGTCAGAGGTTGAAAGCAGATGACTGAATCCTTTGCAAGAGAGCATTTTGCCCATAGGATTAAGATTGGATGGCTGGGTTTAAACCTGTCAAAAGAGCAGACTCAAATCCCTCACTCACAAACACTTTATGGTTCTCACTTGAGGTGCTTGTGAGCATTGGTGGAAGGAGATATTTCTCTTTCATGCCACTTACTTCAGAAGCCATTCAGCACATCAACTGGATTGTGGAGGATTTGTAGGGCACTGAGCAAAGAATTGAGGTTGGGAGGGGGGGAGAAATTAGTTATCATGTTTTTTTCCACATTTATGACACTCCTATTATAATTCACTTTATAAAAAATGGGAACTTTGCATACTGTATAATCTCGAATTAGAAATGAGCAAGTTTTAGTGCGATGATATTACAATCTATTCTAATAAAAACACTTGTTAGTTTCAACACAAGCATCTAGGTTACCTCTGTATATTTCAAATAATGTCAGAATAGATTATGGCAAACAAAAGTGTATTTATTTATTTAAATGTGTGTGCTGTATTACAACCTTTACTTCACTCAAAGCATCACTGAGTTTGCAAATAATACTTAGTCAAATATAGAAAATAATTAACTTGAGCACAAGACTATTTGTGTGTGGCAGTGCTTTTTTTGGGGGGGGATGTGTCTTTAGTGTGATGGTGAGCAACCAAGGGGGAAATTGGAGAGGGCAAACAACAAAAACAAGAAATCATTTTCTGAGGAGAAGTTATTTGAGTGGAATTACAGTGTCGTGTTATTTTGCAAAATTATTCTGTGTTTGCATAAAGAGCACGACACTTGGGAATTGCCTTGTGTATCATGCAAATGTTACCCTGAATAATCTATTCACCAGTTGCTGGTTTATAATTTGGAGAATCTTTAGTGCTGTGAATGATGATTTCACAGTGATAGAAAACATATAGCTCACAGGTTGTTCCTGCCATGAAGAGAGAGGACACCATTCAGTGAAAATTAGTGTTGAGACCACAATTTTCAAGGTCTTCGTCTCTATCTTGTAATCGACTATATATTTACTCGGTCTTGCCTTGGTTGCGGTAGAGCTGGACTCTGGATTTTTTCTCAAGACCAAAGCTGCAGTGACATCTTTTTTCACATTTCCTGGTTGCAGATGTCTCTCAGCTATTTGCTATTTTATTATGTATAGTTTGTTCTTTATATTCTTATTCTTTATATTCTTATACCATATGTTGTTATCGTCACTGTGTGTCTGTGTAATGCTGCTGCTGCACTATATTTTCCCAGCTTGGGATCAATAAAGTCTGTCTATCTATCTATCTATCTATCTATCTATCTATCTATCTATCTATCTATCTATCTATCTATCTATCTATCTATCTATCTATCTATCTATCTATCTATCTATCTATCTATCTATCTATCTATCTATCTATCTATCTATCTATCTATCTATCTATCTGTGTACCAATTCAGCGGCTACATCCTTCCTGTCCTAATTCGAAGACTCCTCCAAATGCGGCCGAAAAATCTGACCCTCTTTTGCCTGTTCTATGCCAGGATTCTTTGCGCACCATTATTATTAGCCACCTAGCATGCTAGTTCAGGCGGATCCGTGCACTAGCCATGGTAGCGCTGCTCTGTGGCCCGGCTTGGAGGCATGGTTGCCTGCTGAGCTGGGCTCTGCTGGCTGCACAGCCTGAGGCGAGGAGCTGAGGAGCTGTTGGAAGTAAAAGCTGCCATTTCAAATGTTTGACGTTGGGATGGTGATTGCTTTTGGATGCAATCAGGCTAGACCGTCCCGTTTACTGACACGGCCATCAGCCTCCTACGAAGCCGTTGCCTCCGTAGGCCGAGTAGACTGGGTCATCTGAAGGATCCAGTCCATGAGTTGGGACAGCTACAATCACTTGCTCACTTCTGTCTATGTAATGTAATTCAGTTTAAAATAATTGAAATTGTTCTACAAAAGTATCTGCTTGTGTGTAACCATCTGAAAAACTTAGTGTCAAAAACCAGTGTCAAAAAGTGGGAGGAGACTTCATCAAGTTCTGTGCTGTGTTCTTCTGTTCAATCCAAACTTTGTTTCAATTGAATATGGTTAAGAATTTATATAAAATGATTCTTACTTTTTAGCTGAGAAATAATGTAAATGGTTTGGTCTCAGTCTTATACTCCCCCCTGGTCTTGGTCTTGACTCTGTCTCGACCACAATGCAGTAAAAAATAAAATGTCCCGAAATAGCTTTTTCCTAACTCAGAAAGCAACAAAACAACACAGTGAGTGTATTATTGGATGTGCGTGGGGGTGTGTGAGGCTGAAAACTAAGCAAATAATAATCTATGAAAAACAGCATTTTCTACACACTTGAACCTCCTGGCTGAGTTTTTAGGGAGGAGAACAGGTCGACTGTTCTCTTAACTCCAGCCACATCCACCTTTTTATGCCTATTTTCATACACTAATGCAAGATACAAAAAAAAGAAAAAGATATTGAATATGTTTCTGAATGTTTCGTACGGTAATAGGGAACTCCCAAAAGGTTAAGGCTGAACAATTCATGTTTTTTTAAATCAAAATTGCGGTTTGAGTGAGTGCAGTTTTAAAGTCTCTACAAGTGGAAGAAGAATAAGCAATTTGACGCCCGCTGTAGTTCATTTGCAGCACATCATGGCATTGTTATAAAGCACATCATGATTTAAAAAAGAAAAAAAAATGTTGCAAAATCAGGACTAGAAGGATTTGGCTCTGTGAAGCATCTTGATCCGTCGTCAGTCTGTGCAGAGCTGTCAGCAGTTTAATTAGGGCTTGTCAGTCAAATATCACAACTTTGTATGTTGTTGTGATGTGACTTACCAGAGGTTTGCCAGTATTCTCATAACATAATTTTAATATTCTGAATTTATCCAAGTTTATCAAGCTGGGAGTCAGCTAACAAACATTCACTGATTGTGTACATGGTGTTGACGCTGATGTGTTAAGACAGCGTCTGAATTCCCAAGTCTACACATTAATGACACACACTAATGAGGAAAATTTCATTTAGAGTACAATACTTTGTTTCAATTAATTTATATCAAGCTGGTGAGATATGCAAAACTCACAGATTTTCCTCAGGCAGCTCGGCTCCGGCTCAAATGTCTCCGGTGTCCATCTGCATCTTAAATGCTTCATCAATCGCAGGGAGCTGCAGCCAACGGACAGTTACTATACATGCCAATTAAACCTTTAGATTCCTGCTGACGGCTTCAATACAGTTGTTGTGCTACAGCTTCACCTCTTGCAAAGGCATTTAATTGAAATGAACTATTAAAGATCTTCAGTGCATTGGGGTGTGGAAAAAAAAAAGTAATGGCAGTCTGCAGGGGAGATAAGTCAGAGGAAGAAAGTATTTCAAAGAGAGATTCTGCGGATATACAGATTCAATTCTGTGTCATCAGGAGGCCTCAAAGAAGAAACCATGAAGTGTTTAATTTCTGTTTTATAATTTTTGGAATATGATAGTCCATGGTAGATGATATACAGTACAGTGAAAACCAGATGCTTCTGATATCATTAATGAACCTGCACCTGAGGGCAATTTAGACTCTGATAGGATGAACACCTGCTGTGAGGAGCTCCTATTGGCTCATCTGCTCTTTATAAATCTACTCTTTACTGACCTCTTCTACAGCCTTGTTTCACCTGTTTAATCAACTTCACAGCGAGTGATGCCCAGTTTACACGTAGCAACAAACGGTGATATTTCTATGTCAAAACTGAGCTTCAAGTCACTGAAAATGTGAATCTGAAAACTTTGGAAAAAATCAGTCTTCACGTTTGCATGTAGACTGGGGTGGGGGAGTAGGGGGCGGGTTTTAGGCTTCAGAACGTCATAGTATGCGACAGAAAATGCATCAGCGCCATGCAGTGGCGGACTGGGACAGAAAATAGGCCCTGGCATTTTTGACAGAGAGAGGCCACATATTCATATATATATTTCAAGTTATATACATATATATATATATATATATATATATATATATATATATATATATATATATATATATATATATATATATATATATATATAGCTTGAAATAACAGCAATATGAATGGAAAGCATAAGGAACATCCAGATCTGGACGTTTCTGGACGTTTGCTTTCCAGAGGGAGAGCAGCCTCGTTTGGTGATGAGAAAAACAGGTTCTTTAGGAACATGAGGAGAAAAAACATGCAGGTTTTCTGTAACATTAAGACTGCGCCACCCCCCCTCCCCCTCTCATCTCCCCAGGCTGAATGAACAGGTGATTGGGGAAAAAAACAAACAAAAACAATTGCTAGTCGAAGCGGTAAAAGCGTTAAAAGCATTTTGCGTTAATGCGTTAACTTTGACAGAGTGATCATAATGATGGGGAAAGAAAATGCATTATCCAAACTCAGACGGATATGGAGGGATTCGATCCCACACAGGAGTAAGAGTTCTGAGTTGAAGGATAGGTGCTCTACCAGTTGAGCTACGCAGTGCACTCATGCTCACTGTCAACGGCTGAGTGACGAGTGAGCTTGCGCATCTATGGGCCTGCGCGCGCGTTGTTGCCACCTATTGGTCTGGACATGGAACAACAGTAGATGATAAGCAAGAGGAAAAAAAAAAATGACGGCTGCGCAGCGGCCGGCGGCGGCCGTCCTGCCGTACCGGCCCTTCTGGTATTCTCCAGAACGTACAGATGGCCAGTCCGCCCCTGGCGCCATGTGTATGACCTGTGTTTACAGTTTGTTCGACTAATTTAGTCATGAGTCCATCCACCTTTTTTAATGCGCATTTTGAATTTGCGCTTAAAAAAACCTGACTGGAATCGCCAGAAATGCGCATTAACTCTCAAAGTCGCATCACAAAAAGCAATTTTCATCAATCGGACGTGTAAAATTTGTTGTATTGATACAGGTAAATGTGCTTTAGTGCTAATTGATTGATAAATGATCAAGTTATGCGTACATCTCGGTGGCCGTTGCAACCTTTTGCCTTCTCCCACGTCTCTGAACTGCTCCTAACGTGGCCAAGTAAGCAGACATGGCTGTTATGACCCTTCCAAGACCACATATCTGGAATATTACTTCTTCAAAACTCTCCATTGTCTTCTCTCTTTTGCCACCGGCTTTCCCATTTGTTCACCTTTTTGTCATGCGTGCCGTCTTCTTTTTTCTGCAGATTGGTAGCTGACTCAAGGATTAGAGCATAACTGTAGTGGCTGGAAACAATTGCCCTTTTCATTTTGCCACATTGATAAAAATGTACTCAGGATTTGCGATACAAATTGGATGGATACATGACTAGTGACTACTTGTGCCATGTCGGAAAGAACAGGAAGTAACTTTTGCCATTCACTTTGCTCGTTACACTGCCGCCTATAGGTTAGGGTGCATGCTCATAGCAGCTCATAACGGCATGTCTATGCAGGTTCATGTAGATGAAGAGTTTTGTGTAAACGATCTGGTGTGAATAATGTTATTACTGAAAATGTACAGGGGGGAAATATCCATTTTTGTAAATGCTTTGTCCAAAGGTTTCTACTTGTTACTCTCCTACTTTCTGATTTAATGGATAACAAAGTATTAAATAGTTTCACCTGTATTTGGGTCATGGAAGAAATAGTTGTAGGCTACAGCTTCATTTGGACAGGACTACTGATTTCTAGTTTGTTTTTTAATTCTTAACCTTGTACACTTGATGATATTCAAGCCTTAAATCACTGTGTTTTAATGAATATAGCAGAAATGCCACAGACTTCTGAAACAATATTTCATGATTGTGATTTGTTTCCAAATCCCACTGTTGGCTTTATCGTCGTAATGATGTGTTTTTGACTCTAGTGTGTGAATTAATACAAGGTGAAAAGTGTTATTTTCCCCCAAACACATCATATCACTAGAGTAACAATGGAGAAGCTGATTAAGCAGATTGAGCAGCTGTCAGTCTTGACCTAGAAGCGGGTGTGTAATGTAATAACCTCCCAACTAGATGCATCTACATCATTGTGCATATGGATACATGCACATCTTCTGACACATGCGGGTTGGCTTTGATCACTTTGTCTATTGCTACTAATAATACAGATGTGTCATTGTATTTATTCAAAGGATGTAGCTTCTGTGGGCGTTCACTACATGCCTGGCTGTTATATCCGTGGCATTTGTTTAAGCGCTGGTAACAATGATGAAACTCTGGGAAACTTTTGCAAAACACTGCTGTGGAGGACCAGCAGCAGGACTGTGTGTTTCAGGCTGAGCTGACAGATGACTCCCAGATAAAAAAAAAACTTGTTGATGCACGCTTGCACACACACACACACACACACATCCCTGCACGAGCACACAACTGTATTATTAACCTCACTGTGACCATTCAACACATGGGCCGGGGATGAAAACTGTGCGCTTCGGGGACAGCCAAGGTTGTGCAGTTGTTTTCAGTTATTTCAGCATTTCCGCTGTTGACATAGATCATGTGTTCCCTTGACAATAAAAATACAATAAAGGGGCTGTTGCCTTAACTCAGTTAATTGGCATAACTGGACTCACCTCCTCTTGAACTTGGCCCCGATCGATCGACGCTATTGTTATGATCGTGTTCAGATGGGCATTGTCATAACAAAGAGGTCAGATGTATACATTGTGGCTTTCCATTTATTATGAATTGTTGCTGTGGAGCCCTGCTGTCGAAATAGCTATTGATTAGGAAGGGCTGAATGTAGCCGGGTTTGATTATTCATGTGAGAACTTACCTGGGCACGATCAATATGGCCCCAAGGATGAGAACTTGCACACATGATACATGTCGATGGAGGGAACACAGAGGGAAAACAATACCACCATCACCGGTCATATGCTGTAACACCCAGATAAACCAGATATTCAGTTTTTTTTTTTT
Organism: Trachurus trachurus; assembly: GCF_905171665.1. Taxonomy (NCBI): domain Eukaryota; kingdom Metazoa; phylum Chordata; class Actinopteri; order Carangiformes; family Carangidae; genus Trachurus; species Trachurus trachurus. Next base: position 5,471,640 of record NC_139893.1, on the reverse strand, counting down.
TTTTCATTTTAGATTCATGATTCATAAAAGGCTAATTTCTCAGTTTCAAAGAAAGTTTAAATAAATTAAGCGATTCATTGCATCATCTTTTCTAATGCAACACTGCACCGTGGTCCTGTTTCCAGTAGCGTCAAAACAGCAGCAGGAAGCTTGTGGTCAACAACAGAGGACACCCAAAAACACATCTATTATGGGGTATGATACAGCATTTGTCATTGAAAGACAAAGAAGAGCCTGATAACCTGTGGACGATACTGAGCTTCTGTGCTGCCTGTGGTGAAACGGTTTAACTGACCGACAGTCACATCCTCTCAGCGCAAACACAAACGTACACGTCTGCTGGATTGTTTCCCTCAAAGAAATCAAGAGGAAAAACCCCATCAATTAGCAGGCACACACAGGGGCGCACGGTGTGATGTGAATGACAATGATCAAGGCCTCCTCCTCCTCCTCCTCCTCCTCCTCCTCCACACTAACCGACATCGAGCCTCCTGCTGTTAAAGTCTGAAACCAAGGACCCACACAAGCAAAAGAAGAAATACCTACTAATAAGTTTTGTGATTTCAGCTCTGTTCTCCCTTGTGAATCTAAGTGTGCGCGCGTGTCTATGTTTAGTGTTAATTTGTGCAGTGCAGCACCTTAGTCGTCGTTCTTTATTGTATTAATATCAGGCCTCAAAAACACTGTTTGATGCCGACACCGTAGCTGTTCAGCGGGGGGGCCTGGAGGTCGATGTATGGAAATGCAGAGCCTCAGTCTGTGTGTTTGTGAAATGAGAAACTGGGCGCACAGAGCAGCAGGTGAGCCTACTCAGACCCGAGGATCCTGTTGTGAGATTCCAGATTTTGCTGTGGAGGAGCGGGAGGCCTCATCAAAAAGCCTGGGGAACAACAAAAAAAAAAACCTGCACAAAAGGCATCCACGGAGAGAATCTCATTTAAAAAGAGAGGACTGTTGCATCTGTTTCCTCTGTTTGTTCTAATATCACACACCTTCCACTTCTTACTGTATGTTTTTCCCCCGTGTGAGAAATTGGATGAATAAGAAGAAAAGAAAAAAGAAAAGACATCCAAAGCTTCCTCTAATGCCACGTTAGTCCTCTCTAGCTTTCACAGTGCAGTGTGCACTCTCGACAGACGAGGCTACAACAAAAGATCTCATGCTAATAAATAAGTATAGACACTTTAGCATTTACGCTAATCTGTCGTATTACTTAAAGGTGATGGATCTGACATGACGGCTGAATTCTTTGTGGCGCTCAAATCCTCATTTTCACATGTATCAAAATATTTTGCCCTTCCTTGGTTAATGTGATGCAAAGCTCAATTTAGTCAGATTTCCGTTTTTGCTTTCTACCTCTTTCCCCCCCAAAAAAAGAAAAAAAAAAAGCTTTGAGCAAATAAAATGAAAAAAAAAAAGAAAGCCAAACACAAAACCCATGTCAAAAGTTCAGGACATGTTTTGTTGCTTTGCATCCACTCTCTATTATCGCTCCATGGGCTCGGGAAACATTTAATCCGATACACAGGTTTATGAAATGTATTTTTATGCAGCAAGTGTGATGAGAGCACATTGCATTCTGTACTGCTGCTCTCTTAATCCTTGCACTATTATTCAGCCCTTTTTTGTACTGAAAGTGGAGGCTACAGCATCTTGAACAGATTAGAATTGGAAAAAAAAATTAAAAGTAAAGTCAATGTCGTTGAAGGTCGTGTTTTTTCAACCTTTTAAACGGCTCCTATTAAGACGAGGAACTATACTAATGATTTTGCGATTACTGCGGGAACAAAAGAGTTCATCCGCGGCGGCGTTGCCTTCGAGTGCCTGAGCTAAAAGAGACAAAACAGCACGCCGACAACAATCAACATGGCTTGAACTCAGATTCATGCGACTCTGGAGAGCGAAGTTCATCAATGTTTTCATCTTCAACCTCACACTTTCAAACAAATGGTCCTCCTCTCCTTTCTGAAGTGCTTGTCTGTATGCTTTGTCCTTCTCTCACTGGAACTCGATGCACACACCCAGTGTCTTCTTGGCAACTCTTTAACACGCAACGCAACAACCTCAAGGTCAGTTTGGTCTCCCTGGCAACAGTGCAATACATTTGGCGCATCGTCAGGCTATTTAATCAAGACCAGCTCTTTGTGTGTCAGATGAACATGGACGTTCCTTTTATCTCTAAAACTGCTGAGTGAGACGGACATCCCCTCTCCCCCCCCACCCCGAAAAAAAGTGTGAGGGACGGAGACGAGGGATGGAGGGATGTGTCTTAAAAGAGAGAGAGAGAGAGAGGGAGAGAGGATCTGGTGGAGCGTCACTGTTAGAAGTCCTTGATGATGCCTTTGTATTGATCAGACTGTACCGTCGTCTCCCACAGTAAATCTATTCACAGATGACCGCTGCAGCTGATGAAACGCTTTTTTGGGAAAACAGAGCGTCGAGAAGAATAAACAGAAACATTCCTCCGACTGATTTTCAATCCACTTAACCTCTCCACTCCTCATTTGAACAATAACAGGGCAGGAGAAAGGGACAGAGGAACAACGGATGGGAGGAGGAGGAGGAGGAGGATGAAGAGGAGGAGGAGGAGGGGGTAATTTTGCATCTCATCTGTTGACAGTCAAGCATGTTGTTATCATTGTGCGCTGCCCTCTAGTTTATCTCCCTCTAGAAGATAGTGGCTCGCTCCTCGTGACTATAGGGCCAGACAACCAATTATCTATGTGCCCTCTATCAGATGTGATTTATATCACTAGGCTGTCCCTACTCTGCTGTCCCCTCTCCGCCTGTGATCAATCATTCGCTGCACAAACACAAAACAGGCCTTTAACAAAACAAACAGTTAATGCTCTGGATTGCCTGCTAAGGAGACTGAAGATATTAATCGGCTCAGTTCTCGACAAAAATAAAACCCCGCCGACATTGAGAGGGAGCACAAGGTGAAGGCAAAGTCGGGCGATACTCTAAATGTTGTCTGCTCTGAATGAATGAATGAACCTGAATTTGAATCTTAAAAAGATAAGTACACCGTAAAAAAAAAAAAAAATATATATATATATATACCGTTGTGCTCCAAACTAATCCCAACTCAGGTATAATTTTTAATATTTCATCCTCTTTGGTTTGTTGGACTCTCTGGTGGTAACATGAAGTGCAGCTTCCGAAGTTGCTGTTGGAAAATGCAGGTGTATTGACACCTGTGTGCTGTGGAAATGCGACGGATGAGCGGTTTCTGTTTACAACTTGGCCAAATAAAGCATGTGGTGAGGGGATTCATTGCATTGTGTTGTTTTAATAAAAGTCAATAACTGGTATTTTCCATCAGGACTGCAAAAAAAACCCACAAAAGCAGCCTTTCGCCTGCAGCTTTTAATTTAACAGCTCACTGTGGCTGTTTCTTCTTATTACTTTTCTCCCTTGAAAATAACAGATTCACCAACAAAAAAAGTGCCAACAATGACCATTAGTGAAGCTGCTAGCTAACCCAACAAATACTCTGCATGTTCCTCGGCTTCTTCACAACAAAAGACGTCCAGCGGTTTACTAGTTTTAGCACCAGTTGGAAGTGTTTGGTGGAAATTAGAAGAGAGCAGAAGAGAGGAATTAAAATATCTGCATAATTTCCTGTGGAGTTCTGGCTCCATGTGAATCCTATGCAGATTTTGCTAATGATGCTATGCAAATACCAAAGAAAACTACCATATTATTGAAGGTAGCCTACATTTTATATGCTTCATCCAGAGGTGATTGTTCTAAAGCTGCAAGAGAAGCTCTGCTTATGTCAAAAAATAAATCGTTAGATATGATCTGTTGCATTTATATTTCATTGCGTGTTGGCACTCTAACTTTCTAACTAAGTTTTTTCTGAATCAGGTTCTTATTGCAATTTTCTTCTCCCGTAGCGTCTCAGTGCATTAAACCTGTTGATGCTCAGCATCCATTTCACTGCAACAAAACCATACGGTCATTGGATAAATGCTGTTGTGATGCCGTCAGTGTAGAGCAGTGGGTGGGGCATGGATGCTTCTGCATGATGATTGGATGATTGTCTAAAGGCTGAATCCCTTTTTGATTGAAAGCAACTTTGAAACATATACCGGCAATGGAGGATTATTGAGTTCAGTCATGTTTTGGATTTTGCAGATGAGGAAAACTGCAGCTCATTTCTTGGTCTTTGCTTAGTATAATTCATGACCATTCTACATATCATACACTATAAATAAAACACTGTAAAAACATTTCCTTGTTTCAGTTTAACATAATTCTCAACATTTCCTTGTTCGAGTTTAATATAGTTATTGTTTCTTTGATGTATGTATGATGATGTAGGCTGAAAATGAGCTTCGCCTCTTGGATTTTGTGTCATAACGACTTAAACCTATAATAATTATGTTTGTCTTAAGGGGGCAGTATAAACAGGATTGACATAAGGATCATGTGGAGTCATGAGGATTATTGATGATTGAGTATGCAGAGCAATATTAAGTCTTTGTAGATCCTTAGGAAAATATCTGTTACTTCCACTGCTAATCGCTCCACTACATTAATCAAGCTAGTCACTGACTTGTGTTATTGACGAGTGCGATGAGCCTGAACCAACACAATGAGCTGAGAGATGCTAAAACGCTCCAACGAACTGAACAGAGATGCAGAACTTAGGGTGTGTTTCATTCTTAGTATAAAAAAAAAAAACAGATTAAAGTGATTTGTAGAGGATCATTAATGATATTTATCCATTCAAAACATGTAAAATCATGGTGATGTAGGCTTAATTATTTAGCCTCAGCACCGGCGCACAGTTGATGATCGGCCGCTGTGCTGAAATCTTCACAGTCCGACCATGTGATGAACGGGGTGAAATCACTCTCTGTCTCCACCTCTGGACACGTCGAGAACCAAAACCAAACCGGACTCTATAAAGCCTTTGCAGCAGTGCAGGTATATAGAGAGAAAACAAACTCCCCTGTGCATTTTTGTTATTGTGAGAATGTTGTGAATATTTCAGGATCATGAGGTGATCAATACCAGAAGGCTGCCTGGTTAATGATGTAGAACCTGAGCATCGTCTGAGAGAGAGAGAGGAGAGAGAGAAGAGCAGGGTAGAGTTTGTGGACTTCTCCTCTTTCATTAAAGACGTGATCAGTAAGCACAACATGTCTCTCACCCAAGGGCACAGTTTTTAAGAGGCTTCGTTCTAAAGAAACTTTTCTGACTCGTTGAGTATGTAGATAGGCTACTGTATGCATGTGAAGAGGACGTGGAGAACAACCCTGATGAAAAATGAAATTCTGATTTAAAATGCTGTTTGTTTTTTTTTTTTGTATTTTTGCATAAATAGGTCACAGGCCAAAAGACCAAGGTGAGTATGTATGTGTGTGTATGTGTATGTGGTGGTTGTGCTGATGATGAAAGTGTTTGGTGCGTGTTGCTTTTAGAAAACCAAGGTTCTCGTATATCGAACGAGACAATTTAACATCAAACCCGTTCACAGCTGATCATACATGACTGGATGGACTGGATGAGCAGGGAGTGGGTTGGTCTGGTTTTGTTTTGTTGACACATTGGTTCTGATGTGCTCCTGTTAAAATGCAAACACACACACACACACACACTGAAACACACACACACACACACATTCAGAGTGTAGTCGACCACAAGGCAAAACATGGTGTAAGCTGCTGTGTAAGACTTTCATGAGTTTTATGTTTGAAAGCAACTTTTTAATTTTCTCCCCTCCGCTCTTCCACCTCTCCTCTCTTCTCTCTCTCTCTTTTTCTTTCTGCCTCGCGCTCATTCTCTCCCTCTCTCTTTATGCTTCACCCTCACACTTCTGCCACTGAACAGAACACGACTGGCAAGCCGAGAGGATTGACAGCGCTATACTCTCTATTAAAACAAAGTTTGTGCTGATAAAAAACGGTCACGCTCACCCGCCCCCACACCAGCGCGATGGTCAGACCCCGGAGTTTCTCCTCCCGTTTGAAGTGACAGAGGAAATCTGGATAATTGTATGATTGATTCTCTTGTGTTCTTCCTCCACTCCACTGCGCAGGGCTTTATTTAGGAGCTGAAGAGGGGAGAGAAAAATTCTTGAGATACAAGATGCTTGAGCCTGCAGAGACGCACGTGAGCTTTGTGCACACTTAAACACACCCACGCACACACACGCACACATACCCACCAACTATTTTTGGAGTGTGGTTGCGCATTGTTGAGTGTATGTGTGTGTGTGTGTGTGCGTATGTAGTGTATGTGTGTGTGCATGGATGAGTCAACTGACTCTTTCTTTGCCCTTTGTCTCTCTGCCACTTCCACCTCAGAAAGCCAGGGAAGATCACATTAAGTGGGGCTGCTGTTGCGTAGCTGCATTTGGCTGAGTGCTGAGGGAGATATGGGGCAAGGCATTACTCTAAGTCAGTCCCAACAGGCTTCAGCCGATCCAGAAACAACAAGGCCAGTGTAATTCACGGGGCCAGACATCCTCACTTCACTGGTTCAGGGCCTGTTATAAAGCTCATGTTCTCCTTTTGAGAAAGGACATTGTCACATATTGAGCTACGGCTGCTGGCGTGTGTATCAATGTGTTTCCATTGATTTCTCCTTATGGATTTTTTACCCTTATAAAACATATATTTATATACATCTGAGAAATAACCTCCCACATAGGTCGGTCGGTTGATTTATTGACATTAAGATAATGGAAACATTTTATTATGGTTGAAACACCATGAACGTGTTGGCATGTTATATAAATCCTCCTCTCGTCCTGTCCTACATGATTATGTACAGTACATAGTGTCACGGTCGCACGTTCGTCATTATCCAGCTGATTAGTTGCAGAACGTCAGAGAGGAAGATGGTATCTAACACGCGGCTGTCGGGGGCAGATGCCAAGAGAGCGAGACAAGAGGGAGAGAAGAGGAGGAGGAAGAAGAAAAAGAAGAAGAAGAAGAAGGGGAGGGAGAGAGGGAGGGAAGGAAGGAAATGATAACAAAAGAGAGTTGGCGTGCTCGGGAGCAGCAAACACCTTTCGCAGAGATTGTGACAGACAGTGAACAATAACCCTCATCCCTGAAGTAATCGGGTTTCGTTTCTGCCTGCATGTACATCTTAACCGAAATGAAGTGAAACAAATGTGGAAGAGGGTGGAAGACTGCAGGCATGCACACACACACACACACACACACACACACACACACACACACACACACACACACACACACACACACACACACACACACACACACACACACACACACACACACACACACACACACACACACACACACACACACACACCAGCCATCACTGGCACTGTAGTACATTATATGTTTGTAGCAGTAGTAGTAGTAGTAGTCAGTGTAGCTGTGAGGCTCAGCGTTAATTCATGGAGCTAATAAAGAATAAAATCTGTAATAGTTTCTGAGCTGTGACAACACAGAGTTATGATTCCTGATATGGAACTGAAAGTTGTTTGCAGAAATGATTTGAAAAGGAAACAGCATTCAACTTAAAGGCGTCCTGAAACATCTCTTTGAATCCAGTTCCACATCACGTTTGCAGTCGTGGATATTGATTGACATCTGCAGTAGCCAATAGTGTTGAATGTAGCAGTTGTGGGATCAGAGAGTAGGAAACAGGCTGCACTCTGTATGTGGAGGACTTCTCTCCTCTTCCACCTTCACCTCCACCCACTGACCTTATAGATGAGTCTGGTGGAGGAAGACAGAGGAAGATTGAATTGAATTAATTAAATTAACTTTATTGATTCCCAGAGGAGGGACATTTTTTGTCCCAGCACCACATAATAAAAGGCAAAAAAAAACAAAAAAAAACACAGTATATATAAATAAACAGATAAATACTCCTTGGCACACATATCATTCATTAAAAATATGGTCAGCTAGAATGCACAGGTCTGGAGGCTACAGGACATGTGTGTTATAAAGTCTGATGGCCTCAGGCAGAAAGGACGCGCTGTAGCGCTCCCGTGTACTGTACATCTAGGCTGCAGGAGTCTTTGGCTGTGGCGGCTCCTCAGGCCGTCCAGAGCGCTGTGGAGGGGGTGAGAGATGTGATGATGATGATGATATTGAGGCGTTAACCCTTCTCTTGTGTTGTGTTCGGGTCACCAGTGACCTGTTTTCAGGTTTTAAATGCATAAAAGTACCACAAAGATTTGTTTATAGCATCAAGGCTTTTTGACTTTGTCGGGATCCTCTATTTAAACAAAATAAAACATTTCTTTTTTTCACAAAATTGTAAAAGGCTCTGGTTAAAATTATGACATTTGTGGTGTTAGGGTAAATTTTGGCCTGGTTATAATGATAAGAACAATGATGAGAGTTAAAACTGAAATCATTTGTGGAAAACCAACATTTTCATGGATAAGGAAGCCTAACAACGTAACCAAGAGATGAGAAACAAATGGGATGATAAATAATTGTTTTCGTGTTTTACAGCTGATTTAAGACTCGGGTCAAAACCGACCCTAACGCCATAGATGGTAGCAGAAAGCTGACAAGAGGAAGATTCAATTGAAGCCAAGGGGTATACTGACAAAAAAGGCCCAGGGACCCACAACAAAAATATTGAAACCAAAAGACAAATTGGATAAAAAAAAATTTTTTTGTGTGTTTTACAACTGAACCCAAACACCATAGATGGCAGCAGAAAGCCAACACAAGACAAAGGTTAATATACAGTATGTTTGAGCCGATACCTGAAGGTAGCACTAGCAGTGATGCTAACGGGGGAGAGACACAAGCTCATGAGTTTGTCCACATTGAACAATAAAGGGACAGAAAATACAGCATCAACCCAAACTCTTAAACTAGCTAGCAGGTTGCCATTGCGACTGGCAGAATTTAAATAAACATATGAAAAATTGATTTTAATTGGATGCAAAATCAGGACGAGTGCAGGATGAGTCATCAAATGTCTGAATTGTTGATATATAGAGATCATTTAACAATTAACATGTGGATACAGGATTAAAAGCTGGAAAATACATTTTTCATTACATTTCTTTAAATAAACGTCGGGCAACAGGACTTGTGAACTAAGCAAACTAAGACTGTAACTAAGTCTCTCACTCTGCTCTGTCTGGCAACATTTTTAGATCATAAAGTTAATAATGAGCGCTCTCTCTTCCTTCAACAATAACTGATGGGCTGCCGTTCATCAAGGCATTTCAACTCCCACTCCAGCTCCAGAGGTGCAGCAGCACAACGCTGCGTCTGCTCTGCTCTCTACTGTGTCTGTGTGTGAAGAGGAAACTACTATTAGTGCAAATCAGGGAATAAAGAGGGAATTAAAAAAAAAAAAAAAAACAGACCAGGATTTTTTTTTAATTGGACCATCCCAGCAAATCCCATCTGAGGTGACAGCAACATCCGGCCTGAGTCACACCTCACAAGAGTCATGGAGTAACAATGATTATGATGGTGACACATTAAGATGTAGGTTTTTTCCTGTCATGTTGCTCTGTATCTATCCGCAGGTAAAGACAGTGTGAGATCTGTCATGTTGGTCTGTGTAGATTTCAGATCAGACAGCAGAGCAGTAAAATATGACACCAGACGTGAATCTTTTTTTTTTATAGTTTTCGTCCATTTATTGCAATAAAATTCTGCAGATCTGAGCTAATCACTCAGACTTTACGAACTTTAATTAAAATTTCTGATGAAAACATGAGCAGCGAGTGAAGCCGTATGACATAATCCTGTTGAATAATCTCAGACAAGCTTCCTGTTGTCTCCTGCTTACAGCTTATTCTTGTAAAACTGGTGTTAGCAATGAGCTGCAAGCTGTGGCGGTCCTGAACGCTGCTGTCTGCTGTCTGTACTGATGCAGCACTAACACTTTTTGTGTTTTGATGAAGTGTAGTTGCGGTTGCCTCCGTGTTTAAACATTGATAGAGATACAAACATGAGCAGGAAGCAGGCGGACGGAGCTGCAGGATCGAACCTAATGTAGTTTGCAGGTGAAGGAGCATCACAGTGATCCTGTAGCAGCCTGGTCCACTGCGCTGTACAGGCCCCTCCCTCCCTCCCTCCCTCACCCTAGGCAACCCTTACAACCAGCCCGGTGCAGAAATCTTCCTGATTAGCTCCAATTATTCTCTCCTAACTCATTTCTTAATGAGAAATGAAAACAATCTTATCTTCAGTCAATCGGCCTGATGGCGTAAACGACAACAAACTCAGTCAGTTTTGAATCCGGACCTGCACAGATTAAAACACATTCAGTATCTTTGTGGTCGTAAAATAAAATAAAGAGTCATTGGACGCTGACGTGATGTGTGTCGCTTCACACAAACATACATATGCACCACGCACCACGAATCCTGATAATATTAGCATCAGTGTACTATTCCTGTCAGCTACCTCTGCCTTTATATTTGAGGCACAGAGAAGTTGAAAGCTGCTTTTAAGCATCTGATATGCAAATGTTTATAAGTTGACGTCTTAAACGTCTGAAATGCTTTCTTGTTAAATGCACTGGGCACTATGAATAACTGACTTTTAGTCTGGCTCTGTTATCATAAAAGAAAACGAAACAAAAAACAACAAAATAAGTCGTGTTGTTCTCACATTTTTATTCCACTTCAAACTTCTTGGCTGGATTTCATCATGGCTTTGGTTCGGAGCCAGTAATGTTTTAATTGTGAAAAGGTTGACTGAGTGTAAACCAGCTGGTCCACTACACTTTATTGAAATGTTTTTTTTTTTTTTTTTTTCATGCCCCCAAGAGTGAGCGCCCCTTAATTATCTTGGTCATAGGTACTTTGGCTGTAATGGTTGAACTGGAGCGAGAGATAAAAACCAGTGCAGCATCACCAAAAGTAAAACCAACAACAACAAAAAAGCACATGCCCAGCTTGATTAGTATTGATCCCAATGTTTGTGTGAAGGTTGCACGTGTAATTAATATTAATATCATATGTAATATTGGTATAAATGTGAGCAGTCAGATCAGCAGCTGGCTGCCTGTTCACTGACTGGGCTTCAATAATCACGTGATAGTCAGAAGGTCCAGGTGTTGATGCTGCAGACGCAACAACTGCTTGTTCAGCTGTATTATAACTGTTTATGTTTTATAGATATTTAAAGGGAAATGATAATATTTCCTCAAGTAGTAGTAGCCAGAGTCTTTATTTACCAAACTGCATACCGGCCCTTATTGGATGCAGGCTTTTATTAAAGAGAGGCCTTTATTTCTAATTCCCTCTGTTGATTTTTACACATTAGGTCATTGTTCAGTTCATCTTCATCTTCCTCACATGCTGCTTGGAACCTGTTCTCCTCCTTGTGCTGTCCAATCTGGATCTCCATCTTTGTTACGCAGGCTGTTTACTCCCATTCAAGTCAATCAGAGCGTTTCTGCTGTCCGGCGATGCAAGGCTGTCCCTCTCTGAAGCAGAAGACGAGCCGCTGTTTTGCTAACTTCCTCCAGGCCATGTGCATTTGTTTTCAACAAAGCTGGCAAGAAGGCAATACATGGAGCAGTGGATAACGTTATTTATCATACGTGTTACAATGTGTATATTTGTGTGATCTTATCTGTCATTAACAAGTGATAATGGATTACGGGGCGTGTTTGTGTCGTGGTGCTGCTGAGTCGAGACTTTGGACACCAGGTCGGAGGCTCTGATCTTACAAGGTTGTTTTTTCGGGCCAAGAGATGCTAGGTGGAAGGCAGCCTCCATTCTCCCTGGAAAAAGTCATTTAACCATCACAATTACTCCGAAGCTGTTCAATTAAGTTAAATATGTGCATAGTTCCTCTTTAAAAGACACACAGAGGATGTGAATATACTAGTAAAGCTAAGCTAACCCCAGGCTCAGGGCTGCATCTGCTCCAAACACAAACTTAAAAACTTCATTTGTCATTTCAGAAATGTACTTATGTTTGTTTTGTTTTAGGGTTAGGACACTACAGCAAAATACAAATGTTGAGATTCTGTGAAAAACTGATATAAAAAAACCCCAACCAAACAGATGAAGCTGTGATTGTTGGATTCCACTACAGCAGCTCTTTCATCTGATTAAGCACCCGGTGAAAGAGAAGCATGCACTGTCTTAATTTTTATGCTGAAATAGCCAAGTGATCTGTGACTTAAAGCTCAGTGCTGACCAGTGCAGGTTAAAAAAAAGGCTCTTGATACTGCAGTTTTGGATGCACACACACACACACATTCAAACACACACACATCTGTGTGCACAAAAGTGCCAGTGAATCTGCTGTGGAAGATTTTCTTCTCTTTTTATTTTCTGTATTTAGCTGAGGCCAAAGTGAAAATTGTTTATGGCAGCATGACGATTGTTCAGTGTGAATATTTTCTTGTTGCTGAAGGTGACAGAGAGGGAACAGATATTTGTATGCAGCATTTTATTCTTTAATATCAGATTCAAGGTGAGACGTGATCTTATAATAATAAAAACATTCACCCAAGAGATTTCCTGTGTATGATTTAGCCGACACTAAAAGCCCCACTTCACAAACTAATGGCAATAAAACACAGAGAACAATGGCCCCTAATCTAAATCACTAAAAGCACCGAGTCGTCCAGCACTTCCTGCAAAATTTATACTTCATGTAGCTTTAGCATCAGATCTAGATTTAGTGGTTGCCCACTGCTTTGATATGAAACAAATGCTGCTGCCGCTCAAGCTGTTTTATTTTTTTATTGTTTCATTTTTGTTGTTGTTGTTGTTCAATTGTAAACCCAATTCAAATGATTTTTTTTTTTTTTTTACTTCATTTTGAATCGACAGCCAAAGAGCCGGCTCACTTTATTTCCACATTTTAATAATTCAGTTGATATGTTGGTGGTCCACATTCAGCTCACTCTGCTGTATTTACTGTGGCTGTGTGAAGTCCTTCCATATCTTCTCAGCACACTGGATCTGAGGGGGGAAACCAAGACATCAGCAATATCAGCGTGTGTGTAAGTGTGTGAGTGTGTGTGTGGCTCTGAGAGTGTGTGTGTGAGGGAGACATGCGCGTGCCAACATTATTAGATGCAAAGCCTTTTAGCCTGTTTTTCCACTCTTTCTGTATTTCTCATGGAAAATGCCCGAAGACTGATGCTATCAGTATCTGAACAAATGGGTCACAAGGCTTCATGTTGTCGCTCAGATTACTGTATAACCAACTGAGACATAGCCAGTGGGCGGAGAGGGTGTGGGGGGTTGGGGGTGTACTTTCAGCATCCCTCCTTGGAGCTGTGGGCCTGAGGTACCTCCACAGTCTCACCCTAAAGAGAGAGGGCGTGCCCTCGGGGAGATGGGGGTGGGAGTGCTGCTTAGCCTCCACCATGGGTTTTTCTTGCCTCATCAAAGAGCTTCATCCACGGCTCGGCTCGGCTCGGCTCTCCTCTCCTCTCCCTCTCATGAAACGTCTGCAGCCAGCCAGGCAGCTCAATCAGACACTGCACCACTGGTTATTCCTAAGGGTGTTATACAGCAGCACATCAGCAATAAGGCCAAGCAGATGTAAAGGCTGTCTTTACACTGGCTGCACACAGACACAGCCGCTGCAGGCGAGCTCCGCCGTCGAGTCGACTGGCTGCAGTCGTTTACAACAATTTGGATGTGGATGCCGTTGTACAACAACTTATTATTTGAGCGTGACAAAATAAATAAATGGTGAATTGAAATCCCCCGGCACCACGAGGAGATTTCATACAGCGCACGTCTTTATACGCTGCTGCACCACTTTTCTTTTTCTTTTTTTTATCACACATATGAATTACAGTAATTTAACCTCTGACTATTCACCATCCACAGCAGATAATCACGGTGAAGGTGCAGTCAACAGGAAGCGTCACAGAAAACATGCAAACAAGACAATCGGAAAATGTTTTTCCGTGTTTTATCATCATTACAATATTCAACAAGTTTGTGTTTACACAGCAAGTGTGCGTTCAAGGACGCCATTCATGCCACGCGAGCTATTACGGGCAAAGGGCGATGTGAAATGAACAGGAGCAGCGAAAGGAGCTGCTGCAGAATCTAACGTAAAGATGTTTATGTTTTATTATCATCATAAACTTTAGCACAGCGTTTATTATTGATTGATGAAACTTGATGTTTATGTAAATAACACAACAAATTAAAAGCAATTGAATGGCTTGTGTGTAGGCGCTATTCAACTGTTTATTTCAATAGAAAGCTTATAATGCAGTAAATGGTTTATTTACGCTACTTCAGGCTAAACATGGTGTCAGTTATGTAAACACCAAACACGTCCATATATGGGCGACTGGGGATGGTTGAAACAGCATGGCTTTCACCAATAATAAGGGTTAGGATCAGATTTGAGTTATGTGATCAATATTATGTGTACCCACTCAGTCCCCGACCTTGCCTGCAATTTGCATGGCCGTGTGAAGACGTGTGCAGGTTTTACAGCCAGAAACATTAATTTTTAGGTAAGAAATTTATCTTTTGGCCCAAGTATACTGTATATTTCCATTAGTACTGAGTTTGAATTAGGTCACTTGTATTAGATTAAAAGAGCAGAAGTTTCCTATAATTTTATTTGACCTGAACTTCTTTGTGCATCCTCACGACTCATTATATTTTTATAATCTGTGCTTGTTTCTTTCCTTTCATTTCTTCATGTCTAGTTTTTGAATTTTTAGCGATTATTTGCAATAGGTGTGTTTTTTTTGTTTTGTTTTTTTACTTTTATAGATGACATTTGTCTTAATCTTTCCTTATCTCTCCTGCACAATCAATGTTTCTTTTCTTTTTTGCTGTGCAAATGAAATAAACAACACACAGGAGCAAAAATGTTTTCCTTCAGAAAGTTTCTTTCTTTTCTTTTGACCCATGAATGTCAGATAAGGGTAAATCAGAGAGATCAGAAGCAATGCCCTGATGCACATGCTGCTGCTTGCTGTGTGTATTAGTCCCCCCCTGGTTGTACATCCCCAGGCCAACAGCAGTGACAGTGAGGAGCTGCAGCAACACATAAAGAGCTCGTCAGTTCTTATTGAGAGAGAAATAAAACATCGACTTTAGTCTTTTTTAACTCCAATGACGATCAACCAACGCTATGATGTAAAAGTTATAAGACCATTGATCGTTTTTATGATCAATGACTGATTTTCTCATGTAGATAAGAAGCTGCAGTATTTTAAAAGCCCCAATTTTGTGCATAAACATCGATTCTCACATTATGTAGTGTGGGCGAACACATTATTATTGGCTGCACGACGGATTATATGGTGATGGGAGGAATTGGGAAAGATCAGTTCCACTTGTTCGTCTTGTGAAATAGTTGACTAACAAGCAAACAACTTTGCTCGAAGGGCACTGTCAACACAATTTGAATTCTCTGTTCCCTCTTTCTTTTCCTCGACATTCGCAAATCCTCTTATTATCAGTGTGACACAAAAGTGTGGCCAAAGCACATTTACTGTGGTATGAATACGCTTTCTCTCTCTCCCCCTCTCTACATACAGTACTCTATTCTATTCAGAAATATTGATTGCAGTTTTGTCGGGGCTGCACCTCCCTAGTTCACCGTGTCAATGCCATCTGCAGTCATCACTTGAGAAATTAATTTATTCACATTCACAGTCACTCAATGACATTTTTTTTTTCATTGCATAAAATTAATAACAAAGTGAAACTATTTACTCTACGCGCCTTTTAAATGACACCATCATCCTTGTGGAAAGTTACAGCTTGGATGCCGATATGTTTAGAGCTCATTGGTTTTCCTCTGACAGCACATATACAGTATGGACAAAACAAAACATGTTAAGTGAAATGAAATCACCTTACCAAGAGGATAAGCTGGAAAGTATCACAAGACACCTTAAAAAAAATTAACATTGATATGATAATAATAATGATGATATTGGAAGCAACAACAAAAGAGGCCGAGACAACACGACGAACTGACAGTTACAAATCACTGAATCCACAAGAGGCAAAGTCCAAACAGAATAACAACAGAATGCTGCAAAAGAAGAAGAAGAAAAAAAAACAGACATATCATGTCCCTGTGGAGATATGGTGCCGAGATCAAAAATCCATTTCACTTCTGCCTGCAGCTGCATCTAGTTTCCACCCTTAGTAGGAGGTTTTATCAACTGTATGGTCCAGAATCTTAATTCTGTGACCCGCTGTCCATACTGTAGGACATGTTTTACAGTGAGGGAGACGACACAGTCTTTCCTTTTTATTTATACTGCTCTTATGATCAGAGTCCACTGAGTTTTACACTGTGTTTTACTCATATATATATATATATATATAAACTGCAGTTTGGGACAAGGGCGTTGAACAGCATAAACAAGCCCTCAGGGGGGGAAGGAGGAGGTGCTGGAAGTGATGGAAGATGGGACTTAAGAAAACTCCTTGAGTTTATGGGACAGAGCACGGAGAGCGTCCACATGAGGGAGGAAGAACAGTGCAGGGGCATTAATGTCAAATTAGTGTGAGGGGGAAACAAACTGCAGGAGATGACAGAGAACTCCTCTACAGCACAGACAAGAAGCTGCTTCTATAGCTCTGTGTGATGAAGGACTCACTTACCAGTCTCAAATAGGCACCGGTTTCCTGTACTGGGCCGGGTCCAGCTACAGGTTTGAGCGAATTTGAGCTGATCTCAATTAGAATCCGTGTCTATTTCTATTTTCTGCAAGTTCTTGTAAATGTACAAAACCTCTTAAACCCACGATCGCCTGTTCGAGCAGTTTCTAAGCTGCTTAATTCATGCTAGAGTTCTCAACGGGCCTGAGAATTAAGACCTGACCCGATCTGACCCGCTGCGGCCAAACTCACGAGCATGTTCTCGTCTGAAACTCAGCCAAAAAAAAGGAACATATCTATGCAGTCTATAGCCGGAGCACACATTTATTTAGAAGAAGTTTAATCGATGCCGATTAAACTTATAAATGAATGCTGCTGTGGATCCTTCTATTCTTACTCTTTTAAACAGTAAGAACGATTTGAGGTGATTTTCCATGTTTGCTGAGCATAAGATTTGTTCAAAATTAAATAAAAGCCCGTATAGATGCCTGTCTCAAATATACGCTGGGTCAGTTCAAGTAAATAAAAGCCTGGGCTCCCATTTGAGAATTTACGTTAGATTCATCCGTCAACACTTGGCTTCTCCACCTCCTCCGTAAAAAAGCATGGCTGCCTGCCTGTCACATGTTAGGAGTTTGACGCCGGAGGCAGAGCACCAAGGTTTTAAACATCATACTGTATAAATAATAAGTCTCATATCTTCACCTGACTGCAGCATCTTTGATCTCATCTGCTCCATGTTAGCTTTTGTTTCATAGACAACAGGCACCTTTAAAAAAAAAAAAAAAAAAAAAAAGCTTCAATATTTTTTTGAAACTGGTGACCTTTCTGCCACCTCTGTCTCTCTCTCTACGCCTGTTGGTGCATATTCAACATGGATGCACATGGGCTTATGTTATCAGTGTAATAGGCCTACAACAGGATCCCTGTTTACGACATGATATCAACACATGCTGAACACCCTAAGTGCCCCTAAGGCAGTGTGTGAGGCTACCCACTGAGCAAGCAACGTCCATGGACGTCCAATACAGGTTGAAATCACGTCGGCCCGTCCAGGCCATGATCTGGACGTTTATATGACAGCCAGAATTAGTTGATATATGACATTGAGACTATACGTCCCATCTGGCCCGGTTCTGAACGTCTATACACAACCAAAATGAGTCGCAAATAGACATCCTGCTAGGCCTTGATCTGGACGTCAATATGACAGCCAGAATTAGTTGATATATGACATTGAGACTATACGTCCAGCCTGGCCCGGTTCTGGATGTCTATAGACAACCAAAATGAGTCGCAAATAGACGTTCTGCTAGGCCTTGATCTGAACGTCAACATGACAGCCAGAATTAGTTGATATATGACACTGAGACTATATGTCAAGTCTGGCCCTGTTGGGGACGTCTATAGACAACCAAAATGAGTTGCAAATAGACGTTCTGCTAGGCCTTGATCTGAACGTCAATACGACATCCAGAATGAGTTGATATATGACATTGAGACTATACGTCCAGCCTGGCCCGGTTCTGGACGTCTATAGACAACCAAAATTAGTTGCAAATAGACGTTCTGATAGGCCTTGATCTGAACGTTAACATGACAGCCAGAATTAGTTGATATATGACATTGAGACAATACGTCCAGCCTGGCCCGGTTCTGGATGTCTATAGACAACCGAAATGAGTTGCAAATAGACGTTCTGCTAGGCCTTGATCTGAACGTCTATGACAGCCAGAATTAGTTGATATATGACATGGAGAATATATGTCCAGCCTGGCCCGGCTCTGGACGTCTAAGCAAAATGAGTTACAAATAGATATTCTTCTAGGCCTTGATCTGGACGTCAATATGACAGCCAGAATTAGTTGATATATGACATTGAGACTATACGTCCAGCCTGACCCGGTCCTGGACGTCAATAGACAACCAAAAGGAGTTACAAATGATGTTCTGCTAAAAGATTATTTATAATTACTTGTATAACTCTAATGTTTATGAAGTAAATTTAGTGTTTTTGAAAGTGTGCAAAGGCCAATGAAATTACAGGAATGTCCTGTAAGGATTATGGTGGATTTCATTTATTTGAAAGGGAGAAAAACCAGCACTCTGAATATAAGATCCTTTGGTGATCTTTAATGTAGGACAGGCAGGTAGACGTTTCGACCGTAGTCTTTTTCAATGTGAAAAAAAATGTGATTTCATTTATTTCCCATTTTGTAAATGAAACATTACTATCTTTCTCTGTTTTATTCAAGCACATGAAAGTATATCTGTATAAATGTGGAGCTTATACCAAGGTAATCTCTGTTTACAGTTCATGGTTTTTGTGCACTTTAATATTTAAATTTTTCTAATTCTGGATGTAAATATAGGAAACTTTTTTTGCATTGCTGCCAATTCACCGACAGAGTTGCCTTGGGTGCTAGCCCCAGGGCAGCTTGTATATCAGTAAAACGAATATACTGTATGGACAAGGGTCCTCAATTCAATAAAAGTGCATGGCAGATCCCTGGTAGAACATGGAAGCAAGAATCAGGTTTGAAGCTTGACCCAGCTGTGGCTGATGTTGTCTTCATTTCTACATGTGTGAACCAGTGTGAGCCCAGAACTTCATAATACATCATTCAAAATATTCAATCAAAAAACATGCAGTGCCGCATCTTTGTCTCTTGTCTCTACCTCTGGTGCTCTTCATTGTCAGAAACACTTAATTCAAAATGTATTCAATAAATTAATGAAAAATACAATGTTTCACTTATTTAATTTAATTCATGTATTTAAAAAGGACAATGTACATAACATCAGCTCTTTTCTCTTTTGATCATGAAGGAATCAATGAATGATATTAACTAAATGCACACATTTATTGGTTTTAAGCACATATAAAAAAACGTTTAAGTATTTTCCCCCCCTATTACTATGTAACCATAGTAAACAACACCCATTGGCTGTCTCAACCTGAGCATTTGACCGTGATTGGTTAGTTTGACTGTCATCACAGCGCGGCCAATGGGCGCGCCTTTCCGTCAAATTTGAAAATACGCGCTACTGCAGCTGGGAAATGGTAACCGCGACAATGCGCATCACCGTCATGTGGATTTTTTTATGCCATGGATAAACGGATAAAGGCATGGACAAACCGTCGGGCGGGACCTGGTCCAGACCAAGTGAATTTAAATTCTTCAAAAAAAGAACAGGTAAGATAATATTCCTCTGTTATTATTGTGACGTTTGTTTGTGTGCCATCGGTTTCAGTAGCTCCGTGTGTGAGTGTGTGCGTGCGTGTGTGTGTGTGTCTGTGTTTGTGTGTGCCTTTGTGTGTGTGTGTGTCTGCGGGCGGGGTAACGGACGTGGAACGCCGATTGTAATTGCGACCGTGGCAGTATTTTTTTCCTGCATCTTACTAAGGTGAGGACGATATTGCAACCAGTGCAGCTTCATTAACGTGTGTGTTGAGATGAAAAATTACCTGCCATTAGCACATGAGCTATACTAACAGTTTCACAATGTATTAAGTAGCGAATTTCAGTGTATGTTGCTACCAGGTCTGAAGTCTGCAGGTAAATGAATAGAGTCGGTGAATAACAGAAAAGTGACTGTCATATACTTGTACAGTTACAGAGGATGAGGAGAGGAGCAGCAGAACAGCAGATGTTTCCTGCACAACCTTCACTTCATCTGGACTGAGTTGTTTCCAGTCTGCTGCTCATGGTCCCCTCGGACTGGTAAGTAATTGTCTAACTAATACTAATAATAGGCTATTACTAAAGGGACAGTTCACCCAAAATTCAAATTTCACTCCATCTACTCACCCTCATGTCAAGAGCTGTGAGAATTTTCAGAGTCCTTCGTTCCTTCTCTGAGTTACAGGGGGGTCCGCAAAAAATGAAATAAGTCTATATTTTAAGCTTGTTTGTAGCGGAAGCTCCCAGTGTCTCAGTTCACTGCTCTTCCACTGACCGGCGGAAAAATTTCTCACGTGGGGGCTTCAATACAAGAGGGACATTACAGACGAGCAGTAT
The DNA here is from genome assembly GCF_905171665.1 of Trachurus trachurus. Taxonomy (NCBI): domain Eukaryota; kingdom Metazoa; phylum Chordata; class Actinopteri; order Carangiformes; family Carangidae; genus Trachurus; species Trachurus trachurus. The sequence goes on along the minus strand of NC_139893.1, from coordinate 5,451,066 downwards.
GGAGGTATTTGGATGTTTTTTGGTGTGTCTCTTTGGACGAAAAAAGTTGGTTGACAACCATTATATGGACAAATACTGCTGCAATACAATACCCCCCCCCGGTAACTCAGAGAAGGAGCAGAGGACTCTGAAAATTCCCACAGCTCTTAGTCAACATGAGGGTGAGTAGATAATGAGGGAAATTTGAATTTTGGGCGAACTATCCCTATAATTCTAAACTGGAAACAACCTCTTTTTTCCTGGCCATTGAAGAAAACAACATTAACTGATATGAGATGGAGTAGCATTAAATTCTACTAGGCACAACCTTCATCTCTTTCCAGTCTGCTGAGATCAAGAACTGCGCGGCAAGATGGTGTGATGCTGTTTTGGGGACTTCAAAATATCAACAACTTCACTTTATGTCTTACTTCAGCCTGGTAGGTAGTGCTCTTCATTCACATAATTCCACCTGATACGAAGAGATGTCCTCATTGGTTTTGTGTTTAGGTTCACATGAGGTTTCTAAATTTCCCTGTAGGGACCAATAAAATATCTATATCTGTTTATGTAAACACTGATGTGTGCAGGGTAGATCACCGTTCAAGAACCTCCCCACATGACAAATATCCCAAAGTACTAGATGTGAAATATGACTGAATATTCTTTATGTCCAACTGTATTTTACACAGCCAAGGACCCACAGCAGTGCTTCACCTGTGAGATCATCATGCTGGAGAACCACAAGAGAGCAAAAGATGATGGGGAGTTCAGCACACAAACAGGTAGGAAAACAGACCAAGATCTACACCAAATGCAGTTTTGTTTCTAAATTTTTTCATACAGTAAAACCTATTTCAGATTAATTCAGTTTTATTTGTATAGCACCTCCCCCTACATAAGTAATGAACAAACTAGGAATTAAACACAAACACAGATACACACACATTGAGATGAAACAGCTAACGCTTTCAATACAGTTACAGATTACCGTATTACTGTTTAAATTTTAATCATCACATCTCTGATGAATGTGTGTTATGTTCAAGTCAAAACTAGATGGAAGGCGACAGCCCTGCTCTATAGAATTTTCCTTCCAACACTTTTTTACACCCAAGATAGTGACTATGGCCCCCCCTCATTTATCAAACTTGTGTAGGATCTGATGAAGAACAGTCAGCATATACCAGGTGTCAGGGGTTCAACTCCTCTCACTGGAGGAAATTTCTCTGGCGTCTCTGTTCTATTCTGATTTGTACTGTTCTGACAATAATAGTCATTGATGAGCATCTATCTGCCAGACCACGCATTGTTTGTAATTCACCTCAGTTGCTCAAAATAAGTGGAATTCAATTTCCAACAAGTGCAGTGTAGCTGTTGTGCCCCGTCCACTAACATTTAAGAAAATAGAGAGGTCCTGAGTTTGGTTTTAAAAGAACACAGTAATGGAGAAAGTCATAAAATTAGTAGGTAAACTGTTTTAGGTGGATAAATATTAAAAGCCATCTTTACTTGCAGAGTTGGAGATTTCCAACTGGCAGTCTGCTGGGGTTTTAAACTGTCTTTGATGTACTGTGTAGCCAGACCAGGAGCTGCTTTGTTGACCAAGAGTAGGTTTTTTGAATTGAAAACGACATGTAGCATGTTGATGTTACTGGTATTGAGTCTGGACTCCAGGTATTCACAGATCTGGGGTCTGTTTCACAAAGCAGGTTTAGTGAAAACTCTTGAGTCTGTTAACCCTGAAATGAGGCAAACTCTGGGTTTTCCGTTTCAGAAAGGGAGGTAACTCAAACCAGGTAAGGAGGAGTAACTCCAGCCCGTTTCACAAAGAGAGGTAACTGAAACTCAGAGTCAGTTACTATGGCAACCTCCAACGCACACGTGAACCTAACCTGGTTGGGAGCAGGTTTTCTCCAACTAACCCTGAGTTTCTCCTTTTTATCTGAAGCTGCAGACTGAAAGCAGCGGCTGACAGGACGTGATGTTTTATTCTCCATGAGGATTTGTTTGATCGTTCCGGTTGTTCTGCACCCTCAGTTTATCTGAACAACCCTCACATGACACCACACAGACACTTCTCTCTCTCTTAATTTTTTTTTTGTAGTGTGTGTGTTCACTCCACTGTGAGAAGTGGGAGGGGTGAGGCTTTTTTTTGCTGGTTACCATGGTGAATCCTGTTATCTTTGTTCCATTGATGAGGGCTTTTCATCTCCCCGTAACTCAGGGTCAAGTTACTCAGAGTTGAATGAACTAACTGTTATCACCTGTTCTGAAACACAAAACTCTGAATTCTGAGTTTAGGATTAGACTCAGAGTTTGTTGAACCTGCTTTGTGAAATGCACCCCTGCTGTCTTTGTTTTTCCTTGTTCATATGAATTAAGTTTTCTGCCATCTAGTGGTTACTTTTTTCCACGCGAGTGTATGCGTTCTATCTTTCATCAGGTGTAAAGCACAACTTAAATAGCCTATCTTTGCTAGTTTGAGACTGGTGCAGTGTGGCACAACTTAGGTTGGACATTAGAATGCAGCAAAGGATGCCAGAGCATTATTTGTACGCATAATTTTAATATAAAAAACTAATTTTTTTTTCTCCCCTCTTCTCTTCCCTACATGCACCAAGGAGCCAGCTGAATACTAGCAATTGGAAGGTGGACGTCTCTTCATCTGCTTCATCTGCTGCATGACTTCTGGTATAGAATCATTGACCTCTGTGATGTTTTAATTTTACTCGTTATTACATTGCATTGTGTAATTGTTTTGAACAACTGTTTGTGAACAGTAGTTTGTTGTAAATTTAAAGCTGAATACATTACACAGGCAATGATGTTGTGTATTTTAATTAAAGCAGATATCAGTGGAATGTTTTTGTTAATATAAGTCCTAAATAGTCCTATTTTCCGTCAGCAATCACTTACATGAAGTATTTCAGCCTAAACACGAGTCTCTCCGTCACTCTGCTCTGCTGTAACCCGAGGAGAAAATTTTCCTTGTGGGATACAAGTGTTATCCAATGAGGAGAGAGAACGGCATGAAGGGCTGTGTGTGCAGCCAAGGGATGCGCGTGAATGTGGTGACGTAGCACGAGGACCAATTGATGCCTGACAAGGGCGGGGGCTGCTAACTCATGGTGCGTTCAAAGAAACTCGTACTTTGTGTTTTTCCTTCCTGTGAAGTCATACCAGTTCGATCTGGTACGAGTTCACGGGTCGGAAGTTACGAGTGGCCGTTATAGGGAACTTTCACAGACAACAGGACGGTAAAAACACGAGCTACGGGTTACCTGGAACGCTACCAAGTCGTAGTTGTGACTTGAAGCTGTAACTTACGGTTTCAAAAGCCTGCCTTGAACGCAGCATTAGCCGAAACGGCCGTGAAGCTGATATCTGCTTTAAGTTGAGCTGAAAGTCTTATTGACCTATCAAATGCATTTATATTCCTCCATTATATTATATTTATATTTTTGAGAAATGTAACAGTTTGATCTGAATCATTAAATAGTGCAGTAAGTATGTTTTATTGTAGTCATGTATTTGCATTTGAAATCTTTAAAGTAGCAGTTTTTCCTCCTGAAATAATGTCTTCTGGATGTTTAATAATTATGTCTTGAAAACGTTTTCTTTTTGTCGATGTTTGTGTGTCGATGTGTTTGATTTGTTTATAATTTCCTCCTGTGTTGTACACAAAAGGAGATGCCTTTGTTGCGTTTTTTGCTTTATATTTTATTATTATTTTATAATAATAAAAATAATTTAAAAAAAATAAAGCGTATTTTAATGACGTCCATATAACATCCAAGATAACACATCTACACAACGTCTAGAAAAGACATAATAAAAACGTTCATTCTGGCTCCTTAAATGACGTCTTCTGGAAGTTTGATAATTACCCACTGAGCATTAGACGTCTATTAGACGTCTAGTCTAAGTTTAGACCAACATTCGCCCGTCTATAATCGGTCTATATTTTAGCCCAAATCTAGACGATAGAATTTAATCCATTAATCATTAAATATTAAATAAAAAAACAACTGTAAGTTGTATAAATGATGGCCAAATGTTGGATTAATACATTTTTAACAGTCATTTATCAATGTACAGTGTAGTTTAGATTTAGACTCGATTTAGACGTCTAAATCAGGACCTCATATCAACGTCTATTTATAGACCAAATCTAGATGATTGCACTAAATGATGAATACTGTCCAAAAAGTAACTGTAAATTGTATTAATGATGACCAAATGTTGGATTAAAACATTTATAACAGTCATTGATCAAAGTGCAGTGTAGTTTAGATTTAGACTCGATTTAGACGTCTAAATCAAGACCTCATTTAAACGTCTATTTTTAGACCAAATCTAGACAATTGAATTGTATAATGAATACTGACCAAAGAAAACAACTGTAAATTGTATAAATGATGGCCAAATGCTGGATTAAAACATTTTTAACAGTCATTGATCAATGTACAGTGTAGTTTAGATTTAGACTCGATTTAGACGTCTAAATCAAGACCTCATATCAACGTCTATTTTTAGACCAAATCTAGACGATTGCATTAAATGATGAATACCGTCCAAAAAGTAACTGTAACTTGTATAAATGATGGCCAAATGTTGGATTAAAACATTTACAGCAGTCATTGATCAATGTACAGTGTAGTTTAGATTTAGACTCGATTTAGACGTCTAAATCAAGACCTCATATCAACGTCTATTTTTAGACCAAATCTAGACGATTGAATTAAATACATTAAATAATTAATACTGACCAAAGAAATAACTGTAAGTTGCACAATGGTGTACAGATATTGTACTAAAATCATCTGAATGACCATTGATCAATATACAGTGAAGTTTAGATTTAGCCTTGATTTAGACGTTTAATCAGCATCTAGATTTAGACCAGGTTTAAACTATTAAGTTACCTTTATTTTTTTTTATGTTGTTTATGTTATGTTTACATCTTATGCTTTCTTTTTTAAGCATAAGATTATGCCAACCATGTTTAGAAATATTTAGATATCACTATTAACCTATAGCCTATAGATATAGGCAGTTTGCAATTAAGTTTATTGAGCATTAATGCAAATAATTCCTTTGAAAAAATAATTATTGGTGAACAGTAAAATAAAATGGCAATTTGCACTATAGGCGATCAGGACAGTAGGATATGGATATGGAGATACTGTCAGCAGATCCCTCTATGATCCCTCCCCTCCCCACTAGGAGGCAGCAACACGCTGGAAGTTGTCTTGTGGACCGGAAATCAGTTTCGGGAAGTTCAAAAACGACTTCTGGCCGTCTATGCTTCTAGCACTACACCACATCCATGCACGACACCGGTCGAGAGCGGAGAAGAGTGTGCGAAAAGAAGAAGAGCTTCATATAGGTGAGTGGTCAAGGTTACGTTATTGAAATGCTGCTTTTTCCTGCAATGTTTGTTCATTTAATTGTCATCAATCCGTTTGCAAAATGCCGACGATATGCTTGATATGCTAGCTATGGCTTGCCTGCCCTGCTAGCTCGCTAGCTATGGCTTACCTGCTAGTACAAGCATCATTGCAAAAACGATTTGTTTGTTTGTGAAATATGGCATGCTCAGCCAAAAGTAAGGTTTAAATGAGACGTTACACAGTAGCACATACAATAGCAGATTTTCTTGAGTCATATGATGCATAATACTTACTACCTGAAAATATAAGCCCAAAATTGATTAAAATATAGCTAGCAGCACTATTTCCAGTGTCTATTTGATTTCATAAACTCCCAGTTACAGACTTGTAAGGGTCACATTTTCCTTACCTAAAGGAACAGAGTCCCTGAATTCAACTTTGAAAAGCGTTTCCTTAAGTAATTCCATGTTTTTCACAATGTTGATAATTTGTAATATCATACAGATTGCAAAACTGTCTCATATTGGAGGAAAGGATTTGAAGACCTGCACGAACAAAATCATGGACAGGTATGATTACACATAGAAGTTTAATATCTGTAGAACAGACAACATAATAGTGGGTGGTTACAAGTTACAAGTTATATAAGTTTACTGTTAACAATTGTCTTCGTTTTTTATCTGTTGCAGACTCTTCATGAACAGCATCATGACACAATTTAATATGTTGGAGGTGGGAAGCAAAAGAAGAGGGCCTTCACACAAACTGCCTTCTACTCTGTGGTCACAGGTAAATAGAAAACTGTCTGCTAGTTATTTGGAAATTGCTTCATGTTAAACATGTGTGACTGACATGACATTTAACAAACAACAATTTGTCTGGACTGTACTAGGTAATCTCTGTAATACTGACAATTATGAAACTTAATTGGTGTTGTTTCATGAAAGGGAACCATAATACAGTTATAGTCAGGCTTTATTTATTAATTTATTAATCTTCACAGACTTACTGCGCAGTGCAAGTTTTGTCCAGCGCAGTGCAGCACGCGCTTGGTTTGCAGTTTGGTAGACAGAGGTTTGCAGAGATGGGTGTGGCGGCGCAGCAGGGGGAGGAGTCACATTCAGCTTGGCGCAGTGACAGTTTCGTGCCAAAGAGCAACGCCGACGGTGCGCTGAATGCTTGCCAACTAAAACCAGGTCTACTCTCAGCGCAAGGCAGTGCAGTGGTAGTTTGGCTGACAGGCGCAGAGTGCACACGTCACCAAGACCTCACAGGCAGGTTTCCACAGATTCAGGCACATTTTAATGCAATTGCAATTGTCACTATTCAATGCAATCATCTTAATCAGCACATACATCTATATCTATATAGATTGTCCCGTCACATCTGATGTCAGATCAAAGGCGGTTGGCATGTGTAATGGAACTCAACCTGCCTGATTTAACACAGATTAAAACGTGATGCAAAATAACAAGTTAACATCTCTCTCAGCCAACCACAAACAGCATCAGAGAGTGAATATATATTCGGCATTGCACAAAGTAAATAGCAAACAGTGTAGTGTCCGTGGGGCAAATGCAGAATTTGTCTATGTTATGATCCAAGCCGGCCCGGCGCTTGCTGCGTTTAATTGCACTCGGAACGCGGAAAACCAAACTCCGAATCGCAAAAATTCAATAGAAAATTGTAATGTAGCAGTGTTAGGCTGCTTACAGTCACTGAATCGCTCGGTAGAACACTTCTCTCCACGCCCCTGTGTCTTTCTTCAGCTGTCCTCTCAGCGTTATTAACGTGTTGACACAAAAATGATTTTAACGGCACATTAACGCGGGCCACTCTGTAGTTTTGGAAAACAGAGAGGCTGCTCCTCTCCAGACATGTGTATGCGTCTGTGTGTGTGTGAGTTACTACAGTTACGGCGACGCTCCCGTCCCCCGGATATTTCTGCAGTTGGATTTACATGATCTGGTCTGAGACATGAAACTCATGGACTGAGGAGTCGTCCACTGCGGTCTGCACGTACTCCATCGTGCATTTGTAGGAGGAAGTTGTAGCTGTTGTTGTGGTTGTGCGCGACGTAGAGCTGCCGTGTCGACTAGGGAGTTTTTTTTTTCCTTTCCCCAATCGCACGGTGAGGGAGGGGAGGGGGGGGGGGGGTGCATATTTTTTCTCCTCATGTCCTACACTAGAGAACTTGTTCTTCTTATCACCAAACGAGGCTGCTCTCTCTCTGACAACTGATTGCACTTGTTTATATCTGATATGCTCCGCCACTGGCTCCATCTAGTGGCCGTGGATTTGCGTTAATGCTCCTTTAAATATAGGATACTAGCGTCTTTATTAGTGGGAAAAGGGTGTGTTTTTTGTTGGTTTGTTTTTTCACACATGGTCAACGCAGGGCAAATCTGATTAACAATAACCTCCTCCCAGACTACTTCTGCTCAGTCCGTGGAGGTCTGTACGTGTTGCCATGTATTTGGCCACTGTGAGCCTGGTTTATGAAACTAGAGCCCAAAGTCTCAAATGGGTGGTGACCAATGCCCATTGAGTCAAGTCCTTTGAAACCATGTACCTTTTGTTATTGGATAGTATCTCTGTGACATCACGTAAAACAATAGGCAACCACACTTGCAATTTCTCTTCATTTATTTTATTGCTTTGTTTGCAGAAGCTGTACGAAAGTCCTTTAAGGATGCCACAGATGACCTCATTGCCTCAGCAACGGGGCTACATTTTAAGCAGGCCCCAGCTCGCAGCGGTGGACGGGGCTACAAGAGTGTGTAGTTGTTTGTCTTTTTGTTCACAGTTGAAGGGTGTTCTTTTCAAATTTCTAATGTTTTTAACCCTCCTGTTCTGTTCTGACTCAAATTGACCCAATCTGTTCACTTCCTCCATCCTTGGTTCTTTCCTTCCTTCCCTTCATCCTTCCTTCTTCCTTCTTCTTGATCCACTTGTTCCCTCCCTCCATGTTTTGTATTTTCTGTTTTGTAAAGGAATTAAAAATATTTATATTGCACTTTCATATGTTTGTGATGGTTGGAATTTGTTTTAAAAATGTGGGTTGATTGAGATTACAGTAGGATAGTTTGGTTAATGTTCCCATCAAGAGATATATTTATATCCAGTGGTAAAATAAGCATGACATTAGTGTTACTGAAACCTATTTAAAAGACCAAAAAAACACATAATGTGAATAGATTGTCATAACATACTGCAACTACATCAAGGTAAGGATCACAGGTTAAATTTGGTCATGATGCATTTTGACAACTTTAATGTCCTTTTTAATATAGGGTTCTTGTTAATAATTTGATAGATTGTAATTACATGACTTAAATATCTAGATTTATTAGAATATCCATATAATAGTATGTTTAATTGATGTCTAGATTTTGTAATGGGCTTTAAATATGGTATAAAAGTAAACGTCTAAAATTAGTCTATAAATAGACGTTCATTAGCAGTTATTTAAACGTATAAGATTAGACGAGATGTATACATTTGGTATAAAAATAGACGTCTGGCAAACGTCTAAATTTAGACGTCTAAAAATAGACGTATATTAGCGGTTATTTAAACGTCTAAGATTAGACGAGACGTATACATTTGGTATAAAAATAGACGTCTGGCAAACGTCTAAATTTAGACGTCTATAAATAGACGTCTATTAGCGGTTATTTAAACGTCTATGATTAGACAAGATGTCTAGACGTAGTCGTCTTTTAGACGTCTATTAGACGGCTGGTATAAACTTAGACGTCTAAAAAACTTTCACTTTTATACCAGTGGTAGACCGATTTTAGCCTAGACGTCTAGGGACCATTTAGACGTCTATTAGACGTCTTTTAGACCGGAAAATGCTCGGTGGGTACATCCTGACAACGTATTTTAATGACGTCTACATAACATCAACAATAAAACGTATATCCAACGTTCAGAAAAGACGTAATAAAAACCTTCATTCTGACTCCTCTGAAGACGTCTTCTGGATGTTCAATAATTATGTCCTGAAAACGTATTTTAATGACGTCTATATGACATCTAAAATACACATCTATTAAACGTCTAGAAAAGACGTAATAAAAACTTTAATTCTGGCTCCTCTGAAGAAGTCTTCTGGACGTTCAATAATTACTTCCCGAAAACGTATTTTAATGACGTCTAAATGACATCCACAATAAAACGTATATTCAACGTCCAGAAAAGACGTAATAAAAACTTTCATTCTGGCTCCTCTGAAGAAGTCTTCTGGACGTTCAATAATTACGTCCCGAAAACGTATTTTAATGACGTCTATATGACATCTAAAATACACATCTATTCAACGTCTAGAAAAGACGTAATAAAAACTTTCATTCTGGCTCCTCTGAAGACGTCTTCTGGACGTTCGGAAAACACGTCTTTTCGACGTATTTTGGACCACTTTTTGCTCACTGGGTATTGGGTTGCATCGTAATTATATACAAGTGGAGGTTCATGTTTTTGTATGCCCCCCTCTCAATGATCTGTGATTAAAGCACATTCACTAGTGTTTTGGGTTTTTTTGGAACGCAAGATACTTTTCAGAGAATGAAAGAAAAACTCTGGCTTCACCATGTAATTTTGGGGGCACTTTGGGCTCCTAATACGGATAAAGACATCTCGCTTTAAACTTGCATGGCTGAAGGGCTAAATGGGCAAAAAGAGAGAGAAAGTTTTTTTTGTGGTTCAGTGAAAAGGACTTAATAGAAGGAAAAAGTGAGCTGAGTCAATTTCTTTGCTACCTTGCATTGGTTTAATGAGGGATTCCAAGAGTGTACATGAAAACTGGCATTAGGCTTGGATAAAGTGGATAAATGCCATGTATGCTCTTTGATCTGCTTCTCTTCCATAATTTTATGGACAACTGGCACACTGTAAAAATATAGGGCTCAGGTCTTCTCTTGGCATCACATGTTTAATTCTCACACTGGTGAGATGCAGGTTTGCAACAGCAAACAGCAGCCTTTTAATGTCTGATTATAACATATTTAATGATAATTAAACATCCAGGAGCTTGTTCTTTTAGACACGTGCCAATATGGAGGTATTAATCAAATAAATACCATAACAGATGAAGAATAGAATAATATATTATGCATAATCATCATTTCCTGGGTTAAGACTGGACTTGTGTTGTGTTTTTTCAGATCCCACTGCTGCATTAGAGATGATCACACGCTCAGAAACGTAGAGTAGATAGATATAAATGATTAGAGAAGACAGTTTTTTTGGGGGTGGGTGGATTATTTTTGGTGAAACATTACACACAGACACACAGATATCCAAAGTAGGAATCGCTGTGAGTGTTTGCCAGCAGGTTGCATTGATCGGTCCATGGCCTAAGTTCAAATATTATGCATTCTCTAGCCAGAGGACATATTTCTAATGAATAACACATATCCTATAACTGGAGGAAGAGCATAACACAGAGATCCAACAGGAAGCACGCCATTGACTTGCTGTGCAGTGCAACTCAAAAAAAAAAGAAAGAAAAGAAAACAGCGGAAAAGCTTCTGGGCAGTTTTTGATCAAAGCAGCAAAGACTTATGTATCTACAGTCTAAATCTGCACTGCAATAATTTATTACCAGTTTAGCCAGTTCATTTTTAATCAATTCAGTGAGCGTGGTGCTTGTTGTGCACAATCGCTGACTATTGTCCATTTCACACAGTATGATGTTCGACAAATTCTCTGTAACTGAGACGGACAGAGAAACAGAAGGATTCATGAGCTATCTGCTCTAAATATCACTGAGACTGAGGGTGTGAGGCTGTAAGCACCAGTCCACTGGTGTTATCACAAGGTGTCCCATCGGCCATTTACTGATGATTCACTGCATTAGACAACCCTAACACCACCTTGAATTTAGGACTTATGCAAGTGTGTGCGCGTGTTACATTACAGAAGTTATAATTGCTGTGACTGTCATAAAGAAAATCCATATTCAGCTGTACTGTGGTGTGAATCTATTTAAATTAAAAGACAAGACACCTCTAAACCCTTTCTTTCTTTTGTGGTTTTGTTAAATTATCACTGGGACGTAATATATACAAGTGTAGGAAGATTATGAAGGTATGTGATATATTTCTTTTGTTCCACAATATCTTTATTTGAGTTTTAACCGGCAAAAAATGTCGACATTCATGCAATGTATCACACATAGGTTTGCTGCATTATTACAATGGAAGCACAAGACAAAACAAACACAAAGAACACCAGCCAACATGCTTTTTCTGTTATTTAAACAAATGGTAGACAGACACCACAAAGTGGAGTCTTGTTAAATGGCATAATGAAAAATTATATTTTATTTGGGGAAAAAATAGAAAAGAAAGAAAGAAAGAACCACACTCTTGGAGACTGCTACTGTACAATCATATCAATAGGTCATTGTTTGTTAAATCTATGTCCTTAAGATATTCAATCAAGAGTCTCCATTATGTTCAAATAAATGCTGTTTGGCCTTCAGTATGAAAGTTATCCTTTCTATAGGCTCGATAACATCTGTCTTAACCATTGAGTGGTGTTTGGTTCATGAGTCCTTTTCCATAATAATGCAATACATTTTTTGGCATTGAGCGAGCTAAAGTCTATGAATGCCTGTTCATATTTATTGTTGTTGTGTTTCTCTGGCTAAAAACCCAACAGGAAAAAAAAACCTAGGGTCAAGGATAGTGTGTTTTAAATTTATCTCTTCAATTATAACTCTTACTGTTCCTCTTCCCAGAACATGTTAAAGCAGAAGTAAGCGATATTTTTGTGTTAATATAAGTCTTAAATAGTTATATCTTCCGACGGGAATCACTTACATGGAGTGTTTGGGTCGAAACACGGGTCTGTCAGTCACTCTGCTCTGCTCTGAGCCGAGGAGAAAACTTTTCTTGTATCCTACAAGTTTTATCCAATGAGGAGAGAGAACGGCATGAAGGGCTGTGTGTGCAGCCAAGGGATGCGCGTGAATGTGGTGACGTAGGGACGAGGACCAATAGATCCATGGCGGGGGCGGGGGCTGCTAACTCCATCGGCTGACAAGAAGTTATGGTGCGTTCAAGGCAAACCCGTAACTCGTGTTTTTTCGACCTGTGAACTCGTACCAGTTCGATCTGGTACGAGTTCACGGGTCGGAAAAACACGAGTGGCCATTATAGTGACTTTCACAGGCAACAGGTCGGAAAAACACAAGTTACGGGTTGCCTGGAACGCTACAGATGTTACTGGTTCAAAATTGCGGACTTCACGCGTGGTCCACGCGAGACGGCACAAGACTCAGGAATTTTTTTTCTTTGGCGAGACAAGAGGTTTTAATGAAAAGCCTCAATGTGCCAAAACAACCACCAGGTGGCATCTGTGAGAACGGAGGACGACAGGCGGATGACTCAGTGATCTGTGCAGTAATCCACAGCTTAAACTCTAGGCTATTAAACTAGAACTAACTACTGTATACCCTGCCTAAATCACATAAACTATTGTAATATGATAAAGCCTGTCTTGCTTTATGACTTGATGATTATGTATCACAAATTATGAAGGATCATCTGCGCAAGGCAAAGATGATAGCATCAACAAAACACGTCGTAACACACGCGGCTGTATGGGACAGGCTTTTATTTAATTTAGCACTCACTTTAAGTTAAACACTTTTTAATTCATAAAAACTGCTCGGCAGCGAGAAACGGACGCGTTTCGGCAATCAGCCGTCCTCAGCGTTTTTTGACTTTGAATTTTTTTGGACTGGCACCCGATTCACCCGTTCATACCTTGAGTTGAGCACGCCAGGTTTGCTGATTTTATTTAATTCAGAACAAACCGCTTAGCAAAAATGGAAAATATAGTCTATAATAATTAATTGATCTGTTGTTTGGCCACTGTTTGAAAATAACCCGAATTATGAGCAAATAATCTGATCCAGAGCAGCAGTCATAATCAGACTTCTTCTAAATAAACCTAAACATTCATTCTTTTTTCTCTTCTTCTTCACAGGAGAAAATGAGGTGCGCTGCGCTCACGGACGCGTTGATGTTTTGTGATTTATCTGCTGCCTTGACTCTGCCCTTTATAGCCTACATGTGCGTTCAGATTAACAATAAGACAAGCCATGGTTGAGTTTATTGAGTTAATAATCAGCATCTTAGTACCTCTGATCCGGAGCGATAGTGTTATGAAAATCGCTACAGTTGAACTGGTCTGGTTTTTAGCTGCTCAATCTCATTGTTTCAAAGAAAAGGGATTGATTTTTATAACGAAATGAAACGAAAACAATATTATATTGATACATTGTTGTAAAAAAAAAAATCCAAAAGAAACGAAAATGAACTAAAGAAAATAACTTTCACACACACATTAAAACAGTGCGATTGGTTGAAAGCTGATAATTAGCCATGTGCTTATAAGCTGATTGGCCGAAACCAAGAACAAAGCCGCGTGAATGGCCAATCGCCATACGGCCGACATGTAAATCAGCTGTTTCGATGGGCGTTATATGAATAGAGATGTTAATGTGGTACTTTGCACATAGGCTACTTTCTGTAACTGGAAGAAAAACAGCCAGCTGGAAGAATGTGTTGCCTAAATCTTTTACTGTGTGGGAGATCTCCACCAACGTAGCCGGGGAGAAAGCAAGTGGGACCGTTCTGCCCAGTCTCTGAGCAGCGCACGTTTCACAGATAATATGACCTAACAACAGATGAATTCGTACATAAACAGGTCCTAAATTATGAAATGTCATAGTTTTGAAGTTTAGAGGCAAAACAGGTTTTATTGTCAGTAGTCGCTGCAGGGACGATTGATAGGCTACAGCTGTTTCAAATGTCCCTCACGCCACCGTGCGTAGTGATTGTGGTCACACTGCGCGATCAATATCTGTATATAAATCACCAAATTAATAGCCTAACTGTTTTGCAATGAACAACAACCGATTTGAATGAACAACATGTATTTTTAATAAACACCACATATTTTTAATGTTCGTGTTTATGACGTGAATCAACAGATATTCAGCAAAGTGAGGGGAAAATGCCGAGGGAAAAATGACAATATGTTCAACTGTGTATCCATAAACATGACTTAGGGCAGGGAAATAAGTAAATTAAATGAAAATGCAGTTGTCCAACAACTCGTACAAAAGAAGAAAGGCGAGTTTAATCGAAATGCGGATCTTGACAATTGCGCACGGGACAAAAATATTTATTTGACCTATTTATATTGTGAGAAATTATGTGACATTTTGGCAATAACGAGTACACTAGTATGTTGTCCGATATGCTGCATAAAAACGAGAGTAATGTCAGTAGTTTCTGTTTAAAACATGCTGTTTCAACCGTCCCTCCTCTGTGTCTCAAACGACCCGCATAGGTGGGGCGTTTGAGACAAATGTCAACTTACGTTCAAAGTTATAAAACAGCGCGATCATCCAACATATGTGTTAAATTACACTTGTAACTAAGAAAATACACATGTGAGTTGTTGATCACATGATAAAAATGTTTGTGTACATAACGTCATCTTTGAAAAAGACGTTTAAATGAAAAGTGTATCAATCGACCCGGCTCTCCCCTAGACTATATTTTCCATTTTTGCTAAGCGGTTTGTTCTGAATTAAATAAAAGCCTGTCCCATACAGCCGCGTGTGTTACGCCGTGTTTTGTTGATGCTATCATCTTTGCCTTGCGCAGATGATCCTTCATAATTAAAAATAAAAAGTCCAGGCCGGCTGCATGGCTGACGGTGTCACCACTCTCATTATCACTGGCTGTTTGTGTTGTCTGTCAAAAAATGGATGAATTAAACCTATAGACTTTGTATCGGCCGCGTCTTCTATCGAGGGAAAGTTATTTATCCTATGTTTTATCGCCCAGCCCCAAAGTGACACAGACCCGTTCATTCACAAGAAATCATCCAGCTGCACTCTCAAACAAGGTGCGGAGTGAGAAATCTGCGGCACTACTGCACAGTACTGTAGTTGGCTCATTTTAAAAACACATTTTGGAGATGACGAGACAGATGACCGAAAAAAGAGAGTGAGACGTGGGCTATAGTCTACTGTAGCTGCCGTCGTTACATTTTGTCATTGAAAAACGAGGCTACTATATTATTTACTGTCTGCAGCTAGTTCTCCTTTCATCCTCTTGTATTCTGTATCATGAACAGCGCCACTCCTAATCGCGGCTATCAGGCTGTCAGCATTGTCCCCAAAACGTCTGAGCAGTATTTAGTACGGTGCTGCCACCTAGAGGAAAACAGTTGTGGTGAAAAGTCACGCGATCACGCGATCCTGCAGTGCAGGAAAAACCCCGCAATTTTGAACCAGTAACATCTGTAAGTCGTAAATTGTGACTTGAAGCCGTAATTTACGGTTTCAAAAGCCTGCCTGGAACGCAGCATTAGCCAAAACGACCGGATCGCTTACTTCTGCTTTAATCATTCTACTCAGCCACATACAATGAAACACTGTTCCTCTATCTTCTGTACATTTTGTGCATGTGTGGTATATTTTTAGTCATATCTATTCAATTTCATCGGTGTCACATACGTCCGTATTAACCATTTGTACTGTACTGATTTAAGGTGTGTATGTATGGATAGAGTATGAGCTGTATGTGGCACTTAGTATTCTTGCAGCCACACTAATTTGTACTACAAAGCATCAGCTAATCACAGCAGCCCACTGATACTGTGATATCTTGCTTGCAGACGGCTGAAGGTAATAATCTTCAACAGATCTGTCCGTACGGTGAACACTGCTCTCAGGCACCTTCACTTCACAGAGTTCTTCTTCTTCTTCTTCTTCTTCTTCTTCATTGTTGAGCAAAGTGCTGCCAAGTAAACTGTTGAGCACAGATTTTCCTCTGATAGAGATCTCTTGCGAGAAAAAAAAGACGCGCCCACCCTCCCCCTTAAGAAATATAGGAATAAGGCAACAGAAGGAGGGAAGGTCCCACGGGAAGTGGAGAAGAAATATGGACAAATGAACATGTTACCCAGCATGGTCTCGGCCGTCTGCTGCGCTTCAACTCACACAAACTGTCCGACTTAAAGCGTTTCACTGAGTTTTTGGTGCATCTTGAAAAAAACCCACCTCTTTTCCTCAGGCGTATAAGCGGCACTGAGGAAAACACAGCACAGCCGTGAATAAATCTGTTACCTTTATCGAGAGTAGCTGTGAGACACACAAATGACTCATTAACTCCTTTAGGTCAGACACACAGTATACTGTAGGATATAGTGTATATATCACATGTTTCCCATAAAAACAATAGGGAGGGACATGTTGTGGATATTGATTGACATCTACAGTCACCAATAGTGTGAAATGTACCATCTGTGGAGGACTTTTCTCCTCCTCCACCTGTCGACCTCATAGAGTAGTCGGTGGAGGATGAAACGGAGGAAGATGATGATGATGTGGATTATGAAGATGTTTCTATGTGTTTGAGCCAAAAGCAGAAGGTACAGTAGCAGTGATGTGATAATACAGCGTCGGACAAAACGTAAACATTTAAGAAAATAATTTTAATTGGATGCAAAATTTGTCCAGGTGCAGGATGAGTTATCAAACGTCTAGTTTTTGTTTTACAGGAAGAGAAAATACATCTACTCAAACAATAACTTTCTCTTGGTTCATATCAAGAACAAATAACATGATACAGGATTAAAGCTGGGAAAATACATTTTTCATTTCATTAGGTCTTTAAAGGGACAACGAGGAGTTTCTATTCGGTTATAAAAAAAGTCTCACGTTAATGTGGATGAATCTCCGCTACCCACACTTGTTAATGGGCCCATTTTCGATAAATATATGGTTTTGTCTCTATGGTTATTTTGTTATTATTAGTGGTGGTGGAAATGCTGGTCGAGCCGACCAGCGTTTCTTTACTTTCGGTTTCGTGGCGAGTCATGAGAATAACGCAGCCAAATCGCCGTTTATGGTCGGAACTACGACGGTAACTGAACCTCTTTGAACATCTGACTTTAATTCTTGATGAATGAAAACATGAGTCTGTCTTGCGCCGGTCAAAGAATTTTACGGTGTGCGCAGAGGCTCATAAATGTAGTGTGAAAACACTTTGCTTTTTCAAAACTCCTCGTTGTCCCTTTAAAGGGGAACTATGCAAGTCTGCTCGCTTTTCCGCTGTTTTGGTTACGCTCCTCTCACCCATGTGCATTTGGTTACAACAAAGCTGGTGAGGTGGATAACGTTACATAACATATACCATGTTACCACATGTGTGTTTGTGTAGTCTTAACCGTCATAAACAAAAGATTACGGTTACGGAGCGTGTTTGTGTGGCGGTGTGCAGAGACGAGAGCCTTTTCAGCCGTGAGACGCCGGGTGAAGACAGAGAGCCTCCACTCTCACTCGTAACAAGTCACAAGTCATGTAGTTACTGGTCACAATTACTCTGTAGCATAGCCACGGGTGAAATGCTGCTTAGTTCCTCTTTAAATTATGGCCTCATAAGGACGCTGCTCATCCACTACCACCACCACCACCTGAACTGTCGGTGTCACTCTCTAAAAATGTTTTATCTTTTTGTTAAGTCTGACAAACTTGGAGCTGGATGTTTCTCCTCCCCCCGGTACCCTCTAATGGAGAGGAGTTCGCCGGCCAAAAAGATCCGGCGCCAAGTCGACGAGTCACATCAAAGATACTGACACTTGGCTACGACACACTTTTCTCATTCCTGCAGCAACTTATCATCATAGAAAGGGTGTGAATTTTTAAGACTCTGTCAGTTATCAGTGCAGAGATGCCAGATGTGGTGTCCTGAGATCATATAGAGACATTATGTAACCAATATTACTGTATAGTTCCTGTTTAATCACCATGCACTGCAGCTGTAGCCTCACACATCACTGAAGGACCACTGAGGGAGATGTAATGACGAGTAAGTCGGTTGATCTATTATTTTAATAAACCCTCGACAATCAGTGAGTGTGTGTGTTTGTCTGTGTGTGTATGTTTGTGTGTGTGTGTGGCTCTGATATAAGAAAAACTAACACCTCTGGATGGAAACGTTGCACATCACAGCAGCTGCAGTGATTTTGTGTCAAAAAGTCGGGGAATTAAAGTTGAGGCAGAGAACACAGTAGTCTTGTACGATGTCAAGTCAATTTTTCAGAAAGAACAGGCAGCCAAGGCAAAATTACACAAAGGCCAAATGCAGAACGCAGCTCCATCCACACACACACACACACACACACACACACACACACACACACACACACACACACACACACACACACACACTCAAACACACACACACACACACACACTCATATGGCCTCTGTATGTTTGTTGTTCTTCCCCAGTGATGTTGCAGAAATTAATATTGACCAAAAACCAGTGACCTTAAAAGAAAATGGCATTTTTCCTGCTTGGAAATATCAGCTCGGATACACACACACACACACACACACATACACACACACACACACATTCTGAGAGATACACTTATTTGTTTTGTTTTTTGGTTTGAGTTAGATAAACGTCACAACTGTGTGTTAAATGTGTAGCAGGAGTAAAAAGCTGCTTTGTTTAGTTTAGTTTAGTAGAAAGACCAGAGATGTATCAGAGGGATGAGGTGGGGGAGGGCGGGCACTGCAGCCTGTCTCTGCTCACAGATAACAAAATTCATCCACCACCTCTACAGCTTTTTTTTTTTTTTGTGCCAGACTATTTCTTGACAAGGAGCCGTAACCTCCTCCAGTCTCCACCGGTTGCCTGACAACTGCACATAATGGGTACATGACCGCTGTGCTGCTGCTTTTTTTTTTTTTTGCACCTCAGTTTTTTTGGGGGGGGAGATGGATTAGATAAACAAAATGAAAGTGTGATCTTCAGAAGGTGCTGTGTTAAGAGGTGGAGTTTGTTAACTGTTTCCCATTTGTTTCCATTTTCCACTAAACCAGCTGCTGGTGGTGCTGAACAGATTTTTTTTTTTTTTTTTACCTTGACATGAGAGAGCAGCGTCTACTTCCCACGCTTGGTGAAAATTGTGAAGAAAGTGTTGAAGTAGTTCTTTAATAGACAACTTCACACCAACCGGATGGAGACTCCCTGTGATTCTGAATAGGAAACTATGAACAGAAAGTCAGTTTGTAATAACGCCTCTCTGGAAAATATAATATTTCACCATCTGGTACTAGGAGCTGGTGGTAGGTCTGTTTTTATTATCTGGTGTTTTAAAGGTAGAGTAGAGTTGTTGTTTTTTTCTTTTTACATTTTTGAAAATGCACAATTCAAAAGTCCAAGCTCCTTTCTTCAGAGCAGAGTGGCGCACAATGCTTGTTCTTCTCTGCCGTAATTTTGCTACAAACTATGTTGTTGTTGTTAGATTTAGCAAAGCTAGCATGAGCTCTGGCTCTGGCGCCGTCTTTTCCGTATCTTAAGACTACAGGAAGATGGGCAGGGAGGGGCAGATGGCAGGTTGATTGACGCATCACGATCCAATGAATTTGTTTGATTGGATGGTATTCTTTACAGGATTGTCCACTCCACAGGTGAGATGTTTAATTTCTGTGAAAAAGCAATTAATGGTTGCAATCAGGACGTGAAGAGGATTTTAAGCAATACAGTAAAAAAAAAAAAAAAAAAAGCTCCAGAAGAAGATCTCCTCCCCAACCTTTGAGTAAAACAGTGTTATTTTTTGTCTCCTGTGGTGTCTCTCAGCCTTAGGGTGTATTCAGACTTGGCTGGTTCGGAGCAGTTGTTCCGAAACAAGGAGCGTTTAGCCCCAAAGACTGGTTCGCTCGGGTGCATGCAAACAATGTAACTGCGCTCAGATGTGCAGATAAAACAAGTGGCCCGAGATCGCTGTGAAGGTGTGGTCCGGTCTTGGCTCACTTCTGTTTGAGCCCTGGAGCAGTTCTTTTGCAGTGAGAACGTAATCAACTCAAAATATAGAGGATAATTCAAGTCGTGCCCCGGGCTTCCTTATTTTTGTTTATTTTTTGGCCAGGTTTGGGCCGAAAATATGATAAATAAATAGATATAAAATGACTTTGGGCATCAACCGCAGTTCAGGCCGGGTTGTGTGTTTATTTTCAGGCCTGTTTCACAGGTTAACTCCTCCTCCTCCTTCTTCCAGGTAAGATTTCTGACCAATGAGAGAACAGTTTGTCCTCGCTTGGCATTTGTTTACAATTTTGGACCGGCTGGGACTGTTACCATGAGAACCGGACGACCCGAAAGAAAAATGCAACCACTGTGTCGTTACCACGTGTCCTTTATCTCCTCTCCTTCAGGCTCATGCTCTCTCGTTCGTGTTGTAGGTAAACACTCACCGTTGCACGTCAAATTATCCAACGTTTTAATAGATGTTTTTTTTATTGCTCTGTGTGTGTGTGTGTGTGGTCCTACGCCGCTTCTTAAAACAAAATCTAGAGTAAACATTCATTCATTCATTCATTCATTTTCTATACCGCTTATCCTGCACTAGGGTCACAGGTGAGCTGGTGCCTATCTCAGCTGACTTCGGGCGAGATAGAGTAAACATTGTAAAGTTATTTAAAAGTCACACCAAATCCGCCTCAGCTGTTCACACTGGAAACAATCGGATCTGAATCTGATTCAGGACCACACATGGAAGTGGTCTAAATCGGATTTGGGTCACTTCTGCCCACGGTCTGAACGTGTTCTGGTTTATGTGATGAGACGTCACAAAAAAAGAAAAAAAAACCCTGTCTGTGTGTTTGTTCATAGTATTTTAAATATCACTTGTCTTAGAGGTTTGCTCGGCTCGGCTTGAACCATTAAGAGTGAGGCCATGATGTATGAAGCGAGCTTAAGAGAGTAACTGGTGTGTGCTTTGCCTCATCCCAAGACAATCCCAATTTAATTGTGCATTAAAGACCATGCACTGCGTCATTTATTACATTGTTTATTTAGCCACCCCCACCCCATCCCACCCCACTTATTCCTATTTGAGCTCTAATTAATCCTGCATAGAAATCTCAACTTCATTAACTTGGGCAGCTCTAGGCCTCGACTGGGGTTAATTACTAAAATAAAAATGGAAAGATTTTTGTTCAGTGTAACCAAACACAGGGTGTTGATAGTATTACAGGAAATATTCAGAAGGTCAAATTCCTCTTTTGTCACATGAAGATATAAAAACGATGCACATGCCAATTTTTTTTTTTTTTTTTTTTTTTTTAAATCAAGACACAACAAAGAATAATTACTTTCCACCAAATTATGACTTTTACACAGAATCTATCAACTTTGCCCTCAGTGATGAAGATTTAATTTTAACTCGGCTAAAAAGCAAAACATTTGTTGCTGAAGGTTTAGACAGGAACTGTTCATAGTTTATAGTTTGTTTTGTTTTTTTTGTGAGAATATTCCTTGAGATTATTTTTGACTGATTCACAAAGGTCGGCTCCCAGGATCACTAAAGGTCACAGAGACGTATCAGTATCATCATCAAATTGTCAATGCTCCCTTTGACTTTTAATCAAATCCTTAAAACGGATGAAATTTAATCCAATTCATGAATATTCAAAATAAAAATCGGTCACAAGTCTAGAGCATCAACAATAGCAGCAACATCTGGCTCCTATAGAGGGAGAGGGCTTCCGGGGGGCCAAGGGGCGCTTACACACATGCATTCAAGTATGCACATATGTACACATCATTACACGCATACAACACACATAGACAATGATGCATGCAAACACACTCACACGGCATACAAAGAAAGGGGATGAAAAAAAAGAAAGAACACAACAACACTGAATTGGCTGCAAAGTTAACAGCTGTATAATATCTGCAATGGGTCTCGGTAGATGCATCCCCACAGTAAGGACTCAACAATTAATTATCCTGCTGCAGATTCCTGGCAGCCTCTCATTTTACTGACGAGTGCACTCCTGCTGCTTCGTCTAAAGATTAACATTTAAAAATTCATCAGCTGGCTTTTCCAGGGTACTCAAAAAGCCCCGACCATTATTCCATAAGAGTATGTTTTTATTATCTCCGTGTGCTTATCGCCGCCGCCATCACAGCTATGAGGTCAAATCAGGAGCAAAACACTTGACTTGACTTACTCAGCCAGTTCACAAGGAACGGAAAGAGAAAAAAAAAGGGAGAGAATTGCCAACCAATAACTATGGACCTTCAGGCGATGGCTCAGCTGTCTGCTGCCTCAATCTACACACTTACTAAACAATTTTTTTTTTTAATAGTTTTAAACTGCAGATGAGAAATAATGTTGAGAAAAGACAAGGTGGTTTATTCTGAAGCTGCTGTGTTTATGTACTTATGTTATTACACTGTAATTTGATTCTGAGCTTGGTGCCTACATTTTCATGAGGCCCGGTCAAAGATGCATCCCTGATGTGTTAGCATTTACTGCAGGGAGACGCAGAGGACATTTGTATTCTACCCCTCCAAATTTTTTTTTTTTTTTGCTTTGCAAGATAATTGTTTTCCATTGCTTGGATCAGCACAGGGGATGCTGATTGTGAACACAACTTTTATTATTATGGAAACTGGAGCTGCATGTTGCCAGTTGATGTACAAGCAGTGCTTATATTTGCTGACATGATGCCAGTGTGCCAGGGGGTGAAGAAGAAGAGGAGGCTTAACAATGCAAAAAAAAAGTACTAAAGTAAAGTATATAATATTTAATCAAGGTCTCAGACTATCTGCAGTTTCCATCTTTCATTAGCAGGTTTTTTAGCGCTGCAGACTGGCTGACCAATGCATGCAGCAGGAGCAGTAATGAAGCAGCCGTTGTTAACATTAGTCTCCCGAGCTAATGGAGCCGAGCGCTCTCGCTATTTTAGTCATTCATATCCGCAATATAACGGCGTTCTTAATAGCTTCTTCATCTGTTCTCGTCATGACAGTGTAATACCGGGGGGTCAAGCTGAAATCGGAACAAAAATCCAATCTAACTATACTGTACCACAGTAACTCTCCATCTATGCAGAGACAGAGACAGATAGACAGAGAGAGAGAGGCATACATTTCAAACTTTATGCATTCAGATTTGAGATTGAATTGAAAAGTATAGGCCAATGAAATAATAGATTAAGTCGTTGGAATAACATTAATTCAATCCATGATAGAATTTGTTTCCCGGATCCAAGAGACGTCGTCTTAATACAGTGTGAGATATGGACTCAGACACATGCACTGTTTCTTTTAGGAGTGCTTGTGAGCAACACGGCAGAAGATATTAGGGCCTTCCTAATGAGACGGAGAGATTAAAACAACTGTGGCACCAGCAGGGCACACAGAGCCTTTAATGGTTAACAGCAGATGTTTTGATGACTTCACTCGTGCCCCCGTGAGGCTTTACCTTTTCATCAGGCCGAAATTAGCTAAATTGTTTTCACCTCATCTCGCTCCATGTGGGGTAAATATGTGGGATGATTTATTATTGTTATTATTATTATCATTATCACCACCATTCTGTTAAGTGGCTTCAAGTGTTGTGACTTTTTCAAAATCACATACTGTACGTAAACACAAACAGCTCTGATTAAAAACAGATATAAAATTAATAAACTGCTTTTGTCAATTCCATCTGGAATATTTAAATAAAGCAACAAACAAATATGCTAACAATTCCCAAACACCCTAGACCTCCAGAGTGTTTCACACACACACACACACACACACACACACACACACACACACACACACACACACACACTGCGGCTCGACGCCTGGGGTCTGTCAAATCAGAAATGCCTCCTTGTTGGTTGCGGCTCTGGAGGCCGCTGAGCGAGGTCGCGAGCCTGTTCACTCTTTCCAAGGGGAGTAGAAAACAGCTGGGAAATAAGGACGCCTCTGGATGTGTCACTCTGCCACCTTCTCATCTTACATTACGCATTAGCCCATCAGTTGGCATGAGCGCATGACTAAAGGCAGTCGAATCAACACACCACAAACACACACACACATGGTAGCTAGAAGCGGGAGGCGACTGCTGAGTGGATGTGTGCGTTTGTGTGTTAAGTCCTGTTTTTGGTCATTGAGCTAAAAATGCAGCACACTATTACACACTGTTGCCCATAAAGTTGGAATACTTCCTCTTTTTATTCCTGTTTATACACATCAATAATCACCTTTGATCAGGTCAGATGATTACATACTAGTCCTATGGATGTCACGATTACTTTTTTCCACAATTACTGAACCCGCAGTCTTTAAAATCGCAATTAATCCATCGTAAAGATTCTTAAATACCGTTATGTCGGACCCATATCGGCAGATCAGTGCAACTCGCAAAACTTTATATTTTGACTATTTCATTTTACACAGTAGTTTAGTTTGCAAAGGTTAATTGTGGTTTAATTTTCACAGTAGTATGTTTGGAAGAGATTGATCAATAAAGATTTGAGAAGATATTCACTTTATCTGTCAAGAATAAATCACATTGTCACAATCGTTTCATGAGAAAAAAAATATTTTATTCCAACTTCATGGGCAACATTGTATTTATGGCTGAGTTTAAAGTGTTGATTAGTGGTAAACGTCGACAAAACACTTAGGCAAAATGTAGCCGCAACAAATACATAATTATCCAAAGTCATATAACTTGATACAGCAAATGTTTCAAACAGACAACATTTAATCTAATCTACTCATTTAATTCATAACAGGAAGTATAACAGATATATAAAATTTACTTTTTACAACGTTACATGATTATTTAGATGAAATCAAGTAACATTTATGTAATATCTTCGTAAATGCTAAATGTAGTGGTAAGTTCATTTTTACTTGATATATCCAATTTATACTGCATCAATTACAGTAAATTGAACTAATAATTGTTTGTGCAAATCCTTAAAAAGATTTTATCAAGTTTAAAGTGGGTAACCACCTAGAAACTGTAATTACACATTCACAAATACTTTAATGGCATTAGGAAGAGTTCAAGGCAAAAAAAAACATCAACCATATTTTTCTTTCTCTCTATGTTTTACTCAGATATGAAATCCACTGGCCCGTGCGACTAACTAATCCTAAATCACCAATTAAAAACAGTAAATTTTCAAGCTGCAGTATCTGATGATTGAACCGAGAGACAAATTGTTTCCAGAGGCATCGCAGCTTCTTGTCATGCGGTCGTTAAATTGGATCTGGATCTGGGAAGGAATCTGCAAAATATTGTTGTAATTACAGTGTTGGTTTTGATTTATCAAAAGAAAAAAAGAAGAAAAATAAAAAGGCATCAGCAGATGTGTGGTCAGAAGTGACTCAGTGGTGTGAACTGAGGATGTCGTTAACTCTGCTTTGATGTGTCACAACGGATGATAAATCTGAACACTGATTAAATAGGCAGACAGTACTGACAAGTAAATGTGTGTTTGTGAATAAAACTGTGTAACTATGTAATGATATTAGACTAACTAAACATCTGGCATGTGATGTTTTTTTTATGTTGTAATGGAAACAGATCAGACATTCATACATGTTCTTTTATTGTGTCACCATCAGTGTTGGGCACGTTCCTTTAAAAAAGGAATTAGTTATAGTTACTAGTTGATAAAAGTAATTAAAGCAGAAGTGAGTGATCCGGTCGTTTTCGCTAATGCTGCGTTCCAGGCAGGCTTTTGAAATCGTAAATTACAGCTTCAAGTCACAACTTACGACTTTGTAGCGTTCCAGGCAACCCACTCGTGTTTTTCCGACCTGTTTTACCGGTGAAAGTCACTATAACGGCCACTCGTAACTTCCGACCGGTGAACTCGTACCAGATCGAACTGGTACCACTTCACGGTCGGAAAAATACGAGTTTCCTTGAACGCACCATAACAGTCCTCGTCGCTACGTCACCACATTCACGGCGTTCCTTGGCTGCACACACAGCCCTGCATGCCGTTCTCTCTCCTCATTGGATAAAAACTGTAGGATACGATAAATGTTTTCTCTTCGGCTCAGAGCAGAGCAGAGGGACTGAGAGACCCGTGTTTCAGACCAAACACTCTATGTAAGTGATTGCTGTCGGAAGATATAACTATTTAAGACTTATGTTAACACAAATATATCACTCACTTCTGCTTTAAAGCAGAAGTAAGCAGAATGTTTGTGTTAATATAAGTCTTAAATAGTTATATCTTCCGACAGCAATCACTTATATAGAGTGTTTGGTCTGAAACACGGGTCTGTCAGTCACTCTGCTCTGCTGTAAGCCGAGGAGAAAACTTTCCTTGTACCCTACAACCTTTATCCAATGAGGAGAGAGAACGGCATAAAGGAGCGGTTCTGCTTTAATTGCCAGGAAAAGTAACTCTTGCGTTACTTTTTTATAAAATACTCAAATATGTCAAATTACTTGGACTTCCCTCCCTAACCCCCGTTTATCTGGAATTAACCAACTCACTCAGTATTCCTCCACGTCGCGCTGTATCACTCCACCTCCTCCACACACTGTTGATCCAAACAGCAGATACAGTATGCGGAGTGATACAGTGCGTCGCAGAGCCTGTCTGTGTGGAAACAGCTTTTTCCGACCAGTTGATGAACTGAAAATAATGTGTATATAACGTCCTACACTTAAACGAGTGTATTATTTTCTGATGGGACTTCTTAAGTGAAATAATGGTGAGTAACAGCATATTTTATTGTCAGTACCAGTAACAGCGCTGTAACTGGGGAAACTGTCACTTTTTTGATTACTTGTTACTGAAAAAAGTAGCGCCGTTAGTAACGCTGTTATTTTGTAACACTGTTATTCCCATCACTGGTCACCATAGCCTTGACCTTTGACCTTTAGCCATCAAAATCTAATTATTTCACCTCTGAGTCCAGGTGGTTTTAGGGAGGCCTGGACCAAGATTTCACAGTAACAAGACCAAAACTAGGAGGTCAGCGTGACCTTGACATTTGACCTTTAATGTACAAAATCTACTCAGTTCCCTTTATTTACAACAATGACAAAACAACAAAAGGTAAATGAATATCATTATTAAAATAACATAAACCTTTCAACACAACAACATTGAGTCACATAAAGAAGGCTGAAAGCTTTAAAAAAAATCTTTTCTATTTGACTAAACTTTAATTAACATCCCTGCAATTGATTTCAATTCAGAGTCTTTATTCTTCTACGTGCGTCTCATACAAAACTTGAACAAAGCTTCATGTCTGTTTAAAGGATGTTTCAAGGAGTCTGAGGAGTGATTCTGCTTCACCTCTCAGGTGACATGACATCAGGAGAGCACAGGCGACACTCCCAGCTCAATGGCCCAACGATCAATAACGTATGATCAATACTACATGCAAAAAAAAACAAAAAAACAAGGAAACCAGAAGGCAAATAGCATTTTTGATGAAAGGCAGAGAGCAGCACTGAATGGCACAACATGACTCTCTGTTAATGCTGCTGATGTCATGTCCATGTCCATATTTTCATCCACCTCTCCCTCAGCACAATCCGTCAAAGATGAGGACAAGGGCATACATGCTGTACCTTGTAGCTCTCACTTGGTTGCTAAATATGAGATGAATGAGCTGTATTTGCAACATGATCAGCCTTTAACAGCGCCAAACCTGTAAGAAAAGATTTCAACTTTGCAGCGGCCTGTGTTAAAGCAGAAGTAAGCGATATTTTTGTGTTAATATAAGTCTAAATAGTTCTATCTTCCGACAGCAATCACTTACATAGAGTGTTTGGACCGAAACACGGGTCTCTCAGTCACTCTGCTCTGCTCTGAGCCGAGGAGAAAACTTTTCTCGTATCCTACAGTTTTTATCCAATGAGGAGAGAGAACGGCATGAAGGGCTGTGTGTGCAGCCAAGGGATGCGTGTGAATGTGGTGACGTAGGGACGAGGACTGTTATGGTGCGTTCAGGGCAGCCCGTAACTCGTGTTTTTCCGACCTGTGAAGTCGTACCAGTTCGATCTGGTATGAGTTCACGGGTCGGAAGTTACGAGTGGCCGTTATAGTGACTTTCACAGGTAAAACAGGTCGGAAAAACACGAGTGGGTTGCCTGGAACGCTACAAAGTCGTAAGTTGTGACTTGAAGCTGTAATTTACGGTTTCAAAAGCCTGCCTGGAACGCAGCATTAGCCAAAACGACCGGATCGCTTACTTCTGCTTTAAGTAAACATCACATGCGCCTGCACTAATAAGATGCAGTGATTAGAAACTGGGATACTGGTATTTCTCATGTAAACAGGGATATGAATAACCGGGTTTCTCTATATGCATGTAAATGCAGTGCTCATAACCGGGATACTCAAGTCCATGTAAACACACTGAATGTTAAATTGCACCAACCTAATTTAAACCAAACTATACTAAACTTTACTATAAACTTAACTAAACTCACTTCTGAAGCTGCACAGGGACAGATTTGGTCCCACTGAAGTTTCCATGTGTGAGAATTTGAAGCAGTTTCCATTTGGCAGTGTGTGAATGGATTGTAACAGAACTTAAAAAAAAGAAGAAGAAGGAAAAAAAAAACACTTTTTATTTTATTTTTTATTTTTTGCTGAGGAAATCCAAACGATGCAACATTCATGCTCACTCCCGTGTGCCTCGCCTCAGTGCCTGTGCTCCCCTACAGTGTGCATAGTAACATGGTGAAATGGAGTCTGCTAACAGGAACAAGTGACACCACCACGAGTCACCGGCCTTCACTGTATGAGAGTGTGCCATATACAGTATATATATGAATATGTTCCTGTGGATAAGTCAACGGTCTCTGATCTACAGTCCCAATTAATCCCTTTAACAACTCCCCAATGGTCTGGCTGCAACAGAAAAGTGGACTGCTTCTTTTCTTCCTCTTCTCCTGGCGACCTGAGCGCCACACAGGGCCGGGTTTTTCTGATTGAACCTTTAACTGTGAAATGTATTACTTCATCTCTACATGGGGGCCATGTATATAAGGGTAAAGGGGAAGCACAATAGGCAAGGCAGCAGGTAACAGAAGAGGTTATGCTCTATATCGAAGTCTATTTTTACTTTATAAAAGGTCAGAGGAAAAAGTATTAATTTAATTCCAGGTGGTAATATGTGAATCAGATTCAGGTTAAATGTCTCAGATCAAACGTAAGCACCAGTACCATGTAGCAGAGTCTGGACTTGGACACTTGCTGCCTCTACCTGGTACAGTATAAAAAGGTCTATTTTCGCTCTATTTAATTACATGCTGAAAATGTTGGTGACTTTTTTCTTTTTTTTTTTAAGTTTATGAATATCATTCGCCAGAAGCTCCAGTGAGACAGACAATGAGACAAACAGACCAAGAAATGAAAATTGGGTGCTTTTCAGATGCAAAGTGGGACACCACATGAGGCCTTATGTGTAATTCACTGGCTGCATGTAATTTCATGTTGCCTTTTTTTTGTTGTTGGCTTTTTTTGTGAAGGATTCATCCACTTCAGCCACTGATTCACATCTCGGAGCTATTTGTGCAATGCTGTTTGCGAGGTGTTCAGCATCTAACCTGCTGAGGGAACCATTTAAGCCAGCAATGCAATGCATTTCTCTAGCTTTTTTTTTTCTTTCCTGTTGTTGTGGTTGAAGGCTTTTTAAAGCAACCCTGCCTCACTTGTCACTTATGGCGACCATAGAAGTAACCAGCAGGTGTTGGATGCCCAGTTTGTGAGTGTATTCACTTTGGCAGAAGTTTTTGTGTCATGGGATTCAAGGAAGATGATCTGAAAGCAGTGTTGAAAAAGGAGGTAAATATTTTGGAGGTAAATAAAGATTTAAAAAAAAGATAGAATTAAAAAACCTCGGGGCATATAAACAGAAAGCAGCCAGGGTTCATGGGTCCAGTTGGTGCCTGTCAGTTAGTCTGACATGTAAATATTAGAATTACTCTCAGTCAGCACAACATAACAACAAACATAAACAGTAGATTAGGTGCAAAATAAAGCTACATGTATTAACATGTCTTTGCAGACACACTGATAACATGCACAGTGGAAATGTATTACCAGTATCCAGATGAAGGTGCCATCTTTTATCTTTGCATAAACAACATGCACAGCTCCTGGCACATCCCCACCCACGTGATCAGCACATATTACGAATAATCTTTACTTTATTCACACTCTTGCTTATATATCAACCTGCACACAGCCACACAATTAACTGTATCTATTGTAGCTTCTTATTCCCTGCTTTTTTTCCCACACCTTTTATTCTTCATTACACATTAATTCCATCAGGATGGATAATAATAGTTAAGTCTATTACCATAAACAAAGCACAGGAACAGCTTAAGCCATAATATATCCCGACTCATTTCTCAGTATCCACAAGTTTAAAGTTCAAATTCTCAAAACCAACAGCAATAAGATATCTCACAACAGTCAGACAGTGAAATAGGAAACACCAGCACGTATTGTCTATGTAAAGACACAATGAGGGACGGGGAATACAGTAGAGCCGGGCCGGTCAGGAACTTTGTAAATGATGTAATGCAAAGGGTAATTAAAATGCTAAACTACCTAATCAAAGCTTTATTTCAATGAATCTGAAGTTAAAGACTTCTCTTTCCTATTATGGTCTAATTAGCCAGGAGAATTAGCCTATCAGCAGTACAAAGACTGAGGGAGTGAGCAGCGGCAAGTCAATACATGCCTTTTTTTTGTTAGTTATCACATTCTTCCTCTGTGTGTGTCTGTCTCCTTTTTTTCTTCCCTGCTCCCCCACTTTCCACTTTCCACCCACATGCTACACACATGCAAATCAGGTTAATTAGAGACTGTAAATTAGCTGTAGAAGTCCAAGTGACACGTCTTGTCATTCATCTTCAATAATGGCGATGATGGGAGCTTCATATTTGCCTGGATAAATCAGGCTCTAAGTTGCACTTGTGTGAATAAAGACGGTTGGTGGGTGCAGCCTGTGTTGTAATAAACACATTGTATTCTCCTAAATGCTGCTAAATATCTCAAATGGACATTTACAAAGCAGCGGGGCCTTCTGGGCTCAGATGTACTGCATGAACAATGCAGGCTGTTTGCGTAGCAGAAAACTGATGCTGTTACTCTTTTATGTGGCTCAGTAGTTCTAGCTAGCCTCCCAGCAGCCTGGAGAATGCAAAGTATTGAGCGTCTCCTACCAGGGGTGCAAAGCTTTAGGCTACTGACTGCTTGATGAGATTTCGAGCAGCTGTATTATTACTTCAAGATAAATTAAAGAATGCAAACCAATGGACCATGAGCCAGATTGATGCCGGAGCCAAACAAAGCAGAAAGATGCTGCTGCTGCTGAACCTTTTAAGCAAACGGGTCTTTGTTTACATTTCGCAAATAGTGTGAAATACTCAAGGTGAGGAGGGTCCTCGTGGATTCATCCGTCTGTCTGTTCAGCTGAGGCATGAAGTCATGTGATGTTGTGATGTTGTGATGCTGTGTCGTCAGCCGTGGTCTGATTGAGACGAATCCTGGAGGCGATTCCTGCAGCTCTGAATCTCTGCACTGTAAATCTTTGTGGTTCTTATCTTAATTGCAATTCAAGGTTCATTCTTTTTTTTTTATCCGATTCATTTTCTCAGACTCTACTTTCAATATTCTGGCCATTCTTGCTGATAAAAAAAAATGTTGTATTCAATTTTAATACATTTGAAGTGGCAGACTCACCGAGTCTGTCATTGGAAATCAAATCTTCAAACTTTCAAAACTCTCCTGAAGTCTGTCTGCTCTACTTTAACGGTGTAATTACTGTAATTGCACCTTACCCCAGGATTTAGTGATGTTTGTGCTGACATATCCACAGGTAAGATTTGTCTCGTGCAGAAACACGGTCTGAAGCAGCGAGAGCAAAAACATAATGATTCTCGTCCATTGTGTTTGGATTTTCAGTGCAGTTTCTGCTCCATTGCACAATAGCTAGCCTAATTATTTTTTAAAAAGTAAACCACTCAGCCTTTTCTGACCATTAATCTGTTCTGCTGGTGTTTGAAGGGGTTGATTGGTCCCACAGCTGTACGTTATATGCTGTCTGCCTTTTGAAAAACAGAGTCCACTGAAATTCATCTTGCAACCCAAACCACGTCAGCTAATTGACACTCAAACAAAGCTGAGAGAGCTGCAGTCTGCTGCACTGATTGATGGACGAACATGAAAAGTAGCCTGCCTTTTCCCATTGTGTGACTATTCAATCAAACCTGGGCCAGTGTGGCTGGGCTGGCATCAATATGCATGGAGATAGCCTGTCACCACTCTGCCTCTGT
Source organism: Trachurus trachurus (assembly GCF_905171665.1). Classification (NCBI taxonomy): domain Eukaryota; kingdom Metazoa; phylum Chordata; class Actinopteri; order Carangiformes; family Carangidae; genus Trachurus; species Trachurus trachurus. The sequence continues at coordinate 5,418,512 of NC_139893.1, read as the reverse complement.
GTGTGAAGCGACACAGTCTGTCTGTTTTTCTTTGTTTGTCAAGGTGCTATCCATCTGTCCACCAGTGAACATTGCAGAAGAGTGGCCCGCTGCACCTCATTTTCATCAGTCTGTCTGAGAGCAACAAGAGGAACCCTCTGAAGAAAGTATCTGTAGCAGGATTTCATCTCCGCTGCCTGTGTTTGAACTTAACTTTACATCAACGCGTTCCATTTGGGCTCATGTTATCTAGCGAGCTGCATCACACTAAGGAAGGAGGACAAAAAAAATCCCAAGTGGTCCTCTCAGATGACAGTGTGTTTTGCTGCTTCTCTGTGTTTCTCTGTGTCTCACTGTAAATGCTCCGATTTCGTACCGGTCCCATTCTGGTACGGCATTACTGTACACCAGGAGAAGAAAGACTCCACAGGTCCCCGTGGTCCTCCATGCAACTGGATGTTTGAACAGATGTTCTCGCTGAATGAGACACAAGTAAACAGGTCCTGTCATTGTGCCTCAGTGTTGTACAACACCTGTCAGCACTCATACGACAGGAAGTAGGTCGACAGAACATACGGAGTGGATCGATTTTAAGGACAAAGGGACTTCTGCTTGTGACGAGGTAAAGCTGCCGTAGTGGGTTTGCAAAATTGGTAATATTGGAGGCTTGAATAATAATTTATCTTTCTGATTTGTGATATGTTATATAAGTAGTTTTATACAGTGGTTTTGTATTGTGGTGTGTGAGTTTTTAATGGTGACAATCTGAAGTGACTCATCTAAAACCACCTGGTGATGCTGCAGTGAACAGTGTGTGACAACAACAACAATAGAAAACATGATAAATACAATATGACTTATATCACAAAATTTTTTTTACCATGACATCTCTGGACAGTATATCAGTCGATAGAAGAAGAAAAAAAGATCGTTCAAGTTTTTGAAAATCATGACGCACAGAGTATTTGTTGAATTCTAAGACTATTTCATGAGTCCTTCTGCATGCCCCGGCAGACCTGTCTCCTTTAATGATTCCTTAAAATTCCAACTGATTTAGATGTGAGAAGGTGCTAAAAGTGTGTGAGAGGTGTTAAGGAGGAACTATGCCACATTTTTACCGTAATTAAACAGCTTCTGAGTAATTGTGATGGTTAAATGACTTGTTAGAGGTAAAATTGGAGGCTCTCTGCCTTCCACCTAGCGTCTCTTAGCTGAAAAAACAACTTTGCAAGATCAGAGCCACAGATCCCGTCTGGTGTGAGAAGCATGGACTGCTTTATGACACTACGACACAAACACGTCTGGTAATGTATTATAATCTCTTGTAAATGTTACCCACCTTGGTAGATATCGCTCCAGGGATGGCCTTCTCACTGGCCTCACTCAAAATAAATGCACATGGCCAGGCGGAGAGGGAAGAGGGTGAGCTGTGAGTTTTTACAACAGTGAAAATATGCTCTCTGAAACTATAGGGGGAAAAAAGTGACCAGACTTGCATAGTTTCCCTCTAAAAGGCGAGCAGGAAAACACATCGTCCAAAACATTTTTTGAATATTAAAGGGTTATTTGTCTTATATTCTTGTGTTGCACATGGACACTGGACAAGACATGAGCACATCTTAAATGATTTTCATAAATAACCTCAGTTGCAGGTTTTGCAAGTGTTTCCACCAGTGAACTGCGGCATCACATTGACCTGAGCTCCCGGAGGTTCACCTGTGCTGCTGTACATTCACTCATTCGCTCTTTTAACAAAAGGAAGTGTCTTTTTTTCTCCTTGAACTGAAAAGTTTTGCGATGTCACTGCTCCAAACCGCTGCCTTTCATCACCAAACTTGTCAGAGCTGGATGTTGCACAGGAGTTCACAGCTTTTTAAACGGAAACAAAATAGATGGTTTTGTGTTTTCTCGATTCATACGATGGCACCTGTTGTGAGACTCTGCAGGTGAACGGCTTTACCTGCGCCTCTTGTCACAAACCAGCCAGAAAGTCTGCACATGTGCCTGCACTTCATCTTCTCTCCATCACTGACGCACATAAATAGATCCTCAGCTGTTAATGCACAAATCAAAATGTGCATGATCTTTTTTTCTTTTCCATCTCAGCCTGTGATTCACCTCATATTTCCGAGATGTATTTCTCAGAAGTTCACGTCAACATTTCATCAGCACGTTTACCTCTTCAAAGACACTGCAGAGCACGTTTCCAACACAGATAAATGGCTTGGAAAAATATCTCTGCAGCAACACTGTGGTTTATGTAGCTCTAGTATCTAATATAAAGAGAATTATTACTGCCATGCTGTTATAAAATGATGATGATGTTATTTCCAAATTGAATTGACTCCAATTCAGAGCGCCCTCACATTTAAGTACAAGTCCAATATTAACTACTATATAATAAGAGGAATGCCAGTCAGTGACTAACGCATTGCATTTTACTATTTTAAATTGTGGATGCAAAATGACACATAAAGTCAGAGTTCACAGTTCTTTTAATTCATTCTCACATAATATGATTAAAACTATACATTTTATTATGTTAAGTGCCCCCATTGCGTGGCACATCAATTTTTCAAAGCGAAAAATGAATCGGGTCATAAGAAATAGATAATACATCCAGTAAATGCAGAGGGATCAATAAAGAAGCGACACTTAATGCAGATATGGTGAAGTTTTGTGGTAATTTATGATATAGTTCACTCCACACTAAATCCCATTTACTGGTCAAGTGTCCCAGTTACAGAGCGATGCGATGTCAGTCTGATGACTCGCCTGCTTTAACTGATGGCATCTACAGCATGCACAGAATATACACTCTGATGAGTGTGGCATCATCTGTGGTGCTAATACAAATTTAAATAAATAAATAAATATATGTGAGTTGTCTGATTGAGAATTGTTACTGTTGTGTGCTGTTACAGTCGTGCACTAATATAAATGTAAATGAAGCCAGAGGCAATCCAGGTATGAACAACGGGAGGCTCATCAATATTCAAAATGAAGTGGACTATGCGGACTAAATCAGTGTGATAGCGCATGATAGTATTTGTTTAGATGGTTATTAAATTTAAGATGAAAAGGCGGAATAAAAAAAAATAAACATCACAGCACAAAGGATAATAATAGGTGTAGGTTTAAATAGTCTATAAAACAGTGAATATCATTTAAAAACATTCACACAGTGCGGTGTCAGAGTGGTCATTACTCTTACAAAGCCTAAAGGTTGTACACAGAAAAACCAAATTAGTAATCATGTAATGACCCCCGGGGCGCTGTAAGGTATTTTGTGATAATTAATGGTGCGAAACCTGTTACCTGTGCTTTTACCTGTCAGGATCCAGAGACTACTTAACATGCAGCACTTGTACACATGAAACTGTCCAAAGCTTACAGCCTAATACAAGATGAACCAGGGTAATGGCTTCTCTCTTTTTTCTTTTCTCCTCTTCTACGTGGATTCTGCAAACATTGCTCTTCGTGTATTTGTTTCTCATATTTGCTGTAGATTAATTCCAGGCCTATTTTCGTCTCTGTTCTTTCAGAGTGACACAAACGAGTGTGTGTTTTGTCTGAGAGCGAGAGAGAGAATGGGAGGTGGTAAGTCCCTCGCCTCTCCAGCAATCGCTGACCATCTTGAGCTTCTCTGACAGTGATCAAGTGTGGCTTACCAAGACAGCTTAGGTGATCGAGGTGTCCTCAGCGGCAATTCATCATGCTATCAGGGAGCACAAAGATGACAAGTTGTTTTACTGCTTGAATCAATTTTCTGCAATTTTTAACTGCAACATGCCTCGCGGTTGAAATAGAGCAATATTCTCCATTATCAGTTCTTTCATTCTTTAAAGCTTCAAGTCGGTTACAGCGGCGTTGACCTCTAAGAGAGCAATATTATAAACATCATAAACGGGACTAAACAGCAGAGCAGGAGACGCTTCTGACTCATGTGCTCAACAGCTGTCAGATGTCCTGCTCAGATACCTGCCAAATCCCCAGCTACACACACACACACACACACACACACACACACACACACACACACACACACACACACACACACACACACACACACACACACACATACACAAGCACACACACAAGCACATTTAGCCAAAGTTTGCTATTCAGCAGGATATCACCACGGGTGACAGCACGCCATTAATGCAAACAACAGATCTAATCATCGGTCAACCACAGCAACAACATCAAAATGTCAATATGACATCAGTAATTTTCAATAATCGTCTCTGCGGAGAAAGAATGTCAGCTCGAAGCTGCTGAGGCCAGCTGTGTTCGAAAGAGAAAGAGAGCGGCTGAAGGAGTATTACTGTGCGAGAGTTGTAAGAGGATAGACGAGGGAGTGAAGGAAGGAGGGAGAGAGGGAGGGAGGATACCAGGATACCAGGGTACCAAAGAGGGAGTATTAGTGAGATGGCGTGCTACTAGGAGTGCATCTCTACATGTCCCGGAGGACGGTCGGTGCGGCCTGCCCCGGTTAAAGACACTTCTGTAAAAAGACAACAGAATCATTTATTGAACTAACATTAAAATTTCATACTAAATGGCACTCCCATGCTGTTTTCCTATTGTTTTTCCAAATGACTTGATAGCCTTTTATTGTTCCCACGTTGCCTTTATTATCTGGGGGGCGTCATGTTATCTTTCCTGTTGTGTGTTGGGTAACTACCCGTCTATTACACTCTCCGTTCCCTCGTTTCCTTTCCACCTGCTCCTGGCCTCCATCTGTTCCTCTCAGCACTTGACTTGCTCTTGTTTTCTCCCCCCGTCTCTGGCTTGACTAGCTGTATCATCCTCAGGAGATTTTGACATGATATTAAGTTATAGTTACAAGGCAATACTGTGATGTGGTTCCTGAGGGAAATCTCTCAGATCTGGGTTATGCCATTTTTACTAGAGGAGGCAGGTGTCTGCCTTGCTGAACCAAACAACGATATATTTAATTTTGAAAATGGATACATCGTACCACCCTGAAGCCACCAGGGATTTTCATTCTGGGATGAGAGAATCTACCCTTTTTTTTTTTTTTTTCCTCATCGTAGCCCAGGAGGATGTTAATTCATGGACAGAATGAGGTATGATTCCAGCAGTGACAGGTGTAGGCATATGCAGGTGCTGCCTCGCGATACTGTCATGAAATTTATGTCTCACGTCTCCCAGTGAGGGCCTTGTCTATACCAGCTGCTGCAACCTTGTGAGAAGAAAGCTAAGAGGTTTTAATTAGGAGTAAGAGTGTCATTAATTACACATTCGTTCACGCTCACATCAATGTCTAAAAACTTGCCTCCTTTCCACCATCTAGGCTCCTCCCCCCCTCTCCTTCATTGTCGGTGCAACGCTGACTTAAGTACCTGAGAATTTACTCGTCGCCTGCTGGGAAAAGGAAAGCAAATTTGTTAATTTGATGAATCGCACTCCCAACTCCCTTCATGCCACCCCTCTACCTCGTTCTCCCTGATCGTTCAGCACACTTTCATCTTTGATCTAGGACCCCCATGGGGGCTCATGTTTGAAAAGGCAGACCCCTGACAGCTCTTTCAGATGGCCAGGATTTAAGTGAGATGGGGGTATATGGGGCAGATTAGTCTCTTAAACGACTTGGGGAACAATGAGCAGAGATATTTCTTATGAAAAGCACCTAGGTTCATTACTCTAACTAATTTAATTTTTCCCTTCTGTACAAACGAGATGATGAGGTCATAACTCAGAGCGGGAACCTGAGACAGAGGCTGTTGCTGCCGACAAAGACTTGTTATATGCTTAAGTTGCCCAGATTTATCCTTCAGAGAGAGGAGACTTTAATCTTCCCATATAATATTGCCAGGCTTTATTAATATTCATTCGTAGCTATAATATAGCTTTGCTATATAATTAATGTCCATTCATAGTTTGTCTGCGAGGCATTACAGGCAACTGGTGCCACAGTACGGTAGAGGAGCAGACAGACGATGATCCAAATTCACAACCGTGAACAAAATTTTTAGGAGTGTAATATGAACGGTAGTTAACCACGTCACATTGGGAAAAAGCCTGTAAATCAAAGTGAAGTCACGTCTGAGTGCAGTTTGCATGTTTGCCTTATGTACATGTCATATGTCTTTGAAGCTTTTGAACAGATTGATGGACTCTTAGCTGCAGCTGTGGATGAAAGTTGATTGATTTTTTTTTTTTTAGGTTTTTCATCACTCAACCTTGTGAGCTACAAACATTTAGTCCTGACATATTAGAGACTCAGAGCTTGGTGATCTGAATGGTCTAATATTTAATGTCTTGAAATCGGCCTTGATGGCTGCAAAACATAAAAACTCTAAACTAGCAGGGTGAGATATTGGATTTTTCCGGAGGTCCTAATCAAAAATGGAATCAAGCTTTCCATTTTTTTTTCTTTTTCTGTTGAGGTCAGAAGTGAAAATGAAAAAAGTAGAATATTGACTGTGTTAGAGCTTCAACATTTAATTGGGTCAAAATTGGCAGGTTTTTGACCCTCTTGGTTCTTCATCAGTTTTTTTCAGGCTGAACTTCATTTGATTTGCCCGAGCAAAGTATGGAATGGGATGTACACACAACTAAATTTCTGAAAAGTTCTTTGAAGCTGTATTTGATTTCTTGTTTCATTATAGAACTTATACATGTAATTTATTAATAATGTTATTCATCAAAGCAGCATAATCAAGCTAGCCAGCTCTTCATCTACATGTATAGATCACAGGCCTCCGCACACTGGCTTTCATCAGCTGGTGTTATAAAATGCCATGTTAGACATCAGTTGTTTGACAATCATCTTCATGTACATGTACAGAGAAAAGACTTCCAGCAGTGAAGGCATGAGACCAACAAACCTCTGGTGTGAATGCTTCTGAACACGTCTGAAGAAATTCACGTTATGAGTTTATTATCAACACACAGTTTTCTATGTTGTTGCCATATTTCACCCAGGCTTATAAAATAAGCCAATTTCCACAACATTAATTTATTTCTCAGAAAAAGCAGCAAGGCGTAGTGCGGAGAAGTTACCATTACTTTATCATTAAAAACGCTGCCGATCATATTGAGATCCTCTCCGGTTCCTGAGGCAAAGGCCCGGCTTGTAATATTAAACAGGGGAAATAATCACTTTCAGCTTGAGGCAGGATCAATGGTAAAAGTGATGGGATCAGGAAGGGATAGGATTGGAGAACAGATAAGTCACAAGACTGGGTCTAGACAGGTAAAAGAATCAAGGCTGGACAGTTTGAAAATGCCATCCTCAATTTGCTGGCATTTCCTCGACCTTACGTCCTTGTTACCTCGTCTTCCTGTCTCTGGTGCAGGTCTTCCATTAGCCAGCTTGAGTCTGACTCTTGTGGGGCCTGTAGGTAACACTCGTCCCATGTTGAGAAGGAGAGGAGAATTAAACATAGTGTGGCATCTACAGTATCTTGTAGTCTGCACACTGCAGATCCAGAGCTCATCAGTAAACAAAGAGGTGCTGGTGAGACGAACCAATTCCCCTAATTCTTTGTCTATCCTCACTCAGACGTATGTGTATCCTTGAACAATCAGTTTAATCTCTCCTCTGCCTCGTGGACTCTTGCGGAAGAACGTTTTATAGACTCAGCTCTTTTTTTTGTTGCCTCAGTGTCTCCACACTTCCCTTTGACAGGGCACAGGAGTCCAGAGGGCTGACATGCATTGATGCAGTGGTATGGATCGGTTACTAACATCGTTTTAACAAAATACGCAAGGTGTAAAAATAGGTCAGGAAACACCAGAAAAAAAAAAAATCAGACAGATGTAACCCAGGTCCCAGATACCTGTTGACGTGACGTCATCATTTGTTGTTCTCGCGAGATTTGTGTATGTCTCGTGAGAGTTTGTTGAGCCAATCAGAGCGTCCGCTAGGCACGTTATACGGCAGTAGCGGTAGCAGCAGGTCAGATTGAAAGAGAGAGTGAACTGAGTGTGGGAGCAGCGGCGTTGTCTGAAGCAGGAAGCCGCTGGGTAACTCTAACTAACTATTCTCATCTTTATAGTCATTATAGTAACAGAATGCAAGGTATACAGTGTTGTGTTAATTGTTTTAGATGCATTCACGGCCGCCGATCTGGGTCGAGTCTCTGACTGTGTGCTTGAATGAACAGCGGAATTGGTGAGTGCTGTTTGTGTGTTACCTGCTGCTACCTGTTAAGCTGCTACATGCTATGTGCTACGTGCCTGCTCTGATTGTTGCTCCAGTAATGTTGGTACAGTTTCTGTGAATGGGATGTGTTTACGGACGAATGTATAAATGTGTATGGGTAATGTGTTCAATGTTAAATGTATTTAATGTGTGCTGCAACGGACGGTTAGCGTTAGCGCTTAGCCGTTAGCACCGTCCGTTAGCTTAGCCGCTAATGCTAACGTTAGCAGGCGGAAATGGTCATGCTAACCGGAAGTGATGTCTTTACCCTGTAAAACTATCAGTGGTAGTAATAAGTGGATTCAGTATTTATTTAACTTTATTTACTGTGGAGTTTATGATATCTGAAAGTGACACAGCTGTGATTTATTTATTTATTGTTGATTGTTTAAAATGGGCCTTGTGTCTATGCAGGCCAGGTTACCCTGAGACACTGATGGCGAGCTAGGACTGGAAGGAACCAGACTCATGTGTCTGCTTGAGCAGCAAGACACCAACGATAGCACTTGGTGCTCTACTCCAGGCATCCCCTCACACACACCCTCACCCACACAACCACCAGCCCAATCCCCTTTTCTCCCCCCTTCCCGGACAATACACAACCACCTACCTCATACAGACTCTCTCTCTCTCTCTCTCTCCCTCTCTTTTGGGGTGGATGAGAAAAGACTCTCGGGGCTGGCAGCAACTTGCTGCATGGTTTTGATACTGGTGTGATTTACTATTTGTGTGTGTGATTGATCATTGCCTGTGAACCGAAGTATACTGAACGAGACTTAGTCTATTGATAATTCAATTATTAATACCAAGCTTTTGGCCAACTGTATATTTTGTATATAACTCTCACCTGTGTACAATACACTTTATTTTCATTCAACTTCCTTTGTCTACTGGTTTTCATTCACCTTCTGTATAACAGAGCAATTTAATCCTCCCGCCTTAACTTCTGATTAGCCCATTACCTACTCTATTCACTCAGCACTTGCTACATAATTTGGCGAGCTAGCCAGGAGGGAGGTTTCTGTTGTACAGAATTTGATGAAACCATGGAAGTTTTTGAGAAACTGGGAATTAAAATTCCAAATGCAGTGTTAATTAAGGGTGCGACAGACACAGAAAAAGATGATACAATAATTGATTTTCTCAAGCAGTACGGTCCTATTAACAGACTCGTAGCAGTAAATGAGCCATCGTCAGAATTTGACCACGATCTGATTATTGAGTACAACTCGGGAGCTGCTGTGGCAGCCTTAGTACCTTCGTTACCGTATACACAAACTCTTGAAAATCACACTTATGAGGTTGTTTCTTTAGCAAGTCTTTATGCTGAGAATATTGGGCATGAAAAAACTCAAGTATATCTTACCGAGCTAAAGCAATTAGCAAAAGTGAGTGGCACAAACTTCGCTGAGGTCCTTAAAAATATGATGTCTCAGATTAGTGAAGTTGTTGCTGATGAGCAGTCAGCTACAGAAGAGGAAGGTGGGGAAGGACGTCAGGCTGGAAGAAGAGCATCCCAACCGTCTTTCAAGGAGTCTCCAGGTCATGTGGAGAAGCTACCCAAGGCTAATGAAGCAACGGTGAGAGCTAAACAAACCATCCCTGCCTGTGACCTCAATCCTCCTGAAGTCCAGAGGTATGTTGTTGAGCATATTATGAAGAGTGAGGAGGCCCCCACACACATGCTTCCCTCTCCGAGACTCAGAGTGTTTTCTGGAAAAATTCCCAGACCACCCCATGAGTCTGACTATGACACTTGGCGATCGAATGTTGATCTCATTATGAAAGACCCTGCCATTTCAGATCTCCAACGGTCCCGAAAGATCCTGGACAGTCTTCTTCCACCAGCAGCTGACATGGTAAAGCATTTGAGCTCTGACACTCTGCCTAATGGTTACCTGCAACAACTTGACTCTGCTTTTGGTACTGTTCAGGATGGTGATGAACTTTATGCTAAGTTTATGGATACCTTCCAGGATGCGGGAGAGAAGCCCTCAGCTTTCCTCCAACGTCTCCAGGTTGCTTTAAATCTAGCTGTGAAGCGGGGGGGTGTTTCTGTGACTGACATTAACAGACATCTCTTGAATCAGTTCTGTAGAGGTTGTTGGGATAATTCCCTCATTTCTGACCTTCAGCTGAAGCAGAAGAAAGCTGATCCCCCATCCTTTGCTGAGCTGCTCCTTCTCCTGCGTACAGAAGAGGATCGTGAGGCAGCTAAAACCCTGCGCATGAAGCAACATCTTGGGGCAAAGCAGAGAGTGTCAGCCCAAGCCCATTCACAAGTCGCTTATGGCGGTGAAGCACAAAGCCTTTGTGCTGCATTAACTACCCTTACGCAGCAGCTTACTAAGCAAATGGCGGAGATCCAGCATCAGTTGGCTTCTTTAACAGCTAATTCTCCCCATTCTTCTTGTTCTTCCAAGTCTTACCGTCCAGCACTTGAACGATCAGCTGGGGAGAGGAAACCATCACAGCCTAAACCAGGTTATTGCTTTCGATGCGGCGAAGATGGTCATATAAAACCTCAGTGTGACAATGAGCCCAATCCGGCATTAGTTGCTGAGAAGAGGAGGAGGTTCAATGCCAAGAACCCAATTGGGCAGAAGAGGACCCCGTCTACGCCCAGACCCCATTTAAACTAGAACCAGTTCCTGTTGCAGGGCGGACGGGGACTGGCATTGACACAGAATGTCCTACTGTTACTACGTGCAAACAACATCTTCAACTTGACCCAGCACAGGTGGGGAGGCCAGCTGCTGCGTTGCCCAAGGGACTTGTTGGATCCAGGTGCACAGCTGCAGTCAGTATAGCCGGCATTGATTGTAGCTGCCTCTTGGATACCGGCTCCCAAGTCACAACGGTCCCAGTTTCATTTTACAACAAGAATCTGGTTGATCATCCCATCCAACCTCTTGATACCCTTCTTGAAGTTGAGGGCGCAGCTGGGCAGTCTGTCCCATACCTTGGCTATGTGGAAGTGACAGTCACTTTTCCCAAAGACTTTTTGGGAGTCATCACTGAAGTACCTACCCTTGCACTTGTCGTGCCAGATGTGCATCCTGAAACCCCGTCACCTGTTCTTATAGGAACCAACACTCTTGACGTGCTGTATGTGCAACATCTTGGCAGTGAAGTAGTGAATCATCAGCCTCAGGAGTACGGCTACAGGGCAGTACTCAAAACCCTGGAATCACGCCACCTTCAGAACCAGAATGGACATGTTGGAGTGGTGAGAATGCTCGGCAGGTCGCCCACACTTATCCCAGCAGGCCACAGTGTGATCTTGGAGGGCTCAGCTCAAGTCCCCCCTCATGCTGCTGATCGTTGGGCCATTGTGGAGCACCCCACCCAGTTTTCCTTGCCTGGTGGTCTGTGTGTTAAGAGTTGCTTGGTTTCTCTTCCAGCTCGTGCACCCCACAAAGTCCCTGTGGTGGTGACGAACACAGCAGGGCATGATATTTTCATTCCGCCTCTGTGTGTTCTGGCAGAGCTGGGGGGTTATCACAGTATCCTCTTACAGCACCAGGTGAAGCCCGCAACCGAAGTCCAGCCGGTGTCAGAGCTGACCTTTAACTTTGGGGACTCACCTTTGTCTCCTGAATGGAGGGAGCGTGTCACCTCGAAGCTTCTTGATGTATCCGATGTCTTTTCTCACCATGACTTGGATTTTGGTTGCACCGATAAAGTGAAGCATCGTATAAAGTTATCTGATGAAACCCCTTTCAAGCAACGTGCAAGACCCATTCACCCTCAGGATGTGGAAGCTGTTCGGAGACATCTTCGTGAGCTAATCACAACTGGGGTAATAAGAGAGTCTTCATCTCCATTTTCTTCACCCATTGTTGTTGTGAGAAAAAAGAATAATGACATTCGTCTATGTATAGACTATCGGAAGCTGAACTTGCAAACAGTCAAGGACGCTTATGCTTTGCCCAATCTGGAGGAAACTTTTTCTGCCTTGACGGGATCCAAATGGTTCACCGTGCTCGATTTGAAGTCCGGATACTACCAGATCGAGATGGATGAAGCTGACAAGGCTAAAACCGCTTTTGTCACGCCATTGGGATTCTGGGAGTTCAATCGTATGCCCCAGGGGATAACGAATGCCCCGAGCACTTTCCAGAGGCTAATGGAGAAATGCATGGGAGGATTGCATCTCAAAGAAGTTCTTGTCTTTTTGGATGATTTGATTGTTTTCTCCAGCACCTTGGAGGAGCATGAGTCTCGACTAATGAATGTACTTGGACGCCTGAAAGAGTATGGATTAAAACTGTCATCTGAAAAGTGCAAGTTTTTCCAAACGTCAGTGCGCTATCTTGGACATGTGGTGTCGGAAAATGGTGTGGAAACGGATCCAGAGAAGGTCGAAGCTTTAAAAACCTGGCCAATTCCGAGAAATCTGAAGGAGTTGAGGTCCTTTCTAGGATTCTCTGGCTATTATCGCCGGTTCATCAGACGTTACGCTGACTTGGTCAAGCCCCTCAACGAACTCACTCGTGGGTACCCCCCATCGAGGAAAGCCGGCGACGACAAAGTGTCCAAACTTCAGTATCATGATCCAAAACAGCCTTTCGGAGGTCGATGGACTCCCCAGTGTCAAGCTGCTTTTCAGTCCCTCATTGAGAAGTTAACAACTGCCCCAGTCCTTGGGTTTGCTGATCCAAAGAGCCCCTACATCTTGCACACGGATGCCAGCACCACAGGGCTGGGAGCCGCTCTCTATCAGGAACAAGAAGGGAAACTGAGAGCCATTGCCTTCGCCAGTCGAGGCCTGTCACAGAGTGAGTCCCGTTATCCAGCCCATAAACTGGAATTCCTTGCCCTTAAATGGAGTGTGACAGAGAAGTTTCATGATTATCTGTATGGAAGTGAATTTACTGTGGTCACCGACAGCAATCCCCTCACTTACATCCTTACCTCTGCCAGGTTGGATGCAACAAGTTACCGGTGGTTGGCTGCATTGTCCAATTACACCTTCAAACTGCAGTTCCGGGCTGGTAAGCAAAACCTCGATGCTGATGCACTGTCCAGGAGGCCTCATCCCCCTTCTGTGAACGATGCTCATTCTCAGAAAGAACAAGACCGCATCGACCGGTTTGCTCAGCACCATCTGTCTGATCTGACCAGCACCACTGAAATCCCTGCAGAGGTCGTCGATGCCATCTGTACCAGTCACATTGTCAGAACCCCTCTCCATTCTGGTTCTGACCCAGCTGTGATCACGTTGGTGGAGTCTTTTGCCACCTCTGCTAATGCAATTCCTGACTGCTATGATTCTGAAGGTCACCATGGCTTATCTATCATTCCTCCGTGGTCCCATCTTGACCTCAAGGAGAAGCAGAGGGAGGACACAACCATCCGTGAGGTAATTTACCAGCTGGAATGTGGAGAGAAGATTCCCCCAACAGTGAGAAAAGAGTTGCCTGACTTACCACTTGTGTTGCGGGAATGGAACAAATTGGAGCTGCGAGATGACATATTGTACAGACGCCGACAGGATGGGGAACAGGTCACTTACCAACTGGTTTTGCCTTCTGAGCTGCGATCCATGGTTCTGCAGAGCTTGCACAACGACATGGGCCACATGGGAATTGAAAGAACTCTTGATCTCGTTCGAACCCGTTTCTATTGGCCCAGGATGGCAGCTGACGTTGAGCACAAAGTTAAGACATGTGAACGCTGTGTCCGTCGAAAGACCCCTCCTGAAAGAGCTGCTCCACTGGTAAACATCAGGGCTACACGTCCCCTTGAACTTGTATGCATGGACTATCTGAGCCTTGAGCCTGACACCAGCAACACCAAAGACATCCTGGTCTTGACTGATCATTTCACAAAGTTCGCTGTTGCTATTCCAACTGCAAATCAGAAAGCCAAGACAGTCGCCAGATGTTTATGGGACAACTTCATCGTCTGTTACGGTGTACCGGAACGGCTCCATACGGATCAAGGTCCTGATTTCGAGTCCAAGTTAATTAAAGAGCTTTGTGAAGTCATCGGTATTCAGAAGATCAGGACCACACCCTACCATCCCAGAGGAAACCCTGTTGAACGCTTCAATCGGACGCTACTCAACATGTTGGGGACTCTGGAGACAAAGCAAAAACAGAAGTGGAGGGAGTATGTTAAACCATTAGTACATGCTTATAACTGCACCCGAAACGAAGTCACCGGTTTCACCCCGTACGAGCTTATGTTTGGACGAACACCACGATTACCTGTTGATTTGGCTTTTGGTTTACCCGTTGGAAGCAAGCAACATCAATCCCACTCCGAGTATGTCAAGAACCTGAAAGCTCGACTGGAGGAGAGCTACAATCTCGCATCTCAACACGCTTTGAAGACAGCTGAGAGGAACAAAACCCGGTTCGATCAGAAAGTGACAACATCAGTCTTGGAGGTTGGTGACAGAGTGCTCGTAAGAAATGTGAGGATCCGGGGAAAACAAAAGCTAATGGACAAGTGGGAATCTGACGTGTATGTGGTCATTAGAAGGGCAGGTGATCTCCCTGTCTATACAGTGAAGCCAGAAACCCGTGATGGTCCCAAACGCACCTTACATCGGGATCTCCTGCTTCCCTGTGGGTTTCTTCCCCTGTCATCAGCGGACGAGGATCATCCATCCACTCCTGTCCGTAGGCCCCGAACCCGTCAGCATCCTCTTAGTGAAACCAGTTCCATCGGTGATGAGCAAGAGGAAGAGGATGATTCTGGTTGGGTTCCACAATGTTCAGTTCCCTTGTTGGGGTGGAGTGTGGACGCTGACAGCAAAGCTGGAAACTCGTCATCTGTCCCCCAGCAACAGACCCCTCAATCTTTCCCCTCGACTGAATCTCCCCCTGTCGCTGTGGAGGAAGTGGATTTCCCTGACTCACCTGGGAGGAATCACTTACCTGGACCTGTGGAAACCAATGTGGATACTGTGGAATTGTTGGATGACTTATCTGGACCTGTGGAAACAAATGTGGATTCTGATGAACTGTCTGGACCTGAAGAGGAAAATCAAGATGATGACAACTTACCTGAAGGAAACTCACCTGTTGCAGCAGCTGAAGATCCTGAGTGTCCTGTGGTTGAAGAACCGGCCGAAGCTGCTGCTAATCTTGAGACTGACCCAGTTGAAGTTGCCACTTCACTTAGACGCTCTCAAAGATCCCGAGAACGTCCACATAGATTACAGTATGCTCGGTTAGGTAATCCTTTAATTTCTGTTGCGCAGACTCTTTTCCAAAACCTTTTGTCTGCTTACACTGATGCCTTAAGTTCTTCTCCTTCCCCTGAGACTCATGTAGTGTAACCATTTCACATGTACAGGGGCGTACATGGGTTTAGGGGGGGAGGATGTAACCCAGGTCCCAGATACCTGTTGACGTGACGTCATCATTTGTTGTTCTCGCGAGATTTGTGTATGTCTCGTGAGAGTTTGTTGAGCCAATCAGAGCGTCCGCTAGGCACGTTATACGGCAGTAGCGGTAGCAGCAGGTCAGATTGAAAGAGAGAGTGAACTGAGTGTGGGAGCAGCGGCGTTGTCTGAAGCAGGAAGCCGCTGGGTAACTCTAACTAACTATTCTCATCTTTATAGTCATTATAGTAACAGAATGCAAGGTATACAGTGTTGTGTTAATTGTTTTAGATGCATTCACGGCCGCCGATCTGGGTCGAGTCTCTGACTGTGTGCTTGAATGAACAGCGGAATTGGTGAGTGCTGTTTGTGTGTTACCTGCTGCTACCTGTTAAGCTGCTACATGCTATGTGCTACGTGCCTGCTCTGATTGTTGCTCCAGTAATGTTGGTACAGTTTCTGTGAATGGGATGTGTTTACGGACGAATGTATAAATGTGTATGGGTAATGTGTTCAATGTTAAATGTATTTAATGTGTGCTGCAACGGACGGTTAGCGTTAGCGCTTAGCCGTTAGCACCGTCCGTTAGCTTAGCCGCTAATGCTAACGTTAGCAGGCGGAAATGGTCATGCTAACCGGAAGTGATGTCTTTACCCTGTAAAACTATCAGTGGTAGTAATAAGTGGATTCAGTATTTATTTAACTTTATTTACTGTGGAGTTTATGATATCTGAAAGTGACACAGCTGTGATTTATTTATTTATTGTTGATTGTTTAAAATGGGCCTTGTGTCTATGCAGGCCAGGTTACCCTGAGACACTGATGGCGAGCTAGGACTGGAAGGAACCAGACTCATGTGTCTGCTTGAGCAGCAAGACACCAACGATAGCACTTGGTGCTCTACTCCAGGCATCCCCTCACACACACCCTCACCCACACAACCACCAGCCCAATCCCCTTTTCTCCCCCCTTCCCGGACAATACACAACCACCTACCTCATACAGACTCTCTCTCTCTCTCTCTCTCCCTCTCTTTTGGGGTGGATGAGAAAAGACTCTCGGGGCTGGCAGCAACTTGCTGCATGGTTTTGATACTGGTGTGATTTACTATTTGTGTGTGTGATTGATCATTGCCTGTGAACCGAAGTATACTGAACGAGACTTAGTCTATTGATAATTCAATTATTAATACCAAGCTTTTGGCCAACTGTATATTTTGTATATAACTCTCACCTGTGTACAATACACTTTATTTTCATTCAACTTCCTTTGTCTACTGGTTTTCATTCACCTTCTGTATAACAGAGCAATTTAATCCTCCCGCCTTAACTTCTGATTAGCCCATTACCTACTCTATTCACTCAGCACTTGCTACACAAGGCCTTTTGATAACGGTGAACTTTAACATTGGATAGATTAACTGAGTCACAAAATCATTATTTGCAACATAAAAGTATATGGCCTAACATCAGCATGGAAAGGAAAGGAATCCTGCAGTTGTCCTGACATCGATCCCTGAGGAACGCCACATCTGAGGCAGCCTGACAAACAGGATATGTCTACTGACTTTCTTCAGCAGGGAAAATCCCAAACAGCTTTGTTCTCATGATATCTACGGGATATCAGATGTCATATCTGTTACGTCCTCTGTTGCCTGTTAGAGAACCATCTGTGTGTCAAGGTCAGCAGGTGTGAGCGTCCACCATCTCCCTCATGGGTTTTTTCAAATGGATGTGTGTAGATGGAATCAGCCAAGGTCGAGGTGGTGACAGAGCAGCCTCAGTTAGATTCATTGAAGCAGTGCCAGTGTTTCTGGGGATTTGTCAGTGTTAATTGCCATTACCTCCTGTCTTCAGCTCACTGACAGCTCATCTTACCTGAGGCTCTCCTCTGCTTCCTGGACTCCTGACATTGACCGGGATTTAAAACAACATTTCTCCTCGTCATCCTGGTCCTGACCTCTCTCCTTTTGTTTTGTGATGGATATGAGCGTCATTGCACAGGACCATCTTTCCTCAGCGCTCTCACAAAGACATGAGAAGTCATCTCTTTTATATAGTATCATATAAATACATAGCAATATACAGTATAATATTATACTGGTTTTACGTATGTGGAGGCTTCTAGTAGGAGCTGAGTGCTCCTCCTCAGTCTGGATAGATGTATGCCAGCAATCTGGCATTAAGTCAGAGTGCTAAGTGGCTGAGTGCAAGCAAGCAGGCCAGTTTAGTCATCCTTGTCAACCACAAATCTGATTCTACACTTAAGACCTGGACAGAAAGTTCGACTTTTTGTTTGTTCCAGATCTTTCATTCAATAGAGCCTCTTAAACCGAGTTCATCAGTCTATTTAAGATCAGCTTCAGCCAGCACTGACCTGTGCAAACCAGTGAAATGTTCAGAACTTATCGTAACTTTCTGCATGTGCTGTGTCTACACAGCCAAGTATAAAACTTTAATGTGAATAAATGAAGAATTTGAAACCCTTTCATACGCATCTGAAGAAAGAGTTGGAGCACATTAACACTGTACCTTATGATAAAAACACATGCTATGCCAGTAAATCAAACATTATAGATAACTGTGGCAGATTAAACATGATGTGCTGCACTGAAAATAACAGAAGAGGCCTCGATAAAAATAGAGCCGGCTGAGCTTTCAACCCAACAAGAAACTGCTGTGTATATTTAATTACTTATGTGCAGATCAAGGCTCACAAACATATGTGAGAAATGGAACTAGCTTTTTGTTGCATGCTGCATCAGATAAATTCAATACAACAACAACAACAACCCAGCTGTAGGACGCTGGGACAAGTGCTACGACAGCAGCCCTGGGTGAGGCAGCCAAGTCAGAGCACAGGTGCTCTCACTCTGAGTGTATGTGAGTAATTGCCACAATAAAACTGCCAGACTCTGTGTTTGGTCTCCATCTAATTATTGATTGAGAGCTTTCCAAGATATTACACCAACAAATGACATAACCACCAACCCTTGATTTTGTAGTTTGTTTCTGTGTGTGTGGTTGAGAAAGAGAGACAGAAACATTTCATAATGATGCCAACTTGTCCCACATCTGCCCAAGCTGCAGCTTCTCAGCATGTTGTATGTTGTGAAGATGTTGTTCAGAGATATGGTATCTCTCCACAAACGATTTGGTAAACTGAACTGTTGCCTAGTCCAATAAAACCACATTGAAAGTGAACATGTTTACCAAACCCAGTGTTGTTTTTTATATTACATGCCCAGTGGAATCAGCACCACACAATAAACTTTTCAATTTCCCACTGCCTCTTAGAATAAGTTGCTTAGTGCTTTTATCACGAGAGAGCCAGAGAAACTGAAGCCTGTTCTAGTATCACATAAAGCTCTCTACACTGAGGTCAGCAAATTGCAGATGTGTTAGGTTTAATTAGCTAATTAATAGCCTGTCAATCACACATCAATGCCATACAAAAGCAGCAGTGTCAAATGTGGAGATCATCCTCGTTTTTTTTAAAGTACCAACACTATTTTTTTTTATTTTTTTTTGTCAAAATGCAAATGAACACCTGGGCTCCAAGAAGACTGGACTTTTTCAGGTTTGTTTCAAGATAAAGTTTTTCGTGGGAGATCCTACTTTCCTCTCATTAGTGCACTGGGTTTTATAGTGTCATATTCACTTGTAATTTCACCATGAAATATGCTTGAGTTTAAAGGTGACAGCTCTGGTAGAGGACTGAGTAACGCTGCAAATGGAAGCATGTGGTCCTGACTAAAACTTTGCAACCTTTCTTCCCTCTAATACCACGAACTGACAATAATTATGCATGGCTCATTTAACAAGATTTTAAATTCATCCTGTCATCAGTTTTTACCTTTTCAAATCCTTGTTTTAACACGAAAGTCTTTTTTTTTTTTTTTTAGCTCCAGACAAACTCAGAGGTGTAGACAAGACATAGCTAAATCACTTACACTGCACTGCATTTGAAATCCTTATTTCTATTAATTTTACAGTTTCATAAATGCCTCATTTAAGGGGCAGCAGGAGGATGAGAAGAAATCCACATAGCTGATTGGTACAGTTACAGTCGAGTTTTACATCCTATACTATAGTATTCATTCAAACCCTTAATAAATGCATAAATGCATACAACTGTTGCATATTTCCCAACTGCTGCAGCTGATCATTGTAAATCACAGTCTTTTGAAAGAGACTGGGTGGCTGATCATTGTTCGGTGGAGCCAGGAGTACAGAAAACACACAGGACATAACAGCCACATAATGAAGAAATCTGCATATCCTGGCTCCGTTATTGACAATTTTATCTGTAATTCTTTCTTTTTTGCCCCTAATCCTCCTCATGCTCCATCCCTCTCATGTTTCATACATTTACATTTTCCAGCATCTCTTGGCCCTTTGTTCTTTCTTTTGTCTCTCTCCCTTTTCTTTCTTCCCAGCGTCTCTGGTATCTGTTGCTGCACCACCTGCCCAATACCAACTCTCAGCAGGACACAGGCATCACATTGATCAGAGGGATGCCACGAACAGCTGTGTAATTCCTCCATTTTTGCTTCAGCTTTCAATGCTCGGCTAAGGAGACGATGCTCAGAAGTTCTTGGTATCTCAGAGGATGGGCAGGAAACACACAAACACAAAAAGATCCAAGACACCCGACCCTGATGTGCATTTGTGTCCAACTTCCCAAATGCTTTGTTGCGGGTAATTATGAAGAAAATGATCAAGCAGCAGTTGGTTTCATTTTGTGCACGCCAAATATCCACCTCCACTCCTGATCCCTTTTACCATGTATCTTTATGTTCGCAGCATCGAAGTCGCCACCGTTGTTTGACTGTTATGGAAGTCAATTTGTTTGAAAAATATGTGGTCGTGTCTCACAGAACATTACAGCAATTGTCAGCGTGTTTCCTTTTGTAGACAGACATGTAAACAGTTTTCTTGACTGAATGACTCCATTATTGTGCTGATTGAAATGTCTCTTGTAGCCCACTATTGTGGAGGGGGGATCTCAATATGAGTAAATATGGTAACATTTGGAAATACAGATGTCTGGGAGGCCAAAGTGATGTATGCAGGTGTCTGACTATAATATTTCACAATGTGTTTTTTTTTTTTCGTGAATGGCTTTTGCACTGTGTGGTTTGTGGTGCAGTATATCATTCTTGGGAGGAGGTCGATCTCATGTGTGTTACCATTTGGAAAAACAAGCAACTTATCACAGGAAAGCAAGTTTACAATGACTGTATATGGTTCATAAAGTTAAAGCTTTGACATAAACATAAACAGTGTGGCATTGTAGTGATATTTTGTTTTCTGAATCACCAGCACTGACTTTCAGAATAAATAACAAGAACATGTTTGGCTTATCATGTGATACACATTATTCTCAATATTCATCATCATGTCTGTCCTTTTTTTTTTTAGTTATTGATAATTTTCTATAGGTTCAGTTCAATGTGTTACAGTACCCTGAGCAAATAGTAAAATGAAGCTTAGGCTAAGTTCTTTCAGAAAGACGACCTCTGTTTTGCACTCATTCACTATTCTCAGTTTTCTCTCATGACACTTTTTGCAATCATGTGACCCCAAGAGTTTGGCGACCAATCAGATCTTGCCATTATCTCAACCAACCAACCCATCAAGATGTTCTTGTCATTGTTCTCCTCTCTCCATTTGTCAGTTTGTCATTTTTTACCTTCAGACCACCACCACCAATGTCTACAACGCTGGGGGTTTCCTATACTTAACTCAGCCTCACCCACTTTTAACATAACAGTGGAGTAATCGCCCAAGAGACTCTCACATTGCTCACTTTTCTTCATGTTTTGCAAATGGCAATACATTTAATAATTTGTTTTTTTTTTAAACACAAATTAGTCTTTTCTGATTGAAATACTGTCATTCTGCCGTTTGTGTTTTTCTGTCAAAATTCTTCTGTTGACAACAGATTGGAAATTAATTCTTATTCACAGAGCTCAACAGGTTATTAATTGTATCTTGATTATGCATAATTTCCATTTGTTTAACAATATTGTAGAGTGAAGCAAGATAAACACATAAAAAATGGAAATGAGATACAATCTGTGCATATTACACAGTATGTCCATCAGCCATTTTTGATTGTTTTCAGATACAGTTAGTAGCCTAATGAATTTCTATTGTCTATGGTCAAAACACCATATGGGAGATGCAGAGAGTTTTAGGTAAGATTTAGTGCTTGTGGTGCCTTGAGATTTCACACTGGAAATGTATGTCACACAAACAACCCTGTTTCCAACACTTGATCATTACAAGTATGTAGTCTGCCACGGCTCCACGATTCAAAACATCATCTTTGTAAAAAATAAAGTACATTTCAACTGTGACTGTAGCCTTTATACTTCTCCTTGTGGTGTTCTTAGATGACACTAAAGTATACCATACTTAAAATGATGTATATGTTTGGCAGCATGCTCTGGTATCAAGAAAATGATGTGAACAGGGTGTATAGAGAAGTGCAATATTGCTTGTAGTATGCTACACTGAGACTTTTATATAGGCTACACGTGACGTGAGAATAATTCTGTTGGTGCCTGAAAGATTGAAAGTTAACCAATTGTGCAGCTTGCCCGCACTCATGAAGCCTTTTAACTTATCTTATTTTATCTTATTTTATTTTATCTTATCTTATCTTATATTATCTTCTCTGGCTCAATAATGTCATATAATTAATAGATTTACCCTTGTGAAAAATTCACAGTTTTGAAAGGAAGTTGAAATATCCTTCTTTTAGAACAGTCCTTGAACCTGCCACGGTGTATTTCCCAGGTTGTGCTCGACCAGTTGTCAGTCAAAGAACTTCCTCCTTCGGTAAGTTCATTACTGTAAGTTACAGTTTTGTGACTGAGGTTTTATGTAAAAACAAAAGAAGAAAGAAAGTAAAATGAAAAAAAAACAAACAAAAAAAACGACTTTACGTGCCGTTTTCCGTAGGTACGTAAAGTGGACGCAGATTAGCCTACGTGCAGTTGTCTCGTTAGCTAGCATGGCAGGTGATTTAGTCCAGGTGGAGAGCACAGGTTTAGCAGCAGGATTCTGAGTAAGTATTGGCTCTGTATGTAAACGGAAGCGTGGATATTTATACCACAGTTTTATATATAAAAGAAATATGTTTCATTCGTGCTGCTGGACAAACAAATGTGGTTAATGTGCTTCAGATGCTGCTACATACAGGAGGCCAGCGGCTAGCTTAGCCTACTCTCCGGAGGTGACCACACTGATGTGACGCATGTTTGCAAGACTGCTTGTTGACAACTTTTGGAGATTTAAATAATTGGTAAGTACTGATAACACATCTTATATGAGGATATTAAGGATGTCATGCTGTAATAAGAGCATACAACTTGTTATGTTTCATATTAGCCTGTGGTTTGAGATGTGTGGTTGGAGTGAATGCAGGGCTCCAGATTGCCTCTAAATGGAGGCATTTTGCCCCTAAAACTTCAGACAATGCAAGTAAATTTTTCATCTACTTGCACATGAGCAACCAGTTTTTTAAAGGGAAAGGGGCGACTGAAAGAATCTGTCATCACAGGTGGCAGGTCAATGTGTGTGAGGATCATGAATGAAGGAAATGTGAATATTTGCTTTGCAAGTCGATTTACGGTGTGCACCCCTAAAATGTCTGCTGTAGCTACTCCTTGTAAAAAGAAGTTATTCTGGAGCCCTGTGAATATAAGTTTTCAGGTCAAAGAAGTATAACAACATGTTCAAATAGGCCCATGTACGATTGAATGGGTGAGTTAGTCGACATCCCTTTTGGCTTGTTCTACCAAGGCTTTGAGTGCAAGTGAGTTCTGGTCTGGGTAAACCAGTAAAAACTGTAAATGGGCTCATTTACTTCCCCCCACCCTGAGGCTACGGGAGGAGAAATTACCAACTGCAGAGTAGATGTAGTAGAGCTGGTGAGAACCACAATCACTAAGTGGGTTTTTCTTCATTGGCCACAATGGTCAGCAGCACAAGCAGGAGTTCAGTGGACATTGTAATGTAATTTGTGCACGTGAGTGGTGAACTGTGAGAATTAGAGCTACCTAGAGCAGTTTAAAGTTGCATGTAGGACAGTGTGGTGACATAATGAAAATATAGATCCTTAAACTTTTGTCATTATCAACGCGCTGTAGCCTACATTGTTAGTCCAGATAGATTCTTCACAATTTAAAAGTGTTTTTTTTGCAGAAACAATGAGTATAAAAGTATAGGCTATTTAATTCAGATTTGCTTGCATTGTGAACTAGCAAGATGCAAGGACAGTGGTGACTCCCTACCTTTTTGGAGTCAGATTGCCGGTCTGTTGCTCAATTATTTGCACTCCTTTAGTCTACAAAAGCCCACTGATCGAAAGATTCAAAAGGATTTTTCATAAAAGTATTTTAATGCGAAGTCAGGGGCAATTTATTTTTTTAAGTCCTGGCAAAACTGTCTCTAAATTTCTCTAAACCTGCCATTTTGTAAACATTAACCCTTACAGTAAATGTGTGAAGTAAACCAGTGTAAACAACATATTACATGAGAAACAGCAGATCACTAATATTATGGAAAGTACTGACTGGACTGAGCCAAGACAGCATTTCTATACTCTGTTATCAAAGAACTGAATTTACATTCACTCAGGTAATTTGCTCTCCATATTTGTAAGCTACCCCCCTTATTAATGATTTTGCTGTACCAGTTAAATGGGCTTTTCTTCTGGCCTAAAAGGTAATAGTATTTGCTCAGCTGTGCTTTTGAATTAACATCCAGGCTACACACACCAGATTGTGTGCCCAGACCTTTTCTAACGGGCCATGCCTGCAGTGGTGTATTTGAAAGCACAGGCATGGAGCGGCATCATCTGCTGGGAAAAGCCAGATCAAATAACAGATTCAGATTTGCCAAAGTCATTAATTTCATATGCTGGCAGTGGAAGTCCTCGTGGCTACCGGATGAGAAATGTTTCCAATCAAAGATTTAAATTCTTATTCAGTCATCACAACTGCCATTCGGGGATCCAGACTTCAGTATTCTCACACCAGTGGATTGTAGTTTTGGTGTTGGACAGAGAAAAGACAGAAAATAAATACCGTGTACCATTACAACATTTTTCACAGGCTTGTACTTGGCAGAAAAAATATTTGTTTCTTATGCGTCATTTCTCCGTCTTAAGTGGAACAAACACATTCTGCATTTGTCCCCATTAATTGCGATCGCATCAGTCTTATAAGTGTGCACCTGGCCACTGTTCAACAACGCTGTTGCCGAGCTAATCCGGTGATGTCATTAATGAAAGAGTGTGTGAATGTGGAGCCGTCACACAAGTGCTCAAACAAATATTGGAGACTTTGGACTAGCTGCTCGGACTTTGCTGAATTTGGGGGGGATTTGTCAGGATAAGTCTATGTAGGGGTTGGCATTTGAACAGCTGTATGGATTGCAGTTATGTAAGCCTCCTTTAACCTCCACATTAGATTGCTCATGGATTTCATCACTTATTAGTTTTGACATATAGAAATATCCTGCTGGTGTTTTGATCTTTTGTTCGCAGACAGCTGAGACTGTCTACGTCTGGTGGTCGTTAGGGATTGAATTTGAGAACTGTTTCCACTTCGCGAACCACGTCCACATTGTCCAAACCACACGGAGATCATACACCCCCGAGCTTATCTTCTATACTTTTAACGATGCTGGTGTTTTGTTGAAATCTGCCCCCCTCTATCAAACAGCGCTGCCTTTAACATTAACCTTATCTGAATCCCTAACCACTCGCACACACACTCACCCTGGCTATTTTCACAACTTTGATGAGAAGATGAAATGTAACTATCCAGTCGTGCAAACAGCAGTCATGTTAAACTTGTTCTCTCCACTCCTGGGTGTGATGTTGGCAAGTAACAAAAGGCTAGAGTGCTAGCTTTGCAGTGTATCTCTCTGCCTCTGTCTCTAGTCTGTCTAACCAGGCTGGGCATTACACCCTCATGGTCTGTCTCTATCTTTCTCACCAGTCATTTACAGAACTGTGCTGTAAAAGTTGTGCCTGGCAAAAGTCAGACAGAAATTCAACTGTTTATTGTTTATTTAATAAAAGCCAGCAGGCAGTTGTGTTTTTAGAAACTGCTGCTCGGGAAAGAGGAGAAAGTGCAGCACTTATAAGAAATGTCTCCTCTCCTCAGATCCAGACTCTCAGGCAAAGTTTAGTGACAAACTCTGAACTAATGCATGATAGTGTGACGTTTATAATTGGTAAGATACTGAATCTAAATATTGATTAGCAGTGCATACTGGACAATTGTATATTCTATGTTAAAGGGATAGTTAAACATTTTGGCAAATTGGCCCATTGCCATAATTCCTATAGTTTTAGGAGAAAGTATGTTACCTTTAATTGTCGGTGCAAGCTATTTTTAGAACGGCGGAGCAGAGCCGCGAGCTGCTCAGAGCTATGCTTCAGAGGCTCATGGGATTTCTTGGTTTCCCTCATCAAACTCATCAAATACACAATCCAACAACTCCACAACGCTCTGGTGGACAAGTTGTGACCTGCACATTCACCACGCTATGAGATAATAACAGAACGTTACCAGACAGAGTTGTTTTAGAGGTAAATTCATGCGAAACCGCTGATGCACGTTCCCGTCGGGGACAGTTTTTCAGCAAGCAGTCTCTGTATTTCCCTGCATGAATTTACCTCTAAAACAACTCTTGTCTGGTAACGTTCTGTTATTATCTCGTAGCGTGGTGAATGTGCAGGTCACAACTTGTCCACCAGAGCGTTTTGGAGTTGTTGGATTGTGTATTTGATGAGGAAAACCAAGGAATTCCATTAGCCTCTGTAGCGTAGCTCTGAGCAGCTCGTGGCTCTGCTCCACCGTTCTAAAAAAAGCTTGCACTGACAATTAAAGGAACCTAAATCCTAAACCTAACCCCAAAATGTTGAACTATCCCTTTAAAGGAGTCGATAATGGTACTAATATTGATAAAAGTGGTCTCTTTCTTATTCAGGGTCCCTGTTGCACTTGCAGCTTTCCTCCCTTTGCGCGGGTGTTCGAGTGTCAGAGCTCTGAAGGTTTTCAGTGTTTTCCAGTGGAGGCTTTCTGTGACTTAAAGTCTGTTATTAGGTTCCAACAACAACAACAACAGCAACAGAGGGAGGGCGGAGAGGGGTGGGGGTCTCATTGGGACTGGTCTGGCCCTGATGGTCCCAATCGAGTTAGTGTTTGTCCTGGTCTTAAGTCTGTGTCTCATCATCCATTCCTTGTAACCGTTGGCCCGCGGGTTCCCTTTGGACCTGTAGCACCTCCCTCGCTCTATCCCTCCCCTCAGGAGACGTTTTACCCCCAGTACAACTACAATTCATTTATTTATTAGCCATGCGGGGAGGCTGGAGCCAGTCCCAGCTGATGTTGGGCCGTGGACACTGTGAACAGTTTGCCAGTCTCATCACAGTGCTGCTGACATACACAGACAAACAACCAATTTAAAGTGGCCAGTGAACTTAACCTGCATGACTTCTGAGGGAGCTGAAGTAGCCAGAGAAAGCAGGCATGATGGGAACATGTGAACTCTTCATGTAAAGGTTGGAAGACCCTAACCCTAACCCAGGGTTTCCCCCAGTGTATTATAAGCCTGGCGGCCCGCCAGGCCTTACTTGACCCCCCGCCAGGCTAAGCATTGTTTATTAATTTTTTTAATCAGTTTTTATACTCAATAAACACGTGATCAGGTGTCTTTTTCATCACCTGACAACGTTACAACTTCGTCGCACATAACGAGACACGTCACGGACATCATGCTCATCAGACAATAGACGGCATCAGACCGCTGCTTCACCAGCTGACCGAGAGGAACGCACCGAGTCCACGTTCACGTGAGCGGAGCCGCAGCTCCAGAGGCTCAATCAGCTGCTGTAGCAGCTGTTAGCTGGTAGCTGGTAGCTGTTAGCTGTTAGCTGTTAGCACGTCGTCCCCTGCAGCGTCAGAGCTCCGGACTCCTGTGAGCCGCGGGGCTTTGACCTGATGTGAAAATGATCCATTGTTTCATTTTTCAGCTCGTAAAGTTCGCGATCACACACGTTTGTTCTAGTAGATCCGTGAGTGTCACGTTTCCATGACGACTGACCGGAAAAAGAGTGTGCTACGTCATGTGCACGTGACTCCAGATGTAAAAAATCTCGGAGCAAAAAAAAACATGGATGATGGATCTATAATACATCCATGGAAATAAGGCTAGACTCTAACAATGGAGACACCAGGCAGTTGTTTTTTAGTTTTTAATGCAAACAGTTGATGTTATTTATTTAAATATTTTTTTATAATTATAATTATTAGGTCTACTTTTTTTGTGGTTGATTGAACAGCATTTCAAGAGTGCCTTTCTGTAAGACTCTGCTATAGCTGGTGTTGTAGTTACATAAAGTCTTATAATAACAGATGTTTATGATAATATTTTCAAATTTCTAGTCAACTTTTAACATGGATCTTAAGGCCTTATGGAATCACACCTGCTAAATGCTACTGCTCCATTAATGAATCTGTTCCCTACAGGGCCCTGCCATCGGTCAGGGTCAGGCCCCTGTCACAAAAAAACACGCTTGGGCACCGGTGGCCCGCCGCTGGTGCCACCCTACCACCGGGCTTAACAAGTTTTCTGGGGGAAACCCTGCTAACCCAAATCCTTCTTCTGCTGAGATGACAGTGCATGGACGTTTTTGTTTAGTGGATATCCAGTAGTCAACCGGCAGCAAACCACTGCTTGGATCGTAGTAGTTTTGATTGCATACTGTAGGTGCGACGACTCTAAAGATTAACATCACCTGGTCTGGTTGCAGTATGTAGCTGATGGTCGTCAATCTGACTCTGTCTCTCCTCTGACTTTCATCCTGGTTGGTTTTATTTGTCTTTAGATTTGTTTCCTCTTTAAAACATTCATTTTCAGTGTGGTCTTCCCATGACTTGTAGCCTGCTACTACGACTGCGTCATTGTGAATATATATTTCAGAACAATAAAGATTGGTATTTATTGTTGGTGGCGTTACAGCGGGGAAGCAGAGCATCATCGCAAATAAAATGCACAAACTTCTGTTCTACCAATAACTGTCATTGTTTCACGCGAGTTATGTGACTTGTTTTCTCCTCCACTTTTAGGCTAATTTATGTGGTTTGTATTTCCATTCATGGAATCGAAGGATTAATTAGCAGCAAAAAAAGTTGATAGCTCTCCATGTTTTCTTCTCTGTCAAAGAACGCCATCTGTACTGCCTTCCTGATTAATGAGCAGGTGGAGTAGGAAGCATTTTCATCATGGTGTGCACTGAGGCAAACCAAAAGTGAATTTTCTATTCCCAGAATACCAAAACAATATCAAGTGAATTTTTTTTAATGTAGTCAATAAAAAATGTGACTTTAATCCAAGCTATAAAAATGAGACAGTATATAAATTTTTGTCTCTGCACTATTATGAACAAACAAAAATTATCGCCATTGTAATTATCATTACTGATATACAAACTTTGATTAAAAGTGCTTGAATGTACGATTAAAAACTGCAAATTCCCCTGAAGAAAATGAATGTACCTTTTTTATTCTTCTTTTACTAAGTGTGGCACATCTTTGTCCCAGTGCTGCAGAAACAGATGAGCCGAGATGATGATTTGCGACGTCCTGTGGGAATCGAACCTGTGGCTGCGCCTCTGATGACAAATTAGATTGAATTTGTGGAATCTATTCTCATTTCACACAAAACAGCCATTTTGTTGAGTTGATTTGTGATTTGGATCACATACAGTTTTCAATAACTAGAACATTTTCTTGGAGATCAGTGTGCATTATCCAATCCAATCCACCTTTATACAGTATAGCACTTTTTTAAAAACAACAACGTTACCAAGGTGCTGCACAAAAGATACAAACAGTAAAATAAATAAAGTTAAAGTTAACATACAGAAAATTAAAGCTGTTATTATCAGTGCCAGGGCCAGATATACGAACTTAAGCAAACAGATATGTTTTCTTAGCAAAGTCTCAAACTGACTGAAAAGCACTCTGAATGTATTTGTGCGCAGCTTGAAATACTTTCTTGATTAGCGAATTATGTGGACTGTCAATCAAATAATCAAGGTACTTCAACATTTTCCATAGACCACCCTTCAAAAGTCACTGAGTTTCCTGGAACACCCTGTTCCTGCAGTACATTGCAGCATTTAAATAATTTTCTATTTTTTTTTTTTAAGCGAGCGTCTTCATACTAGAATGGAGTTAAGTTGCTCTTTGAGACTGACTGCCAGCTGTGGGATGACCAACCCAGCAAAAGCATTCAAGCACACAGACGCCATGTTCACTGGTGCAGCTCCACCTTTTCTACTTGACAACATCAGCCTGCATACATTCTTCTGTGTGCATATGAATGAGCTGTTCTACCTATATCCAGATGGCTTTTTTATTTAAGTTTAGTACTATTCAGGATCAATGTTGTTCGTATCACAGGTTTAGGTCACTAATACAACTGGGACTTCCATATCAATGATTTGATTTGATAAAGAAAGGTCATGCTTTAGTTTGAATGAGCAGATCAGGCCTTTGTGTTAGGGAGCGACTGTACGGATGTTCAGAGGGTTAGCTGGATGAGTTTCTACGTTTGAGGATGCTGCTCAGATGAATGCAGGCGCACCATGCACTGATGTGGGAGAGCAAACAAAACCCCACCCATCCACTCATCCACCCACCCACCACAGCCCAGCCCCCACCCACTGCTATAGAACAGGACTTGAGAGACATGTCTTTAACAAGGAATTAGATAATGCAGAAGGCAAGCTATGGCATCACAAATGGGATTAGCGAGGAAGCAGAGCAGATGTGAGCTGCTGCGCTATTGACATTCATCTGTGACAACAGCGTGTCAGCCATAGGAATACGACTTATAATCAATAACAGCGACTGCCTGACACACTGCGAACCTCCGATCAACCCCACACACACACACACACTTACAGTATCCTCCGATGACATCACAGATGAGACTCGTTCACTTTCGCTCTGTAAGCGACTCATTCATGTAAGAAACCTAAGATTCATGTTGAAGGTCAAATGAATGACTCATGTAAATTCCTGTGAAGACGATCTGTATGGCACTGGTGTGCAGCAGGAAATGGAAAATACATATAGGATCTTTAAATTAACTGCACAGTGTTGCACTCCATTAATATTATATACAAATAAAGCCTTCCTAATTGATACAGCACAGGTGTTTGTTAGTCAGGAAGGCTTCATGCAGTAAGTTAGGGGCTTGGTTTTTAATTACCTTAGGGATTTGCTAATTTACATTCTGCCTCTAAAAGTCTCTTGTTGATAATAGGAAGTGTGTGTGTGTGTGTCTGTGTGAGAGTGTATATCTAAGTGTAGTGTATGTTGCAAAGTGGTTTGATGAGGGTGTGGGTAAAGAATCAATAGAGTTTTAATGGGAAACAGGATGTCCTCAGGTAAAATTCAGGCCAAAATATGGTATGAAATTCGATCTGTGGATTATTATTTTTCTTTTTTGTGTGCGTGTTGGATGGAGGACGGAGGAAAATGTAAGGTAAAGCACTCGATCTTGGCCCTCGTGTACGCTTCTATTCTTGAAGGTCAGAAAGCTTGTTACAGTGGACAAACATTAGCTGTCCACTGGTGCTGCATTCTCATTAATCTCCTCTTCTCATCTAAGAGCAGACCTGTGAAAGGAGGTGTTCGCATATACCGCCGTATATATCCACGAGTTCACATCTTCCTCTGATGTAGAACTTCGCAAGGTGATATAAGTCTAACAGCCGTGGATACTCATCCTTTATTTAATAAGCATACTCTTCAAAATTAGGTTGCCTTCTCCAGCCTGACGAGCCCAGCACCACCTCCACTCCACTTCCAAGATTTTTTTTATTGACATAGCTTCATTATTAAATGACACACCGCAGAGCAAGGGCTGATATTCTTGTCTCAGTTTGATGGGATGTTGTGCCGTTACTGTTGAAAGTTGCATAACACCTTAAAACCATCCACCACGTTCCTCTAAATACAGTCATTTACTACAAATTTTCTCTCTAAAATACATTTTAGAAGTGCATTTAAAGTGGGTCATGTTCATCAGCTAACCCGACCCCCTGCTGTTTTTACACCAGCAATGTCCCACTTCCACTAAAACATCAACACAACATTGGATCTCTGTTCACATACGAGCTGTTTTACATGCACTAGAAATGTTTTTGCTCATCATATTTGACTCCACTGTTACCACTCTGCATTTTACCCTGGTTGTTTTTGTGCATTCATAAAAGCATTCTTAGCGTGGACAGCATTCAGAACTGGACAACGATGGGTTTTAATTTTTTTTTTTGTAAACCCAGTAATTCCTCTGGGGAAAAGTTGCAATCGTGGTATTCAAACACAATATTAAAAAAACCAACAACAACAAAAAAAAACGTTGATCTCAGAGCTTTTTATTTTCCTAGAGCGCCGAATTAACATGCGGTACCTCACACGTATCATCCCGTAGTCACATTCTAATTGCTCCCCATTAATTACACATTCTGAGTGAGGAGTGCATTTGCATAGATTTCACATGCAAGTGTGACCTACTGTTGTGTTGTGTGGGTGAAAAGGTTCCACTCTCTGGTATGATATGAATACAGTATACAGTTGGAACCTCCTCCACCAAACTGCACCACTTTCAGCTTGGAGTTTTTTTTTTTTCAGGGCCTTCAGCCTCGATGAAATCACTGACTGACTGACTGAAGTGAGGTGCACGATGACGACGTTGTCCCTGACTCCATCATCAAGGAGCAAGACGCTGTCAGACGGGAGACTTGCACCGAGGATCAACTGTTCGGTAGGTTTCTCCTCTTTTGGATAATGATAGATAGATATCATGCATGTTGTGCCAGTTTTTCTGTGTGGCTGACCGACTTCTGCTTTGTGATGATGCAACACAGACTGGCTCATGAACTTGAAGTGCTTCAGTTCGCCATGTTTTCTTAGAGACAGAAATCAGCAGGTTTTTCAGGTTTGTGTATTTGGTTGTGAGACTCAATGCTCAGCTGCATCACCGCTGTTTGCTTTGAAGGCTTCTCTGGTAGAAAGAAGAAGAAAGAAGAAATTTTATTTATAAAGCACCTTTCACAGACAGCAGTCACAAGGTGCTGTACAAAGTACAAAGGGAGCAGCTCTCAGTTCAGGAGGCAGGGCATTCCAGAGCTTCGGTGCCATGGCTTCAAATGCCCTGTCGCCCTTAGTAATCGGCCTAGTGCGGGGGACATGGAGCAGGCCTTGGTTTGAGGATCGGAGGGGTCTGGGTGTGGTGTAAAGTTTCAGGAGTTCGGAGATGTAAGTGGGAGCTAGTCCATGAGAGGCCTGGTAGGTGATGACCAATATTTTAAAATGAATCCTAAAGTTAACCGGAAGCCAGTGAAGAGAAAACAAAATGGAAGTGATGTGATGAAACTTGCGAGATCTGGTAAGAAGCCTGGTGGCAGCGTTCTTTATTAATTGCAGACGGTCAATGGGAGACTTGTTGAGACAGGAGAACAGTGAGTTACAATAGTTACACAGGAGGACTTGCAGTATGTGACAGTTAAGCAGCAGTAAGTTATGCAGCACAGTGAAAGAAGGTCAGACGACAAACTTGCATGGAAATCTTTGTGTGACCTTTAAAGGTAGGGTTGGAGATCCTGGAGGAACGGTTCTAGTTTCTCTTTCTCTCTACTTTGTATAAAATGAGTTCAACATTGGAAGATCTAACCGCCATCTGAGCGCCGATCAGCTGAGCCAGAGCTCAGTGGATGTGGAGCTGCACAGCTGTAGCAGTGTGTGTGTTTTACAACAAGAAAAAAAACATTGATGATTGTCCTCTGAATTGCAGATAGAGGTTTGGGTTGCTGATCGGCACAAGCCAAGTTGCAGAGTTGTCATCTTATCAGTTAACAGTTATTAGTCAGTTTATGAGATCGGTTCTCGGTCTAAAAAAAATAAATTGAAAATGTGCATCCTTAGTTCCTCACTAGTCTCAGTGCTCAGTCACCTAATATTGTTCTTCTGTCATCTTTGTATTTGACTAGTTTTGAGGCACAGCAGCTCCTTCTGCAGATTTTGTTTCCAACCCGGCTGTGTTGTTCCTGAAACTGAAAAGTGTGCTCGTTCACAGCTTTTTGAAATATGCACACATTGTTTAGTCATTGCCATTTACAGGGCCCCAAAATTGTGCCCATTGAAAAACATTGGCTTTCCAATAGTTTCATTCTCACAACACTGTGTAGCAGCTGTACCCCTGATTTTTCTGAGCAGACAAAGGGCTGATGCTGGCGAGGCCTTTCAGATGGAACTTTGGTATTTATTACTTCCATTAGGGAGGTTATGTTTGTTGGTTTGCTTGTTTGTCTGCAAGACACAAAAAGTTACCATTTGAAAAACGAACAAAAGAGAAGATGAACTGTGGAAGCTCATATCGTTATATCATCAATCTAATTAAATAGTGATAATAAATCATTGTGTGTGTGTGTGTAGGCCTATATATATAAAAAACAGAATATTTCTGTATTTGATTTCTGAAACGCCCCTTATGTCGACTAACTGTTGACTTTCAGTTCTTTCTCAGAAAGCTCCTTGACTGCAAACACCATTACCTGCTAGTTCTGAGATGTATCACACTTTTTCTCTTTTTTTTTTTTTTTTATATCCCTGGGGCAGTGGAGGCCATTCTGCTGTCCACAGCACATTCCCCTGAAAAATACCCCTGGGGATTCTTTCCTCTGTCGCAGTGCCATCACTCCTATCATCAGTCCCCTGAGTGTCACTGAGCTCTACCTGTCCTGGAAAGCACGGAGGCACTGGAAATGCGATGTCATATCATTATTTGCGGCAGTGAAAATCCCAGTGAGACTAGATGAGACTGATGTGTTCAGTTTGGTCGGTTGGGAAAAAAACAAAACAAAAAAAACCTAAAAACATAGATAAATTGCTTCGGCAGGGCGATAGTTAAAATAGTCAGAAAATGAGCTCAACGTCTCTGAAAGTGGTTTCATCATTTAAGCATTGCAAATAAGCAGTAACCCCTGGAATGCAACACGTAGATAAAAGCAGTCTCTAGAGGCCACGTAACACTCTGCAGTATTTAGTTATTGAAAAATCCCACCAATAGACATAGACAGATGGGGAGATAGATAGATTTTATTGATCTCATGAGGGGACTTGTCATGTTAGCATTATCTTGAGAATTGATGTTTGTTAGGGGATCTCTCCTATAGTATTTTTCATCTGTTTTCCATTGATGCTGAGAAATGACAAAACTAATTCATTAGCTTTTTTCTTTTTCTTTTTTTTTTTAGGGATTTTCTTAAATAATTTGTACATGCACATTAACATTTTGAACGGTTTATGTTTGACTCACAACGTAGTGCAGAATCCTTTTCTTAAATTTCGCTCTAATCTGTGAAGAAGCTTGACTTATTAATGAAGTCATTGTGTAAAGACAACGTCCTCTTTGCTTGAATCAAACCAAAACAATTTGCAGGATCCCCAGGAGGAATCTCCCAAAAGCGCCGATTCATTTCTTTCTCCTCTTAAAACGCTGATATCAAACATTATCTTTAACTTTGTGCTGATTTCTGTCACTCTTTCTGTTGCATATTTTATTTATTCTTTAATTCATTATTAATGTCTCAGGAGCTTTCTTTCACAGAATGCTTAAATCTTAATTTAATATATATATGCTGTCTTATTTCTGGTTTTTAAAGGAGAGAAGGAGGGGGATGGCGGCGTGTCACATTATTTAAGCAGAAAATGCCATTACCAGACTAATTCAAAATATTTCTTGTCAGTACTTTCCTGTTGTACACTGACACGAGAATAAAATCCCCCCTGACAACTACTAGAGGAAAATCCTAATATATGACTTCCATTCATGCAAGCGCACATAGTCATTTAAGAGCATTACAGGGTTTTGCATGACTTCCCGTATTAGTATTAGCATTGTGTGTTTTTTATTTTACTTTCTTGATTGGGTATATGAAATGACAAAGGCCATCTCAGTCGGCTACAAAGCAAGGCACTAATTATACACTACAATAATACTTATATTTGTAATAAGAAAATAATGCACTGACACATTTATGAATAGTGTTGGTGGTACATTTTTATATTTGGTAACTTATATCTGTGGACATTACCTATTTCAGTCATTGGTTGAAAATATCCAACTTTTTATTTCCATAAAATATTGAAAAAAATGCTAAAAATGGGAAAAAGAAACAAGTTCAGTCATAAACACAGAAGCACAGATGGCCTGTTACAGTTTGAGCAGATGGATGAGTTTCAGCTGAAAATACGATGGTAGACAACAGCAGAAAAAAAAAAAAAAAAAAACTGCATGTAAACCAGAGTTGCAACGTTCAGGGTCGGTGACGACTTCGCGAGCCCACACGCTATTAGCTGCATTCATAGGATGCCACTTTCTGTTGCCAGCGCTCTTTGAGTAGCAGCACACCTTTTCCAATAGTTGAAGAGGTACAATTGAGGTTGAGAGTTGTTATTAAGTAAAAGCAGCGAAGTGGGCAACACCTAATCCACTCCGTTCTCAGAGTAATAGAATAGAAATTACATTTGTTAAAAGGAGAGATACTGGACCATCTATTTCATTCTTACCACTAATAACTGTTATATTGTGGAGTAGATGCCTTTTTTAGTGCTGGACTCCAATTTCTGGATATAACCACCCTACAAACTAATAAGGAACTCTCTTTTTTTAAACCATTAATGTTGCTTCATTATAGGGTCTGAGGTAATGCATACATTTATAGCTATAAACATAAGAATATCAATAGCACAGATTGTTCAATCCTATTCAGTTCTGTAGAAATGATGAAACCCTCCAACCCTACTCAGCACCCACTTTTTTGGAAGTTACTATAGAAAATGACAAACTATCAGAGGAACATCTGTTTGCTTTTCAAGCAGCAAGCGAAAATGTCTCGGTACTTGTTTGTGAATGTGTACAGAGTGAGTGTTCAAAGAGAGAGACATTATGTAAGGGAGAGCTGTATAAGAAATTTGCAATCAAGTTGATTCAAAGCAGGACTCGCTTTCTATTTTGGGTGATGTTCTTTCTAGGTCCCCATTGTGCCAAATAATATACATGTAAAAAGGCACAAGTGACGCTGAGAAAAGGCCAAAACATTTACAGACCTTCAGTTTTGTTTCTATAAATGGCTCATTCAGACGATGATCGTGTTAAGTAACAGTTCGGGGGGGCTGTAATATGTGCTGATATACTAAGAAAAGGCCAGAACATTTATAGTTACGTTGGCTTTAATTGTCTGAGACTGTCTGCTCCCTGAATGACCACTGTGACTAGAAATTAACTGAGGCCGTTTCACCGGTAATGAACCGTCATACATAAATAGATGTTTCCACAGAAAAGACTTCCAAACTACTTTTGACACTGTTAATCAGTGGTTATGATGAAATTAAAAGACTGATAAAGAAGTGAATTCTCTCCAGAGCCAAAAAAAAAACCCCTTTCTGATTGAACTACCCAGTGATTTTTCATAGTCAGCTACCCAGGTGTCACCTTCATCTCAACAAGCCAGACACAGCTGTGTTCTCCCTCCATTTCCTGTCCTCTAAGAAATATTTTAATATTCAGGATTTGGAATGTATTTCTTTTTTGCCTTCAATAATATTTGCAGACAGGCATTGAAGAAGGTCACTGAGCAGAGCATCGGTTTGACAAATATCTCCACATTTGATATAACACATGCTTGTCAGATTTTTTTTTTTTTAGTGAGTGGACAACTACTGAACTTTGTCGTTGCACTGTTGCTGAAACACAGTTTGCAGCTTCAATGTTATATATTGATAGCAGTGATTCCTCCTAGATCAATAGAAACACCCCCCAATTAAATGGCCGCTGATCATTATTGGCTGGTTTTCATTAAAAAAGAGGTGTTCAGTAGATAGGAATTAATGCTCCTAGTCACCCATCACCTTTAAAACCGATCACCTGTGGTTAATAATCTGGTGTCTGCAGCTCAGAGACACACTGAGTCCTGTAGTCCCTCCATGTTCACTGCACCAACAAAACAAAACAACATGTTGGTTGTGTGAGACTGATATAACGTACAACATCTACAATGCATGCCAGAAATGATCAGCACTGGCTGTGGATCATCATTCATATTCATAATCATTATATTTCACAGGTAACATTGGTTTTTTATTTTAGTTTTGACAAGAAAAAAGAGCAAGTAAAAGTATTTCATTTAAAACACTTTCTAAATATCTGTGCCTGCACATTTTCCTTTGGTGTAAGCACAGAGTTTGGCTCCTGCCTTAAAATGATCTGCATGCAAACTTACTCGCATTGCCTGATTTTTTTTTTTTTTCCCCTTGGAAGTTAACCAGGCCTGAATGAACTTCAAGCCCTGGCCAAGCATCCTACTTGGGTTTAGCCTGGGGAAAAACATATGACCGCTGGCTATCCAGTCACTGTGTTAAGGTGAGCCACAAATTGCTATGTCACACCACTGCCTTAGCTTTGCCCTTGCCCAGAGCAAAGATAGGTGAAGAACAACATCTGCAGTCACATGCGCTTCATCTAAGATGTTGGAGTGAGGCCAAAACCACACTGTGTCCATTTCCTTTGGCACTTTTGTTTCATCCTATCAGTGTGGATGCACAAATGCACTCTCTCAGTACACCTCCCAGTCATATTCGCATAGTATGGTATGTGTTGTTTTGTCTATAGAAAAAAGGAATTGCTGACCAGGAATGAAATCCCAACAGTAAAACTTTATATTTCTACTCCTACACTTTTTATGATTTCTAATAACGTTAGGTCAAACTTGCATCCAAATTCACTTGATGAAACATCTGGGTCATGGCTTCACATTCTTAGGTATTAAAATACAATGAAATTAAAGCACATTCTATCCCATATGGAGTGATTTTACAGTAATTCTTGATAGCTGCCTGTATAATGATGCCAAACAATTTCACTTCACATGTGGGTGTTTTCAGATAGACAGCCAGCAGTGTTTATAGTCACACACTCAATTTAGAATTGCTCTCTGCACTGGCACAGAGGGAACAATATAAAAGTCCTCTTTAGAAGACTCCAAAGGTTTGTTTATTCATCAGAACTTCATTTGTTTCACTGTTGCACAGCGGCTTCTAAGACGAGGCGGCAACTGCAGCGGGGATAAGACTAATATGGAGTTGACAGATAATGCTTTGCAATTCCACGGACATCTTGTGTTGATATGTGGTAAAAAGTTAGGTGATAGGAAGTCAATACATGCCATAACAGGCCATCAGGTTTAAGACCAAATCAATCCGGTGTATATACTCCCTGGATTATCACAGTGGATAACAACAAGCTGCAGAGATTCAAGTTCAATGTTCAAACAATAAAACCAGTGAAGTGCCAGGAACATGCATAGTTAGTGTTTGCTTGTTAAGCAAAAGAAGCTACAGCGGTTGTATGTGTAAAAAGGCAATTACTGTTTTCACACTTATTTTCACAGCCTAGCTCAGTTTACTGCTCTGAAATGTGTTGTTGGGTTTAAATGAAAGCACCTTGCATAGAAGCACCATGGTAAATTATGGATGGGACATTGATGGGGCTAAGGTTTGAGCATCCAATTTTCAAAAACTGGAAGGAACATTTACTCTGCTCTAAACAAACAGTTAAGAGAAGTGGATGACCGAACTTTGCCCAGAAGGCCTCCATTTTGGAAATTGTCTGACTGAAACATGAAGGATAAAGTGAGAAATACACACTCACTGAGCACTTTATGAGTAACATCTGTGCACCTGCTTATTCATGCAGTTATTCAATCAGCCAATCATGCGGCAGCAGTGCATAACATCATGGAGACACAAGTCAGCCGCTTCCATCAACAAGCAACATCATCTTGGAACAAAAAAACCATAAAAACATTACCTCAGTGGCTTTGTATGTGATTTGAGCCAGAAGAGCCGGGAATATATCCTGGTCTGTGGGATTTAAGATGCACACTGTATGATCTGACAGTGTCTTAGGGTGTTTTCACACATGTTTAGTGCGCACCCTAGTGCGGCACCAAATGTTAAAATGATACATTGTTTCATTTTTCAGTTAGTGTGGTTGCTTTCACACCTGCTTTTTGTAACTTTTTGTCGCTTTTTGTCACGTGGAGAGCGTCATGTCTTCATGACTACCGGTTCTGGAAGCGCTGATTGATAAAACTTTCATGATGGAGACTCAAGAGCGATTGTTATATTAATCGCTGTGGCCGGTTGTTAGTAGCTCTGGTCATTTATTTCTATATTGTTTGTATGTATAACTCTTGGCAACTCTTGGATAGTTCCGATCTACTTTTGTAGTTTGGTACTTCCGGCTGGTTTCCGGTTGCGTTCACCCAGCTTGGTCCCATTAGTGTGAAAGCACCCTTAAATGCTAAACAGTGGGAGTAGAGTAGTCTGTAGGTTGGTGTGAGTCGGCATTCTTGATGGTACATGTAAAAAAGCTCTACTAATGTTGATTCTTGAATCTTGATGGTCCAGACTTGTGGTGGTGTTGTCATGGTTTCTTGATATACACAATCCATCGCCTTAAATGGCACTGACTAGAATATAAATTCACCAGATAGCTAAATGAATCTTAAAGCTATAGTGCGTAACTTCTATCGCCCTCTAGAGGATTTCTGCGTTATTACAACGATACGGTTGGTCACCTCAATATGGCGTATGGCCCGGTGTAACCCGGCCCTCCCCTCCCCACCGCTACCGTTTGTCACTCTCTTTCTTGGCCAACAGACCTTGTAGTGGTTTGGGTGAAACGGATATTTACAGACACGTAGAAGTTACGCACTATAGCTTTAAAACTGATTTCATGAACCACAACAACGAGTTCCATCTACTCACTGTGATATTCCTAATGGCCGTTAGCATGTTGTGGTGTTCCAGTACAACCCCCATACAAGTGCATGCCCAATAGTATAAACAAACAGTTCTTCTTGCACCTTTCTGTGTTCACAGAAGTAAAGAAGGCACACACCGTTTTATTTACTTTATACAATCAGTAACGGTGCCTTTTAAAGCTGTTGGGGTCCCTGGACACACCATCAGCTCAGATCTCAGGTTTTCACACTTGGACTCTCAAAACAGCCTCAAAGTGCTCTGGCTTCAAAACCATCAGATGTGAGGACGCCTCGGGGAAACAGTGGGACTCTGCTGCATCACATACTTAGTATTGTGTGTGTATCAAAGCTTCATAACACGTAAGAATGAAGGAAAGATGTGTATTTTATTGTAGCTAATAAGCAGCTGCAACTGCCCATTGCTGTACCTAGTTACCCGTATGTGTAGTTTGCTGTTAATGATGTGATAAATTACCTGGAGGATTAATCAGGTATGAACAGATGTGTGGATGTGACATTTCCAGCCACCAGGTGGTACCCAACATTTTAGCCAGAGCCTATTGGTGAGGAGCAAATTAGTTTAAGCACCTTGTTGTTCAAATAGCTGTGGCAGAGTACAACACCCGTCAAAACAGAGCTATTAGTTTTTTTTTTATGTTTATGGTGAAGCAAACATTGGCACAGGTGGATGTGCCATCAGGGATTGACTGATATGTTTTTCTTCAAGGTTGATTCTGTTAGCGATTATAAGTAATCAAGAGAATCAAATCAATCATAATCAAGGACAGTGATAACCGATAATTGGAAAAGAAATGTAGAAGACACTACAACCTGCAGAAGAAAGAAGATCACACAGTTGAATCAGCAACTGTCTGGATTATTACAGAACTGTTCTATTAGGTTAGACAGTGTTACTATTTTTAAATGTTCCTCATAAATGTTCTCAATAAACAAGATAATTTGTAAGTCATTATCAGGCGTATGCACAGGTGTGAACGAGCCTGACTGGAGTTAATTTGCTGCTTTCAATATATTTCTCACCTGGGAGCGGCATACCGGTGTATATGCATTAAAATACCAACACGTCTCCACCTACACATACCTGGCAGCCTTAAAGATGCATTTCATTATCACTATCTGTATATATATTTTTACACCCATGAACTTTCTTCTTGGTTAAACTAGAGCGTCAACATTCACATGTATAGGTATCTACCTGCTGTGCATTTAAACACTCGCAGCTCTCTCCTTCTTTTAGGGACTTCCTCACAAATTCAACAGTTATTTCTGAGCTGTTTGGTCCTGGTGATTATCTAAAACTTAACAATTAGTGCGCGGCTTCACTTTCTCCCTCTCTCTTTTGCTTGGTGAATCTTGGATGAAATGAGGTTGTTAATTGGATTGTGGTCTTTTGGATTGTGATGTTTATTGAAACTTCAGCAATGTCCTCAGCTGCCTCACCTTTGACTCACAGCACTGCTCCCTCATTGGAGCTGGTCTGTGTCCGTCTGTGTACACAGTAGACTTTGGCTTTGATGGGCTCCTGAGCTCATTATGTGTAACCGATCAGATGGTGCAGAGAGAGAGATGAGTCCAGACGGTCAATCCCTATGTGCCACACAACCTCGTACTACACTGTTCTAGGATTGAGAGCAGATTAGTTGAGATTTTTCGGGTGATATTATGAATTTTTGCAGGATGGCACATAACTTCATGTGTTATATTTCCTCTGCCAGTGACGATCTGATCTGGGCTGTGAGTCTGATGCCCTGCTTCACTGTGGTGTGTTGAGTTTTGCATTTCTATTCTGCATTTCCCCAAACAGCAAACCTACTTGCTGTGGTTATTATAACAATTATTAATCGAGGTAATGAAGATGATAATAATGGCTTGTTTATAGCTCCCCTATGTTGTTCAATAAATGCAGGTACTGCCAGGGTAGCGGGGGTAGACTAGACACCCACACTAAAATCATAAGGGCATGTTTTATTATTAATAATTAGCTACTTAAGGAGGTTATGTTTTCACCTATGTGTGTTTTTTGTTTGTTTGCCTGACAAGAAAAATAAGCAAAAAAGTATTTAACCACTTTACACCAAAGTTGGTGAGGGATGAGAAGGAGTCATTAACAAAATTGGTGCCATCAGGTTAATTAGATTGAGCCAGGATTGTTTTTTTTTCATTGTTATCACTTCCCATTGCATTTTTAAATGTTTTGTGTGAATAATCCATGGATATTGATTTATGTGGTACTGTACACTCTGTTTATGGTGTTGAGGTCTATGAATTTAGTGAATTGTTTGGTGTTGGCAGATTGAACCCTATTTTAGTTTTATTAAGTAACCACACCTGCAGTCAGACCATCGAGACAATATTCACCATTGTGTTTAAGACTGATTACTAGTCAGCGGTATATGTGATTATCTGGAGCATGCTGGTGTAATACACGTGTACCTGATCTTGGTTCTTTCCATCTAATTTACTTTCTGTGTCAAGGACCATCGTGATCAATGGTTTGTTTATTTGCCTGTGTAATAAGCAAATTATGCTGAGCGGTAGAAGTCACCTCTAGCATTAACCTGCTTACATTTTAATCAATGACTTAAGTAATTTTTATCAGGATGCCACAGGCAATGAGGTGAGTTACCGACTAGAGTGTGTCCTTTTCAAATCTTGAACAGACCTAGTTGCGTTATTTAGTAGTTCTGTCAGCAGAAGCCATTTTTCTGCAAGTCGTCCATCCAAGAAACCAGCATTTATCATATCTGCAATTAATGGCCTCATTTAATGCAACCACTACAATCCTGGTGGAATTACACTCATGATCTTAAAATCTATTTGCATAGTCATGCCAGTTTCAGTATAGTCCATATTCCACAGA
Organism: Trachurus trachurus; assembly: GCF_905171665.1. Taxonomy (NCBI): domain Eukaryota; kingdom Metazoa; phylum Chordata; class Actinopteri; order Carangiformes; family Carangidae; genus Trachurus; species Trachurus trachurus. The sequence goes on along the minus strand of NC_139893.1, from coordinate 5,375,207 downwards.
GACTCAGAGATTACAGACATTGATTGATAGATTGAAGACAGGTTAATTAAACAAACTAGCAACTGCATTTATTATTCTCTCCGGGCCTCTTGTTCCATAATATATATTATAAGTTACAATAAGTTAAACGCTGGCGTGTGAAATGGCTGTATTCACAATCACATCACATCCTTTGAAATGATGTTGTTATTTGTTGATTGTGAGGTTGCTGCAATAATATTGATCATATGCTAATTATTGTTATTCATAACATCATCATATCAGTTATTATAATCATCATCATTTGCACAGAAGCATCACCTTAACATATTTGCATGATTGTACCCCTCTCTTCAGTACACTGTTATCTTACTTTATGACTTTCACCACCATCACCCGTCGTTTTCATTATACTTTATCAAACATAGAAACAGTTGTGTATGTGATATGAAGAATGGTGATTTGTGCTTGTGAAAGGTGATACATTACAGCTTGTGTCATCAGAAAACACAAGTAGTGATGCCCGAATTCATTCCCCAAGTTATTCTAGTTTTTCCATTATAATTTGTGCAAAAGTGAACGGCATGAAAATAAGGAACGGAGTCAGCGAGTCAGTCAGTACAGTAAAGTCATAGTACTAATACTTAAACTAGTACTACTACCGCTGATCCGATCTGTGACCCTGAACCACGGTCCGGTCCGATCGAATCTGTAATGATTCTAACCCGTTGCACCCTACCTGACATGTACTTTCTGTTGTGTACATAATAAATTTACAGTCAAGATGATAAAATGATAGAATAAAGCATATGAAGACTTGGATCCACAAGGGGTTGAATCACTTCAGCTGCTGAGATCATGGTGGAGAGGAGGTTGTTCGGTTCACACGAAGACCTGGAGAGAGAAGGCTAGAAGACAAACACACCAGGAAAAACCAAGTACATTACTCCACAAGAGGAAAGAAACACACAAGAAAGAGAAACAAAAGGCAGAAGAAACAGGAAACCAACCTTAGCGTAGGTTGTGAAATGGGGGACCAATAGCTAAGGGAGGGAGGGAGAGAGGCGTCCCAGGATGGCTGATGGTGAGAAAGAGAGAGAGAGGAGGAAAACAATGGACAGGAAAGAGAAAATAGGGGGAATGGGAGCCAGGAGACAGAGGGAGAGAGAAAGAAAGAAAGATGGAAGCAGAACTTGGAGACCCCGGTGCTTGAGGGAATAAACAAACAGAGGGTTGGAGAGATGCAGTGGTTTTCAGGGAGTTTACAGTAATCTGGGCGGCAGGACCACATGGACTATACTGTACTTACCAGGTTTAATAGACCCACCGAGACCAAGACCGAGACCGAGACTGAGACTGACCTGCATGGGGGAGTGGTAACAGATACGAGCCTCCGAGTAATGAAAGAATGAGCCACTAAGTTGAGGTTAAGGTGTAAAAATGAGTTTTAAGTTTGGATTTAAAGGCCTTAGAGGAGTCAGACTGTCTGATGACAGCGGGGAGGCTGTTCCAGGGGAAGGAGGGCCCCCTGCAGCCTGTTGTCTTTTCAACTCTGTAATGGAATATAAGATTTGAGGAGATCAGACGAATATGAAGCTGTCTTGTATCTTCACTGAAGGTTAAACCATAAAGCCAGTGGGTACAGTGCCAGTTGTGGGTGATGAATTAAAAAGGTTCAGCAATGTAGCCGAAAGTTAAGCAGTTAGTAGGTTCAGAAACCAGACCGATCTTTGGCAACAATTCAAGAGATAGAATCTTAAAGGGATAGTTCACTCAAAATTGAAATTTCACTCATTATCTACTCACCCTCATGTCGACTAAGGGCTGGGAGAAGTTTCAGAGTTATCTGTGGCTTCTCTGAGTTACAGGGGGTCTCGGCGTAGCAGTGCATGTCCTTATAACGGTTGCAAATGGATACCAACTGCCTTTGTAACAAAAAGACACACCAAAAAACATCCAAATACCTCCATGCTGCTCATATGTAATGTCCGTTTTGTATTGAAGCCCCGTCAAATTTGGACGAACTGGGACGAGGACGGACCTTGGTTCGTCCAAATTTGACGAACCGGGAAGAGGAGCTTCCACTACAAACAAGCTTGAAATATAGACTTATTTAATTTTTTTTCGGGACAATTTTGCGTTTCGGGGCTTCAATACAAGACATTACATACGAGTGAAATTTCAATTTTGGGTGAACTATCCCTTTAAAATTCATTAAAACTACCTGCCTGTGATTAATAATGATAAAGTTCAGCTCTACATGTCACTGAGAGAGTGGCTCGTTGCAGAATCACTTGTTGACCAGCGCACAGGAATGTGTTTCTGGTGCTTACAGCCGACTGCTGCTCATACAACACAAACACCCTGTCACTTTTGGCAAATAGAGACATCATGAGCCATAAACGGTGAGCAGCAAAGTGAAGGCTGCTTTTGAGTACATTTGGCTACAGTGGCAAAAAGAAATCTAGGATTCTGTTTACTGCCGATTCAGCGAGAGAAATACTCCTCTCTCTGGCAAAGTGAAATCTTCCTTGCCAGCCTTTTCTTTTGTGATCTCAGTCTGCCTCATCCTCATTCCCAGATCCTCAACACTTGATGCCAACACCTTGAGTTTAGCCTCTGTGCACAAAACCTGACGTCATGTAGAATAAAACGCTCTGGAAATGGCCTTTTGCATCTTTACGTTACCTGAAGGTCACTGTAGGTTCACTGCTACCATTCTTCTCCTCTATAAAGGTTTGCGGCACACACTAAATTATTAGGGGGGCAGAATTTGTGAGCTGGTACAGAAACAGAGGAAATTGTTCCAGGCCACTAATGCCAGGAGTCCTGATAATCATTAAAGTCCGAAACCAGGGACGGTTGCCAGGGGAGAGAGGAGAAACCTGGCCGGGAGCCTCGGTAGATTACATCAGAGCAGGATTAAGGAAAACTTGGTGTAGCTTGTGCCACACTTCAGCAGCTATTTTTGAGCCTTTGATAGTGACCATCAATACTCCACTAAATGTACCGGAAATGCAAGCTCACACTTCTTTTTAGCGGTTACATCCCCCAACATGCAAAAACACATCACACTCGCATTTTGGTAGCAGCGAGGATTATCCCTGCCAGCACAGAAAGCATATTGCTGCCAGTAACTTTCTGCAGAAATGACTAAACAAAGTGGCATTGCCTGCTGCTCCTTTCAAGTCATTACAAGCCACAAGCCATATATAATGAGCTCTTGATTCACACGGTGTGAAAACAGAGAATTGTCAAAAAGGTACAGAAATGAAATACAATTCAGTAGCCTGCATATACAAAAAAAATGGAACGGCCTCCAACCTGCCATGGCATTATATCATTTTGAGACCACTAAGAAGAGAAGCATTTACAGAGCCGCTGAAACTTCCGCAAGTAGTTGTACCCCCTACATAGCCATGGATATCCATGTGGTTTTTGCAGTGGGAGCTCAGTGAATGGAGAAGAAATAGGCTGTAAAAACCTATTCTATTCAATAACCAAGCAGCCCTAAATTAGGCTTCTTAAGTTTGACTGTAATCAAAAGTCATTAAGCGAAGGTATGAAATTCGGGAGGCGGATAATTGTAGGGTGGCCAGGCAGTCAAGAAAAAAAACAACAATACAGTATGTTCTCAGCAGCTCAGCTTCTGGTAGAGTTTCATCTGTGACTTTTTGATTGCACCTCTTTTGTGGACATGTGGTACTTGGTGTAATTGCAAGGGGTACATCAAACAATAAAATATCATTTTATTGAGTGACCTTTACATTTATCATTTTATTATTTTACTCCAAATGTGACCGCAGCCACCATTATTGACTAAACTGCAGAAGCTAAGCGAAGACATTTTCCCATATGTTTAAATGGGAAATTGGTCTTATTTTAATTCAAAGCCACATTTTGGTGCCTTTGATTCACTCTTGTTTGTCTTTTTTAATTTACTACATTAAGCCGTTACTACAAACTCAACACTTCCTGTATATTTGCCCTCTGAAAAGTTAATAGATATGCAATTAAAAAGGCTATTTTTAATTCCTGACAAATTGGTTTGGGACTTTTTTTGCCCCCCACCTTACGTCTGGGTACTGGCACCTCTGTATTTTCAAAATATTTGTACAATTATATTCCTTAATTAGACAAATAATAGTTTAATTCATGAAATAACTCATAACACACACCTACACTAAAGAGTGAGTTGTTTATTTATGCCTCCAACACTTGAGCTCCAAGAAATGTCAGCGTTTGAAGATGTGTTCCTGCTGTCAGTCTTTTTACCACTAGACTATAGTTTTACTTATCCTGTCACACTGCAAGAATTTTAATGTTACAAATCAAACTAAAAAAAAAATCCAGAATACCTACCAAGCACACAGCCACATCCTGTCAATGGTAATTGCATTTTACAGTCTCCAAAATTGTCTGTCATTCGTTCTAAACCAAAGTTTCTATTCGTCGCAGCGCAGCTACAATTCAACATCAGTCGATATCTGTCTCCTATTCCCTATCAATACCACATCCAAGTTGACTTTGAGCACTGAAATCCAAGAGGAGTCTTACAGTAGTTTGTTTGGTGCACTATCACCCATCTTCACTCTTACTTTTTTATTTTTATCTGAAGAAGTTCAGCTTTAGTTTAGTTAAGGCTCCTGCGTCTGTTTTCTTTGAATTGTGTTTAACTCTTTGGGCAGTAAAATTTAGCTTTAAATGATTGCTTGACTGTCAGGTTGTGTGTGTGTGTGTGTGTGTGTGTGTGTGTGTAAATGTGAATATGGGTTTATGTATGTGAAATTAAATGTTCCCTCTGCCAGTTACTTGTTCATTTAAGCTTTCAAAAGGGGTTGGGGGGGGGGGGGGGGGGGCTGGGGAGGCATAGTTGATAGGACGGGCTGAGTGGACTCCCAGAATGGTTATGGTCTGATAGGGTCCAAATCTAACTATGGGCCAATCCTGCTGCTATAGGGCTTAATGTCACTCCTGCATTTGGAGACCGAAGAAAATCCCAGGAATGATTATGAAAAACGAGATTGGTTTTCACTGTGTTTAGCACATTTTCATTCCCCAGGCACAAGCAGGAGATTCTTAGAGAGAGTGGTCTGTCCGTCACTTTAGCAGCATGGCGTTACATTGTCAAGAAAATGACTTTTGGATATGTGCTGTTCACACTGAGCTTCATATAGGGCCGGCCGATACAATCTGACAGTGATCCACAGTTTTACCCTATAACCTAAAGGAAAATCCAGATCTGAAACAAGCCAAGCTGTCCACCAGCGTCTTTTATAGAATAATCTAGACTCCCCCCTCTCTCTAGTACAAAGTACAAACTGTGTCTGAAAATGACTATATGTTTATATACATGCAGACATACACTAGAATCTAATGTCTCTGTGTTTATGAAATTACTATTCACAGTTCAGTGTCTCCCCTCGGACTTTTCTCAGCAGTGATTGGATTGGCCCTGGGAGGACATGGGGGTGGGGGGGTTGTCGAGGAGTTCTGCAGCTATTTGCTTAAGTGCTGGAGTGCACCTGTGTGACAGTATTTCTTGTGGCTCTTGCTTCAAAGGTTATGTAGCCGCAGTTCCTTTATTTTTTTGGTGGTGAGTTCACACTCCATTAATCAACTAAAACTGACCACACGATCAAATGTTAGAGAGACTTATGAATAGTTTCATCACGTTGAGAATATTACAAGCGTGCTTTCATTTCCAGCACAAGCTGTCCAAGTTTAATAGGGCCGGCTTTGTAATGTTCCTTTGGTAAATGCAGCTCAAATAAAGAAACTGTCGGAGGAGTGACTGATGAGTGAAAGGATGTTTTGCGGCTTTTCTGGATGTTTTTCATCTTTACTAGTTAATGATAGCGAGGTACAAAAAAGAAAAAAAACAACATTTGATTGACCGTGCTGATTAAAGGCTAGTGGCAGCTGTGGGCGACGTTTAAGGTGGAACTGTTGTGTTACTTAATGAGCTGACACTGAAAATCGCTAAATACACTTTAAATGTCAGTATGATAGCTTTGATCATTATTGGCTCTCTTACATGACATTGTGAAAACCACAATCGGTTCTGCTCATGTGCACCAGACGCCACACACACACACACACACAGAAGTCTAATCAGTGATTTCAAATTAAAAGCCCTTTGCAGAATCATGTAATTGCAACACGAGATTGCAGTGGTGGTAATGATTTTCAATGGATGCTTCAGTATGCCAACCAAGAGACAGACATTACAAAGACAACAAAATAAAGGACTATACATGTATGTGGCTCGGCCGTCAGGACGGTGCTTCTTCCAACACAGCAGCTCACTGTCTGATCAGAGCTGGTAACAAGACAACAGTGGCACAGTAAACAAACCGGTTTGAATATGTCAGGGATAATCAATGTGTGCATTATACGGTTTTAAGGTGCGACATGGAGGCAAAGAACCACCAGAAGTGAAACTTTGGTTTATAATTGTTGCATAGTTGCTGGTATGAATGGTTTAGTTTTTTATTCGCCATGTCCTTGGTGTGTAAAGGCCTTCTCTCTATAGATTTTATATTGTAGAACACAAATCAAAAGAACTTAGCCATGTAATATTTATATGTAAACATAAATGACTATTAGCTGTCCAAACTTAAAGGGATAGTTCAACATTTTGGCAAATTGGCCCATTGCCATAATCGCTATAGTCATAGCAGTAGGTTCGTTACCTTTAATTGTCGGTGTAAGCTATTTTAGAACGGTGGAGCAGAGCCGCGAGCTGCTCAGAGCTACGCTATGGAGGCTAAAGGAATTTCTTGGTTTCCCTCATCAAACTCATCAAATCCAAAAACTCAAACGCTTTCGTGGACAAGTTGTGACCTGCACAAGCATGCTATGAGATAATAACGGAACGTTACGAAACTGAGCCGTTTTCGAGGTATTACCTCCAATACAGCTCCGTCTCGTAACGTTCCGTTATTATCTCATAGCGTGGTGATTGTGCAGATCACAACTTGTCCACGACAGCGTTTTGGAGTTGTTGGATTCTGTATTTGATGAGTTTGATGAGGGAAACCAAGAAATTCCTTTAGCCTCCATACTGTAGCTCTGAGAAGCCTGCTGCTCCGCTCCGCCGTTCTAAAAACAGCTTACACCAACAATTAAAAGTAACAAACCTACTGCTATGACTATAGCGATTATGGCAATGGGCCAATTTGCCAAAATGTTGAACTATCCCTTTAAAACCAGAGCTGATATGTCAAAAGGCACCTGAATATTCTTACTAACAACTTCATTATTTGTGTTTCTGTGCAAAAAATAAAATCCGCCCACCTCCAGGTGTCCAGCCTTTCTGCAGTTATTGTCATTTTAAAATTGGAAATTTTGCTTCAGGCAAATCAAGTTTAGTACACAATAATAATAATAATAATCAAGAATATGAGATTATCTTAATTTGCTGATCAAGTGTGCAAAAAATATTTTTTTGTATTTAACTTGTAAGAAAAAAAAATCTAATAAAATATTACATTACATATTTTCATTTCCATTAGATTAGCATGTAGTTGTCATAATGATCCTTGGACTCTTTGATCTGAAAACTACATTATAAAATATTATTATGAGGAAAAAACCAAATAAAAAGCTCATAGCTGGAAGAACAATGAGCTGGACATACTTACACACATTAACATGCACACACACACACACACATGCCAAACAGTCACTGCGTCGGTGCACCTTTTTCGCTCAATGAAATTCAATTATGAAAAGAAAATGTTGAATCATCACAATTTACTGAATGGAAATCAAAATGAGATGCAAATAAGTGTGGTACTATGCATTTGAGGCATTTTGTCACACCATAATGGTATAACGTTGATAAGAGAAGTGAGGCCAAAAAAAATCATTCCCACTGACAGAAATAGAGAGAGAGAGAGGCTGAGAAAAGGCTCGAGTGTGAGCGGATGTACATACAGTACTGTAACAGATGGATGATGACCAGAATGACATGTTAATAAAAGCAACAACGCCTCCTATGTCTGTTTTTATTTTCACCTAACCATTAGTTTATCATTATGCTTTTTTTGTCCAGACGAAATAATCTTCCCTTCTGGATAATGTGACAGCCCCACAGCTTAAATGTACCATTAACACCAGGTCTGTGGTTTTTTTGGAAACGTCTGCCTGCCAGCCAGCCAGCCTGCCTGTCTGCCTCCCATTTCAACATGGCGCAATTTGAACGGTGGCAGGTTCATACTGCTCCGTTTCACCCTGATCACTGTCACTGCCAAAGATGTCAGACTCTTGTTAGCCAGTGAAAAGCCACCAAATCTTAGCCGTGATGCCTACGGCTTTGCCTCGTACCAGACAAAATGTTCTGTGGTGTGTGTGTGTGTGTGTCTGTCTGTAGCATCTGTCAGTGCCAGTGGTGGTGCCAAAGACTTATCTCCTGTTAGCTACTGTACAGTCATTTGCATATGTCCTTGCAGTTGTTTGGCATGAGCTCATAATGACAAGGGAGGGGGGGCAAGAAGACTTGTAAGAGCGCTAGGACACAGTTATGACAGATCCTGTCCATCTGCATCAGATTTGGTCTGAGTTTTTTGTGGTTCTGTTAATGCTGTTAAATTTGGACGTGGGCCAAGTAGCACTTATGCTGCCTAGGAACCGTTGTCATTATTGCGACCATGAGTCAACACCAAGTCCAAGAGTGGTAATTCTTTACTTGACCTGCCTGGGGCGGGGGTTATGTTCCCTGACAGGTTTTTGAGACTCATCTGGATCGTGACCTCTGGTGTTAAGGGGAACCTCCCGTGCTGATAACTCATTACCCTGTAATCCACAAGGACCTAATTACACCTTTCAAAAAAACGTAACTGCATGTACAGCTGCGTGAAACAAACATGGGTTTAAATGATTGAAAGTGTGAAAATAAATTCAACACATGACTTCTCCGTAATGCTCTGTTACATTAATAGTCGATATTTCATGTCGGTAGCATGCGTGGCCTTGCCACCGGCCCGTGTGCTATCGACTGCTGCGGAGCTGGGAACCGTTGAGGCCCTCGGTTCTCTACATTTACCATGAGTCCGAGTGAAAGCACAGGAGTGTGTTTGTGCTTGTGTTTGCTACGAAAAGGGTGAGAAGATCAGGGACATGGTAGTTGACATTTGAATGTTTTTATGCCTCTGGTGCTCAGCACCATATGTATCTTCTCTAGACTCTGGCTCACAAGGCTTCAAGTGCTACACGTTGAACTGCATGAACCAAAGTAATGTCACCGTACAGTACATCCGTATTATATGCACTTTATAAGCATAATCACCATATTATATTAAGATCAGGATATTAACATCCCTGTAACGCAGCATTCAGTTGAATGCCAACAAAATGTTCCTGCAAGTTTCTCACATGCAGCTCTAAGGGTTTAAATGATTGCATGCTCTGCAGACACAGTCACCACCACACATACGTAGAAGCCCATATAGGTGATGATTAAGCAGGATTTCTTTCATATAAGTACTTAGTTGTTGCTTTTTTAGGAAAATCTTACAAACTCTACTAACAAGCGTAATCTCCTTTTCTAAAACTATAATTCAAATCTCAGATGTGTAGCTACTGACCTTTGCACAAATTTATACGATAACATTTATGGTTGTAGCAGTCAAATGAGAACTTTCTTCAGATGAATCCTATATATAGTTGTGCTCATAAGTTTACATACCCTGGAAGATTATGTAACTGTGTACCATTCTTTAAGGAAAACATGAGTGATCAGGCAAAACAGATTTATCTTATTTTTAATGGGATTCAAATTAAACTGTTGAGACATCTTAAAATAACACAATCATTTAAAAAATAACAATTTTGATGGTACCAGACCGTGGCTTGGTATCAACACTGCTGATTGGCATTCTCAAATCTTTGGATATCTTTTAAAAAAAATCCTTTTTCTGTTTTATAAAGTTGAACAACCTTCTCCCTCAGGACTTTTGACACTTCTTTTGCTTTCCCCACGGCTCAGAATCCAGCAAAGTCAGTGCAGCAATGGATGAAATGTGCAGGTGTTTGTCTCATTGACTTTTTATACACAGACACTAATTACAAGCATTCAAGTTACAGGCATGGACAGTTTCCCTGAGTAGCCATTTAAACCTGTCTGTGTCGATCTGTGTCTTTATTATCAGGGTCAAACTCTGAGGGTATGTCAACTTTTGATCAGGGCCGTTTTGGTGTTTGCACTTACAGTATCATTAGGATTTAAAAAGATCAAACACAGTTGTGTGTTAATAAATGGCTTCGCCCAGCCCTAACTCTGAATGAAAAAAGTTTTGTTGCGTTATTAATTATATTTTCTGAAATGTAGCCAGTATTTCACAAATTCTGCCAGGGTATGTAAACTTTTTGAGCACAACTGTACATTGGAACTGCACTAAGGATTTGGAAATTCTTGAATTCCTGGAAGCGAGTCATCACAGCTTCATGTTCTCCATGTTTTTGCCAATTAAACCTGCAGATGAAACACACACTGAACAGAAGCTGTTACCATAGCATCACTGTCAGCAGTGAAGCAGCAGCAGCATGGGCTGAAAAACAAGCATGAAGAGTACACTCAACACCAACATAAATAATAAGCGTCATTGCAGCCGGCACATTATATATGTGTGTAAAGTTACATATCATAACACAAGGTCCTGACCTGTTTTCTCCATGACACTTGGCTACAATATAAAAAAAAGAAATCATCTGGCTGTGGGAAAAAGTCAAACACTGACATGAATAACTGAACGCCCTTTTCAGTTTTATGATTCTACAATAAACTAACATTATGACATAGATGAAATGCATCAGAAGAGTGTGTCGTGTGCTCTTGGCTCTTTTCCGTGGCTCATATCACATGTTCAGTTCAACAATGGAGGAATTATTCAAACGAGGGACTTCCAGTTCTTTCAGCCAGCTCCTTGGTAGCTTGGAAAAAAAACGATGCAGACAAATCCCTTCAACGTATTTGGACGGAGAAAATTAATTATTCCACTTGTCATCAGTGTGACACGTATAGAACCAGGAGAAAGGGAACTGTATGTGACTTTGCTACCACATGCGTTAAAAAAATCCACACAAAGTTTAATTGTTAGAGGATTACAGGTAATAAAAGAAACATTCAGTTGTGCTGTGTAGTTTGAGTGATAAAAGTTTAATAAGTTATATACAGGAAATACTGTAGCCAACCAGTTCTTCATGAATCCTCTTCATTTCCATGTGAGAAGTGAACCTGCAAAGGAAAATTGTGTTTTTCCCTCACTCATCTGGAGAGGTCAGAGTGCAGGGTCCAGTGCCTTGGCTGGTACTCTGCTGTATTGTGTATGGTACCAGCTCAGTGTGAGGAGAAGCTCGCATACATGTACGGTCTTCTGTCAGTGATTAAAAGACGGCACCGACGGGCCCCTGGGTTTATCTTGTTACCGAGCAGCCTCAAGGTTAATACTATTCCTATCTTTTATTTAATGTAGAGATCCTGTGTTGCTTCAGCGGCCCTTTACTCATTTCACATTGCAAGCCCGGAGTGATGCTTTCCAGCTGACAAGGCCACATTCCAGATGTGGACCACGGCCATTTGCACTTGGAGGGAATAGAGAATCAATCATTTGCTTCGTAGAGGTGAAAGGTGTCCGTGGCCTCTGCTGATGCCACCTAGAGAGCTGCACTGCCAGCGCACAGCCACTTCCCTCTGACAAGTCCAACTAGTGTGTCTGTGTACGCACTCTGAAGCTCCTATATTAACCGGATGTACACACACACACACACACACACACCTTTGGTCATAGCTTGAGTTGAAAACAGATGAGATGTTTTGCACCAAGGATGAAGTATTTTCCTGATGTTTTTCATAGTATTGATTTTCTTTTGTTTTGTTTTTGCAGTTTTACACACTCTACCTTTTTACCCAAAGTTTTTATTTTGTTAATGTAAACGAATAAAAGTTTGAACCTCTGTTTAGTTGCAGAATGAAGAAGAAGAAATTTAAAATACAATAATATGATTATTAATAAACTTTATTTAGATTGTATGTATTTGTTGCATTTCTGACCCAACTCTCTGTGCCTCATCAGCATTTGAATTATCTATACTGTTCCTTATATTATGTATTATTTTTTTTACTCTTTACTCTTTTTGTACTGGTGTTATGTTATGTTTCCCCAGTCTGGGATCCATAAAGTATATCTTGTCTTACCTTATTGTATCTTATTGTTTCATATAAAATACAATAACATACTGTAGTGTATAAGCAGTGGTGTAGTGGGGCTTTTTCTATGACATCAATGGGAAAAAAAAGAATACCTTGCATGCACATATAAAGAATTTTAAGTTTGCCAGAAACCATAAACAACATCACCAACGACAATCATCATGTGCTCCGAGTCTCCCTTTCTACTACACCCCATTTTTGGATATAGTGAATTATTTTGCGTGTTCCCATAGGTCAGATGAAGTGGAGTGAACACATTGGCTCGTCTCAAGTTAGATACTGTGAGTATGTTGATTCAGGGGAATGTTTCACACCTGTATCTTGATTTTAGACAAATGTTTCATACTGTGTGGAGACGCGCTCCTCCGACACTGCCATCTCCCAGCTCAGCTGTGACTTCAGGAAACAAACTTCCCTCTCAAACAACACATTGCAGGATATTGCACCTGTGTTTTTTTTAGTCGTACAGCATGATGCCCTGAGTGAACATGGAACAAGTTATCCAGCAGCACGAGTCCACCGCTCTTGTCCTCTGCATACCCTCCTCCTGCACCTCTATCTACACCTCCTGCTCAATAATCCTCTTCCACAGACTGCGAGGAGCCTGCAGGGGCTCGCTCTCATGTTGTAACACTGCCTGTAAACCCTGCAAACAATCTCGCTGTGTAGAGGATTCAATCATCATCTAGTAATGTCAGTGAATGCTGAAATATGGCAGTGATTCACTGTTTATTCATATGTTGATCATGTTGTGTGTGTGCGTGCAGCATATTGAAACACAACACACTCCATCATCATCATAACTCAGGCGCCGTTCTGTGTTCTGCTGGTGTCTTTTTTTGTTTTTACATTTCCTCTGGCGCACCTGCTTCTTCACATTTGATGTGACTGTTAAAATGTTTGACTGAACAATGTGCTTCATTGGACACACCCGTGTGTGTGTGAATACGGTTGTGGTGTATTCTGCTCTCTACTGATGGCAGAAATATTTCTTTTTGCTGTGTCCGCAGAGTGAACAAGTGCGAGATGGGAAATGGTCGCAGGCTGAGGGGGAGAGACTGCTTTTATTCTGGGAGGCCCATAAGAGAGATCCTGGGTGAGCTGAAGTGTGATTGCATTGTTTATATTGTCTTTTTTTTATTTGCTTTTGCTTATGTGTAGCAGGCCAAACTCAGTCTGCATGTAGAAGGCTAATTAACCAGCTTTTAGCCAGTGCATGGTCAGCAATTAATGGAACTCCTGGCCAATAAGCTGTCATTTAAACCGGTATGGCCTGTTGAAATTAGGCACACTTTTTTCAATTATAAATTAAAAAAACAGGTATTATCTTCTTCTCTGTAATTGCAGAGATTGTGCAGAGAGGTTTGACACGCTGCTAGGAAACTAAACAGGTTATACGTAATGTTCTAACTTAGCATTTAAATAGCTCTGTGTGTGTGTGTGTGTGTGTGTTTAGAGACGATGGATACTGGAGGTGTGATAATATAACAGTATAATAACCCTGTAAGTGTTCTGCACTCTGACATCAAGCTGAAGGAGGAGGGCAGGCGGAGTAAACAGGGACAGCATGTGGAGCGACAGCAGCATGTGTGGGTGCAGCAAACGGTTCACTGAGATTCACTGGAGATATTTTGCATTTGGTGCAGATCATCTGGAAAAAGTTACAGGCGACTTTAAGGTAGGGTTGGAAAAACGGTTCTAACACAACGCAACGCTTGTTCAGCTTTGGGTTCACATCAAGGTGAAGCCGCGAAGGTGTCGCCCTCTCAGTGCGACCCAGTGTAATCCCGATGTGAGCGGCGCGGCTTTCCGCGATACTGTCGCGTGTCACTGCGCAGCATCGCTAACTTTCCTCCAAACTTTTTCTCATGGCTCATTTGTGTGAGAGAAAACACCTGACATCATAATAAACCAAGGAAGGACAGTGCACGCACATCCAAGACAGTGCAGGCAGGTGCAGGACAAAAACTAACAAGAAGAAAAAACAAACGATGTCCGCACAACTGCTATAATCGAGCTCCCAAAAATGTATTATACTGTAAGGACAACGTTTCGACCACTTGGGTCTTCATCAGGTCATCTGGTCATAATAAACCACCCAGCATCAAGCTTAGACGTAGATCACCACCTACCGGATAGGAGTGAGGTACTTTGGATCACTGTTGTTGTCTTTTCCGCATTGTAGCTCGTTGAAGACTCTGATCGCGCACACGATTAGTGCATGAAGAGCAGTACAGTACGAGCAGAGGAGGAAGGGAGAGAGATTGACACATCACGAACGATCCAATTGACTTGAACGTCGCATTCAAGATGATTGGATGGTGTTTTTTCAGGATTGTCCGTCCCACAGGTGACTGACTTTTTTCATTTTTGTGAAAGAGCATTCAATGAATTGGTTGCAATCGGAGTGTGAAGAGGATTTCAAACAATATAGTAAAATTGCTCCAGAATAGGATCCCCAACCCTAACCTTTAAAGCCAGGTATGCAACAGAGGAAACGCCAGAAACTCACCTCACACACTGTCAGAGCAGAGAGTCTGGATCTGAGCAGAAAACTCAGGGTCAGAGAGAAAACCTGTGACATGTTGTCACCATGTTCACGTCCTGAAAAGTTACTGTTACTGTTGTTTGTCAGCTGTGACAGCTGGCTGTCTGTGGTATCAACGCTCCACATACATCAACAAAAGCTAATGTTAGCTTGTTTAGGCTGCTGTTACTACTGTTCTGTCTGTCGACATATGACTTTTTAAATGAATATTTTCACACCATCAGTCGCTTTGTTGATTAGCTTTTGCTGCTGCTTGCACAATGTCTTTTTTTATTTTATTTCTGGTATTGAATTTGTCAGTGAGAATTATTTAATGTCATTGGTGTTGTTTCCAATTGTCACATTTCTGTTATTACAACCTCAGTGATCAGCAATGTCTTACTGTAAACTACTGACAGGTAGAGAATCGTGTGGGAAAACTGTAACTTGCAGGATAGATGAAAAAGTATCACTGACATGTTCTATGATCCTGAGTTCAAACTAATCATTTTAGATTGGTGCCTCGATCAAGTCCACATATCAAAGTGTCTGTGGGCTAAATCGAGCTATGCTCATACAGTAGCTCGAGTTGGGCGTCTCGTATGAACTCCGTCTTTGTTCCAGTTAACATGCAACGGGGAAAATCTAACAGTTGATGGAAACATGTTGGCCTCCTCAACACTAGGTGGCGATATGCGTCGTTTCAGAAGGGGTTAATATGTTCCCCATTTCCGGTTGACCTATTCTCTGGCCAAGTAAACAGCTGAGAGTTATCCCCGACCGGACGCGCTGGTCTGGGCTGAAAATATCTACAAATGACTCAGACCTCGGGCCGCTGTTGTACTGTGTGTTGTTTATTGTGAAATGCACTGAATCGGTGCTGAAGCATCAGGTCATGCACTTTTTTTTAAATAAGTTTTTTTGCCGGGTTTGAACCGGCTTCGATGCTACACTTTTTGCCGTCTCTACTGCATTGTCCACTTTCAGTTAGATTGATCCGAATACATGCAGAAGAAAATCGGTTTCCCATCGTATCATCTGGGTGTTCTAATGGAATCTGGAGAAGTCGGACTAACACAATTTGTTTTTTGTTTTTTGTTTTTTTCAATTGTCATGTAAATGTACTGACTGTGTAGGACAAAGACTGTGTGAATGCATTTGTGTCTGGGTGATTGTGACCTGTACAGTATATGAAAACAATCTGAGAAGTCATTAAGACACTGCCACGCCTTTTTACTGAATGGGCACCAAAGACAATAAGATCCAAACACATTGGGAAAACAAAGGGAAAAAGAAAGTGAAGGAAGTGTTGGAAGTTTCAAAGAAGGATGGTTTTATTATTTCTGCTTTGGTTTCCTGGTGTGAATTTGCCAGAGACATTTGTCTGAAGTAATAGCTTTGTCAGTTATGTCATTGACTCACCATGGGAGTCAGTCAAGGAGGGATTACATTTTTGGGCACTCTATCATTACAATTCGAGAACTGCTGACTTGGATATTAGCTCCCAATAGGGAACAGCGCTTCCAAAACCTCCCACAGAGCATACTGTGAATATTTCGCACAAAAAAGAGAGAATGAGATATAAATGAAACCAAACAATTATTTGGTCTTTACATGAAAAAACATGTTGGAATGTCAAGGCTTCAGACGAGCGAGAGACTTGTTTTGTTCCCCTTCTCCCTCCGAGATGCTTTTAGTGATTCATCCCCTGTTGAGCCATGGTGCTCCAGACTGAGTCTCATTTTGAAAGGCACTTTGTGCATCTTCTCTTATCTAAGCCTAACGGATCTATTGTGACTATAAAGGGGAAGCAAATTTCATGTTTGTTTGTTTGACACACTTGATCAAAGATATGATTCGCAGACCCATATGGAGGTCACACAGTATTTGATGTAATTTTGAAAAATGCAGTAATAATTGCAGTAACCCTTGCCTCCATGGGCAGAATGCAGGGGATTGCTGTGTGCTCCAATGTTGCTTCTTCTGCCCTATTTTTAGGCTCTACTTTGATATTTTAGACCCAATTTTATTCTGTTTAGATTTGCTCCCAGTGGGCTCTATTAAAACAACACACCAAAAAAAACCAATCCATATATCCATCTCCTACTGACCACACGCAGCTGCATTCTCCACTGAAACTGGATGATCCATGTTGCTTTCAGCTCGTACTCTTGAGGATGTCAAATGCTGAATTGCGCAAAAGCTTTCCAAAAAAAGTACACAAAATAAGAGAGTCTTCATATTTGGCCTTAAAGACCCTCAAGACCCTACAGTGCTCTGACTGTAAGTTTATACTGTATATAGGTTTGAAAATAGATAATTAAACTTCCTACTCACTTAGTTCATCGTATGTCGAATGGAAAAACAAATTCATCTTTGTCATTTAGGAACTTGGTGATCACAGTAAATTGCTTTAATTACTTATTATCTTGATTATTTTAATTCTGTCTGTGTGGGTGTCAGCCAGAGAGAACAGTCTGACCTCCCCTTGCTGTCTACCAGTTTTATTTCATGTTTTATTTTTGCCCGGTTTTAGTGAGTTTAGTGGTCAGTGAATACTCAGCATCTGTTTTAATCTTTACTGGACACAACCACTCCTCTCTGTTACTGGCTTCCAATTAAAATCCAAAGGCGATTCAGCATTTTTAAAGCATTGCACCCACACCTCTGAAGAGGTCGTCCTTCACTTTCAGCTCTTCTCTTTCTATTTGCATTTAACTCCAGTTTTAAATGGAAAAGTTCAGCATTTAGGGAAATATACTTATGTGCTAGGCTAGCTGTTTCTCCCTGGTTCTTATCTTTGTGCTATGCTAAGCTAACTGGCTGCCGGTGCTACGTCTCACACAAAGCACCTTGGTTAACTTTTTGTTTTTTAACACTGCAGTGAAACCCTGAACAGCGCCGTTGCCACAGGACATGGTGCAAATTGATGAACAATACCAGAGGGCAGACGAGACGGGCAGTCGGTTCTCATCTCTGAATGTTTTTTTTATCGCTTGTCTCTTTCCTTTTTCAGCAGACTCACCTTTCTCCAGGTGATAAGTCTGTTTCTCTGTCACTGGATAGGGTTGATGAGGTCTGTTTGTCTCCACAGTACGTACAGTATTGCACTCTGTCTGTTCAGCTTTCACAATCAGTTTTTATTTTACCTATACCAAGCAAGCTACTGCTGCATCACACTACAGTATGTTAATGTATCACTGACAGCAACCTGCTCTTACCTGCTTATACAAAAGCTTTATTTAAAAAGGAAATGAATCACGTTTGTGAGATATCAGATGGAAAAAGAAAATGCAGAATGTACTTATCTGCAAATGTTAAGAATTAAATCACATTTATATAAATATTATATAAATAGATAAATAAAATGTAGAAAATAATCAATGGCATTAAGAATTTTGTGGTAACTACATAAGTGAAGAACTTGTGGTTAGAGATTAACCTTTCCAGGCTTCCCCTGGCTGTTTAAGAGGCAGTTTTCAAATAATATTTTCTAATTGCATTCTAGGTTGGTGGAGAGAGAAGTGTGAGTTCACAGCTGCTGTGGCAGGGGATATTGGACTGTCTGTGAGATGTATGCCCAAATACATCAGAAATGACACAAATTACCACAAATGACTTTGGTTTTCAATTGGGCTGACTGATTAATCTGATTTTCATTGTCATTGCGGTATCAACATTCACGATAAACACATCACAAAAGGTTGCCGGAGATACGATGAGTATGTTTTATTTACAGGAGCAATGCCTTCACACTCACTTCACACTCTTACACACACCTCATACCTGTAACCTGAGCTACACTGTTAGACGTAATGTAGCAACAATGGCGGACTTTTGTCGGGCCCCTCAGATACGGCGCCTGAAACTCGTCCACGCTGCATTGATCGATCGGCATATTTGTTCTGACAAGACTTCTATTGTTTAGTCGACTTATAATGTTTGGAGTTTGTTTACAGCGTGCAAGCTCTCTACTCTTCCTCTCCGTTTTTGGTGTATTTGTGTGGCAGTGTTACAGCACCACTACTGGCCCGGTGTATGTTAGGGGTGTACAGCCAGTGCACTATTTGTATTCGGATTTGGGCTTTTAAAAAAAACTTCGGATTCGGGAAGAAACCGGAAGTGGGCACACTGACTTTAGCCGAGCTAGTGCTACGCGGAGCTAGCCGGCTAACTTTCACTTTAGCTCTCGGCTAACTAGAACGGGAATCAAATAATTTAATCGTGCAGCTCTTGTAGACTTTCCAAACGTAATCGGACTGAATGGATCAAATTCTGGTAGTGAAACGAGTCGTTTCGCGGGGGTTGTGACACTCAAAATAAATGAACACGACTTCCACTTTATTCAAAGGGAAGAAGAAAAGAGAGAATATAGATGAGCTGTAACTGCAGAGGGGATATACAAACTATTGTTTTGTTTCTAACAAACTTGTGCAAACTCTGACCTGTGATTGTAATTGTAGGTGTGCACATCTCTCCAAAATTGTAACTTTGCTTTGATTTCCAACTCAACAGACTCACTTTGCTGTGTTGTGATGTGGGGGGTTATATCTCAGTTTCCTCTGCGTCATGATTAATTTCTCTCTGGACTGTGGTAGTCGCTGTGGCAGTTGAACCATTTCCATGACTTGCATGAACATGAATCATTCCTCACCTTTTCTTTTCCACAATGACTGGTGTGTGTGTGTTTGCGTGTAGTTTGTCATATTTGCCATGAACCTTTTGCCACATCCCTTCCTGATGCACCATTAAAACTGCCTCAATGTCTGCCCTTTGTACAAAATATTCAAATTGGTTAAGGCAAGAGAGCAAAAGTACAGGTTCAGAAATTACAACCCTGTTAGGATCAAAGACCCAGAGGCTGCTTTGTTCTTCCACCTTACGTTTAGTTCTGTGGGTTTGCTGGCCAAGGTTCATGGCTATTGTTGCATTTTCTGCCAAATACCAAACCAAAATGATTTAAAAAAAGAAGAAGAAAAAAGCCCAGACATAAAGTTCAAATTATTAAAACTGAAGGCCATAAGAGAAACACTCTGAATTATGAAGTTTTCAACTACTTCTTATTCATTACTGAAACACAGAAACACATGGAGAAAAATACCTCCACAACCAAAAACTCAATATAGCCCTGGCCAACTGTAAGAAGAGTTGTTACACAGTATGTGAGACTTCCTATGGTTGAAAGTGAACCACACCACAGCTTTAATGTAGTTTATCTGTTAATGTGTGACAGCAGTGAGGATATTCATTGTGTTAAGTGCTGCTAATGGTGGTTCTGCTTCCCTGTCAGACTTCAGGTTATTGCTGAAGCAACATGTGATCAAAAATCAAAAGCAAATCAATGAGGAATCAAATTCAACCAACAGAAGCTTTTGATAGATGTTGCTTATAACCTAAACTGGAATTATGTCAACTGAGGACAAAGTAGGTCGAGCAGACAGTGACTGCTGTGGCAATTCATCACGTAGACGCAGCTCTGGGGATGTAGCATAGTAGTAACCCATGTTTACATCGGCCATCTGTTGAGTTATAAATGGATATCATTCTGCAAGTGTGAACACACAATGTAAAAAAAAACAAACTGTGTGGGTTTTCTTTCAAAGTATCTTGTGAAAGTGCTCTGACGATTTGTGTGGTTTATTGAAACAATTGCATTCAATAATCTTATGTCAACTAGGGGCTGGGGAAAAAAACAATACCACATAGTATTGTGATATTTTGCCATGGCAATATTATATAAATATATTGTGACACCAAGTCTACTACAAGTTCTATTGTTCTTATTCACCTGCCCAGGGACTACGGATGGAAAGTAGCTAGTAAGCTAAATCTGGTACAAGGCATCTCGTCTCATTTCGAGACTAATGTTATTTTGTACATTGTCCCTGATACAAATAAACTTATTAAACTAAACTAAGTATTGATCTGAACAGATAAGAAAGTTAATCGTTTTAGAAACAACAGATGTCAACTAAGTTTAAATTTGGAAACATCATTAGCAGTTGAAAAAAGCTAATAAACGACAATATATTGCAGCTTATCATTATAATATAGTATCGAGACACAAGTACCGTGATAATATCGTACCACTGCGCCACACAACCCCCCCCCCCCCCCCCCCCCCCCCCCCCTCCCTCACATGTTAAAGCAGAAGTAAGCGATCCGGTTGTTTTGGCTAATGCTGCGTTCCAGGCAGGCTTTTGAAACCGCAAATTACAGCTTCAAGTCACGACTTACGACTTTGTAGCGTTCCAGGCAACCCATTCGTGTTTTTCCGACCTGTTTTACCTGTGAAAGTCACTATAACGGCCACTCGTAACTTCCGACCCGTGAACTCGTACCAGATCGAACTGGTACGACTTCACAGGTCGGAAAAACACGAGTTACGGATTGCCTTGAACGCACCATAACTTCTTGTCAGCCGATGGAGTTAGCAGCCCCCGCCCTCGTCATGGATCTATTGGTCCTCGTCCCTACGTCACCACATTCACGGCGTCCCTTGGCTGTACACACAGCCCTTCATGCCGTTCTCTCTCCTCATTGGATAAAACTTGTAGGATACGAGAAAAGTTTTCTCCTCGGCGCAGAGCAGAGTGACTGACAGACCCGTGTTTCGGTCCAAACACTCTATGTAAGTGATTGCTGTCGGAAGATAGAACTATTTAAGACTTTATTAACACAAAAATATAGCTTACTTCTGCTTTAACCGCACCGAGTCAGAACAACTCATCTCTAATGAATGCATTCCTGTTTTGTTTCTGATTGATCCTGCTGAGTTTACAAAACTACTTACTTTTTGCAGACTGCGTTGTGTTAGTGTTGTGTTGTTTGTACGTGAGTCCCATCACTGAACATCGCTGGGATGGTCCAATTACTGCAGGGCTTTGCATTCAATCCACACCTCAGATATATTTCTTTCCTGTATGTGTGAAGGGCAACTATGTATGACATGGAGAAGAGATGAGAAGAGATGGTTACCTATTTCTTTAACTCAAATAATGTCTATATGAATCATATTTCTGACGTGTCTTCTTTATTGGGGTACTATGCTACAGGTGAATATCACTATAAGTCAAACATAGCTTAAAACTTTTTCCTCAAGTATGAGCTGTTATTTCATTCATGAGAATGTTCTCAGGAGCCATCTATAATGAATGCTGAAGCCATGGCCTTTTTGCTATGAGGTTTTGACATGAAAGAAGGCTACCTCTAAACCAATGTAAGATTGATATAAAAAGACATCTGGAGTGCCTTCAAAGAAAAACCTTGCATCCTATTTATTACATCTGTGCACACAGATTTACTTCCAACCTTGACTTCAAAGTTTACAGATTAAAATTGGAGGGCACCAGGTAGGTTCAAACTTGTTACGTAGTTATAAAGAAAGTTGAAATAAGCTCACCTTTTTTTTATTGTAAATAATCATCAGTACACGAGGATCGAAGTTATCTTAATTCTTTGAACAGTGATTATACTGTAGTTCATGGTCAAAGGCAACTTCATGTTTTTCAAATCAATTATATAATTCCCTGATTTGTTCAAGTGCTGTGATCTAATGATAAAATACATCATAGATTTGTTAGTGTTCTGAAGCTTTATCCATTGTTATCTATCTTTCCAGTGTCACAGATTTAATTCATGAAGAAGATCGGTAGGTTGGAAGTCAGATAGGTTGATGGATAGATATTGAATGAGAATTGCAGAGGAATAAAGGCTTTCTGTCCACTGAAGTACTAGAGGGCTTTTAATTCCAAACTGCTATGCTGTAACTTAGACATTGTTCATGGTAGTATGACAGTATTTATGATTATGATTATGACTGATAGGGGTGGAAATATTTTACTATCTCACGATTAGATATGATTCTGATTTTTGGGGCTACGATTCGAATCAAAATCGATTTTCGATTCAAAACGATTTGATTCCTAATGATTTCTGCTTCAGTCTGTCGGTGTGCAAAGGATCCTCATGATCTACTCCAGTGTGCTTTGCAAGACGGAATGATTAAAGTGTCTTTTTCACATTTATTGAGCGTTTTAAACATGTATCCATGCTTAGATGGAATTGTTGAAACTGTTGCATAAAAGCAATATCACATATTGTTTAAGTAACACAATTAAAAGTGCCTCTTTATTTAAAAATAGTGCAGTTAAACATGCTGCCTTTTAAATCCTAAGGAAATGGAGGCCGACAGCCAGCAGATTTGTTTCATCTTTTTATTTTTTAAAATCGATCTTGGGACATTTTATATAGATTCTGAATCGTATTAAATGAGACTTGCGATTCTTATGTGAATCAATCTTTTGGCACACCCCTAGTGATTGATTGTGATCGTCATCATGATTCCACTGAATCTCTAAGTGCAGATGCAACGAAAACGTTGATTTACTGGATTTGACTTGCAGAATACATTCTGTGTAGAATAAACAGCAAAAGTTAATTTGGTAAAAAATAAATCCAAATTCAGCTTGTTACAGTCTGACACTCCTTTCACTTGCTGTTTAAATAATGTTCATAAGAATTTGTTTAAGGCTAAATTCAGTCAGGTTTTTTATTTATCACCTCCTCCTCCAGCCGGAATGTGAAATAACGAGGCAGAAATGTGGCATGCCGCCTCATAAAGACCACTTTGCTCCTTATAAGGATAAATGTTTAGTTCAATGACAGTAACACAAACAAACACAGGAACTTGTCAACTCTTCGCCTACCCCCCTGCTGTTGATGTGCGATACAGAAAATCAATCAGAAGCGGGTTTTTCAATATGGTCGTCTTTCATACTGCCTGCCCTGACTTGTGGGCAAGGGCAGGTATTTCAGGAGAGTCATACTTCTTTCTGTCTTCTCCACTAATGAGACAAACGAGCGGACTCGGCTGCTGCCTGACCATGCATGCTTAAGTAGGTGGAAAACAGAAGGAACAGGAAGCAGAGAGCTTGAAAATGAAAACATGGCTTTCTTGTGATATAGTATTACTCTTGTTTTGAAGTGGTTCTCTGTCATAACAATGACATTAATGCCAGGAGAGTTCAAGGAGATCAAGGACTCATATAGGAGCAATTAATGTGTTGTAATTATCTACAACCTCACTTTATTAGCCTTATTATGACTTGTCTTACAACAATTGAAATGGGATCTGTTTGCCCTCAGGTGGGGTGGATGACTGTCATTGAGCGCGGAGAATACGATTTTATTTGCTTATGTGTTTAGATAATTGGATTAGAGAAGAGGAGGGTTGAAGGTCAGGATGGTGGATGAGCCTGCAGCATATTCAATCTTTATGTGTCTGTTTAGCCATGATAGCATCGATGCTCTGTGGAAGAACACCATTGTTGTGGTCTGTTGCCTCACCCCTCACATCATTTATATATCACAATAGCTATTGATTAGATTGCTGTAAAAACATAGCCACCACAAAAAAATCTTGATATAGTCTCTGATAAAATGATTGGCTGTTCATCATGTACACAACAGGTGTTAATGAATGAGGTAACAAAGAAATGATCGTGGCCTCAGGTTATTATTCCAGCAGCTCAACATGACACCTGGTGTGTTCACTGGTCCGTTGCTCTCTCTCTCTCTTGAGAAGCGATGAGATCCTGATGACTGTCATTCACTGGATCATCTCTAACACCGCCACAGTACTTACACAATATTTGTTTATCACAGAGATCCTGAACTCAGATGTCCTCAGATATTTATTCACATGTTACATGTTGGGGGAAATAAGCAGAGGTAGATGATAGGAATCACCACAGGCCCTGCCATAGAATATCATCACAATACCCTAACACCTCTTGATACAATTTTGCAATATGCTGCAATATATACTATAGATGAGATATTTTTTATTTTTATGTTATTCAAACCTTTATTTTAACTCGTTGGTCACTGAGGTTTCCCTCATTTACTGTACAGGGACGACGAGTTTACAAGCAGCAACAGAACATTAATACAATTACATTGAATAACAATTGCAGGATGATTTACAAAGGTCAAAAAATAAATGAATAATAAAATCAGCAAGAAAGGGGATATTCTCCAGCCCCAAAGCATGTGATAGATAGATAGATAGATAGATAGATAGATAGATAGATAGATAGATAGATGGATAGATGGATGGATAGATAGATAGATAGATAGATAGATGGATGGATGGATAGATAGATAGATAGATGCAACTTTATTGATCCCGAACAAAGTTTCACATTGGTCAGCTGCTCTCACACAATAAAAACACACATCAAAGTTAAATTATACATAGATAAAACAAGTTCAAAGAATATAATTCTAGTCCCAGCTCAAAAGTGCTCTAGTGCACCAAAAGGTGCCGTAGTGTTATGTCTCTGCACCATCTTCAGCTCCCTCCCCCCTCTCCCCACCAGAGAGTTGTGCAAGCTAATTGCACGGGGGACAGAAGACTTCCCCAGCCTGTCCGTGGAACACCTCTTATCGGCTTTTTTCAACTGCATATGGCGTCCCCAAATGAAAACTATTTTAGCATCTGTTTTATCTAATAAGATCAACTTCTTAGTCCATTCAGATCGATACTTGGCGTCCATATATTGATACAACATTGCCATGCAAAATATCACAATACTACGCTGTATTGATTTTTTCCACCAACCCTACTAAATCAGGATCATTTCTATTACGGCACCTACACATAAAAACACAGAGATTTCAGGTGAGCCTCAAGATCCTGAATCACACTTTGAAAATCTTTGTTAGTCAAGTTTAACATTTGAAATGCTTTATTCTTCCAGCAAATTGCATGAATTGTATATATTTGGCTGTGGTGTTTGCAGCAGCCCCAACAAGAAGTTTGTAAGTCTTTGTAAGAATTTCGTGGAGCTGACGAGTGATAAAACAAAAGAAAAGTGATACAGTATTTTTTAATTTTTAATGATGCTCCTCAAACTTTTCATTGCTGACTCCTTTCTCCGGCCTTTGGGAAACCATCGGTGAAACTGCTCCACAAAGTACTTTTCACTGTACATAAATCATACTGTATTGCTCCCTGTATGAACCCTCAAATTATACTGTTTTTTTAAACTTTCTAAACTACATCTTGGTACTGAAATCTTGTAGGGATAGTTCAACATTTTCGCAAATTGGCCCATTGCCATAACCCCTATAGTCATAGCAGTAGGTTTGTTACCTTTAATTGTTGGTGCAAGCTATTTTTAGAACGGCGGAGCAGAGCCGCAAGATGCTCAGAGCTACGCTATGGAGGCTAATGGGATTTCTTGGTTTCCCTCATCAAACTCATCAAATACACAATCCAACAACTCCAAAACGCTCTGGTGGACAAGTTGTGACCTGCACATTCACCACGCTATGAGATAATAATGGAATGTGAGACTGAGTTGTTTTCGAGGTAAATACAGAGACTGCTTGCTGAAAAACTGTCCCTGAAGGCAACACGCATCAGCGGTTTTTCATGAATTTACCTTTAAAACAACTCTGTCTCGTAATGTTTTGTTATTATCTCATAGTGTGGTGAATGTGCAGGTCACAACTTGTGACAGAGCGTTTTGTATGCAAAATATAAAGGTAATGATAAACACTGAAGGTTTCCTGCCCACACTGACCCTCACAGAGTTCAGGTCATGATGAAGCCCTCACCTTGTTAGTGTCTGGATGGAGCCGTCTTTATCTACTGTAGCCGAGGTAACCAAGGTCTCACAGATGAGGATGCAGAGAAAAGCAAACAGAAAGAATAGCCCAAAAGCATTTCAATTTAAGGATGAATGAAAGAGGTAAAAGGAAAGACATGTGTTGTGTGATATTGATTAGGTAAGAACATGTGACAATGACCAACATATTATGACATTTCAGCCTTATGTGAGGTATAAAGAGTGTTGGAACCATCTTGTAGGAGAATAGACATCTTTAGAGTTGGTGTGGCGTTACTGTGAGTCACTCCCTCGCTCTTTACTGCTTCTGTTTCTCCTTGAAATGCATCAGGCTTCTAATAAATAGCCTACCTCTGCCTGAGACATCTGAACTCCCCCTGATGGTCTATAGCCAAAGTGCATTTGGAGGATACCGACATGGGGGTTGGTGAGGACAGATGAATGTACAGTGGAAGTGGAAATGAACCTTTATTGAGGGAAATTATTTCTCATTGTTCAGCATTACAACTAAAATGACGTGTGGATAACGACGGTCACCTTCTCTGTAGGTGGAACATGACTCCCTGCACCTTAATCACATCATGGAGCCTCATAGCCTCACAGTTGGGATCCACCGACTATTTGGAGTTGTATAAGAGATGATTATTTTCT
This sequence comes from Trachurus trachurus, assembly GCF_905171665.1. Taxonomy (NCBI): domain Eukaryota; kingdom Metazoa; phylum Chordata; class Actinopteri; order Carangiformes; family Carangidae; genus Trachurus; species Trachurus trachurus. The sequence continues at coordinate 5,348,200 of NC_139893.1, read as the reverse complement.
GTTTTGGGGGACAGGGATTGGAAAAGCGTTTTGGAGTTGGTGGATTGTGTATTTCATGAGTTTGAAGAAAGAAGAAATCTCAGCCTCCATACCGTAGCAGCTCGTGGCTCTGCTCCGCCATTCTAAAAATAGCTTGCACCGACAAATAAAGGTAATGAACCTACTGCTAAGACTATAGGGTTTATAGCAATGGGCCAATTTGCCAACATGTTGAACTACCCCTTTAGCTTAACTAAAAAAAACCCAGAAGTGATCTCTTCATAGAGATGTAAGAGCTGTAATTGTTGTGAGCCTCTTCATTAACAGCAACAGGCTTTTTGAAACACAGCCAGTTCTGTGCGCTACAAACATGCTAAGCATAGCAAAAGGCATGACATCGCCTCGGACCAAATGACAGCTTCTTGTCAGTCACAACTGGAAACACACATCTTTTTTTTCTTTTTTCTTTTTGTGAACAGCAGTGAGTTACATGAAACCGCCCAAAGGTAATTTTACACACCACTGATACAAAACATGTTTTAGCTGTTTCACACAGAATTAGACAAGCTGTGGCGTTAGCAAGGAAAATTGGATTATGGGGGATATATTTTAATCTCGTGTGTCAACAGGTTAAAATACCTTGTGGAGAGACGGGGATAAGAGCACAATAACACACAGACCCCAAGGAAATCACTCAAGGATGCAACATATTAGTGGAGGTTGGGACATTAAGTAATAAAAATGACTTGACTTTAAACATTTCCTGGGGATTATATAAGATAAGGTTACATAGGATTGAAAAGAAAAGAAAATTATTCTTTCTTTCAGGGAGTTTATTTTTCTTAGAAGTAATATTCAAGCTCTGCTTCTTCCTTATGATTAAATGAAACTCAATAGTATATTATCCTAATGTGTTTAGAAGAGTAAATTAATAAGAGAATGAAACTGTAATAAATAGAAATTACAAAATCAAATTGTAAATGAACAGGGATACATTTATAATGTCACAATACAATCTTTTTTTCTTTTTTTTAATGCGAAGCACATCAGCACATTTTCAGTCTAAATGATCATTTTATAATACCCATTAAAAACAATATTCAGTCATTTATCTGGCTGCATTTGAATTAAGTAAATCACAATAGTGTGGAGCAATATTTCTACATTTGGTAAGTGAAATAGGGACTGTATGCAAAATATAAAGGTAATGATAAACACTGAAGGTTTCCTGCCCACACTGACCCTCACAGAGTTCAGGTCATGATGAAGCCCTCACCTTGTTAGTGTCTGGATGGAGCCGTCTTTATCTACTGTAGCCGAGGTAACCAAGGTCTCACAGATGAGGATGCAGAGAAAAGCAAACAGAAAGAATAGCCCAAAAGCATTTCAATTTAAGGATGAATGAAAGAGGTAAAAGGAAAGACATGTGTTGTGTGATATTGATTAGGTAAGAACATGTGACAATGACCAACATATTATGACATTTCAGCCTTATGTGAGGTATAAAGAGTGTTGGAACCATCTTGTAGGAGAATAGACATCTTTAGAGTTGGTGTGGCGTTACTGTGAGTCACTCCCTCGCTCTTTACTGCTTCTGTTTCTCCTTGAAATGCATCAGGCTTCTAATAAATAGCCTACCTCTGCCTGAGACATCTGAACTCCCCCTGATGGTCCTTTTTTTTTCAGGGTTTGACTGTAGCTAACGCTCTGTAGCACTAATAGCCAAAGTGCATTTGGAGGATACCGACATGGGGGTTGGTGAGGACAGATGAATGTACAGTGGAAGTGGAAATGAACCTTTATTGAGGGAAATTATTTCTCATTGTTCAGCATTACAACTAAAATGACGTGTGGATAACGACGGTCACCTTCTCTGTAGGTGGAACATGACTCCCTGCACCTTAATCACATGGAGCCTCATAGCCTCACAGTTGGGATCCACCGACTATTTGGAGTTGTATAAGAGATGATTATTTTCTGTTTTGGGGGACAGGGATTGGAAAAGAAATCTGCCCTCAAAGATTGAGGTTTACAATTTAACTTAATACACACAACGTGCAGAGCATGTGCACCTCCTTTCTATAGGCTCTGATATGATGGCAGGCGCTCTGGTCTGTTTTCTGTTGTTTATTTGCAATCCATAGTTTGCATTTTTATTTGTTTTTGTCGGAAGGTTAAAGAAGCTGAGAAACAAAACAAAAAAAAGAAATTCAATAGTCAAATCCTCTTTTCAGTTCCACACTCATGATGACCTTGTCTGATGTGTGCTAGACCCACGCTGTCTTCATTTCTGTTTGTACTTTGTATCACTTCTACTGGATTCCTGAATTATTAAGGGCCCACAGCTGTGAAATGGAGGCTGTTTCAATCACCTAAGTACAGAATGCAAGAACTGACAGATTAGAACACGAAAGAAGACTTCCTGTCATCTGGAAAATGTTTCTCCTGCTTTACTGCCCTTTGATAATGAATGCGATAAAACCCACTGACGTTGTTTTGTAAGTGCTGATCATATTTTCTACTTTTTATATCTGATTCAATACACTGAGCTATAAAGATGCAGTGTACTGAGGTGGATGAGAAAATCATGTCCCTTTCCTCTATGTAGACAGAGGCTGTCTTGGTAAAAATAATGTTTAGGAAACAACATATATCTGTGACTCAGAGTGTGTGTTTATGCTCGTCATCTGTGTGAATGAGCTTTGTGTGTTGTTGCACACTTTAACCATTCCCCAGTCTCAGTTGCACACCTGGACTGAACGTTGATTGCGAGCATTGAGGGATGCAGATTGTTGTTAAACTGGGGAAACCAAACACATTATTAACAGCTGGATTACCTGGGGAGTCGACACTGACGTCTGCCATCCTCGGTCCCAAAAGGAGACGAACATGTGCTCCCACCACCGTCCGTCTGGTCCCCTTCAACAAGAGACACTGTCCCATCAGGTGTTGACGTGTTCGGCCCAGCTTCGCAAACATACTGTCTAGTCCCGTACAATCACAGCCTCTGAACATCAGCTTCATCTGCAGCTCTGAGCGTCTGCTCTTTTGTACAGAGATGTGCAAGATGACAGTAAATGTATAAAAACTAATTGTGTAGCTTTTTTAAAGACCTTAAAGGGACACTGTGTAACTTCTCCTGTTATCTATTCACGAAAATCTATTATTTCGTTCAAAACTATGTTTTTCATTAGTCAGTAATCCCCTTCCATCAACAAACTGAAGTGTTCCTTTCAGCTCTGAATGAGCCGTTCATATCATTCATATCTCCATGGAGCGGGTAAGCTCGGTGCTGCTGCCATGTGGTGTCGCCATGTTTTTACGTTCAGTGGCAGCGTGACGGTAGGAAACCACGGAAACTCAGCGGAGACACCGGAGCTGTCGGCTCAGGTGGAGGTGGCGTCTGTGAAAAGTCACCGCGGTAACGCAGTGAGGAGGAACGGAGCGTTACACTGATGCTGCATTCACCTGCAGTCGGGCAGACGGCCGTCTGTAACACAAAAGATGTCATTTTAGTCACAGAAGTCGAGAGAAAGCCGGTAAAACGTGGGTCAGGTAAACAATACGACATCGCCATGACAACATATTGTCACATGTATTGTTTTGCCTCGTGCTGACGGACCACTTGTTTACATAGAGGCTTGTTTATGCTGTTACGTACAGCGGCTGTCTTCCGTCTGCCGTCTGCCCAATTTCGCATGAATGCAGCATGAAAAATACGATTGAGTTGCTTGCGATATACAACCGCAACGCTAGATGGGAGTAATTCCTACACAATGTACCTTTAACTCATAGCGATGAATGGGCCACATGAGGTCAGTGTGACCTCACCAGTGCCTGTCCTTCACTTTATTACCCACACATGCCATACTGTATGTTTGGCAATCAGAGGAACTGCAAAATTACAACTCATAACACCTTAACACCTTAACGTCCTTCTACAGTCTCTGTATCAGTATTGGAAACATCACAAAAACCCAGAAACCACCTGTAGTTTGGACTTTTTTCATTTGCATAGCAGCCATTTGTGGTCAATCACTCCCATGCTGTTTGCAGACTAGATAATGACAAACTGATTCCCTCCATGCAGTAGATAAAATCCGCACCAACAAAGTACATTTTTGTTCCACAGCAGGACTCTGACACAACATCGGACTCATAGTTGGACGGCTGAGTTCATATAATTCAAAGCATCTTCAGGAGATCACTTTATTTACCTAAAGAGAAATAACGCCTACTCCATTAAAACCAAGGTTACGTCTAACGCTCAATGATTCATTACCAGTATAATGGCAAAATCCACAAATCATTTTTATTTTTTTTTACTGAAAACCGGCCTGCCTGGGGTTGTGTCAAAGAGAAACCAATGATACAGGTGGGTGGTTGTTGTGTGTATGTGAAATCCCAATGTTCCTCATCAGTACAGTAAAATCATTGTCAGCGATGTAATCAGAGCCCATCAAAAAGTTGTTTTGACTGCAGCTGCAAGGGAAAAATGTTCACAGCGTTTTACAGTGAATGGGGTCATCTTGTGGCAAGGGCACACTGAATGTCTGGGAGAGAGAGAAGAGAAAATAGAGGGCTGTCGCTATAACCACAACACTGAGACATGGCACCATAGACGAGCTATGTTGATGAAGGACTCCTCCAGGGCTCCACACTAACTTTCCCACTGGTAGTGTGGTGGTGCCACCGACGTTTTACCGTCGCTCACACAAACACATGATTCAGTTTTTGTGGCCCGTCACTTTTCTGCCACTCATTGTTGCCTGAACTTGTTCATATTTTGGGCGAACATGAACTGAATGTACTGTATTTCCGCTTGATGAACGTTATTGTGAACGCGTTTATTCTGGCGTGAACGGCCCTCTCTCAAAGTATGACTTCGTTCAGGAGTGTGCCAGATTTCCATAGAGCCTTCTGGGCAAAACCCCAGCTAAAACACACTGTAAACAGGTGTTAATATGTAGCAGAAAAACTAGCCAATCTGGCAACACCTATCAGCTGTTTGGATCAGCGGCGCATGGAAGAGGCGGAGTGATACAGCGCGTCGTAGAGTCTGTCCAATTGGTTAGTAAAAGATAAACGGGGGTTAGAGAGGGAAGTCCAAGTAATTTGACATATTTGAGAATTTTATAAAATAGTAACTCATAGTAACTTTCCTGGTAATTACTTTCACGTTCTAACTCAGTTGGGGAAAGTAGAGTAGTACCTATAATTAATACTGGTTAAAACTGCTAAAATAATTGCTGTCTGTGGTTCGATATGGGCTGAGGCAATAATTTTGAAAAATAATAGCTTGTAGCAACATATTGAAAAAAAAGAACTATGAACTAGTTCAGTTTTGGAACAGTGAACTTTGTTCAAAATTATGAACTGAACTAGTTCATTTTAAAATTTGTGAACTGAACTTTGAACTAGTTCATCTAGAAAGTGAACTTTCCCAACACTGTTGACCTGTTCACTGAAACAACTCCGCTGCCCTCACTTTGAAGAATGAGAGGATCCAGGAGGATTGAATTCACTCGTCAATCACTCAGAACAATTCAAAGATAACATGAGGCATTGTTGTGTTCAAACAAACAGGGGTATAATGTAAAACTAGTGAAGGTAATGGAAGCATACAACTATAATGCAGTAATGCTAATTTAAACATTTATTTTTTTGTTTATTATCAGTATTATTATTATTTATGTAATGATTATGCATTGATTAGGCAGAAAATCTCTCGGTTCAGCCCCTGCAGCCACAGATTGTTGATGGATTGCAAGCCCACGCACACACAAACACACATAGCAGATGCGCACACACATACACACACACTCACCTAATTCCAACTTTTATGGTGTCCAGTTTGTTGCATGCGTTTGGGTGTCTGTCCTCTGGAGTGGACCATCTGCTCCCTCCTATTTATTGCTTCTATCCCCAGTTGTGCTCTATCCTTATGGTGGTCTTCCACCCCCATGCCAAAGCAGACACCAATTAGAGAGTTATGCATTAGATTTTTCACTTCTCTCTGGCACTCATTATGTCATATTCAGTTAGAGTTTGCTTTACTATCTTCCTCTCCTTGGAGCACTTTAAAGTCTTCAGAACGCCCACAAATTCCTGCAAAGTAGAGTTAGGTAAAGCGAGAAACAAATCATGTGCTATTCCAGTGTTTTTGTTTCTTTGAGATTTCCCATGACTTGGATAAACTATAATTATGTAGATAATGTTTGGAGTCACTGCTGATTAGATACATTCTCTGATGCTAGAGTTTCAAAAGAATATTGTTTTTTAACTCAGTGTGCAGAGATTGTTACCAGCACTTCCAAAAGGCTTTGTTTTCAGAGAGCAGGTCTTATCTCACAACCTTCATCTACTATATACATGGATTTGTTTTGCATTGTTGATAGATGTCATTGACTTCCATTCAAACTTGCAACCCAACCGATCTCTGAAGAAAATGTGTCCCAGTGTATAACACATGCCAACATCTGTTGTCACTCGTCCTGGTACACTCCAGGCACCGTGTCCTGCCAACCTAGTCTCCTATGAATCACATTCAGATGTAACTGTGCTGCATGACCAATATGATAGTGGAGAAATTGTAATGTCAATCATATCTACATTGTTTGTTAGTGCTGTGTAAAATGAACATCAAAAAACTGAACACACACAGTCACCCATCGAAGTTAAAATTAACTAAGACAATTTAATTGAACTATAACCAATACCACATAAGTCATTATTGTTCTTAGACCGTTCACAGTGTAGGGTGGAAGAGGTGTATGAGCCCCTAGGCTAATGCAGGCAACAAAAGCTAATTGGAGTCAGGAGTTAGCAAACCCAGAGTCTAATCAATGAAACTAGATTAGAGGTGTGTGGGTGAGAGCTACTTTGACTCTATTAACTACACTCAAGGAGTTTTGAGTTTGCTATTCAAAGGAAACAGCAGCTAAAAGCATCTCTCACTAAAACAGATCCAGCAGGATGTAGGATTAAGATCTGGACACCCAGGTAAGATGACTCACAGAGGAGGTCCAAGGTTGTAATTGAAGGAGCTTGTTAGTCCGTGAGTAATGCAAATCACTGAGAACTGAAAGTGACCATAACAGGACACCAGAGGAAGATGTTTTTAAAAAAAAGAAGAAAAGAAAAGAAAAGAAAATCCATCCCTGCATGCCTCAACTACTGTATGAGAGCACCATGATACTTCTGAATGCAGGAAGTTTTCAGGTTTCCTTCTTATGAACCTAAGGATCCCCTTCTGACCTTTTCCCATATAGCAGAATGGTAATGGATGCAGCCCGACTATTCTCCAGCGATTCTATGGGCACAAAGGTGAAGATAGATTCTATTCTTTATGCACTTAATGCAGAAAACACTGTGAAAAAACATAAATGAAATGTTTTCTACAGTATGACAAGAATAGGTCTTCATCCCCTAAAAACTCCATTACATAACTGTCAAATTAAATGACACAGTGGGTTATTGAGACTGTTTTTTTTAATAACTAATCAATCACACAAGTAAATTTAGAAAAAATAAAACTATAAATACTTCATGTAGCCAATTTATCCATGACATTTGCACACTGTTCACTTACAAGAGCAGTGCATGGTAGGTCAGCTTTGACAACCAGAGTGTGGAGATCAACTAGTGTAAGTCAGGCCTTAAATAACCAATTAGAAATAAAAGCCTTTGTGAAATAGAACAAGAAATGGAGCAAGTGGCTAATGGGTCAGTGAAGACTCTACACAAAATAATAACATGGTTGGTGGGTTAGATCTAATGTTCTCTTATGTTTAATCAAATAAATACATCATTTTCCTTCATCAGATGTTAAACGGTCACTTTCCACTTCCTCTTGGTTTGTAAAGAAATTCATAGTCTCCAGAAACCGACGCCCAGTGATGTTAATGATATCTACCAATGGATTGAAATTTTTCGTTTTTTTTTTTTTTAAATATGAGCTGGGTTACACATAAGCTGGGTTAACATGGCGCCAGATATTGTGATTAGAATTGGTTTAGATGTCCACACCGAATGAAAATGCTCCATATAAACAGCTCAATCAGAATAAACAAGCCCAACCGGTGTCCAATAACACATTAAAAGCCCCTGAAATGAGCATAATAGGTCCTCTTTAAAGACAAAAACACATAAATGGTAAGGGAAGACCGCTCCTCATTCTTCTGGCAATCCCTAAATAGTTTCCATCCACACGCCATATCGCAGGGATATCCCCTGTAAAGAAATAACATCATCAAGCAGCTGGTGACTGTTTCGGTTCAGTGGTCTAATAAAAAGTGTATTCATTACAATTTGTCCTCTATTGACCTCAGGTTTGTAGGCCTCTTGGTGGTAACCAAGGAGCAGTGATATGAGTTTTGCATCGGAACAATTCAGGTCTCCTGCTGATAGTAACTATAGTAACTGCACATCTGCTTCTCATGTGCTAAACAATAAATAAATAAGTACATGTAACACACCAGCTTGTCAAATTTACTACCTCAAAATATATCAACATCCATGCAATGAATCGACAATTTCTTACACACATTCATGGATCGCAGGCAGTGTATCCTAATGGTTGTAGTGATACCCTGACTTTTCCTTAAGTGCCTTAGAGGTTGACACCACTTTACTTTAATTACACATGGCAGCCTAATATTCCCCCAACAACAGATTATCTGATAAAAGTATGTTCATAGTATGTGGCGACAAGATAACTTGGAGTAATCCACTTGGTTCCCTGGCAGTGTTATCGCAATAAGGCCCCTTCAAACAGCCGTGTGGTATATCTGTCCCACGTGTAGCTGATGGGAAATGAGAGAATCCATAGAAGGGGAGACCTTGACAGAATATCTTATTTTCTTGTTAGCACAGTGCATGTTCGTGCATGTGCACTGTGTGGATGTAAATGTACATTCTTTGACACACAGAGCAGTGTGTGCATGCAAAGTGTATGTGGTGTGTGCATGTGTACATCCGTGTGAGTTCATATGCAAACATCAGAGCTGCCACGGCCAGACATTACCTTCTCTTGACAATGCAATTAAAGCGCTGGTGCTGCATGTAACCTTCTATTTACTGTCCAGGGAGACCAATAAATTGCCCCCGTATTTGTCACAATAAAGGAGCCATCAGACTCAAGGAAGTGGGTATGTGTGTATGAATCTTGATGCTGAGCAGCTGTCCAATTAAACTGGTAAGGTGGAAATGCACCCAAGGCCCTAGCATGCCACCATCTCTGGGTGAAGATAACATATCGCACCCCGAAATGACACCTACACCAGAGTCCAGGAGACAGGGTGCATACAGTAATTACTGTCTCTGAAACCTTTGCCTCGGTTGTAAATGTTAACAGGATTTAAAACAGTTTCTATTAAACTTTCACTAAAATACACAAAATGCCATATATTTTCCGGCAGAATGAAAGGCATAAAGGTGCAGGTGGTAGGCCTGTTGATGAATACTTTAAACATAATTGTCGAGACAACACAGAACAGAGCAGCTCTCTTGTGTCTAGGGAGGGACATTTTTAAACTCAGAAGACAGATCGGAGCTAATGCTTTCTGTGGATATGTAGATGAACAGGAAGTTCACCATAAAGCTGCTTTGGGAGTTAAAAAATAATAATGAAGAATTAAAAAAGTTGGGCTACAGCAAGTCAAGCAGAGAATGACTTAGAATGATTGTGAGAAACTTTTACATTTAATAACTACGGTTTTAATTTCTCGTCCGTGGACTCATCTATGGGGATTTCACTGTCGACCTATCGGTTTGGTTATGAATGAAAGATCTCAACAAGCATTGGATGGATTTCCATAGATTGATTGACTGACATTCATGGCCTTCAGAAGATGAATTTACAGTAGCTGTTTTTTTAGTTACATACATAACTTGAACATAACTTGTTCACTTATTGGTTATGATATGTCTACATAATGTAAGGATGGATTAGTACAACTTTTTAAGTTAGTCTTAGTCTTAAGAGGTCAAATCTAGTAGAGATCTGCAACATTTCAGGTGCTTTATATGTGCTTTTCATTCTTTCATTTCATTCCATCATTCAAGTCCATTCCGATATTGTCACCATCTTTATGTCTGGTTTTTAAACCACCTGTAACATAATAGTAATGTGGGCTTCAGTAGGAGTTAAACTTCTGTCTTAAGAGTAGAGTGACAGCACTAAATGACCTCTGTAAAACCTTCTTTGAGTGTCAATGAGTTTTAGTATAAAGGGTTTAGTGTCATGCATTCAAATGAGTGCTGTGTTCCACTTTTTCAATGCTTGTAACACAGAGTGAGGCTAGTAGTTATGTAGCAGTTGTGGTTTGTGCCCAACTTTGATTGTAGGAGCTTTTGTGATTGTGTAGCTCTGCTTTTGTGGCCTGCTCATTGTGGTACATGGTTGTTTTGTACTAAAAGTATTTTGATTTGTGCGTCAAATGGCTGCTAGTTGGTATTGTTGGTTATACTTTGCTCCATGGCCTATTGTTTGTGCAGCTTTTTATCATTCAGTGTAGCCCCATTGCAGGCTTGGGTTCTTTTGGAGATTTTTTTGGTTTGATGGCTTTTCTGTTTGCTAGCACACTGCACTGCATTGTTTGGTAAGCAACCCAGCAACTCTTAGTTTCTTCTCAGAGAATAATATGCAGTCTGGAGCAGGCCAGTATTGTGTTGGTGCTGAGTTCGATTTAATAAAAGGGGGATTTTGTGCAAAAATCACAAATGCTTGGTTGAACTGGGTATATTATATAAAAAATTGAGGTCCATAATAACAAACTAATGCATCTCGTCGGGAAGCAAAGCAAGAAGAGCAATGTGACTTGTTGCAGAAACAGGTGGTAAGTAAAGAGAGAGCTATAGGATTGAGAGAGCTGGAATTAAACTTACAAGTTGAAGAAACTAGAACTTGAGATTGTAGCAAATCAAAACGTGCAGTTAAGGCAACATGATTTAATGCTAAGGCTTGTCCATGAGAGAGCTCAAGGAGATAGAGTTTAAAGCCCAAACAGGAAGTGCAACAACTGATAAATCTGTTGCTTATGGCAGTGCTAAATTTGATGTTGGTAAAAAAAAACCATCAAGCTGGTCACTCGAAATGTCACAAAATATGTTTCACACTTTAGATGGGCGGCAAACACTGTGGCCAGAGCTTTGCTGGACCTTTCTGTTATAGCTCAGTTCTAGTTGATAAAGCTCTGGAGGCATATTCATCCTTATCTTTGTGGAAGAAAACTTAAACTGATGTTGGTTAAGCTGCATTTTGTGACACAAACTTTGTGGCTTTTCCAATTTTGAGAAAAGAAAATTACATTCATTTGTGGTTGATTTCCAGAAACAGTAAAGTAGTGAATTCTTTTGGATTCAAGTCACAAAGAGAAATACTTTAAGTGCATCATGAAAGTAGAGTTAATGAAGAATCGAATCAACTTTGTCTAAGGTTGTTGATATAATCAAACCACACTCTTGTTTAAATCCAAGGCAAATTAATGAAATCTGTACTACCTTTACATTGCCAAAAGTAATCCCAGTGGGTGAAAAGACTAATTTTATGTCCAAGGTATTCAGTCTAGTGCTCAAGGTTTTTACTGTGAAGCATATTATGGTTTCTCACCAACATAGCAGCATACCGACATAGAGATATTCCACTAAACTTTAATGGGTACAGTGCTCTCTTGCTGCCTTGAGCATGGTCAAGAGTGGTACAAAGGAATTCCTCTTTTGTCATTTGCAATTCAGGCTATTTGCCCTTTGTGCAAGCGTCATTGGAGTTCAGTCCTGCTGAGTTGGTGTTTGGCCACACAGTAAGAGGCTGATTGAAATTGTTGCATGAGCAGTTGATGGCAGATTGCCTGGCTAATGTCAATGTGGTTTACCGTGTGAGTTCCTTTCAAGAGCAGGTTCCATTGTGCCTGTGAAGTAGCCAAACAGGACGAGGCAAGCTCTCAATTGAAGATGAGGCAGCAATTTGATAAAAATGCAGCGTGGCACAGTTTTCAGCCTGGGGACTTTAATACTGGCCCCTGCGCCGATACTGCCAGTGTTGCATGCTAAGTTTGGCGACGTAGATTGAATGGTGCACTTCGGACAATCTGGGGTTAGTCATGTTAATATGTTGAGATGGTATGCTGTCAAGGGCAGTGGGAGAAAAAGTCCATCCACAGTGAGGTGAGCTGTGATGCTACAGGTTCCAGTGTTTTTGTTTTCCTGGTGATGATGACTTGACAAAAGAAGATGTTGTACGCTTCCAGCATGGAACTGCACATTTTAGCAGACGAGGAGACTCATTAATCGTATCTTCCTGACCCTCAAAAAAGTTGATGTTTTGTGTCTGACACATGGTCTTCCTTAGATGAGCTAAGTTATGAGTTGAAGTTCTGGATGCAGGAGGTTGAGTACTTGCTTAAATATGAAAAACTGACCCAACGCCTTGATTTTGCACCAACTGCAGGGAATATTTAAGGCCACCAAGCCTGACTCCGTTCCTCCTCCATGTGTTATGGATTACACTGACCTGTTAGGTTCACCTTGCTATGTGGCAAAGTTAGTTTGGCTTGAAACATACAAGTGACACTGATTAAATATCATGTGTACTTCAGACAAGAGAAATTGTTTCTGGGGTTTTGTTGTTGTATTGTGTGTTGGTGTTTGCTGTGTTCAGCTCCGGCTTGATCAGTTGATTGACAAACATCTGTTCTATCTTATTGGCTGAACCTAGATCAGTTGGTCCTCTGTTCAGCCTTTATGTATTCGTCTTTTTCAAGAAACATCCATGCTGCTCTTATGCTGTGTGTACAACTGAGTGTTTGACCCACTCAGAATGAATTGTGAAAACTTCAGTGACACCTTAACTCACATTGCCACTTGCACTATCTAGCACTATCTAATGCAAGTGATTGACAGAGGACGACTCATCATCAGCGATAAGCATAAGGGGATTTAGATCTGTAATGCCACACACAGTCAGCACTTTCTGAATTCTATTACATCTCTCTGTCTTCCTGTCTGTCGTTTTGTCAGTCTCTCATGAGCGCTCCTTTTTGGTTTTAGTTGAAAGATCAGCAAATTGGAGAGGCTATAGTACGTTCAGTCAGAAGAGAGCCATTACAGACGAGAGACGGAGGAGACAAGGGAGCATGTGAATGGAGACAGAGGAATGATATTTGGACAGTTGTATAATTGACTCCTTATCCAATGCTCTTTGCACATCACAGACTCTCCCTCTCCTTTGACTCTGTGACTGATCAGTTGATCTCAGAATCTGGTAACCCAGGCAACAATCATAAATCTATCGCACAATGAAAATTTATCTTGACAACTGACTCTCTTATTTTCACCCTCCCTTCATTACCCCTTGTTGTCTTTCTCTGCTTGCTGCCTCTTTCTCTCATAACCTCATGACAACCCAGAGTTTCACTGTCAGTCTCACAAGTGTAGTGTACTGTTGCATGCTGCAACTTGCCATGACGTTTGCCTTCCTGTTTCATAGTTTGATTGTTGTTAAAAAAGTTATTTTGAGCATAGATAGCAATTTAGTCTTTCTGTTATTTGAAAATCAAATCAATTTATTGTTTCTAAACATATGAAACAAATGTTGATGACCTTCACCTTTGGCTTTAGTAAATCCAGTCCAGTTACTGCACTCCCATTTTCCACTAAAATTGCACTTATACAAACAACTGTAAAAATGTATTTAATATCACATGCACATGAAAGGTATTGCAAATTTCAGCCCAAAAAGCTCCCATATTTTATTTCAACAAAACAGTTTGACAACATGATGATAATGACTGCAGTGGTGTTGAACCAACGCTGCCTGTAGGAAGGAATTACATGATCCACTAGTCAGCCAGCAGTCCACAGCAGACTCAAAGGCCTTTTGCACTGAGCTTAACATAAAGTAAGTTCAAAGTAATAAAAAGAACCACTTTATTACAGAGGTCAATGATTATCATGAATTTCTCTGACCCAGACAGATAATATCACATACGGATTATAGTTTTTATGCAATTAAAACACAATTTAAAGTGAGTTAGGGTAAAGGTGAGAGCAAAGGACTCAACAGATCAAAAACTATTAGACTATATTAAAACCTGCTGTACTTTTTATATTCAGATAAATAAAGTAGTTTTGTTCAGCGTCTCCTCACATTACCTTTTATTGTGAAGATGTATCTCTTCCACATTGAACAGGAATAGAAGCTCCCAGAAAATATATATATTTGACATTTTTGCACAAAGAAAAAATGCACAGATCTCTGATGAATCGTGAGGCAGACAATGTCATATGCACGTTTGAGATCCGTCCATTGAAGCCAAAAGGACAACATTATCTGCAGGTAGCAGAGATGGCACCTTAAGGTTACAGCTCAGACCTCGGCTGCACCCTGATAATCACAAACCGGAGAGGTGACAATGAAAGGCCTTGTCACAATCCTTTCTATGAATATTTTTAAATACTAAAAAGAAAAAAAAAGTTGTTCCCAAACAACATCTGTCTTTTGTCCTTTTGAATCTGCCTTTGTCATTTTCAGGCCTGTTTTCCAAGATGGTTTCCAGACTGAGGATTGAGTTGCATTGTGGTCGTAGCATGCCCTTTCCTCTTCTTTTTAAAAGCTAGCACCCACCCTTCACTGTTTGCTTAACCAAAGGTATTTCTGTCAAAACAGAGGAGATTTATGGGGCATTAATGTCCAAAGCTGTCTGCACTCATCTATACATAAAGCACAGGCTGTAGACTGACTTGCAGTCTTTGCCTCAAAAGTAATTATCTGCTTAAACAACATTATGCAAATCATCATTTCTCTCCCAACTTAATAACATTTGTGGATTCTGAGTCCATTACCATGGACAATGAAGGAAAAAAGAAAAGGCTTTAAGCTAGCAGAGCTTAATAAAGATGTCAGTGTTCCTTTGCTTTAATTGGAGAAATATAACCTAAGGAATGGGGAATGGGACAGGAAATGTGGAGAAAGACGACCTGCAGTGCCGCCATCACAAACAAAATGGCGCCACTCAAATCCAAGAGGCTTGTAAATAACCAAATATGAAAAAAACAAACAAAAACAAAAAAACTCTGAAAATTATTAATGCATTAAAATCATTAATATTGAAAACTGGATGTTTCAACTCAGAGAGCCAATCCGTTTCATATGTTTGAAATTATTCCTTCTGCGCTCTGATGTGACACTAAATAATTGAACTGCATTTGCTCAACTAGGAAGATAAAAACAACATCGTCAATAAAGCCGATGAAATGTTTTATAATCAATGTGACAGATTACCCAAGTTATACTGTAGATATATCTCTTTTTATGGGAGTTGATACTGATTGATATTGATAAGAACTTTCTTGTCATTATATGAAACAAAAACAATTCACTCTCCCCGTAGTGCACACTGTTCATTATTTAGAGAATAGTGATATTCAACCTTTAATGGCGATAAAGCATCTTCTGCTGTACAGTGCTGTGTGTGTGAGTGACCCCCCCTGTCCTGGTCATAGTGGAATAGAATTAGAAAAATCAATCAAGTAACTAGAAAGCACTCCTCAACTGTTTACAACTTGTAGAAAATATGGATTATTTGTATTTTCTGTGTGTATGATGAATGTTGGTGTTTATGGTGCCATAAATCTGCTGAAAATATAGATTTTCTTTTGCCAGGAACTGAACTGGAATCGGTGAGTTTTTTCATAAGACGAACCCCAACGCAGCAACGTCTTAGAAGTCACCCCAGAAGAAGCCTGTTTCTCCTCTTGTCGTATTTAATTTAACTGACTGATTATTTATTTCATATTTATAGACTCAGTCGACGGTGGTATTGTAATCAGAAAGCAGGAAGTAGCTGGAGGCCATAGCTCTCACTGAAGTTCTATTCAGGACAAATCGAGGCATTATACTATTTTACAAACATAACTGCAGAGAGATGCAGCGCTCATACAAGTGATGAGGAGCAAGTCTGAAGAACTCTTTGTATCTCTCTGAGTGTGTGGGTGCGTGTAGGAGAGAAATACAGCTCTGTTATGTGCAGTTTATAGAAAATAAATGGCATGTTGAAAAACTGATTTCTATGTGACTAATGTAAAGAAGTGAATAGTTTTTGCAAACTGCAAAGAGAGAAAAGAGTCAGCAGTTATGACTGCATCTTATATCTTGACACCATATTGCGAGGAGAATTTTCAATGCTTCAGTCCTATGACGTGCTTCTACTATTCATATGCAACCACTTTACCATTCAGAGATAGACAGAAGCACAGCACTATTCTCAAACTATTTTTCTACACAACTGGGAAAGAATATACAAAGGTATCATCACTCCTGAGTACATGTAGGTTAAGGTCTAGACTTGCCCGTCTATGTGATTTATGAGAGGTTGAACATTTACACCTTGGCTTTCCCTTACTGTCTGACCAAGTCATTCATCAGGCTCCATATAATGAATGGACTTGTTCTTTGCACTGGAGCTAACAAGACGGTGGGGTCCTTAGAGTTCAGTAAAACGAGATTACAACCACTGGTCAAGTCCAGGAAAAGGGAGCAACTCCTTCTGGAGTTGGAGCAGGAGCACTAGGCCGCTGGGGGGTAAGAGACGGGTGATGATGAAGGCAGCGTTACTGTGAGTTTCTGCTGCGGTCATTGTCTCCAAAATGGGAATGCAAAATCTCAAAATCCCCGTGTTAGCCGAGGGAAATGCCAAACCCCCTGACAGACAAATTGGAATGCAAAGAATGACACAATGTGTAAAAAAAATAATAAGTGCAATCTTCTTTATTGATTTCTGTAGGTATATTGCCTTTTCACCTGGCCCCCTCCTCAGGGAGGTCAGTGGTCATTGACTACAGACCTGGTGCAAAAGCAGATAATCCTGCCTGTTCTTCCTCCAGGGAGGGGCCGGCTCAACATGTGTGGCCCTCAGTCGGCGCAGCGGTACCAGCTGTTTGTCAGGGAGGCTGACACCCATCAGAGTGAGAAATTAAATTCTTACAAACTTAAAGAAATAAACACATGCTTTCATTCTCAAAGAGCAAAGGAAGTGGCTAGGCATGATATAATATGTACTCTTGCACATTCAAGGTCAGTTACAGACAGTAAGGAGAGGTTCCATTTACTTTAATAGTATGCTCTTCTAAAAAACAGTAACAGCAATATATTAGCTATGCAACATAACTGTTACCGCTTCAACTACAACATCTACCACCACTAATATTGTTAATTAAGTGTTTTGGTTGTTTTGATGGTTTGGGGGGCTGCACAACAACCAGATAACACAATAATGACATTATGGCCAACATAAGCAAACAGTATAACTTTAAATATATGCATCCAATAGATGTAGAGCAACATCAGCCTTCATTTGCTGTCATGTCTCTGCAACTAAATATGTCTATCTCTGTTTTGGTCTTCACCCAGTCCTGAGGAAAATATTTGTTTCCTATGGTAAACTACTAAGTTATTGAAAATGCATATACATGTCCAATTCTTTACATGTGCAATGAGTTTACTGACAACATTACACGTGCCACGTAAAAAGGCAAAGCAACTAATGTTCTAAAAGTCGTCACTAAATCCGGATTCTTTTTTTAACCCTTGTGCTAGATTTTGTCCAAATCTCAGACGGTGGTGCACAGATGTCCATTACTACGTCCCTTTAACAATGTATCCTCCTTCCCCCCTCAGCCTCCTCCGCTCTGTGGGGACACGATTAAGAAGACAGGTATCCATTACCTTGAAGCGGAGCAGTACACACTAGCTCCAGGCTTTATGTCACACTCTAATATATACAAAGCCCTGTGAATCTACCCTCTTGAAATCCCCCATGCCCTTTATCTGCCAATCCCATGACTTTCATTGGCTGACTTGAAGGATGATATCCCTAATGTTCATGACAAATTAATCCACAGGGGGAAAGCCAATGACAGTGAGCTGCCAGTGGGTCATCCCTTTGGCTAAGTCTGTCATTTCACATTTGCAGCGACTCATGTGCAGGACTGCATAACTAAGCAGCATATTTGTACAACCTGAATGAAAGGGGGTTCGGGGGTGAAGATCCAGATCCCAAGAAAAGGAACTTAATTGGGCCTCGGTGTTCTGTTTCACAAGCAATAAAGATTTCTGAATGAAATGCAGATGTGTACCAGTGAAGGCTGTACAGGATCGCTGTGGGCGATACAAGCTCAAGGCTGCTCCTCAAACTGAATCTGTTGGGATGAGCCAGATGTTATTTGCAATTGCATATTGATATGGACCAAATGTTCCAGTACACCCCTAATGAAATAAGCCATATCACCTTAATAATGGCAATTTAGAAATGTACTGAAATGTAAGCCTGTCGATCTTCTACATTTTTTAATTATTCTGGCCACTTTGACACATGGCACAGATCTATAGAAATACAGTTATCCAAGCACTGATATTGATTACGGTGCTAATTTTTCCCCTCAAAGATAAATCAAACTGGTATGTTGACTTTGACTATTATTAGGAAGATTCTTATTGGAAGTCGTTCTTTTTTTTATTCTCACTGGCTTTGACAGCAAGATCAATTTAAAAAATGTTTCTGTAAATTTGTACAA
This sequence comes from Trachurus trachurus, assembly GCF_905171665.1. Classification (NCBI taxonomy): domain Eukaryota; kingdom Metazoa; phylum Chordata; class Actinopteri; order Carangiformes; family Carangidae; genus Trachurus; species Trachurus trachurus. The sequence goes on along the minus strand of NC_139893.1, from coordinate 5,329,651 downwards.
GAGAAAATCAAACAGGTTGTTATGCAATATAACTGTGACAAAAACATGCATTCATATTGTGTGTTAAAAGCACAGTTTGATTTATACTGATCAAATGTCACAATACTCAAAATTCAGCATAAACAAGTATTTATATATATATATATATATGTTTGTACCAGAGGTTATGCTAGAGTTTTCGTTTTGAGTGACAGGGTCATAAAAATTCATTTCAACTTTGAAACAATTTTAAATGATGAACAAAGGCATATTCAATTCAATAGCATTTAATTTTCATACATCGATATTCAATCCGAACAAGTATAAATTGTGCATTAATAAGGGCATGAAAGAAAGGATAAACTGAGCCAACCAGGTCAAACATCAAGACTAGACAAAAGCTAATTAATATGCCCACTCGCCACCAACTGGACAGGGGTGTTGATTGCAATCCGTCAAAATAACCGATAGCTTTCAGATTTTTCGGAGAGAATATGGAATGGAGAATATTCGGTTAACGCGGACATATAAATCACAAGAACAAACAGTTCATTAAAGTTTCACCTATTACATTTTATGTTTCAATAATTACAAACATAAATAGACAGAGTAAAGCATTAAAAACAAACAAAGCTCTACACTTACACATTAAATTTACTGCACACACCATTGGCTGTGTGTACCATTAGTTCACAACATACTGATATGACCACAGATTGACCACAAATTGGTTTGCTGATAAGCTATTACATTAACACAGTATTTTAGCTTAAGAGTATGTCAAAATATGATACAGCTCATTGCATGTTGTTTCAACATTACTGGTAAAAGCCGATTTGCCTCCATGAAAGTTATATATACTCTGTGTTCACAGAGGCGAGAAGGAGCAAAGTGCCGCCGTCATTTGAGCACCCCGGAGTGAGAGGCTACACCAGGCACACAGACAGACACAGATGCTAGGACGGAGCGCATTTAGCTCTGCTGTACTTTACACTGACGGTAACAGATATGAAAATCTGTTTCTGCGCTCGTCAGTTTATCAAAGCAGCAGTTTACGTGGTAAAACTGTTAACAGCAAATGCCAGTCTTTGAAATTAATGGCTGGAAGAAACCATGTAATGCTGATTCTATCATTTCATAGCAAAGCCTGTGGAAATCAGTGGGCCTAAAAAAAAACTAGAGCACTGGAAAGCACTGGGATCACAGTGCTCCTCTCTTTGCACATATCTGAATTCAAAAAGACCCCAGTAAACTGCTCAGACCTTGCGGGAAAGGCTATTCGGCTGAAATGTATTCAATTTTAGCTTGTTGCTTGCAGTGCTGCATAGTGAATAAATGGTGGAGAAATTTGGTGACTAATGGTGCATGGCAGAGACACTGTTTCATTTAAAACAAATCTGTCAACAAACATTATGCAGCCATGAATACTCTAATCACAAGATAAACCATTTATAACAACAAAGGGTGATGCAGTTGTGTTTGGCATTCATTGCTCTGCATTAAGCTGTTCCCTGCTTATCCAGCAACCATGCTGTTGGTATAGCAGGGGCATAATGAGCATCAGCAGGGTGGCAACACTGTGCTGTGTTATCACTTTAAGAGCTACCATAGGCTCAAGTAGAGAAGCTGGCACAGGTGGACGCCGGGTAGGTGGAGATAAAGCCTGAACAAGCAACAGAGAGTGCAGCAGTTGGTGTGGCAGGAATGTGTTTGGATGGATTGTGGTGTTGTGTACATACTGATCAGCTGATACATTAACAGCTTGGGATGTTTCTGTCCTGCCTGAGCAAACATCTTATATGAAAACAGTTAAGTAGGCTACATTTATAATTTGACAGTATGTGACAGCACGAAGAGGTCATTGCAGCATGAAACTGAAACCCTGCATCATAAAACTATCTCATACTCTTTATTCTTCTATTTCTGTAAAGTTTTCTCCTGTTTGTTTTGTTCCGTGCCCTGTGTGTGATTTGTGCATGTCAGTTATCCATTAATCCAGACATACTTACAGTGCATATCTCTTATGGCCAAAATCTGGCAGCTCTCTCACTGAGCAGTAACTACAAGCATGGATTGGTTTTGAACTTAGCTTTCAGGATTAATTATTCAGTGCATTTTTTGATGGACCTCTGAAACGGCTTCTCCTGTTGCAATATTAATTGCCTTGCCAAAATATATTACAGATTTATTTTCAGTCATTGAAGGGTGTTAAGCCCCCCCTCACCCCTTTTTAAAAGGGAGAAATGCAAATAGAGTGAGGAAAGTAAGATTACTGACCCAGCGATTGTGATTTCAACAAATAACTGACACATTTGTAGAAACACAGCAAATAGAGGTACACCTCTCTCTCTCTGTCTTGCTTTCTCTCCAGGGGTGCAAATGTATCACCTTCAGGCCATTTGTGTTGATCTGATGAGTTGTGAGTTTTTCTTGAGGAGGGAAAAGAGTGAGGAGTCTACAGTAGAACTGAAGATGTCTGTCAGCGTTTGGCTTACCTGCCATTATAAGTCTGAGTTTAGCAAACACCAGCTCTGACAGATCCAATGTAACATTAGGTATTAACATTATTTCCATTAAGTCTAACTTCAGCACACCTATCATTTGAAATTCAGCTCATCCACTTCAGTAATTGTGTTGTGCACATAATGAGTTTTCTTGTGTTGAATGGCTGGCTCTCTTTTGATAGTATTAGATTTAAGAGAAACTTTGGCATGTTGGGCATCTACAAATGTTAAGTTATGTATGTTTGTTGTTGTTGTTAAGACAAAGAAAATATAAAGTTTGGAAAAGAGATTTCAAACTTGTTAGTGAAACCTGCTCTCCTCGGGGAGGTCATTTCAAAACTTTGCAGCCTTGATAGCGAAAAACAAGGTCACCCCGAGTTTTCAAATTAGATTTGGGTACAGCTACGAGTGACCTTCATGACGATCTCAGGCATCATTGGGCTCGTAGGGACTTAAAAGCTCAATAATATAGCTGGGAGCGAGACCAGTCAGTGTGTTAAACATGAATAATAACGTCTTAAAATCAACCCTGAGCTGTAGCAGCAGTCGGTGCAACAGAGCTAAGAATGTGTGATATGCTTTTTCCTCTAATACAGACAAAGTGTAATGAGAATATCAACTACTACATTCATTTGTACAATATGAACTCTACATCTAGCTAAATATAACAGAAACCTACAGGGGATATCAAAAAGATGAATGTTTTTGACATCAATACAGATAAACAGATGTAAAGTAAAATGTAATGGGCCAAGGATAGAGCCCTGTGGGATCCCGGCACTATATGACACGGAAACTAGCGCAACTTTAAACGGGAATAAAACCAGTTCAAAGCAAGATTATTCATGATAAGTTGGTGATCTGTGTTGAGGTGTTACCAGTCGGTGTTAAACATTCAGTTTCCGCCAGAATAGAGGAACATATTTAAAAGATAATTAGATAATAATTAGATAATTTTCTGTAGGTCTAGTACAGAAGTCTATGTTGACTCTTGAACTCAACGCATCCTCACAGTAGGCCCTGATTTTATTTTAGGTTTTTACAGGACAGGGCACAACAGGTTTCTTTTGAATAGATTATTATTCAGCAAGTTGATTTTGAGCAGTTATTTTTCACCAGTATCCCAATTTACTGGTACCAAAGCTCTCTCTCAATCAAATCAGAACAGTCTAACATATTTATAACTAAAGAGATGTGCAAACAGAGAGAAATCAGACTCACAATAACCACAACCACTTTTCCAATCCCTGGGTATCAAAGGCCAGTGGGTAGAAGTAAAATTAAGATTTGGATGAAGATATGCACCTCCTTGTCCTTCTCCCAGCACACCGCCTGTGTACAAGAAAGCTCAGCAGCGCCTCCACCTGCCTAGGAAGCTCATGACTTTTAATGTCAGCGAGGGCATTTGAACTTTGGTTTACATGACACTAATTGAATCTGTACTCACCTTCAGCATTTCATCTGAGTACAACACCATCACCACACAAAACCAAACTCTCCCACATAACCAACAAAGGCCAACAACAAACCACAAACTCTCTTATCTGGACCTTACACCTGGTCAGTAATCAGGATCCCTCTCACCCCCTCCACCCACATACTACCATCAGGTTCAAGTCCAACTGACCCAGAAAAACTTTTGTAAAAAACATTTTATTTACTAACCACCTGGCAACAATAGTTTTAAACGTTTATGTCAGTTGCAGTTTTTACCTGTGTGTATGTTTGAGTTTTTTTCTTTGACACAGGTCAACAGTTTCAAACACATTTTCAAAATCCAAATACTTTGGACTAAGAAAGAAAGTAAGTCTTCTTCAGGCATGAATGACTTTTACATTGAGCAGAGACAGTGTAAAGGTATACAGCCATAATTCTGATACTTTCTTGGAGGGGGAAGTAGGGATAAAGTCGAGTAGATCCTTGTTTAGCTGTTACATTACAGATTATCAAGAGGATTCTCTGAGGAAAAACATTCAGCAACCTGGGATCACTTACATCGTGACTTAGAAGAATGGTCTGTTCTGCAGCGTGACTAATCACATTAAAATGACCAGAGTTTTGCCAGTTGTTTTCAATTACGGTGGCAACATTTGTCAGCTGTTACTCTGACACAGTTCTAGGGAGTTTTTTTCTTCTTCTTCTTTTTTTTCTACTGACACTTGAAAACCCAGTTTTTTTTCACATGTGCACCTGTGACCTGGAATAAGATGTAGAGCAATGTAAAGCTCAACTTTTTTTTTCTCTTTTATCCTCTGGGAATATTTTAAATATTCAGTTTGATTATGTTTCACTTCCAGTTGCTCTTGTTTTATCTAATTTATTAGCTTTGAAATGGAATTGCTTTATTTATTCCTTAGGTTTCTCAGTTTCACTAATTTGTCTCGTTATTTTAAAATTGTAATGACATTTTAATCTTACTCCTTTTGTTTCATGCTCCATTGGATTATTGTTAATTTTTCTATCGACCATATTGTAAAAGAGGTCTGTGACTCCAAGTTGGAGTAAAGTATGAATTAATAATATTCAGTGTATAAAATCCAGCACCCTGTTTTTATCCCTCAGATCACAGTGAGAATATTTACTGTCACTATTGCAAAAGCTTCCAGTTTAGTAGCTAACATTTGCACAGCCCACATGCAAGTGTTACGGGTGTTTTTTTTATCCAGACTGACAGAGCGTTTATATTCATAGCTTACACATATACACAATATTGCCCTGTTTGTGGAACATGCTGCGAACAGCTCATAGTAACTTTTCCAAGTGTGAACATAAGTTTTAAAGAGTTTTGGTGAAAACTGTTCACAGTGATGCAGACTAAGGACATTGGTTATTACATAACTTTATTATTATGATTTTAACTACATCATGCAGAAGTATTAGTTTGAACATTTAAACAAAAATGTTAACAGTAGTACTGTATGTAAACCCTTATCATTTGGAGTAACAGTTAAAAACCAAATAAAACAAAAGCAATAGTCCTAATCTAATACCACTCAAACAATTTTGTGTTTTGAACACACCGATTAAACATTCACTGTGCTGGTGGAAAAAGTAAATACCCATTAACCCACTGGATTTAGTAACGTGTTGAACCTTCTATGGCAGCAATAACCTCAAACAAGCCTTTTCAGTAGCTGCCGATCAGACCTGCACAATGGTCCGAGGGAATTTGGGACCATTCTTCCTCATAGAATAGAGTGGAGCTCTCTGAAGAATAGCCATATTCTCAGGATGACTGGTGTGAGTGGCTCGGCTCAGGTCATTCCACAGCATTGTTACCGGATTAAGGTCTGGGCTTTGACTGGGCCACTCGGAAAAAGAAGGTGGATTTTCTTTGTTTGAAGTCGTTCTCCAGTAGATTTACTCTGATGTTTTGATGTTTTATTGTCCTGTTGCATCACACTTCTATGGGCTTTAGCTGGCCGACAGCACTCGCCGGCATTATCCCGGAGGATAACTTGATAAACTTGGGAATTCATTTTCCCTCTGGTGGTTTGTGAACTGCTCTGACCCAGAGGCAGCAAAGCCCCCACTGTACTTCACCTTTTAATCTTTTAATGTTGGTATGCATTGGCCTTTTTAACACCCCGTGTACCATTGCATGTTCTTCCTGTTGAATTTTAACCTTCACTCCACAAAACAATCCCAGTTGTGATTTTGAGCATCACGGAGCTCATCTGCAAACCTCAGGGTGTCAGTCTCAGGACACTGTGCTTCATCCAGCCATGCACTATTATTTGCATATGGTGGACCAGTGGTTGAAAGATGGAGAGGAGCTCCAATGGTTTCTTTACTCTGAGTTTCTCTGTCACGTTATTGAGGTAAAAAGATGATGTGATACAAGCAACATCAACTATGACTGACACCTTTCACTGGCATATAGTTTCAATGGACTTTACATGAATATAAAACTTCACATTTTCCACTTTCAGTTTGCTTCAGATACTAACACACACACATACACACACCTTCTCACCTACGTCACACATGTGGATGGGCGGGGGAGTGTGTTGATGAGAGGGTGAGAGCCACAGGAAAGGGTGAGAGGATCAAAGAGGCAAGAAGCGATTTGTATGGTATTAGTTAATATAGATTGTATTTGTTCATAATTGTAGCTGGGATGAACAGCCAAACATATTTCAGGATGAATTTTATTTATAAATGGTAATGGAGGTAATTTCCAAAGGGCTTCGTTCAGTTTTTCCTGCCACCGTATGTCTCCAACAGACTGTGACAACTCCAAAATTAGAGGGGGATATGGCGCCTGTATTTAGTTATTTATTTATTTATTTATTTCCTCTTGAAAAATTTGGACCGTACCTCAGTGAATCATCAGTTGTTATTCAGCGCAGGTTGTTAACTGTTAACACACTGTTCTCTGCCTTTGAAACGCTCTGTGTTCAGGGGCTGAGTGAGAAACGAGTGGAAAGCTATTTCACGTTTGCTTTTCAGCTCTTGCTGACATATTTCAGACTACGTGGGCATGTTTGAAAAATGTATTGTCACTTTTTATTTCCACTCTGCCCTTGGTGTGCAAGAAAGAGAACTCCAACAGAGATAACATGTAATATGTTACTTAGGTCTGGCTTTAAATCATGCACATATATTTTTCATTCTACACCTAAATATTGAGAGTCCTCTCTTATTTACAGGAAATACAGCAAATTAAATACTTTTTTTTACAGTCTATAGGCATTAAATTACCTTTATCATGCTTCCATGCTTTGGAAGTATAAGAGCAGCACTTTACAGCTTGAGAAATAGAATGAAATAGGTTATTTTATGCTAAAAAATGACATTGGGATTTCTACAGCTCTAAGGATTCCGATACCAGACTGTGCTTTATCAAAAGAAAAATAAACTTTTTGAGACATGTTGAGTATTAACCACTGTTTACAACGGGCAAAGTCGAAGTTTCTTAATTTGTCGGCATTTTGCATGAAAAATAAGCAACAAAAAGTGCTGATCTCCGCAGTGTCAAAGAATGCTAATGGGAGTGTGTAATTTATTAAAATAAGGAAGTGTAGTATTGTGATCCAGATTTCATTAGGCAACCCAAGAATAGTGTCAACTACTCGCGTATTCTCCTGACAGAGGTCTTAAGTGTTTGGTTTCACGCCTGAGAAATACAGTGCATATATCGCCTGACCCTGACTGCACTGATGAATCATGCAGCACTGTAACAAAACGTACCCTGGGACCCATGTTAACAAGGAGACTGAGGCCAACATGGAACACAAGTAACATAACCTTATGCTTAGCATTAACAATTAAATAACAGATGCCAATGGGACTTGCTCCTCTGCTTCCCACACAACACTGAGCACAAGATAAAACGAGGTAGAGTAATATGAAAGAATAAAACTATGCCCCCGGTCTGCCATGTACAATCAGGAGCATCACAAAAAAGTTTTTGTCGTTGTTTCATAAAGTATTAATAGTTCAATAAGAGAATATAGCAGCACACTCCTTTAGGATTTAGATGCATTTACTGGAGTTTTTGCTTGGATTTCAGCTGCAGGCTGAGCCCTATAATCATCAATGTCCATGACTCACTGACTGACTGAGTGATCATAATTCTGTTGGAGTTGGAGCTTCTTCATTGGCCTTTGCTCTTTCAGCATGAAATTGGCGCAAACCTTGAGAGATGGTTTCAGGCCGGTTGCTTTAAATTCTCTGTCGTGTGTGTGTGTGTCTGTGTGTGTTGAAGTTTGCCTAACCTTTGCATTTCCAACAAAGCACTCTAGCTTGGCTTTGCCTTTTGCTGTTGTATGTTATCATGAGAGCCCATCAACCAGCAGCTGTAGACAGATAACATGCTATTACACAGGGATGCTCAAAAAGAAATAAATAAAAAAATGTAGGAACGGTTGCTCCCGGTAATGACGCCCAGACCGATGGATGAGGAGTAGTTCACAAAACATTACAGCTAAAAAAAAAATATCTGAAGCAAAGTGTGTGTGATTTCTTGTGAATGAGGCTGTCACAGCTCTGGTGAAGCAAACAGCACGTTAATGTGAGTCACCTACAAACAGTACGAACACCAGCGAAAATCAGCGGCCGTGTACAATAACCAGAGAGGATCTGAGACTTCTGGACCTTTCAGGGAATGAAATGCTTCAACCTGAGTGGAATTCAGTTCCTGTTGCTTCACAACTGTTTGTTTTTTACACAAAGCACATAAGTGCAGTAACACTTAACACTGTTTCACAACATATTTCAGCAAAAATATTACATAACGTGTACATTTTTGTCTGAAACATTGACATTGATTGGCAGTAACTATATCATGTTTTTCTTTTCTTCCTTCTGGAGACAGTCTGCTCTGAGCATGACTGAACTTTTTTTTTTTTTTTTGCTAAATCGATTTTCTCCAGTACAAATTACCAAGACGATCCAGTCTTATGTCTTCGAAACATTCTTTGCAATGGCTTATCAAAGCTTCGCCTCTGGCCCTCTTCTCCTCAATCATCGTCACCTGATTACAAATGAACACAACATTGATGCACAGCCATGGGTCCCGACGACTCATGTTTCAGGATCTGATTAGCTTTGATGTTAATGAGAGCTTTGCCTCTATTGCTAACCCCCGAGGTACGAGGATGAAGCTCTCCATCATCCTCAGCTGGATTCTGACACCTCTGCCCAGATGGTGGTGCAGTCTCACCCCTCTATCTTTTTCTTTTTTTCTTTTTTCCCCCCTCCCCACATGCTAAATACACCGTTCGAGTGTTGCCCTTGGGCATTGACAGTGCATATGGACACCATGAATACCTGCCTGATCTCATTATAGCAGAAACACACACAACTTCATAACAAAGGAGAGGAAACATGGTATGTGAACAGCTGGCTTGTCATTCTCACTTCATCTGAAACTCTGTTCACAGTTGGTTTAATTGATAGATTGATTTCCATTCCCATCGTTGACCAAGACTTGTGACAGGGAGGCAATTAACCTCGGTCTATAAATAATGTGTACAGTGTTTTTTTTTTCTTAGAATAGGTTAAAACTTTATCCAACTTGATGAGTTTTTTTTATTCAAAATGGCTGCCTGCAGAGTTGTTTGAACCTTTTTTATTTTTTTGTTGGACTTGTAGACTACAGAAGACATGGTGTATGAATACCTGCAAGTGAGCAGACAACTCCCCAGAGGCTTTTGCCCATAACTTTGATTTGCTCCAACCTTGTTCTGTCTCCACCTGCCTTTCTCTCACTCTCACTCTGTGTGCAATACAAACAAGTTTATGGAGACATAATTTAAAAGCCTATAACATATAATCCTAAATTTAAGGCAGCAGCACAGATGCGGACATAAGTAAGATAACTTCGTCATCTTACGCTTGCCAAAAAGCGCTTTACAAATACCTCAAATACATTACAGTAAAATACAATAAGAAGTGTTCAATAAATAGAGTATAAAACAATGGAATTCATAGAAGTGGGAAAAAAACAAAGATTTGCTAGATATCCCAGACATGATCAAATGCCAATCTATACAAACAAGATCAAGTTTTTCATTTCTTATTCAGCCGACATAATACCGGTACAGAGTCTATTCATATTGTGACTTCTACTGAAATAAAGTCTTTTCCTTTTTTTCTGCTCATCTCTTTTTCTCCTTCTTCTTTTACTATAGTCACTACAGCATTAATACATTAGTGTCTGCTTTTACTCTTACTTATAATTCAAGGTCAGAAAACATCTCTCTGAGAGATCGATCATTATGAGCGCGACACAAGATCAGTACTTTTTAAACTGCAGTCAAATCCCCTACCTATGCCGGCGGAACATGTACGAGCCATCCTTTCCAGGGTTTTCGTATTAAGACTGTCTCAGCGCTAATTCCCAGATACCTAATTCCCAGCCTTACCTTTGTAATATTCCTAATGAGCCCCTAAGCCCCGAGATCCCTCGTTCTGCTGTGTTCCACGTTCCCTTTGATCCTGACGATCCCTTTCCCAGCATCCTCGGGGGGTCCGCACATAGTGCTACCTGACTGTGTGGTGCTAATACATCGAATATTCATCCACCACACCCCCTCTCTGTGACTGCACTGCATCTGTCCTCCACCACAGGAAAAAAAAAAAAAAAAGTCAAACAGTTTTAGGATGTTTTTAGGAGGAAAAGAAATTCCATTAACAGGCGACGATGATTACTACATGACACAAAACAATGATTGCAGAGTCACATTCAGGTGGAGTCTTTGCTTTTTCTTGATGTTTTGGTGTCAGGTGTGGATGTGCTATGTGGTTATATAGAGCTAATGCCTGTGATTGCTTGACTTTGCCAGACTGACAATGACAAGCATGGGCTGCTCTGCCAAAGTGGAAAAAAAAAAAAAAACACAGCCATAGGTATATCAGTAACTTTAAAGAGCCAGATGCCTTAGAAAAACTTCATTACATTACAGTAGAATTGGTCATGGTGATGTAAATAGGAAGAACAATCTAATTACCCTCCAGCCTTAATGGTGATTGGTCCCTATAACCTCCGTCCTGACCAATAGGAGCATCTCCTGACAACAGCAGAAGGTGTACTGTTCCACAAAACCTACTTTCGTCATGTTTGTCATAATAATACAGCTGACAGTGGTGTACTGGACATTAGTTGTCATGGTTACAGTAATAAACCAATGGTTAAGCTGAGGGAAACCATCACAGTTTGGTTAAGTTTAGGCAAAAAACAAAAACAACTTTCTAGATAAGAAGAAGCTGTTCTGTTTTTTTGTTTTTTATCACCAGGAGAACAGACTCATCTGTGTTTTTAAAACTGCAGCAAAACAAGGAGTGTTTAGCAGAAAAACAAAAAAACAAGTAGGACACTGTGAAATTCAGATTTCAGGAATGTTATGCTATTTCTGATCGGTGGTACCAACACATGCACTATTAACTGCCCTTTCAACTGTACAGATGAAAACTGTCCCTCTGATAGTAAACAGGGAGGCGCGGATTGTGAAATTCTGAACCGATATTGATATTTAAAGGGATAGTTCACCATTTTGGCAAATTAGCCCATTGCCATAATCACTATAGTCATAGGAGTAGGTTCATCACCTTTAATCGTCGGTGCAAGCTATTTTAAGAACCACTGAGCCGAGCGGCGAGCTGCTCAGAGCTACGCTACAGAGGCTCATGGGATTTCTTGGTTTCCCTCATCAAACTCATCAAATACACAATCCAACAACCCCAAAACGCTCTGGTGGACAAGTTGCGACCTACACATTCACCATGCTGTGAGTTAATACGGGAACATTACCAGACATTACCAGACAGTTCTTAAAATAGCTTGCACCGACAAATAAAGGTAACGAACCTACTGCTTTGACTATTTGATAAAATGTTGAACTATCCCTTTAAAATAACAATTTGGACAATGGCCGATGCTGATACCGATGTTTTCTTCTCTGTTTTTTTGCTCACTTGACTTTGGCAAATTGAACTCCTGCGTCTCGACAGAGTCACGCCCTCCCAAAAAGAGAGTCTGAAAAACGGGCTTTCCTAAACACCGGGCACTGCCATCAGTATCTTCCAAAGGTCAGTGTCAATACATCGGTGCGTCCTAATAACACTCCACTCTTTAGTCTGCAGCTTCCACCTCAGGCACATATTATGTACAACTTGCTGTGAACGATCTCTGCCAGTTCATAATGCCTGCTGGGCTTTTACTCACCTGGATCGGAAATCCAGTTTTAAATAAATCCCTACAACTTTTTTTTCCCGGTAACATGTGATGGCTGCACTCTGCTCTGTTCTGCTCTGTTCCCACTCACACTGCACAAGCACTCGGCTTTTCATACGGGATCATGTGACCAGACAGTGTTTATACAGTATGTGTTAAACATCGTCATCTGCCCTGCACTGTTGTATCAACAGCATTACAGTCTGTGTGTGTGTTTGTTGTGCGCTGTGTATTTATGTCTTAGACCCGGTGCTCCCACACTTGGCCTCCTGACATTTTCACTGAGTTTCCTGTCTTGAATCAGCTCATTAGTCCTGGAGTACAGTATATATGTCATTTGTCAGATTGTCTAGGTTGCTTTCTTGCTCTCGGTTGCTCTTGCCTCTGAGGTTGCCTCCTCTGTTCTTAGTTACCTATTACCTGCTTGCTTTCCTCTTGCCAACTGTACTGTATGCCTAAACAACAAAGTAACAAAGTAAAAAAAAAAGCCTTTTAACCTCAGCTGTCCAACCGGCGACTTTGGGGTCCGGTGTCTAACCATGATTGTTGCAGTGCAGGTTTTTTTTCAAGCACATGTACTGCAGCTCTAACCTGGTGCTGTGCAGAGCAGAGCAGGTTTTTATTCAGTCCTGCATTGAGTCAGCCTCTCCCAGACATCTTACCCTTGAACAAATGCCCTTCTTTATAACCCTCCCTCACACTGTTGTTCAGTGCAGAGTGGCTTTGCTTTTCTTTTTCCTTTTTTCCTCCTTTTTTTATTCCTTTATTGGACAGTGACAGAGGAGACAGATAGGACAGTCAGGGAATGACATGCAGCAAAATGGTGCAGTCGGACGGATGGGGAGTCGAACCGGGGATTAGCTGCTCAGGGCTTCTGTGTGTTTTTGTCTATCAGGTCACCTCTGTTCAGAGTGACATCTAATATTTAAGAGCACTGAGAGAAAACAAGTTAATAGGCCTAACGGCGTCAGAATGAATTGCCGTAAATCATATTTGACATCTACAGCTGATCGTCAACGAGTCGTGGGACTTCGTGGCTTCTCCCAGTTGCATGTCTGAGGCTGCGGTATTTCTCATCTAAATGACATGTTAACATGTTCAGCTCAGGTTTTTCATATGGCACAGACCTGCAGCTGCTGGTGGTGGTGTGATATGAAATTATATTTAGTGGTAAGTGAAGCAGGTTTATGATATGCTAATCTGGAGTCTGTACAGGACTCTGTTGGGTGTCGGCTGTGTCTTGTGGGATAACAACAACTCCTACTTCCCCAGCATCTTCTTACTGTCTGGATTCCTTAACTTCTTCAGTAAATATATGGATGTAAAGGAACTGAAATGTTATTAATCACTGGAGACACTTAATGAACACACAAACACCATTTCGATATACAGTAGTACACCATGGGAGATGCTGTGTCTAATTGCCTTTGCCTGCTGCAGCACAGAGGAAGAGTTTGAATTAAATAAAAAAGGTGGACTGAAGTGTATATATATATTCAACCACATGGGTCCATATTACAGTATCAGTAATTGGTAATTTCCTGTTCATCCATATTTAAACACTGCGAGACTGCAAGGCTAGCGTTTTGTGTGCTTCCATTGAGTCAGGTTTGTATTGTATCGTATGTTCTTCAGAACCACTTGGCTTAAATGAATTTAAATGTCCCTCATCGTTCAATTTTCGTCCTGTATTTACATGATTAATTCAAGTACATGCACTTTTTCTTTTATTTTCAGACAAGTCTGCATCTGAACCCGTCTGCGGCCGTTTTGTTGATTTTTAAATAACAGCAAGAAGTGCGTGTACCCGCATGCGAGTGCAGACATAGCGCCCTTGTGGCACTTTTTACATAAACCTCCATACAAATGGTTTAAATAGGACACGGACACAGCTGGCCCATACAGCGGACATGACATTGCTGCTTTCTGTTTCCACCTCGTTCGCCGCAGAGATGTCTAAAGACAGTTGAATGGAGCCGGGGAAAGAGGCTGAGCTGAAGGAAAGTGTTTAGTCTGCACGGAGCTGAGCTATAGTAACAACTGGCTCTTTTCTCTGTTGTGCAGTGCGAGGCTATCTACCCTCCCAGGCCTCCCTCCTCTACCCTTCTCCCTCATCACTAACGAACACTCTCTGCCAGGCCTTACCTCAGGCGGCCCCCTGTAATTATTCCCCAATGCCACAAACTGGTGAGATGGGTGTCCGTTACACACTGTGTGCCGAGCTTAGAAAAACAACAACTGTGGGGCCATTATTTGTCAATCAAACCCAGGGCCAAAACAAAATGCTGTCTGCTACATCCTGAGTCCTAGTTATCATCATTGAAAACTGTCAGGCCAAAGCATTTTTATTGATTTCCATACTTATTTATTTATTTTTATTATCCCGGCGTTTTTCCCTGATCTCTGTGCAGCTTTGCTGCTGAGCCTTTCCTACAATTACCTTGCCTCTGTTTGAACAGCACACAGAACCCAACTTGTTTTATATTTTTCTCAGTATTTCTCTGCCACCGGTTCAGACAGACAGTGGAACAATGAACTGTTCTCTTGTATCTGTGTTTCTCAGTGTAACACGACGTGCTCCAGGGACAGAAAGTTAAGTAAAAAAAAAAAAGGAAATGCAAGTCCAACAAAATATTAATTTTATCTTTTTGGACAGCAGGGGAGCTGTGTCAATCTCAGATTAGATGGTTTGGATGAATGAATCTGTATCAGTGGATTGTAAAAAACATACTGTATCAGTAACATGGTAGAGCAACTACACAAAACTTTTCTAACCAAGAAAAAAAAAAACACAACAAAAATCAATCCACAAAATCAGCTTTGGCTTCAAACTTCCTGTGGGAGGGTTTGTTGCTTGTTACTCTTCTGTTATTTCTGGGCCGAAGTGTCTCAGTAATGGATACAGCGGGTCGTGGCTGGAGTTGGACGAGCCGGCTCGTTGATTCTAATGGGGACGGGGCTCTCTTTTCGAAGTTTGTGTGGTCTTTCAGGCTGCTGTCGCTGATCAAACAGACTTTTGTCGTCATTTGCAAAGGTGGCAGATGCGCGGGTGATACATGCACAGCAGGGGAGGTCATCAGTTTGGCTGCAGGCAGAGCCTGTTAAAAGTTTCAGTAATGTGCTGCTTATGCACAAACACAGCTGAGGACGTTCTCCTTCGGTGGTTGTCAAACCCTTTTCCTGAGAGAGAAGGCTGCTGAGGCAGATGCAGTTTCCTCAAGATTCAGTATCACATGTTCTAAAATTAAATAACCTGCCACCAACCCTGTTTTAATATTACTGAGGCACCTCCTATACCCATACACAGGGAAGTGTCTTGAATTAGGATATAAAAAAGCTTTGGAAGAAAGCACCTTCTAAGAGGCAAAAAAATTACTTTATTTTTTTAAATAATAATAATGTGCATGTGTGTGTTAGCTGTTGCAGATTTTAAGAGTACTTTTAAATAAATTGCCAGCTAATAAAATGCATTATTCTGTAAATACTGAAATCTTTTGTTCAATAAATAACATGTGAAGGAGAAAGATGTAGGGACAACATGTTTTGCATGTTTGTAAGTGAAACTGAAATATATTGGAGTTAATGGCAGTAAGCCAGAGATGTATTGATTTGATTCTCGTGGTCTCCTGCATCAACATTCAAGTCCTTGTTATGCACTAACAGCGTGAACACATTTTGCTCTTTTAGCTGCCTGTTATGAATTAATTTTGATCTGACAGCACAATATGATATCTGGTCCAATTCTGTGTGATGCAACCCCAACACATGATGAAACTTTAACTCACTGTCAGAGATTCCCACCAAGTCACAAAAAGCACACGGATCAAAAAGCATAAATATGCTTAATGCATGGTTGGATGAAATTATTTAACGCTAACAGATTTAAACAGTTTAACGATGAATGAAGTGCTAAATGAAATGCTGTATATGAAATTTAGACCCACATGTGTGGGGTTGATAATCACAGCTGTGCACAGATGTGCTACCTGTACTGTAGGTTTAGTATAATGTTTTTAAAGGGATAGTTCAACATTTTGGAAAACTGGCCCATTGCCATAATCCCTATAGTCATAGCAGTAGGTTCGTTACCTTTAATTGTCGGTGCAAGCTGTTTTTAGAACGGCGGAGCAGAGCCGTGAGCTGCTCAGAGCTACGCTACGGAGGCTAATGGGATTTCTTGGTTTCTCTCATCAAACTCATCAAATACACAATCCAACAACTCCAAAACGCTCTGGTGGACAAATTGTGACCTGCACATTCACCACGCTATGAGATAATAACACAACGTTACCAGACAGAGTTGTTTTAGAGGGAAATACAGAGACTGCTTGATGAAAAACTGTCCCTGAAGGCAACGTGCATCAGCTGTTTTGTATGAATTTACCTCTAAAATAACTCAATTTCGTAAAGTTCCGTTATGTGCTGAATGTGCAGGTCACAACTTGCCCACCAGAGCATTGTGGAGTTGTTGGATTGTGTATTTGATGAGTTTGATGAGGGAAACCAAGAAATCCCATGAGCCTCCGTAGCGTAGCTCTGAGCAGCTCCGCTGTTCTAAAAACAGCTTGCACCGACAATTAAAGGTAACAAACCTACTGCTATGACTATAGGGATTATGGTTATTGGACAATTTTCCAAAGTGTTGAACTATCCCTTTAACTAAAGGTACTTTAAAAATCATGACTTTTTACACTTTTCGTGTACTTACTGTATATATATATTGTAAGTATTTTAAATATTTCTAAACTCAAGTAAGTTTTTGAACCTTTCGAGGCACCAGGCAGTGACCGTGGCAACACACTAGTGTTGTTTCATGACCAGTAGGTGGATGCTAGGTGTGGCTAAAAGCTAAATTGTGAAATACTGATGTTCGATGCTGGACTTCTCCACATTTACTTCCACCGTCACCTCTTACAGTAGCTCATGTAGCATTAAGCCTGAACTTACAGTACAGAGACTGATTGTTGTAACTTACTGTCATTTTGCCGCGTGCGCTGCAGTCAGCTCAGCAGCCTGAGTCATGACAGTCCAGTAACTGTAACTGTTTTCATCCACAGAGGACCGTGGGTAATTGTTTCTCAAATAGAAGCCGGCGGTACAGTGATTTCATTCCCCCTCTGATTCGATTAAGTCTGTATTGCCAAGGATCAAGTTATATCTGTAGGTTAAGTGTCCATGGTGACTTATGCAAACAAAAGAAATTAGATAACAGCATTAATATAGACAGAGCTTTTGCTTAGCACACCTTACTGGATGCTCTGATGCTGATCTGTGGCAACAAGATAATTATATTCTGTGATGTGAATAAATATTACATATGGCACGGTAATACATTAAATATACAGTTCATTTTTAAACAAGGTGTGCCAACTGTACAGTGCATGTTGCTTGTTTTATCAGAGTGACACTGCATGTCATTCTGTGAAACCAGAGATGAGGAAGGAAAAGCACAAGATGGCGAGGTTTTATACATATGCCAGATTAAAAAAAAAAAAAAAAATCAGACTTTTGCTTATCAGGTAAAATTTCATAGTTGAAAAGAAGCTCAAAGACAGTTCAACAAAGAAGAAAGACAGCAGGTCAACAATGGTAGCCCAACCTTCATCTAAAAGACTAAAATTGCTAACAGATGTTTAATAGCGAACACGCAGCACATTTCACACAATCAAAGGGGTCCTGAGACTGTACTGCTTTTACAACAGAAACATCAAAGACGCGCTCAGCAGCTGATGTGGCAGAACGCACGGGAAAGGTGTGGAATACATTACATCAGTATTCAGAGACGCTTCTCATGAAGGCGGCTTCCTGCTAATAGTGTGAGTGTCTATAGTTTCTACACGTTGCTCTGTGAAAACAACGGATACCTTAGTTTGACATCACTGATTAAGTTCAAACAGTTTGGATTTTGTTTAGAGTCAGTGTGGCCTGCCGTTTAATTTAGGTTTGGTTATACCAAAATTTAAGTTGTCATAATACCATAATACCTGTCACAGGTATAAAGCTAAATTGTTTGTACAGTTTTGCAACTGCAAATTTAATTACAAAGTTGTAATATGCTGTTAAAGGTGTGAGAATTGTTTTTATCTCTAGGCTAGTTATATTAAAGCAGAAGTGAGTGATCCGGTCGTTTTCGCTAATGCTGCGTTCCAGGCAGGCTTTTGAAATCGTAAATTACAGCTTCAAGTCACAACTTACGACTTTGTAGCGTTCCAGGCAACCCACTCGTGTTTTTCCGACCTGTTTTACCGGTGAAAGTCACTATAACGGCCACTCGTAACTTCCGACCGGTGAACTCGTACCAGATCGAACTGGTACCACTTCACAGGTCGGAAAAATACGAGTTTCCTTGAACGCACCATAACAGTCCTCGTCGCTACGTCACCACATTCACGGCGTTCCTTGGCTGCACACACAGCCCTGCATGCCGTTCTCTCTCCTCATTGGATAAAAACTGTAGGATACGATAAATGTTTTCTCTTCGGCTCAGATCAGAGCAGAGGGACTGACAGACCCGTGTTTCAGTCCAAACACTCTATGTAAGTGATTGCTGTCGGAAGATATAACTATTTAAGACTTATATTAACACAAATATATCACTCACTTCTGCTTTAAATATCCACTCTATAACCAAGTTGCTAAACTATATATATACTGTTTTTTTTTTTTTTTTTTTTTTACTGCAGAAAGGTATTATAACCTTAGAACAGGTGTAATTATCCAAATAAACACATAAAATAAGTCACAGATGAGGTGGAATCCAGGGCTCAGGATGTTGTAGTATTTTATTTTCACCCCTTTCGTGTAAAAAAAAGAAAAAAAATGTTGTCAGAATCCATTAAAACATTTGAAGGCTCAATATTTCCAGCCTCTCTAGAAACTGTATACATGCTCCTCATTAAAAGTCCAAGAACTAGTATTTACTTAAAAATTCAGATATGATGCTTGCTGACCTTGCTAGCAGGATCCTCCTGGCAAATAAACCTGCAAGACATTTTTGGGGAGTCTTCTGCCTCCGCTGTGCACGTAGGTGGACGACTATTCACAAGTAAAAACATATTTTTACCAAAGGTTAAAGACAGCGGACTGCCTTTTGAAGTGTCCATCAGAAACAACTGTGAAACTGATGATACGTGATGGACGACCACTTCAGTGACAGCGATTGTCTGTGAGAAAATCAGTAGTGGTTCAACCAAAGGCAGTACACAAAGGCATACAAGAAAAATTACACACAATTATACACAAAAGAATAGAAAGCAAAGGAGTGGGATTGGTCTCAAACATTAGTCGGGACACAACAACCCCGACACCTCCCAAACAAAGACAACCGTTTAACACTGTCAAACGATTTTTAACCATCATTTAAGTCTTTTATCAGCTCTTCAGTTTCCCCGTCTGGAGCATTATCTGTAGGTGCTATTAATTACATCCTCTCTGTGATTGTCAGAGCTGCTTTGATGATGTAGCTGAGTTCTGTCCTTCAACATATTTTGGTCCTTTATTAGATATAATCAAGAGACTTTCCTCCCATTAGCTTCACTGAACATGCACTTAAATGATATTCTGGTCGGATGTTATTGCAAGAGAAACTCTAGTGGTGGAAACTAAACAGGAAGTCAGGTGACCAATTATACAGTAGTAGTTAGGTTGGACAACTAACCAAATTTACCTTAGACCGAATTAACCAAAGTTACCTTAGAGCTTTATTCAAAGTTAGTTTCAAGTTTACTTTTGTTACATTGCTGAACTTTACACAGACACCTTTTTTTTTCTTTTTTTACAGAAAAATGTCCATCATCTGAATAACATGCTATTAATGGAAACCTACGCTGGGGTATTCTTGGGGATAGTTTTTGCTGTCCTTGTGCATAATAGGCAAAGTGATTAAGAAGGAGTCATGGGTAACTTTAGACAATAAACACTTTGTGAAATAATGGATGAATATATATATAGAGGGTAACACAGCAGGTGCATTTAGAGAATAAAACACCCACACATAAGGGGAAAAAAGGGTTTAATGGACTGACATGAAGAGACCAGGCTTGTTAAGTAAAGTGTTGTGAGAATGATTAATTAATCATAATTTCATCAGAACACGTTTGTAATATTGCAGTGTTCAAGATTAAAAAAATCTCACTGTTTGTATTTAAGGGAATAGAATAAACCTGGTGGTGAAGTTCCCTCAGGTTCTCTGTGGGGAAAATACACACTGGACCTGAAATGCAAATTCAATTTTATAAAACATTTCAGTTATGCATTTAATGTCATCACTTTACTGGTTTGGGAAATTGGTCTAAAAAACAGGAAAAACATTTTTTTTCAGAAGTGACAGTACAGCCTGAGGGGGACAGCTGCACTTGCCCGGTTGGTCGTGGAGCTATCATGTCGGCATCTTTTTGTTTAAAGACATGAATATAAAAAAAGGTGGACACGTTGTCCAGTGTGGCTGATGTCCATGCAGGTGAGTGTCAGTGTTTACAGCAGTTAAGAGAGAATTAGTGTTTACACAGATGGTCCTATTAGTTTGCAACAGAAGGAGCAGGGTAGCATGGCTGTTACTGAGAAACATTAAGAGTAAATGGTGAATTAATGGCGCACAGTTTGTGATTTGATTCTTTGGAAACAACAATAAAACAGCGGTGAATGTGAAACAGCCCTGGCCACTTCAGACAGTCCACTGATCACAGTACATGCAAACATGTAGTGACTTGTTGTTGTGAGGTCAATAAAGCAAATATTTCCAGTTTCATCATCACTGGAATAAGACAAGTTTGTAATTAAAGCACCAAAACATCAGTAATAAGCCAAATTCAGACGTTAACCAACAGCATGGTCCTTACATCCTGTTCTCACACCAACGTGAGCAGCAGGTTAACAGCAGCGTGTCGGCGTAGGATGATGTTCAGTCACGTATTTAGTGCGAGTCTTCTTAGTTTGTTTGTGTTTATGTTACGTGAGTGAACACTTGGAATATCAAAGTACACGTTGGGTCATATTTACATGCATATAATGTGATTGACATTCAAGCCTTTACATGGTCTGTGTAGCTGCATTGATTAAAATAGAAGCGCAGCTATTTCATTAGCCATGCATGAAGCGGACGAGAGAAAAACACAAGTGAATCGCCTCCTATGTAAACACATCATTACCTCAGTGATAAAACGAATCCTAAACCTAAACCCTAGTCAGGAGAAAAAAGCCCAGAATAAAGTAGGACAAAGTGAGAACTCATCTAATCTAATCCCATCCCATCTAATCGAATCCCTGTGTGTCAGTTTTTTTGTGTGCCTTTGACGCACCGCAGGTAAATACCTGTCGGCCTGTTACCCTCTCTACGAGGCAGATTACTCATATAGCACAAGCACAGCAAAGCATGGGCCTAATTATCCTCCACTGCACCAAGCTGCAGTTGTCTTTGGCTGTAAACAGTGCAATCAGGGAGGCAGCCATGTGGAATGCATCAGAGGTTCCTCACTCACAGACTCCCAGGTGAGTTTGTATCTGTCTGTAATGGACATAAATGAAGAGGGGTAGGCAGAGAATGGAGCCGAGCCGAGCTGAGCTGAGCCGGGGGGGTGGGGACTTGCAAATGGCATAATAGAAAATATGATTGAAATGTTTTGCTGCCCAACCTTTCAGAATTGCTTTAAAATCAATCCTGCCTCTTAAGGGAACGGCTGCAATTTGGGAAATGCTTGTTTCTTGATTCATCCAGTTTTAAGATGAGAAGATCCATATCAATTTCATCTCTGATTGTCCACTACAAAGAGAGGTCTGTTACATGTACCTGGCTTTGGACAATTTGAACTGGAAGCAGAAGAGACTCTCTTCACCTACCTCCACAAAAAAATGCCCTCCAAAAGTGTCGAGGTATGTGAAATAAGTGACTGTTCGGCACTTTAAATCTACTTGGCTTTATTGAGGACTTGCAGCGAACACACAGGACATGTACAACACCTGGGGAGCTAGTACTGCTGGGAATGTAAACAACCCTGAACGGTACAGAGCATACTGCACATGCACATTTAGTCTGGTTACAGTGTCTGATGAGGTTCATACAGAACACCAGCATGGTCTACAAAAAACTCGCAATGTTGCGCAAATCAGACGACTCCAACAGGACTGGGGGTGGGGACTGTGCAACTGCAACAAAACTCACAAAAAAGTAATAAAGCTGGTAATGCTAACATGAAATTTTTTTTTTTTTTTTTAGATTTGTTTCCACAGTTCAAAGAAAAAAAGGAAAAAAATCCAGAGTGCTCAGAAGGTTCAAAACATGTGACGAAGGTGCTCTTTGGTGGGAACATTGGTCAAAAAAGGAAAATCCAAGGCACTCTTCTTCAACAATAAAAAGCCTTTATTTTACAATGGCTATATCAGGTAAAACACTCCAATGTTTTACTTGATATAGCCATTGTAAAATAAAGGCTTTGTGCCTTGGATTTTCCTTTTTTGTTTCCACAGTTGTTTAAAGCCCCAGTATGTAACTTACTTGGCTTTTTATTAGCAAAAATGAAATATGTCTTTCATAAATACGTATTTCACTGAAGTGGAATCACACCCGCATACAAATGAAAGCTTTCTCGTACCTTAGAATGAGTTGTTACAAGTCGTTACAAATACATAAGTGGGCGACGCACCGAACCAAGGCGGCCATGTTGCATCGCCATTTTTTACGTTGAGTGGCAGCGCGACCGTAGGTAACCATGGAAACTCAGCGGAGCTGTGGGCTCGGCCTGTTAAAACTGTCACCGCTGTGTAGTGTGAGGAAGGACCATAGACTGTAAAAAGAATGGACGTAGCGTCCGTGACGTCACCCATTGGTTTGGGGGAGTCTGTTTTGTGCCGCTACTACAGGGGTTTGAGCCGCGCCATGTTGGATTCTACTTGCCATATTTGGAGTGGTGCGGCCGTTGGCCGGCCGAGAGCCCGCCCACTGGCCTCGTAGCAGCGGTCTCCGGACCTGTCACTCAACGGTTCTGCGCCCTAATTGGCCAGAACTTTAAACCTAATAATAGTAAAACGGTAGAGTTTAAAAAAAATTCACCCCCCTCAGAGTGTGTGCGGGGGTAGAAACTATCGGTTGAGACCAAAAAAATGAAATGTACCAGGCTGTAAATATGTTTTTTTAAAGCTGTAAAATCGGCTATTTTAACATGGGGCTCGATTGGAGTTGCTCCCTTCTGGAGCCAGCCCCCAGCGACAGCCGAGGGGATTGCAGCTTTTTGAACGCGGAAGTGAGCTTCACTTCTCAGACCGACAACTGCCCCCTTGGGAAGGACGGAGGCACTGGTGTTGCATTCAGGTGTAGTCAGGCAGACGGCCGTCGGCAAACCAACGTCATTGATGTCATTCTACTCGATGAGAGAAAAACGGTAAAACGTGGGTCAAGTAAACAATACCACATTACCATGACAACATATTGTCACGCCTGTATTGTTTTGCCTCGTGCTGGCGGACCACTTGTTTACACAGACGCTTGTTTATCCTGTTACATCCTGTCTGTCTGACGTCTGCCCGATTTCACGTGAATGCAACATCAAGAATACGTTCCGATATGCAACCGCACCGCTAGATGGGGGGAATTCCTACATATTGTACCTTTAAACTCTAGACGCTCCTCCACCAGCTGCCTCCTCTTGTTTACCATCACTGCATCTACACCCAACTGTATACATAGCTCCTTCGCTCTCATAATACTTTTATTATTGACATAGAAAACCTTTAAGGAGGAAAGGAAATGCTGATCTTGCAGATTTGATTCCATTATCCAGCACTCAAGTGTCACTTTGTGGCTAATTTCACTGAATCATACCAACTTCCTCATTTCTGTCCAATCCACCACCACAACGTACCAATAGGCTACCAGCCACCTGCTTTAGTTCAGGTCCTTTTTGAAATAATCTGCCGACTGAAAAGCTTCACTGCTTTCTTTAGTTTTTGTGGAAAATTAGTTTTTCAGCATCAATGGATGTTTTACTTTCATTTAAAATATCAGTTCGCTCTGAGCAGGAACAGCACACTCTAGCACCACTACACCACTTCCAGCATTTTTCTGTAGGTTTTCAAACTTGTCGACTTTGACAGGTTGTCTCTCACCTGTCCTATCAAAAAAAAAAACACACAACTTTTAATTTACTGTGGATTCTTCTTGGTTTCCTTTCCTTTCCAGCCAGCTGTGACAGTGACCTGACGATGGGCTCTGACAGCGGTGTGCTCAGCTTAGTTCCTTCTTCATGATATTGAAGTGGTTTCCCTGTAACTGATGCTGCAGTGAGAGAGCAGCACTCAGTGGAAAAACAACTAAAAAATGTAAAAGGTTTGGAAGGTGTAGTTACATTTCAGAAGAATCTATCTTGTCTTGCTTGTTGCTGTAAGTAGCAATTATAATGATTCTGCTGTAAGTGTTTCTTATAATGAAGCTGCTGCTTTTCTAAAACGTAAAAGGTAAGTGAACACCATAGCTCTCTGAAGCCCTTGAACAATCACATAGGATCTCGGAGTTATATGACATTAGTATATTTGAGCAACAACCTCTGTTGAATTGTGTAATGTCTGTAGCTTTGAGCCAAAGAGCAAAGATGCAATGATTTATTTAGTCAATCTTCTCAGGAAACGGAAAGGAAATTGTTTAACATTTCAGTCACAGACTTTGTGTATTAATATAAAAATCACGACTGGGGAGATCTCAACATTAAAGCTGCTTCACAGAGTGTGTTGAACCTAACACTACTAACAATTTAACAGATGTTGAACAAATGTTACTGACTTCTTCCCTCTGAAGAAGAAATACTCTCAAAGTTTGAAGGAAATAGTCAATTGAATGTATCCTGAAAGAATCTGATTGCATACATGGATTTGTCTAAGTGCAGTTCCTGACACTAAATACAACCTAAAAATGTTGATTAGCGTCACAGGCCTGTCTCACACAGCAGATTCAAACTAGGAAGCCTTTCAAGTTTTCCCCATTGCCAGTAATAACACAGGGGATTGATGACTGAACCATGAGTGTCCTTGGGAAGAGGAGAGAAGACTCTGTAAGATCTAATCACACAAACATCATAGATCTCTAAGTGCAGCATTGCAGTGCAAAACAATGTGGATTCAGTCGGCTAAGCTAAATGCAATCTAAGCGTATAACTGCAACTCTCAGTAGGAAACGAGCAAATCTGCCAATTTATTGTTGACATTTTCAACATTCAGAATAAGTTTCACTCCTCGTATTGTTGATACTGTTAATTCTATTCTCTGGACTTTTGGGGATCCGTGACCTTATGTGACCAAAAATAAAGTCAGAACATCGTTTATACTGATGCATCACATCATTATCTTTTTTTATTGAGCAAATCTAAATTTCCTGCAAGCTGATTAAAACTGGACACTAAAATGCACAGAAATAATTCCACTTGCCTAAAAAGCATGAAAGTATAAACAAATATCAAACCACCTGCATCATTTATCTACCTAGAATTCTTGTTAGGAGAATTTGTTCTAATCAAACCAAGGGCCCGTGTTCCATCTGCAAAGTTTTTTTATAGTAAGCACACTTTGATTTAGTACTTTTATTGATTTAGGAATGAATAAAAAAAAACCGTCCCACCTTTGTTATTGTACTGATGCAGTCTGTTCTGTCCTTGACTGAAATTTCTTAGGATGTAATGCCTGCAGTAAAACCAGTAAAACACCACTCCATCCACTTCCAACCTGAACAAATAGTTTTCCATCAAACCGATTGATTCTGACTTAATTCTTCTAAATAGCTTCATTAATTGCTCCACTAAAGCCCCTGACTGTACATCTCTTTTTTTTTTACCTTGATGCACAACACTCAGTGTAGTACTACAAGGCCAGAGGACATTCAAAGTGCTGCAAAATCACCCACATACAAGTTCTTTTCAAGCTTCTAGGTCTTGGATTGAAAAGACTTTGTTAACAAAAAGGTGTTTTCATCAGTGATCCAATTTAAATGCTCAACTAACTCATGCTGCTGCTTCCTCCTGATCATCTCACTCATCTTATCCGTCAGGGCTGATGTTATACCAAATGTAAAGAACAGCAGGAGACTTGTGTTGGTGGGAGTAAAAGCAGGAACAGATGACAGCAGGATGTGGATGATGGAATGAAGAAGAAGAACTGACAGCTCGAATGTAACGCCTTGATTGACGTGTAAGAAAGTAATTACTCCTTGGATCAAGAAATTGTAGCCCAGAGATAAGTGAGCAAAACTGGAAATAATTAAATGGTAGAGGTGGAAGGAAGGGATGAAAAGTCAGGTTTAACTAAAATAAAAGTACACAGAGCCCCTCATGGTATTGTATAGTGTCAGTCAGGTTTGTTTGATTTGCCCCAGCACGTGTTTCTCTTTATCCATTTTCAGTAATTAGTCTCAGTGTTGGTGCAGTGGTCAGATAGTCCAACGTGAGTTCGACTCTTCAGATGTTTGAAGGTTGGATAGTGCTAATGGTTAAACTTGAGAGGCCTTCAGGTGCAATGAGTTCAACTTCCTCCGGCTGCTGATTCTGTACTCTCCGTTCTTCAAAGTCCAGCCAGCGCTCCAAGACTGTGAAACCATGAGGTGAACATTTCATCTCTGATTGAAGAGAGACGTGCTTTTGTCTTGAGTCCCCATACGACATTTGTCTTGCAGCGTGTCTGCAGTGTGCGCTCTAATGAAGCTCTTCCTTGTTCTGTGCTGCGTATGAGCAAGAAACACGAGGCTTCGGATTTCAAGAGTGCCGAGCACCTATCGATTGGCAGCATTAAAGAAGAGTCAAAACACAGTTTTGATTAAAGTTTAATCAAAAGATTGTATAAGCTATTTATGAAGACACAGTCTTTCTAAGAAATATTCTAAATTATGGCTGAATTTTATCAGGTTTCAGAAGGAAAAGGTCAAAACTTTTTATATATTCATTCAAGATTGATCTTTTATTACATTTATTGTTTAACTGCAGGAAGTAATCACAAAACAGATGTGTTCTCTTCTGTCTCCATAGGAAACAGAAAAAAAATCAGCTGACACATCTGTCCAAGGTTCTTTCAAGCATGGCAGTGTGTGAATACACTCTAATAAAAGGTTAAGGTGCTGTAGCTGGGGAGAACATGGCTTTAAAAACTTGTGTCTCTGGAGCCACTCTGACCGACATACTACAAGCCAACAACATTCAAACATGATAAAACACAACTACTCTGTGATGTCAGGGCCAACGCCAGTGCTTTTTCCCACTGTTATTTTTGTGCCATTGCAATCTGTTGAATTATTAATCGTAAGCAGTGGCATTTTTTATTCAATGTCCACGCTTCCTCCGGACCTCACTCAGCACTCAGGTAGCAACCGGCTAAAAGAGAGACTCGGCTTTTCTTTCTTCATTTTCTTGTCATGTCTGTCCAACCCTTCCAGCGTCCTTTCGCTATCTGATATTTTTCTCTCACACTCCCCAAGCCACATCTCAACCATACACACCTTCTGTCTTCACAGTTGTCAATCCCTAATAGGCTGACAGGCTTGTGGCAGAAGATGCTGCTTGATTTATTGGCTGCTCCGGGTTCTAGCGGTGCATGTCTGACTTGCATCTTCTTAGGGAGGCATTTAGCTCTTTGTGTCTCTCAGACATCCTCCGTAGCACATGTGCTAACCATGAACAGAACGCCATATTTATTGTGAATAATATGGAGTTATGCAGGCACTCAAGTTATACATGGTTGACATCTATTATGAACACTACATATTATGTCTTTGATGCATTTGAAACATTTCAAAGGTGTGAATGTTTTCCTACAGAAACACACAGCTACAGTGCTGTCAGAGAAAAGAAGGGATAGCAACCAATTCAGGGCTAAGTGTGTGTCCACGGCTGAAGACCTTGTCTTTTCCCATTCAGAAACCCACCGGTTCAAGCCAGTACTCCGAGTCAACGGCATATTTTTCGACAGAAACCTGACATTGCGGGTAGCTTAAGTGCTGCTCTGCGTTTTCTGGTTTTCATGCACAATGACTCCTTGGGGCCTCAGCACTAAAAGCCATTAGCGCTCCCAGTGGCGTAAAACTTGCATGAATCTATAAATCTTTAAAGGCAGTGGATTGAATTTGTACTCCTGATAAAGGATAGGTTTTGGATGAACAGTGCCACAGCTGAATCAATTTTCCAACAGTACAGGCTCTGATGTTTATTAAAGCAGTAAGAGAACATGAAAACTTCATTCTCTGAGGATTTGTTATTCAAACAGTGCAAAAGCCTCCTTCAATGGATGGATCTTTAGCAGAGGAAGGAATCTATCCATTGTATCTTCTGAAATATTTAGATGTCACATTTTGATCTGCATGGGATGAGGACAAGATTTTTTCTCTCTCTTCCTTTTTTTTTGTTACAGCTGTCCTGGTTAGAAACATAAAAAAGAAAAGACATTCAACTAGCAAATTCAACAGAATGATAAAATGTTGAAAACAACCACTCGTACTCATGTCTGTTTCATTTTACAATGATGTTCCACATATTGGCCTTCGCAAGATGCGTATTTTCAACCAAGATGTTCGTCCTCCACTAACAAGTCTAAGAAAAAGAAGAAAAAAAAAGAAAAAGCCTATGTGCAGGTGGTATGAATCTCCACACTTTCTCTATCATCATGTCCGTGCATTGTAGTTTTAAGGTTACCTCCTCTATCAAAGAGCGACTGAGAGCGACAGCACAGTGTTTATGCCAAACTGTGAAGGACAGTGGGAGGGGCAGACAAACAGGGAGGTGGGAATCCAATCGCCCAGCACAAGGGCGAATTATCTGACCAAGGTGCTGAGAGTGGGGTGTCTTCAGCCACTAATTGATAAGAGGCTTCTATCTTTAGTAAGCAGCAGTGTTTGGCTCAGGACATCAAAACCTTGGCTGTGGCTGAAAGGCTTGTTGTGTCCCTCTCCCTGCTCATCCCGGGCTATCCAGGGAGGGTAAAAGTCAGGATGTCACCTTGCCAGGGGGTCACTTCTCCACTTTCCTGCCTGAAATGCTGGAGTTGTTTTCCGCTAATGTGAATATGAGCCTTCTGCTACTTTGTGTTATTTCCATACTAAAAATGGACCACGGCACCTTGCACTCTACAGTTGCATCTGTTGGTGCGTTTTCATCTCGGGCAAAAGCTGTTGCACGGTCGGTCAGAGAGTGCAAATGTATGTTTTAATTTCTTCTTGAAAATAATTATTTAAATAAAAAAATGTCTCAGCAGCTACATGAACTGTTTCAGTATAGGTGTAGACAACAAATGCGCAAATACAAATACACAGAAAACACAAACATGTGGCATGAAGCCAGGAACAATACACGTTCATATAAAATCTGCCAGTGTGATTGTCGGAGGATCAACTGATTTAAACGAGTAGCTGCTGAAAACAGGAAACCAAACAAAGAGGAACAAACATTCACTGTAGACAGATTTAAGCACACAACGTTCACACGTCTATCTGGCATTTAAAAAAAAAAACTCTAAATCTACAATTTTTTTATCAGCGGCTTTAATTTACCAGGACAGAATCCATTTAAAGTTTATATGGTCATAACGTCTCCTCCTGTGGAGCCACCATGAGGTCAGATTTGTGGCTTGTTGACAGGAAATATATAAATACACATAAAGAATTTAATATATAAATCAAATGGGCAGGTTGCCATGGACTTTACTGGGCTTCCCCGAACTCTCCAGGGAACCGACTCTTCTCTACAGTAATTTGGTTCCTGAAAAAACCTGAAAGAACAGCTGAGTAGTTAGTGTTATTGTTTCCTCACACTGTCATAAAATGCTGAGTAATGTCGTCTCTGCAACACAAAAACACACAAAATGTCCTCAATTGCAAACCTGTCATATATTGTATCAATGTCTTTGTCTGTGTCACTGTCATTTCTCTATGTTGATACAACTTGAAATCTTGAACAATTCTGATTACTCTTAAGAAATAGACACTTGTTGTGTGTTTCTTTTATTAAAGTAGTTTTTTTAGTAATGAAAAGGATGAAAACTGGCATTATGTCACATATGCTAGGCTTTCTTACATATAAGACAAGAGTACATTACATTACATTTTCTTTTAAGTTATACAATATGGCAGCATTTTTAATTTGTAAATTTTGTTGCGCTTCCTTGAAACTTGAAACACGTATGCGCACATAAGACACAGTAATCAGAAACCGGGATACTGGTGTTTATCATATAGGCTACTGTATACGGGGAAACTGAATAACCAGGTTTCTCTAAGTTCATGTAAACACCATATCCCAATTCAAAATCGGGATACCCATCAAAACCGGGATTTTTTTTGCATGTAAACGCGATCAGTGTCGTCAGTTGGCTCCTTCAGGACGGAGCTCCAGGTGTGTGACGGCATGTATACCCCTTCGTCCCGGTTCATCGTCTAGGTCGCCCCTGTGATCCAGATGGAAGAATCAGTTGCAACATGTTAAAGTATGGAAAGAACAACCTCTTGTAAAACCTAGCTACTGAAAAAGATGATGTTGATGGGAATCAAACGCTGTTTGTCTAGACAAATATTTGAAGCAAACATCAAAGGGTGGTATATAGTGTGTGTGTGTGTGTGTGTGTGTGTGGACATGAATGTGGGTACACCAGGACTAGTCTTGTCACAGAAATGGAGAAATTGGTCCAACATAACCTCGTAGTCGCAGCCAATTCACAGACCAAATTGATCAGTTTATAAGAGTGTTGGCTCCTGACACGTCCAACCAGCCCACACACTCACCAGACCAGCACGCTTCCTGCCGCCTGCACTCATTCACCATTTCTTTTATGGAAATTGTATCTTTCGTTGCGGCCATGATTGTTCAGAGCGTTTAATCAAATTCAGTTTGCTTCTACACTCCTGTGAGAAAGATTTCAAATAGCACACTTTTGCAGTATTGCACTTATTTCCAGAACCAGGGTCGCTTTTCTTTTTTTCTATTCATGCAACATGTTTAAATTTAATTCACTGAAGGATTTTTTTTTTCTTAAGAAAATACTCAAGGGAACGGCTTTTTATTTATTTTAAGATTTCCTTTTTTTTTTGTCGTCATTTGTTTCTAACCTCTCAGGCGGCGCACGCCATACATACCATGCTCTTCAATTATTGATATTAACTGCATACATGTCGTGTGTTTTGAAAAATTCATACATTTCTAAGTTTAAACTGTTCCCAGTGTTTAATTCGCCCAGTGCTTCATCTTTATCCATGACAGAAAATGGGTGGGTGGGTGGGTGGGAGGGGGGAACACAAGCTGCCATTTGGTGCCAACTGCTACAAAGAACAGGCTCATTTCTCTGAGGTCATGGCATTGATTAGCCACAGATGCCCTGGAGCCCAGAAGTGAGGCAGGTTGCAAGCTGACCTGAATTAGA
This sequence comes from Trachurus trachurus, assembly GCF_905171665.1. Classification (NCBI taxonomy): domain Eukaryota; kingdom Metazoa; phylum Chordata; class Actinopteri; order Carangiformes; family Carangidae; genus Trachurus; species Trachurus trachurus. The sequence goes on along the minus strand of NC_139893.1, from coordinate 5,298,124 downwards.
CTGTAAAGACGACATCTGAGCCAGTTCAATTAGCAAATTCTAATCCTCACTGATTACTCTAAAGCCAAATCGCTACTGATGGCTAACTCCCCTCTGGAGTGACAGTCAGGACTCCCACAGTGCTCTTTCAAATGCTTTAATGGCTAAAGTTAAAGGAAACTTGATCTACAATTGAGCTTTTTATTCTAATTCTGTAAACAGCACGGCTAAAGCAGCTGCACTGGATTTACACAAAAGCATCAAATGACCACAGTATATTTTCTTATTGCCTAAAAACCAGAGGTGGTACAAGTGGTAGAGGGGCGAGGAGGGGGGAAGGGAGCGAGCCGTGTTAATTATGCATCACCAACAAGCTGTGTTGTGTCACACGTCTGCATAAAGCCGAGGCTATAATAGTGAAATATGTAAGTAACAAGGACGGTATCACTGCTGATTCACAATTAGTTTGGAAAACTGTTGCCGGGCTCCGTAAAATGCCAACAGCGGAGCCATCACATCCTGCACTAAATCTTGTTTACCGAGCCCAGTTAGCTTCATGTGGAGCTCTGGCTGAAATGTGCTCTGAATGTAGACGCCCCGTCTCCTCCTCCTCCTCCTCTTCCGCCTCCTGGAAGGAATTTCTTTAAAAAAAAACTGTTGTGGTGGAAAGAACAAAAACAAAAAAACAATTCAACCAAATATACAGGTTGTTCATTACCTGTGTCAACAACCACACACACACATGACTGGCTTTAGGTAGCTGGCTAACGATTGATTAATTACACATCAAAGGTGCCCAGCGGAGAGCAATATTCCTCCTCTGTGCCCAAATAATTCATAACTGTTTAGAAAGGAACGCTCAAGCCAAGATGATGAAATTAAAGTAATTAAAAAGCAAAGGAGTGAACTGTCATTGATGACATTTCCAGGAATGTTGGCAAGACAACCAACACCGTTTTATTTTATTTTTTTTAATTGCTTCCATGGGGATGAACAAACGTTTTCAATTACAGGTACCTTGTAGAGTTTGTGACCACTGTGGAGCACTATGGAGCTGTTGGTTGTTTGAGGGGCTGGAATGTCTGTTTGTTGGTCTGTTTGTTGGGTTTTGCGTATGTGCATGAGCAGGCGGCGACACGGACGACACGCTGTTTCACTAATTGAAGGAAGTCGCAGAACAACAGAAGTTTCTGTGGGACCGTTAAAACACCGACGTGTCTGTAATTAGAAAATGGGTGACGCTCGGAGTGAAGACAAAATACTACAACGGTGAAAATAATAGAGGAAAAGTTCTAAAAGGGATAGTTCAACATTTTGGCAAATTGGCCCATTGCCATAATCCCTATAGTCATAGCAGTAGGTTCGTTACCTTTAATTGTCGGTGCAAGCTGTTTTTTAGAACGGCGGAGCAGAGCGGTGAGCTGCTCAGAGCTACGCTACGGAGGCTCATGGGATTTCATGGTTTCCCTCATCGAACTCATCAAATACACAATCCAACAACTCCACAACGCTCTGGTGGACAAGTTGTGACCTGCACATTCACCACGCTATTAGATAATACCACAACGTTGCCAGACAGAGTTGTTTTAGAGGTAAATGCAGAGACTGCTTGCTGAAAAACTGTCCCTGAAGGCAACGCGCATCAGCGGTTTTGCATGAATTTACCTCTAAAACGATTCGCAACATTCTGTTGTGTATTTGATGAGTTTGATGAGGGAAACCAAGAAATCCCATGAGCCTCCGTAGCGTAGCTCTGAGCAGCTCACGGCTCTGCTCCACCGTTCTAAAAGTAACTTGCACGGACAATTAAAGGTAACGAACCTACCGCTATGACTATAGCGATTATGGCAATGGGCCAATTTGTCAAAATGTTTAACTATCCCTTTAACATCTCTGACAGTTTGTGTTAGCTAATGATTGAAACTTCAGTTCTGGATGTTGTGGACTCTAGCTGTCGGTTGTATGTGTAATAGTTGTGGATGCACCTCAGCGTTCAGGCTTTTATTTCACCTTCAGCTTCTATTGTGTTTGAAATTATGTCATTTTGACCAGGAACAGATGTTTACACCAAACTACTGCTGCTGCTGTTTTTTCTATGTGGATTTGATGTTAAAACAATAGCATTGTTTGTCGAAACCAAAACCAAAAAAAAAATCTAGATATATTTGCTATTGATTTTTTTGTCCACCGTTTGTGAATGATGAATAGCTTCCATTGTTTATGGTTACAATGTGCGCGGCCCCTGTAGGTCCTCTAATGGCCACTCCGCTGATGGCAGCAGACAATAAGGTGAACTCATGATGTCTGTAAATTCTGCCTCACACGCCCAGCAAATCACCAGACCTGGCAGATCTCAGTCCAGCTCCCTCCCATACACTCCTCCACACCTCCCTGCTGCTCCGCCGTGATGATTAATGCCTCCACCACCATCAAACAACAAGTTGCATATCTAATGTAAAAGCACTCAATGAGCCTTCTCAGGTGGGTTTTGAGGGTCAGGCGGAGTTTAAGACCTCCCATCACCACAAATCCTCTCAGTGTCCTTCTGAGGCTGCTCACCGCCGAGAGGGAATATATTACAGGCTGAGCAGAAACACCGGCTCCTCTTTAGCATCACATCCCTGCCTTTGTATCACTGTTATTTCTTGTAGCTCTCTCTCCAGTCTTTCACATCCACAAAGCCTTAAACCCCCGGCCTTCACTTTCACAAACACCACACTCACTCCAGGAGCCACGGTGAAATGAATGTGACCCAACCCGTCGGACTTCTCAGATACCATGAAACCTAAATCGCTCAAGTAGAATACCTCAGAGTTATGTTCTCCTCTCTCTTTCTCTCTTTCCTTTCTTTTTTTTTCTTTCAAAACTTGATGGAAATTCACCAGCACCTAAATTCTGCTACAATTTTCACAGATGCTTGCATTAGTATTCTGCTGGGATGTATCCCAGTGACATGTAATACATCATAGTCACCAGGAGGCACTTCCACTGCAGAGTTGACGTGCAAATATGAGCCGAGCATGTTTCACTGTTTTTTTTTTTCTTCTTTTTTTTTTTACGCTATAATCTTTATCCCTAAAAATGTCCTCTGAAGTTTCAGGATAGACACGCGGTTGCACATACATGTATGTATGTGCAACCGCGTGCTGCATTAAAAAGCACTCACATGGTGGGACAGTAAATGGATTCCACGCACACCATGAAGCTCCACCTGCAAAGACACACACACACATGCACCAACACGTTGCACATCAGGGTCATAGAGTCTTTGCATCATGGGATATTTGTAAAATGTGATATGAAGGGGGTTGGGGGGGAGTGTGTGTGTGTGTGTGTGTCTGTGTGTCAGTGTGTGTTTAGGGACAGGAGTGTTCTCACCTCGAACAGTGAACAAGGCAGGAAGGCTGAGTGCCCTTGACTAACCTTGTAGGTTTTACTGTGCTTTTATGAGAGGGTATAAATCAACATGATGTTTTTCTGCCCAAAAAAAATAAATAAATAAATAAAAAACGCTGCTGTTTTACAATGTGCAGCCACATTGACAAGGCAAATGTGCACCTCTATAACAAAGCCTATTACAAATACTGTCTGGAACACACCGGGCACTGAAATTCAATATAGCTCAAAATAATGAAAGGATGTCTGTGTTGTCCCGTGTCAGTCAGACTGGAGAAACAATGAGAAATATTTTCAGTGGACACATTAAAATGAATTACTCTTGTGGGGAACATAAACACAGCGCACCGCTTGCCGTACTTGCAGGTGAATGGAAAAAAAAATACACAAATTATCATATTGATTGCTTTTCGCCCTCAATGAGGGAGATTTCCATCTTTATTTCATAAAAAAAAATGTGTACGTACAAACAAAGGTTGGGGGAAGAAGAGCGGTTTAATGGCATCCACTGAGAGAGATTCTTCGTCTAGACAGTTTTCAGCAGAAACCATAAAAGAGCAGCTCTCCACCACCACCACCACTGCTCTCTGCAGTGTAAACAGCTCAGGCCCAAACCTCTCCACTCAACACATTTGCTCGCTACGGCTCCCACTCACATATTCATGTATTCATGTGTTTATCAGAACTTGGCGGCTTGCGTTGCCATTTTCTCCTTATAATGATGAGCGAATGCACTTCCATAGTGGAATGGAAATAATCATGGATCCCATGAAAACTCAGACACACATTTGTTTTTTTTCCTGTTTTGTTGTTGTTGTTGTTGTTGTGGTTGCTGTGGTTGTGGTGGTGAGATAGAGAACAGACAGAGGAAGTGATGAAGCTGCAGAGCTAGAGGCCAAATTTAGCCTCTCTTTTTTCTCCACATAAAGTCCACACAAATTGTCACAACGAAAATCAACTGTAGGTTTAATTAAAATTCTTCTTTTTCTTCTATTTTAATGAGATGCAAGTGTCCTGGTGTGAGATATTGGGTTTTTTGAAAATAATAAATAAATAAATCTTACCAAAGTTATGCAGAGTGAGGGGAGAGGGAGTTAGGATGAGGAGGAGGAAGTCGCCACGACGACGAGATACTTCCTTAGTGTGATGTGTGTATCATTCTTCCACCTCAGTGACCTTGTCACTCATTTTAATGTGTATTGACGCACTAAAGAAAGTGCATGTGGTTCATTTCCAGGTGTGTGTGTGTGTGTGTGTGTGTGTGTGTGTGTGACTGTCAGGACCTGATGCTGCAGGACTCTGTCCAGCTCCAACACTAGTGGGCAGTCACAGTCCACACAGCCTCATTCTCTGCTTCACCTGGATACCAGCATGTTTCACACACACCCTCTCTCTCACATGTAGCCCTCTTTGTCTTTTTTTGTCTTCCTTCCTCCCACCGTCTCTTTTATGTCCTCTCCTCCTCAGCTCTTCCTTCGCCGACTGGGCTGAGTTGTGTGTTGGAGGAGCAGCTGCAGCCACTGATCTGCCAGGCAGAGCAATCAGCAAACTGGTGAGGGAGAGTAGTGTCGTCCTGGTGAGCACCAAGAAAATGGCTTTTTAATTAATGTTTTGATTTTGGATAGTATATCACTCTTGAGAGACAAATGATTGAGCCGAGTGGCATTTAAATGAGAGGGTTACAACCACTGAATGACCATTCAAAGTCATCACGGAGTTTATTGGATGTTAATTAGGAGATGAGGAGGAGGAGGAGGAGGAGGAGGAGGGAGAGGAAGCAGACACATGCCCTCCCCAGATGTGAGAGGAGAGGGACAGGAAACACAAGGATTAAAAGAGGTTAATGTGATTTGAAATTTGAGTAGTGTGTGTGTGTGAGAGGGAGGATGGAGAGAATGTTTTTTTTTTTTTGTGTTTGTGTTTGTGAGCATATAGCCTAGACATTTTACCGTAATTTCCGTACTATTGAGCGCACCTGAATATAAGCCGCACCACCTAAATTTGAAAATAAATTACATTTTGTACATGTATAGGTCACACTTGAATATAAGCTGCAGGTTTTCATGTTGTAACATGAGATATTTACACAGAAAGACAGTAGGGAACTATGCAAGTCTGCTCACTTTTCCACTGTTTGGTTACGCTCCTCTCGCCCATGTGCATTTGTTTACAACGAAGCCGGCGAAAAATCAATAAATGGAGTGGTGGAAAGCGTTACATAACATATACGATGTTACGGCGTGTGTTTTTGTGTAGTCTTAACCGTCATGAACAAAAGATTGCGGGTTATGGAGCGCGTTTGTGTTGCAGTGTGCAGAGAGGAGAGCCGGGACACCGGGGTGGCAACCAGGTACTACACTGATGTTGCAAGGTTGGTTTTCAGCCGTGAGACGCTAGGTGAAGGCAGAGAGTCACAAGTCACAAGTCATGTAGTTAACTATCACAATTACTCCAGAGGTTTTTAATGAAGGTAAAAATGTAGAATAGCCATGGGAAAAATCCTGTTTAGTTCCTCTTTAAGACGTTTTCTTTCAAACTGTGCCTGGAAATCGGCAGTACGGCACCAACACGACAGTAACACGCCTAGTTAGAAAATAAAACACTGCACCAAAACTCAAAACTAGTGTCATTTCCGGCGCATAATCTTTCCCCACATGTCTGTCTCACTTTTGCGCTTCCTGTTAGAGCGCCCCCCGGAGTCCGTTAGCCAGTAAAAATCTATAAATTAGCCGCTTTATCGTTGTATAGGCCACAGGGTTCAAAGCGTGTGAAAAAAGTAGCAGCTTATAGTCCGGAAATTCCGGTACTGTGTGTTGGGACTTTGGTTTAATAGACAGTGAGGATCACATTAACGGTGCAAACACACTGCTAAACTTAGAGCATTAGTTCAAAGCACGACCTCTGGCATTTGCCATTCAGAATAACTGAGTAATGATCAAAGAAATGTGTTTTTTTTTTTAGTTTGCACACAAAATCCTGTCAACTAAGAAGAAAAATTGATGTTTCTATACAACTAAACTGCACCAGTAAATGTATGTTCTTAGAGTTGCTGCTCCATTATGTTTTCTATTAGCATAATGAGCATATTGTTATTTAATGTATGTGTGTTTGATACTGCTGCATATTGATAAACAACATATTTATTGTCTGTATCTGGTCTTTCAGTGTGAATCCACACTGCAGCGCCGTAGCGTTTAATGTTTGTGTTGAGGCGTACGCAGCACTTCATTAAGGCTGGAGAAAAGACTGTGGTCTGGTTTCAGTGCTGAGAAAAAAGAGCCAGCGTGTTTTTCTTAAAGCCTGGATCTCTCCCTGACCTTAATGAAAGTGTTTTTGTTGTCTTAACCTGACCACAGACAGGACGCCGCAACGCCGACCTCGGCCTCCGGCGTGACAGCCGAGCGCTTTGTTCTCCAGCCGTCCACTTCCCGCCGCTCACTGCTGCAGTCATTAGCAAAATGCACAACTTCATTCATTTAGAAAATATTTTCCTCTGAACATAGTAATTGAAGTACATTTAAATACAAAACATATTTGTTGTGCAGGTCGGTTGTATAGAAATGTAATTTCTCTGAGACAGGTTTGTGCTCTCAAAGGCAAAATAACTATTAAAGGATTTAGTTTGACATTTGGCAAATTGTGCTCATTCTCTTTCATGCCGAGTTGAATTAAAAGACCAAAACCACTTTCATGTCGGCCCATTCTGTATCAGAGCAGAGCTGTGAGCTGATTGGCCTGACTTGGCATAAAGACTGAGAGCAGGTAGAACCAGCCAGTCCACATCAAAATACACACATCAGCACTTTTAAACTCATTAAATACACTTTGTTAATCTAATGAGTTGGGTCTGACACGTCACTGCATCTGTGTTCAGTACTTTAGACATACAGTACAGCGCTGCTGCTTGAAAGTTTGTGGTGACTGTGGCCAAGTAATTCAACTTTTTGGACTCATTGGTCCAGATCATGGACGTCCAGGAGGTCTCTGGTTCGTCCAAATAATCTGACAGGGAACTTTGTTCTTTCTTCTACCAACCCTCCCATGAATAACATGTCTAATCATTTTTGCTTGTTTGTTGATGCATGCACATTTATCCCAGATGCTGCAGCTCTCTGGAGATGATGTGTGTGTTGGCTTTTACCTCATTTATTCTTTTTCTGGTGCTTTTTGGTGAAGGTTTTGATGGCCGTCCACTTGTGGGCAGAGTTGTGGTGATGCTGAGTGTCCTCCATGTGTACATGGTTTGTCTTGCAGATCCTACAAAACCTTTCCTAAGGATGTCTCATTTGATTTTTCTCCTTAATTGATCACTTGAGCGCCCACATGTGTTCCACCTGAGTCTCTTACCTACTTGACTTTACCAGTGCAGCTGGGGTTCACTTAATTTGGCACATACTCTCATTCCATGTTTTACGTCTGCTGGTTACTCAAAAACAAGGACATGGAATTGATAAACTTAATATTTAATATATACTAACTGGTGATGACAAAATAAGAGATTATGATTAAAAAAAAAAAAAAAAACAGAAAAATCTACTCAAACTACTCAAGGGGTTCACAAACTTTCAAGCAGCACTACTACTTCCATATGTCAGGACATTAATATTGATAACCTGAGTGTTATATTTACACTGTCTTGTACAGATGTACACATCTTGTTACAGTGCAACTGGACGTTACATTCACTGAAGAAACTCCTCTAATTATACACTGAAGCACTGCATCAGGTATTAAGATATCAACTAAATCTAAATTACAGTGACAGACCTCATGAATCGAAGCAATATACATTTAATATTCAATGTTATTATCTGTGTTAAAACTATCCACGTTCCATAAAAACATAATGAAAGTTCTCGGCACAAATGATTATTTCAGATCAACAAATATCATCTTTTAGTTCAAAGTAGAGCTTTTTTTTCAGATGTCTGTTTCTTCATAGGGAGAGAAGATTGCTCTCTTTTATGTTGGAATTTGATAGAATCAACGTCATTCTGGGAGAAATCTGTTTTTTTTTGAGGGTCTCCTATATGAAGTTGATATGAGTTTTTTTTTTACCTATTGACTTTGATCCTTCTCTCTGTATCAAAATGACTGGAGGAAAATGGCCTGTGTGCTTTACGTTGCAGATTTATGGATGGAATCCAACTTCTGACTTCCTGCTCACTTTCATCTCTGCCTTCGGTTTTCTTTACTGGGTTGGACTTTACACATGCGCCATGTATGGAGCAGATATGGATTTTTCTATTTTTTTTTATAGCCACAGCTACAGACTCTATTGTTCCTCTTCATGTTTCTAATTCTACTCACGTCTGCGTCCTCAATGTCAAACTACATCTCCATACATCCAGGTCAAACCGGATCAATTCCAAGTCAAATATGTCCCTCTTGGTTAATAGCTTTCTGAAGCTCTTTTTGATTTCTTTCTTTGATTTATTGATACTTTAAGCATCAGATGTAGTGTGTTGATGAGTGACTGTATTCTGCGCCTTAAGAGCTTCTGCAAGGCTAATTTGCAAACATCTGTTATGCTGCTTTTTTTTTTTGTGCATTGAAATGTCACTTCCTCCTCCTACTCATCTGTTGTCTATTTACATTCTCCTCATCTGTAATCTCACATTTTCTTGTATTTCACGTCACCTATTGCCTTCATCAGTTGCTCTGGATGTTGTGTTTCTCCGCTGCGGTCCTCGCCACCAGCGTGGTTTCCTCTGAAACAACTTCATGATTCTCCTCTGGTCTCTGAGTGCAGCTTCGCACCCAGCAGATGTCGTGCTCAGGCATGTAACTCTATTTACACTGCTTTGCCTGTTTGGTGAGGCACCAGGAAAATCCTACACCTGCCGTCTTGATCACAATATGTCACCCAGTGCGGCGCTGTGGCTTTTTCACAAACTCCTCCGTAGTGATGGAAGGAAGTTCTGACACAGAGAACCATCAGCTACGTATACAGTGTCTCTGCAGCTGCGCCTACAGGACATATGGACGAGTATAATACATTAATATGAATACAGTATATTAATTAATACTATTTCTCATGTAGGGATCGGCCAGATCCTGATTTTTGAGGTTCTGCAGATTATTAAATCCACTGTTTAAAGCAGAAGTAAGCGGAATGTTTGTGTTAATATAAGTCTTAAATAGTTATATCTTCCGACAGCAATCACTTATATAGAGTGTTTGGTCTGAAACACGGGTCTGTCAGTTACTCTGCTCTGCTGTAAGCCGAGGAGAAAACTTTCCTTGTATCCTACAACCTTTATCCAATGAGGAGAGAGAACGGCATAAAGGGGCGGTCTTCTCTGTGTGTGCAGCCAAGGGATGCGCGTGAATGTGGTGACGTAGGGACGAGGGCGGAGACTGCTAACTCCATCGTCTGACAAGAAGTTAGCCAAAACCACCGGATCGCTTACTTCTGCTTTAATATTTGGCCTAATCTGAAACCAAATATCGCATCCTACTCCCATCAACGGCCCATACAGTAAACACATTATAATTGCAGTTAATATATATTACACAATGTGTTTTATTCTAACTTTAAGAAACAAATTTGGGCAATAACTTTCGCCACTATTTTGCATTTTTTTTTAATCTCATTCAAAACAAGAAAGAAAAATCACAAGTGAAATTATTTCCATAGAGCAGAGAGTATATCTGCCTGTGAGTATCATTGTATGTGTTACTTATGCCATGTTTACATGTTTATGTTGAAATAACAGCTGTTTGTTGTTGCGATGCTAATTTCCATTAGCCCATCTTTGATGTTTTCCATCATATGTCAGCATCAAGCTAGTGGAGTTTATATTAGTTTTGTGATAATGACAGTGATGCTGGCTGTGATGAAAGTGCTTTGAACTTTGTCGTTCAGGGAGAGCAGAATATCGTTCGTAAAGCTTCATGTAATCATTGCCGGAGTCATTACATTGACGTGTGTAGGGTTCGGTTCGGTTGATGTTCTAAGGTTCGGCAGAAACCAAACCCCATCTAAAAGACCAAATTTCGACCAAATCCTGAATTCCGTACATTACTAGTTACTGAAGAAAACCAACTAACAACTTTGCAAAGAAAAGAAGAAGTAAATAGATGTAGAGGACAAACAGGTCTTCCTTTATGCTGTCAAAGATTCCTCACTCCCCTTCCTCTGAACACTATATGTGCTGCATCTATGGAGGCTGCTAACATGCAGTGGTGAGTTTGTGTGTGTGTGTGTTTTCTGCGGTACCCTGAGGGAGGGGTTCTGCTTTCTGGTCTGTGAGGCAATGATAAATCACTAGTCAGGTGAAGATGAAAGCCTGTGGGCCAAACTGCTTCAAAGTGTGGCCTTCATGAGTCGTCAGCTTATCTTGAAAGGACTGGAACAGTCCTCAAAAACCAAACTGTTCCGAGTTCAGAGTCTGATTGAGTTTCAGTCGTGCTTCGGCCGGAAGAATAAATACACACAGTGTTTGTGCCGTTTTCTAATACGACATATTTTCCTTATTCCTGATGTCACTGGAAAAAAGACAGACAAAAGAAAGTCTGATTTCTCAGTAACACATGGATAAGTCAGAGGTCTGATCCATCTTGTTTTGGTTCTTATCTTTTTCATTTAAGGTCTCATATTACTTGTCTTTATACTGTAATCAACTCAACTCAACGCAAACAACTCAAAAGTACTTTATTAATCCGTTAGGAACTTCGTTGCGGAAGGACATCAAAAGTGCAGGTGCAAAACAACAATCCACACATACATACCACAGCCATACCCAACACAATAATATTACACATTCCTACAACCACACATAAGTACAAGTACTCGCAGCAAAGGTTAAAAACTAATAAAAAGTTGTTAAAAAACAGGTTAATTAAAAAGGAAAGTTTAGTGTTTAGAAGTCGGATTGAGGTGGGAATGAAACTGGATGATGCTCTCTTTGTCCGGAGTGGGAGTGACCTGTATCTGCGTGCTGATGGTAGTAGGCTGTAGTTGCTGTGTAGTGTGTGTGTTGTGTCTGTGGCAATCTGTGTGCCTTTTTTCTTGACCTGAGTATTGTAGATGTTGATGAGTGGCTCCTGTTCCTGACCTATGATTTTATTGCTGAGTTTGACTATTTTGTTTGGACTGTTTCGGTGGGTGATGCTGAGTGAACCAAACCAGGCTGTGATGTTGAATGTGAGGATGGATTCGATGAAACATTTATAGAAAGAAGAGAGTATTGTTTGATGAACCTGAAGTTTGTGAAGTTTACGGAGAAAAAAGAGACGTTGCTGACATTTAGAAAAAAAATGTTCACTGTGTAGTTGAAATGTGAGTTTGTAGTCCATTATTGTACCGAGGTATTTGTATGATTCCACCCTTTCTATTGTTTCAGTGTTAACAGAGAGTGTGGGAGTGAAGTGTCCGTGGCGGAAGTCAATGACCATTTCTTTGGTTTTTGAGGTGTTTAAGTCCAGGCAATTGTCTCTACACCACAGGGCAAAAGAGTCCAGTTCATTTTGTAACAGTCCGTCTGTGTTGGTGGTGTCCATGATACTTGATTTAGTGACACCCTCTCTCAGTATTTGTCTTTTCGGATCATCACACAGCACTGAGACAACAACCTAAAGGTCAGTTTAGCCAAAAAAACAAAAACAAAACTATAACTGACAGTAAAAACAAACACCTTGGATTTGTCTAATTCAGTCTAATGTTTGATCAGTTATGGCAGATTAACGATGGTTAATGTAAAGTTAGTGAAATGACAAACCTTATACTGTAGCAAAAGTATGGTTATAGACAACACATTGACTTAGTTTGTTACAGGTCAGATAGGGATATCAGGAATGATGTGACAAACATCCACCTTTCTTCTCTCTATCCATGTTCATTTAAAAGAAAAGCTCAAGTGTCATTTCTTGGTGTTTGTCTGAATAAAATGTAAACTCACAGTGAGGAGGTAGTTCAGAGTGTTTCTGTCTCTTGACCTTCTTACTCATCTCAGTCCAAAAGATGTTGAAATAGTCTCTTGTCTTTTAGTTCATTCACATCATCCCCCTCAGGTTTATGCATCTTATTTTACATTTAAATGTCTAAAAACAACCGGTCCAGTTGTTCTCTTGTATCATCCCACACTTCAGTTTCCATCAGTCTTCAAACCTTGAGGAATCTCTAACAGTCCGTTTCATTTGGTTTCCTGCCAACAGTGTCATAGCCCATTTGTGAAAGCATTAGTGTTGTTGTCTGTCAGAAAACTTTGAGCTATATTTTTCTAACTTTGGTATGTTTTTGTTGTCAGACATCTGGATCTGATGTTGTCAGAGAAACAAGCTGTGCAAATGTGAGCAGCAGCCAGATTCACCGTCCCACTGAGACTTCCTGTGTCCACCCAACAGTGGCGAAGAAGCACTGATTTAGATTTTCTTTTCTTTTTTTTATGTGACACTGCTTCATTTCGTGTGTTGTTGTTGTTGTTGTATTTCTATTTTTTTTTTTACCGGACTTAATCACGGGGTGCGTTTGTTTTGGAGAAGAGGATACCTCTGTGGATAATTTGGCTCCCAGTTTAAAAAACCTGCTGAACGTCTGGATCATAAGTTATTGGAGAAACAAGCTGAGCAAACGTGAGCAGCAGCCAGACGCTCAGCCTCCCCGACACGTGTTCCTGTTCACCGAGAAGCATCGGGAGAAAAAAAAAAAAAAAACCTGCTTTATTCAGTGTTTCACCGAATTTAATCAGCGGGGTTTGTTTGTTTTGGAGAGGAGGAGACCCCTGTGGATAATTCAGCTCCCGCTAAAAACTGAATGATTGACACTAACTGGTTGTGTTGACTGCAACGACAGGAACGGTTGTGGAGACAACAACTCCCATGATCCCAGGCTACTTCACAACGTGCACAAGCTTTGGCTTCAGTGGCAGAAACATTTTAGCATATTGTGCTTTAGATTTCCAATACCTACGAACAGATAAACGGTTTGTTTCCTCTATTTAACCCTCCTGTTGTCATCCTGGGTCAAGGAAGGACGAAGGGAAAAGGAAGGAAAGATAGAAGGAGGGAGGGAACAGATTGGGTCAAAAAGGAAGGAAGGAGGAAGGAAGGAGGAAGGAAGGAAAGAAGGGAGGAAGGAAGGGGAAAAAGGAAGGAAAGAAAGATGGAGGGAGGGAACAGATTTGTTCAAGGAAGGAAGAAGGGAGGAAGGGAAAAGGATTGTGGAAAGAAGGAAGGGAAAAGGAAGGACAGAAAGATGGAGGGAAGGAACATATTTGTTCAAGGAAGGAAGAAGGGGGAAAGAAGGGAGGAAAGAAGGAAGGGGAAAAGGAAGGAAAGAAAGATGGAGGGAGAGAACAGATTTGTTCAAGGAAGGAAGAAGGGAGGAAAGAAGGAGGGGAAAGGGATGGAAAGAAAGATGGAGGGAGGGAACAGATCGGCTCAATTGGATCAAAAGAGGAAGGAGAAGTAAGGACAAAGGGAAGGAACGAACGAACAAAGGAAAGGAAAAGGATTGTGGAAGGAAGGGAAGAAGGAAGAATGGAGGAAAGAAACAGATTGACAGGTTTGTTCATACGAGTGTTTCAAGTTCAACAAACTCTCTGAACTGCACCAACTTGTGTGTTGTGTGTTTGTGCCTGTTGAACACCACCTGTTCACGAGAACGTGTGGGTTTGTCAAATTTGATCATTAGCATAATTTCGGCCCCTGCGGGCTTCCTGCTCTGCCCTTTTTTGTGGCTAAGTCTCATCCACAGCAGAGCAGAACGTTTTCACGGCGTCAAAAAATGAACCGAACCAAACTCTGGGACCCAAAAGAAGCGACAAATAACTCGCAATCAGTGTTCTTGGAAAGAAAAGATATGAAGTTAGACGATAAAAACGTTGTTTCAAAGCAAACAGCTCTATGATTAATACGAGAGGGAAGTTATTGATATTGAATACTAAGTCCACAGTCGCACATGTTGCACTGTCAGGTGCAGCGCAGGACGGACAGCCTTGGACACAGATCTGCATAAAGACCTTGAGGCGGTTGTCACAGTGGGAGCGTTACGATTTTCACTCAAATTAGTGTTTTTCCTCCCGTGGAGACTTTGTTGATCTGACTACACGTGAATCGGTGGTGAAGTAACTGCAGCAGCAGCAGGCGTGTTTAATTGTAGAAGAAAATCTAAAACATGAAGGTTTTGGGTTAAATAATTGCCAGCCATTATCACAGCATGTGAGTGTGATGTTGTTGAGTTGTCCGTTTCTGACCCTCGTACTCGAAAGAAAAGAACAGAATTGTTCTAGTCGTAATTTTCTCATGGTGTTAATCTAATCAGCCGATGTGTAGGTTGGTGAGTCTGAGGAGCTTTGTACGTTGTCGTGACTTTGAGTTGTGATGGGTCAAGGCAGCAGACCTCAGTGGGAAGAAGCAGGTGTGATTCAGGAAACTGATAGAAGGTCCAGAGAACATTCAGATCTGGTGAAATCTCATTGTTTATTTGTTCAGTGCATTCCAGGAGTCTGTGGTGAATGTTTTAACACAACCTTCCTTATATGAACAAACCAAGGTTCATGTTTCTGCTTGATTGTCTACATTTGATCCGGTTGGTTCTGGTTTCATACCAAATAACAGTTTATGACATATTAAAGCAGAAGTAAGCGATCCGGTCGTTTTGGCTAACTTCCTATCAGCCGATGGAGTTAGCAGTCCCCGCCCTCGTCCCTACGTCACCACATTCACGCACATCCCTTGGCTGCATACACAGAGAGGACCGCCCCTTTATGCCGTTCTCTCTCCTCATTGGATAAAGGTCGTAGGATACAAGGAAAGTTTTCTCCTCGGCTTACAGCAGAGCAGAGTGAATGACAGACCCGTGTTTCGGACCAAACACTCTATGTAAGTGATTGCTGTCGGAAGATATAACTATTTAAGACTTATATTAACACAAACATTCCGCTTACTTCTGCTTTAAAGCTACAAAAGTCCCAACCATCGAGAAAACAAGCGGTCACACTGCAAAAGTTTGACCCATGGTTTCGTTTGGTCCGGACCGAGACCACTCTTTTTTTCAGACCAAATTTCGGTTCTTTGGTCCAGGGGACCTTTCATCTTCTGTACATTTGGTTTGGCTCAAATGGAAAGTCCGAATGTCCGGACCGGACAAGGTCGGTGTGAAAGCCCCTCAGAGTGTGAGAGATTACAAGGGTCTATTTTTTTCTCTTCATTAAAACTTATATTTAAATGGACCACTTCTCAAAGGGCTGAATGTTGTCTTCTCCTCTCTGACACTGAATCGCCCGACAGACCGTGAACAGCCCGGCTCCTTTTCTTCGGGGAGTAAATGAGCTTTTAATGAACAGATGGGACGTTTTTGCCATCGAGCTTATACCTTGTTCATGTCTGACTCTTTCTTTTCCTCCATATCTGAACCAGAATGACTAATAAGTGATCTAATGTTTCTCAGGAGTGTTTGTCTTCTTTTCTGATAAACTGTTACCTTTGTCTGATCTTTGCGGATTCAGACTTTCCAGCGTCTTTTAACGCTGCACCTCTTCGACCCACTTGAATATTTTCACTCATTTTTGACCCACTAATCAGAGTGAATCTTCACCTCTCTGACACATTTTCAAAAAAAACATAATTTTATACTCAGCAGATGTTGTGTTTATTGCGTGGCTGTTGCACTGTGTTGCATTTACCTACGTGTTGTTGTCGTCTGGTAACTGCAAGTTGATGTGACGTCCTCAAATTCGACATGTGTGTGTCTGTCGTTGTTTGAGACTCGACTCCTCTTGAGGGAGAGAAAGAAGAAAAACAATAAACAAGAACAGGTGTCGATACATCTTTAAACAGAAATTTTTTGGATCTGGGGATAATTTCTGACATTTATTTCAACAGTTTGTAGTTTGTTACTGTAGCTGGAAGCTTTTCTAAAAAACAAAAAAAGAAAAAAACAACTCAAGGCAATTATTAAAGCCCCAGTATGTAACTTATTTGGCTTTTTATTAGCAAAAATCAAATATTGCTTTCATAAATACGTATTTCACTGAAGTCGAATCACACCTGCATACAAATGAAAGCTTTCTCATACCTTAGAATGAGTTGTTACAAGTCGTTACAAATATACAAGGGGGAGACGCACCGAACCGAGGCGGCCATGTTGCATCGCCATTTTTTATACGTTCAGTGGCAGCGTGACTGTAGGTAACCATGGAAACTCACCGGAGCTGTCGGCTCGGGGAGAAAGTTTTCCAGGTAGCGCCTGTTAAAACTGTCACCACTGTGTAGTGTGAGGAAGGACCGAGGCACTGGTGTTGCATTCAGGTGCAGTCAGGCAGACGGCCGTCGGCAAACCAACCGGATGTCATTTTACTCCACGAGAGAAAGACGGTAAAACGTGGGTCAGGTAAACAATACGACATCACCATGACAACATATTGTCACGCCTGTATTGTTTTGCCTCGTGCTGGCGGACCACTTGTTTACATAGAGGCTTGTTTATCCTGTTACATGCAGCGGCTGTTGTCTGTCTGACGTCTGCCCGATTTCACGTGAATGCAACATCAAGAATACGTTCCGATATGCAACCGCACCGCTAGATGGGGGGAATTCCTACATATTATACCTTTAATACCAAGTGCGTTGTAATACAATGTAGTATAATGCTGTTATGCAAGATATAGAATATTCACTCTGAAAAAGTAAACACAATGATGTGTTATGACCTTTTTTTTTTTTTCGTGTGTTTTCTGAAATGTAGAAGCGAGTGATTTGCCTTCTGCTGGAGCTGGTAACTGGAGCCTTGTGGGATATTAACAGAGGCTCATTTTGTCTCTTGAAGTGGGTCATGAGAAGAAGGTTCAAAGAGACGGAGCAGCACATTCACTCACGCTGACTAGACATCACACACACGACACAAGATAAACAATGATGTGAAGTACGTGGCCCTGAAATCACACAAAGTTCGTTTGGGCAGGTTTTTTTTTTTTTTTTAAGTGATTATACTGATGGACACTTCGATCAATGTTCATTTGAAAAGGTGAAAGAAATTGAGGCAGAATTCCTAATTAAAGAACAACCATGACAAAATCTTTGATCCTTCACTGTCACGTCTAGTTAGGGGGAAAGTTTTCATAAATTGCAAATCGATGGCATTTTGCCGTCGTGTGTGTGTGTGTGTGTGCGCGCAGCAACTGTCAGGTCATGTAATGTCCAATACGTCCTCACACCTAAACAACCTTATCAGTGTCCTCCAAAACTATTGATCTTCAAGCAGCATGGCAAAGGATTCATCCAGGTTAGGACAATTTAACTGTTGGGGGTTGAAAATAACAAATCTGAAGATGGGACATGGTTTTCTGTCCCAGACTGTCCATCATATCCTCCTTTCTGGGATGTTCACACTTGCTCAAACTTTTTTATTGTGACTTTTTTCAGTCCCAATCATTCATTGATATTTAATAGATGTATACTCTAATTATCCTTTGGAGGAAATTTAATAGTTACAGCTGCAGCAGCGTTGACATACAACAACAAATAAAAACAAAACCAAATTTATCTGCATACAAGTTTGCAAAATCATAAAATTCAAGCTCAAAATAGACTGCTACTGGACGACTAAATATTACGAAAAAAACATCAAAACAACAAATAAAATACTGATTAGATAAGACAGATAAAGTAAATACTAATATGCTGTAGATATTGCACATTAAAGAGCTTGATGGCAGCTACTTACAATACTGATATTATGTTTAATGATAATAATATCTGTCACCCGATATAGCTTCCCTGGCCAATCTCCCATATATAAATATGTAGGTGTTCATACTGTAGGTAGTCTGATATTCTAGCACTTTTTCCTAATCCCTCGTCATTAATAGAACACTTCCTCTTCCTTCTCCATCTGGCTTCTCAACAATCGGTGAATCATCCTCTAAATCTCTCGTAGCTTCCGTCTGCGCCCGTGAAGGTGCCGCCAAAAAACCCCCCCCAAAAAACATGAAGTCATCACGGACTCAGATCCTTTGAAAGGTTTCCAGCACTTTGTTCAAATCAACAGTTCAGGATGTTCTGAAGGAGGATGTGTGTGTGTGCGTGTGTGTGTGTGTGTGGTGGGGTGAGGTGTTGAGGGGCTACTTTCCACTCAGTGTGCTAAATGAATCCCCATCTTTGAGGGAACAGTGGTTCTGATGTTTTTCTATTTCAAAATGTTCACATCAAAGTTACTTTTTGTTAAAATGCTTTTAACACACACCCATACGACTGATTTAAATTCAATGCATCTCTCTGACTTTCTCCTTTTCTTGTGTCCTCTCTCTGTGTTAGAATCTCTTAATTATCTCAGACAATATGTTTTTCTATAACGCCTTTTTAAGTCCAAATAATTGGATCCATATTACTGGTTCCACAGAAAGTGAGAATAATATCTCATCAGATCATTTCCATTGAAACAGTCATGAAAATACAGAAGGGCTGAGCTTTGGCTGGCGCTAATTGATCACTCCCACTTACTGTATGACCAGGTTTTGATGTTAATTGGTCCAAATATGGAGACAGCATCTATTTTACTTTAATCAAGGTTAAATGATCAGCTAAAGATCAAATATTGTACGAAAGTGACAGCTGTTGAGGATGAATTAGAAAGTGAGAGTGTATTTAATCCTCCTGTATAGCTCCAACAGTGATATACGACTGTGAAAAGAGCCGCTCTGATGTAAAAAATAATGATCTGTGCTTAAGTGGGCATCTAGGATGAGTTTTGTTTAAACTTGTTAATCCTGTACATGTTTCACTCAATAGAAACATAGTTGTTCTTTTTTCCTTAAAAAGGAGAAACTGAAAAGTGGCGGTAAAAGTAATCAGATCTTAAATGTAGCTCTGATTCCTCCTGATCGTCATGATTGATTTCAATAAACTGTTCGGAGGTGATCTGTAAAGGCTTATACCTGTCGATATTTAGCACTGCTGCAACAGAAGTCCAGAGTCCTGGAGGATCCGGGCTGAAACCGAGCTGTCAGAGGGGAAACAGCCTCACTAACAAAAGTGTCCAAGAACCTGCATTTAACCTTTCAAGTGCTGTCACCTGGATAATGATCTTTTTGCTTTTATTTAACATTAATCAGCCCATCTGTCATCTTTCCATCACTTTGGAACCAAAATATTTACCAATCACCTGACAGCAGTAAATACTGATGATTGTGAAATCCATACATAACTCCATTTATGATATCCATCATATTTAATGTCCCTGTACACCCACAGAACTTGGGAGAGAAGTTAAAGGGATAGTTCAACATTTTGGCAAATTTGTCTTTTGCCATAATCCCTATAGTCATAGGAGTATAGGTTCATTACTTTTAATTATCCGTGCATGTTGTTTTGAGATCGGCGGGGCAGAGACGTGAGCTGCTCAGCGAACACAATTGAGGTAATGGTACATGTCCCCTGTCCCTCATCAAACTCATCAAATACACAATCCAACAACTCCACAACACTCTGGTGGACAAGTTGTGACCTGCACATTCACCACGCTATGAGCAGGGTTCCCGCGGGGTCTTAAAAAGTCTTAAAAGCATTGAATTTCAAATTTGAAAATAATACCTTAAAAAGTCTTGAAAAAGTCTTGAATTTTTATATTTGGGTCTTAAAAATTGTGCTGTTTGTAACTTCTCTCTATTTTTAAGTTTTTATTTGTCAATCGCGAATATTTAATAAAAAATAATGTAAATACAGAGAGGCGGAACTAATCATTTCGACCGCACTGCAATATATATATCAGGGATGTGATTTTTCCGGATTTATCCGGAAATCCGGATTTTTAGACATGAAAATGCGACCCTCGTAAATCATGCAAATCCGCTTCTTCTTTTTTTTGAGAGGGGGTGTGGGGGGGTGGGGACCGGTGGACCACTGGACCGCCATTATCCACCATTTAACCAGAGACGTTAACCCACACAGCCATAGGTGTTGATGTTGCCCCGACCACGGAGCAGTAACAAGAAGACGTAGCGGCGGTAGTCGGTAGTTTTCTCTCTCTCTTTTTTTTTTGCCGCGGTAGTGTTTGTTGGAGCGGCGTGGTGCTGCACGTGACGCGCTGACGTTAATGTGTTTCGACGAGCATTAATTCTATGTCCGAACCCGTTAAAAAAAAAGAAGAAAAGAAAAGCCCGGCTCGAACCAGCGCGTCCGGACGGGTTGGGCCGTCCATGCTACTTATAGAGCCCAAAAGAACAGTCCAGAGAGCCGAGGGACAGAGAGGGACAGCGCAGCAACAGGTGTGTGTGCGTGTGTGCGTGTGTGCGTGCGTGTGCTACCTGCTGAGGGGGCTCTGCAGCCACAGCTCCCCACTAGACCAGTTCTGAGTTCAGTTTAAGTTTCATACACTCCAGCCGTTCTTGCCATTACAATGATAGGAACCTCAGTCAGTACTAAATCTGCTTTTTAAAAATGATTATTTACTTAAGCAGCTACAAAAAATAGGCTATTAGACATGTATCACACATCTGGCTGGAAGGTCTCAATGGTTCAAGAACTCTTTTTCCATCATTAATTATTAAAATGGAGCTAAGTAGGCTACTGCATGTTTGTTTTCCTTTTAAATAAGTTCAATATCAAGTGCTAATTCCACCTGTCATAACTGGCTCTCACTCCTGTCTCTCTCGCTCTAAGACACATTGAATGATCAAAATGATGAAGTTTATGTCACAGTGTGTGCGATATTCACAACACACACACTGTAATAATATCTGCACCTATTGATTGACATGCTGTTTTTGAGGGGTTTTTTTCTCCTTAAATTAATTGTTTAATATAAAGTGTCAAAATTATGTCATTGTGTGTAATGGCTGCACTGTTGCCATGTCGCGCTATGGGTCCGTATAATTTCCTGCTTTTTTGTCCTTGGCCAATCACATCCCTGATATATAGATACGTCACTGCAGACTTCATTTATGAAGACCCCCTGTTCATTTGCACGGTTACTGTGAACTGTTTTTCAAATAAACGCACACTGTGAAATTCAAGAATTTCATTTTTCTTCTTTGCCGATATGGCTGTAAAACAGGCCGACTAAAGTCTTAATTTCATGTATAAATGGTCTTAAAAAGGTATTAAATAGTCTTAAATTTAACTTTAAGAAACTTGTAGGAACCCTGTATGAGATAATCATGAAATAAAGAGTTGTTGGATTGTATATTTGATGAGTTTTGAGGGATAGGGGACCTGTACCGTTCACCTCCATTGTGTTCACTGAGCAGCTCACGTCTCTGCCCCTTGGATGTCAAAACAACATGCACCAATTATTAAAGGTAATGAACCTACTGCTATGATTATAGAGATTACGGCAATAGGTGAATTTGCCAAAATGTTGAACTATCCCTTTAAGTTGAAGATTCAAGATGATCACAAAATTTCACATGCATAAAAATGCAATAGAGTATGTACATGTTGAAAGACTCAAAAGTGAACATGACTTGTGCAGGTCCCTGAAAAGATGCAATATCACATGACTCCACATTTAATAATATGAATATTTATTCTTTCATCATTTTGTCCATTCATTAATATTCATTAAAAACTTTTCATTGACATGGCTCAGTCTGAACAAGAGGCGACTCTTTAAACACTCACAGTGGAACAAATTGTTCACATTAACGTTGCTGTTGTGTTCAGCTGTGCTGCTGCACGTTTTTTTCTTCTTTTTTTTTTAAACTAATCCCCCCTAAGCCAGTTATTTGATTCCCTCTGAACTGAAAAGGTGTCCTGACATCCTTTTCTTAATCATATAAAAGTCAAACTGTCAAACTGTTGAAAGATTCGCTCCCACTCAGCAACAGGCAACCAGAAAAACTTTGTGGTAAAAGAAAAGAAGCAAACTAACTTTATCTTAATGTTTACCTCAGTGCATGAATATACAGTATGTGTGCATATGCATGGCGTGAATGTACAGCATATGTGTATCAGGTGTCATCTGTTGGTGTCATTATGTCAGATTCAGATGAGCAGCTTCTTTGCTAATGAGCTGCGTCTCCACTTGTTGAAGGAGGGCAACGCAGGTGCCGATTGGTTGGCTTCAAATAAGTCTTTACACAGACACTCGAGTGAAAATCAGAGTGGCCTGTGGAAGAGAGAGTGGTTTTTATAGTCGGCGACTCTCGGGAGCAGCATGACTAATGTGAGGCTCAAACAAGACCTTGGTGCTTTTTTACAAGCTGGTTTGTCGGAAAGCAAATATAATGGCACTGATAATAGATTCATTAGTGTGTTTTTTATTTTTTTTTCTCCAAATGATTTTCCCCACAATAACAAAAGATAGCCTTAAGATGTCGACCTTGTGAAATATCTAGGTAATAGTGCAGGTAACAGGCCACAACAGACCCCCACAAAACTAAAACATTGAAACATTCACATTATGTCCAGATTCTCAGATCAGTCTGAACACTGACAAGCTTTCCTTCTTTCTTTTTTTTTTGTTAGAGTGGAGCATTTGGCAAGATGCCTGATCTTAACTACTTTGATGCTGAAACTGATTTGGACAGGTGAAGACTGATGAGGTGTATATAGCCTGTGGCAACTGTTTCAAGTTGTGTGAGTGTGGAACAACCCTGCCTGTCACCAGTGATGAGCCTCAGCAACAGAGAATGGCGACATCAAGATTTTTTTTTTTCCATTTTAATCGCTCCTTCATCTGTCAGCTCCTCCCTTTGGGGGAAACCGACGGTGTCATTTACGCGACGCAAAGCCCAACCTCCTCGGTTAATTAATAGATTAAAGACCTGTTGTAAATGCTTGTGATATTAAGATGTTTGTTTCTCCTTGTTGTTTCCATTTGGGGAAAAACCCATTTGCATTTATACATTTTTGAAGACAGAGCTCTGTTCTACTTTTCTCTGCTCCCTGCACCTTCACAGCTTTAAAAGGTGCCGCTCAGCCACTCACAAACAAAACACCGGATCACAGGACTATTTGTATGGGAAATTGTCATTCACAGCGGCAACGTCACTGTAGGCAACTATAGCAGGTGAACACAGTCAAGCGTTTAGCATCTAAAGAGTCAAATGTTTCCCTCAGGAGTTGTTGGAAACCAAATATTTCATATATAATATAAGGAATATTTGAATGGCCTACTTTTAAAAAACAGTTTGTCTCAACAACATCATTTGCCCTTAGACCCTCACATCCACTTGGACAAAAGGCCACAATCTGCGGTTTTAGGTAATACTATATATATCATAATGACGTCATCACATTGCACCCATCATAAGTGGAGAATTAGCTTAATTTCTACTATTTGACATCTGCATGTTGATGACTCTGTTGATGATCTATTGACATTAGCATCATGGATTTAGTTGCAAGGCCAATAAATATCTCTTCGTCTACATTAGGGGTATAGGTTCAGGCTTATACTATAATAGTGGCATAAAATGATCAGAACAACACAATTAAATTGTTAATTGCGCTTCTTTGTCTAGCAATTAGTCGGCAACCAATATTTCATGATTGTGACAGGCCTGTACTGTTTTGTTTTTCTTTAAAGGGACATTGTGTAACTTATTTCATTCAAAAGTATGTTTTTCATTAATCAGTAACCCCCCCCATCAACAAAGTGAAGTGTTCCTTTCAGCTCTGAATTAGCCGTTCATATCATTCATATCTACATGGAGCGGGTAAGCTCGGTGCTGCTGCCATGCGGTGTCGCCATGTTTTTACGTTCAGTGGCAGCGTGACGGTAGGAAACCACGGAAACTCAGCGGAGACACCGGAGCTGTCGGCTCAGGTCGAGGTGGCGTCTGTGAAAAGTCACCGCGGTAACGCAGTGAGGAGGAATGGAGCGTTACACTGATGCTGCATTCACCTGCAGTCGGGCAGACGGCCGTCAGTAACAAACCAGATGTCATTTTAGTCACAGAAGTCCAGAGAAAGACGGTAAACAATATGACATCGCCATGACAACATATTGTAACGTGTATTGTTTTGTCTCGTGCTGACGGACCACTTGTTTACATAGAGGCTTGTTTATGCCGTTACCTGCAGCGGCTGTCGTCCGTCTGCCGTCTGCCCAATTTCACGTGAATGCAGCATGGAAAATATGATTGAGTTGGTTGCGATATACAACTGCAACGCTGGATGGGAGGAATTCCTACACAATGTACCTTTAAAACCTACTGTGGTTGTGATGAAATGATGTATAAGATATCTAAATAAAAAACAAAGTGACTTGCTTGCTATGACAGAAGCCAAAACATCGTTCACATGTCGTCCTCGTTGCTCCGAACACAAGACAACCGGCTTAACAACTTACTGCAGGTTCAGGTTGGAGAGAGGCCGGTCCCAGGTTGACAACCAAAACCACTGGCTGCCGTGGTAACAGGAAGCAGGGATGCAGTGACAGTTGCCAGGATGATGATCACTGGACTGAGGAAACAGTCTGGACTACTCAGGGAGGGTAGGGGATGTGGGGGGGTGGGGGGGTTCGCCTGGGCACCGGCAACTGGCAGGGCAGAACTACTCAGGCAGTGGTGGGACAGCTCGGGACGGCAGCCAGGGGACGGAGGAGGAGGGGGGGCTCGGGCTCGGGAGGGCGGCCCAGATGCTGGAGAGACGGGCAGAAACACTTAGGATGATGGCTCGGGGAAAACAGACAGGACCACAAAAGTCAATGAATCCTACTGCACAGTCATGCAGCCAACCCCAAAATCAAAGGGGGGGGTCGGGGTGGGTGGGTGGATGGGTGGCCGAGAGAGAGAACAGGACCATTACATTACACTCGGAGGGGGGCTGGATGCTGGAAGACTATGTTTGGAAGAGGACGGGCGGTGGGGTGGGTGGGTGGGTGCGGTGGGGATGCAGCATGGCGGAGGAGAATGAAGATAAATCGACACAGGCCAGGTTCTGAGGGGAACAGACTGCAGCTGAGGAGAACAGAAGTCAAGCAAGGCAACAGACAGAAGCTCAGAGAGGGAGACAGATAGATGCTCGGGAACAGACGTGGACTCGGGGACAGCCTTTGGCCGAGGGACAGAAGAGACGGGGCTCAGACCGGCGTGCAGGTTCCAGGCCCTGGTAGTGAAATGGGAACTGGATCAGACGCTGAGAGAGGAACAGATGTAGGCTGAGGAGTGGAAACAGATACAGACTCTGAATGAGAGGCAGGAAAAAAAAAAAAAGCATGACTAAGAGGTAGAAATGAGACTCTCTTCTCCTCTTCTCCCCCCAATTCTTGGCTTGATTGCATTAACAAAATGTTGTTTTCATTTTTTTTTATGCGTGCAGGGAAAAGAATCCCAGGATTGGTGATTAAAAACGATCCGTGCCAAGAGGTAGCAGAGCCCGGGATGTCTCCAGGAACAGGGACAGCAAGGGACCAAGGGGTTGGATTTATGTTCAGGGGAAAATCTATTCATCCACACTTGCTCTATAATATTGAGAAAAAATGTACAACATTCTTGTGATATAGAAAGCAAATAGATAAATAAATAACCTTAAAAGGGGAGGGGGGGGGGGGTGATGCTGCGAGTTTCCTTGGCCTCGTGCCCAGGGGAGACAAATCCAGTGATTTATTTTGTTGGTTTCACATCCCAGAATTGTCACAAATTATAAAACACGGTATGTTTTACTGGAAATGAGAAAGAAACTCAACCTGCACTGAAACGCTTTATTGCCATATATATATTTTTTTTTATTTGTGTTGTTTTTTTTATTTCCAAATACTAAAATAACACCGTGGCAGTATAGTCGACGACTGACTGTGAACACACTCAGACTGTAGGACAGTGTGTCACTAACGTTCCCAATAATATCTGCTCTGTGTTTGATTCGGAGTCGCACATCCCACAATTCCACACAGGCCATGTTGTCTCGCCCCCTCCAGAACCGATCCAAGCCTCTCACATCAATGCTGGCACGGCTGTGGAGGAGGCTGCTATTGTCTCCTTGTTTACCCACAAGTCAAACCATTTGGGCCGAGGTGACTTCTCTCCACCTCCTCCGACACACTGAAGGATGATGTGTATTTTTTTATTTTTACTTGTATTGTTTTATTTTTTTTTTCTCTTTACCTCAAGTAGCAGCTGTAGTTGTAGATTAGGTGTGATACATACACTACGCCCTGATAATTGTTTGTAATATTCTGTTTTGCACTTGATTGAAACATCTGTATGGACATTTGTTTAGCAATTATTGCTAAAATGAACTGCAGCGTCGTATAATACAGGTTGTTTTTTTTCGTAAACACTGGGGATTATAAACAGAAATCCCAGAAGGCCCCGATAATTAATGCACGTAAGCATCTCTAAAGAGAGACAGGTGTTGTCACAGAGCATTCGCATTCTGCTCATATCTTCCAATATCACAACCACCCCCAAATAAAAAGGAGTGAGTTTCCACGTGAAGCCTAAGGACTAAAATACTGTATATTTGTCTTTCATCTCTGCAGTAATAGCTCAGTTTTTACTCCTCAGAGTCTTGTCAATCTTTGAAATATAAATGTAGGAAAGCCTTTTTTTTCATCATTTACTCTTTAAAATGTTTTGACACTATGAGTGACAGGAGAAAAAGTTCGAAAACTAAAATATGCCACTGAAAACATAATCTGTCTTTAACATTTACATCCATCATGTTGTCATTAGAAATAATGACAGTCTTTGTTCTAAAGCTGCTGTGAAAACCTATGCAACACTAAATAAATAAGAATATCATCAATCAAGCAACAAAACATAAATATTATTTGACAGCGGAGATATTAAAACAATCACAGCACAACCAAAGTCGTTATGACTTCAGAGTGGGACAGATGGCATCAAACTCACACTTAAAGTCTTTCATCAGCTAAAAGTTTTTCTGTAACTGACGATGGTTCAGCCAAACAGACCAATCACGTCTCTGCCTCTGACCACGACCTTCCAAACTCTTCTGTAAGAAAATCTCCTCTTTCCTACTGTTGACTGACGCGTTTCAGCAGAAATCTCACAGTTGCCGTGGTGATTGGATGGAGCTACGTTACATATCCTGCAGGTTTGTCAGTATTTGGACAGTGTGTTAGCTCTGCGCTTAAGCAAACTGG
This sequence comes from Trachurus trachurus, assembly GCF_905171665.1. Taxonomy (NCBI): domain Eukaryota; kingdom Metazoa; phylum Chordata; class Actinopteri; order Carangiformes; family Carangidae; genus Trachurus; species Trachurus trachurus. Next base: position 5,270,754 of record NC_139893.1, on the reverse strand, counting down.
ATTCCAAAAGGAAACAATGACTTTGAGGTTAAAGTGCTGACTTTCAGCCTCCTGGGTGTCTGAGGCCGCTCTCATCCACATTTGCTGAACGTGTAGCTCGTCTCATCCCTCAAAATCTATACAAAGTGCTGCGTCGACACGGTTAATCTCATGTGGATGTAAACCGCCTCATGTTAAAGATGAGAGTTGTTGCACTTTACCACTCAGACATGGCTTCATCTCCACTGTGCCAGAATGCACACAGAGGCAAAAACCAGAAACCGTCCTAACACATTCAAACCGCTCTGCACTTTCTGCTATCTGATGTTTTACATCATCAACTCAATCTATTCAGTCACAGTATGTCTCACAGCATTACCCCGCCTGAAAATAACAGGTTTCCAGTCAGAATTTCCAATTATATTGATGCATTCTGTCTGTGTGAGTGAGCCTTGCAATTTGGCAGGTTGGCCTGGTTGTACGAGTGAACACCGCTCTGATTGGCACTGCTAATAGCACCTTTAGTCATGAGTTTGGCTGTGGTGTGTGCACCCCCTCATTTGTGACAGATTATGTTACTGAAATGATTAATGTGCCATCCCCTCCATGGGGTGTTGAATCATGTGGCTCACCCCCACGACCTCTGATCCATGTGAGACACCGCCAGACCTCGATCTGACCCTGACTCCCTCTCTCTCTCTCTCTCTCTCTGGCGTGCATCACAGGCGAACCTCTCCCACCACATCCACTGGACTCTGAATGAACCTCCACCGCGCCGGTTCTTCATCTAAAACGAGAAGTAAGTGCTATCAATATTTTCTCCATCGCTTGGCTTAATCATGCCTCGAAGTTATTGTGAAAAACGTGAAACAGAAAAACTAAACACAAAACCACTTTGTATAGAGCTCCAGTGTGCTATTACTCATTAACACGATCTGATTAAACATCTAATAACACAGAGGGCATATTAAATTATGCTCCCGATGTAAAAGCTAATCAGCAGAGCCATATTTCTTATTGGTTGTGGTGCAGAAATTAAACTTTATGCTTCAAAAATGGACACTGAAGCAAACAGAGTGGATTCACATCAACGGCTTCTATTTATTAACAAAATGCATCAAATTAATGATGATGTAATGTTAGTTTATATGTTATAAAACATAATTCATTTACATCAAGTTGTTCAAATTGCATGTCTAATTCAGCAAACGTGAACACATCTGCCTCATGTGCTCAATACGCAGGCCACAGGCCAGTTTAATTGCATCAAATGGCAGTTTAGTTTAATTTACATAAGTTTTTGTTTAATTATATTGAAGACTGTCAGTGATCCGGGGCAACAGAACTGACCAAATTGTTATCGCTGTTTAGTTGAGAAGTTAATACTATTGGTGTAATGACATCCATTCATTGGCCCCTAATGTATGATTCACTCTATTACCCTCGTCTTTTTGAAATTTAGTCCTTAAATGAATATTCCATTTTCATGTTAATCATCTAACAACATTTTCAAGGCTTCATTAGTTTGTTGTACTAATTTGACATAGAGACGAGCACCAGTGACAGACCACACTGATGAATTTTTCATACGCTGTAGGATTAAACAAGAGATAAAAAAGTCTCACAACACAAAGTCAAAGCAGACTCCTTGAGTCCCCTTCAGTGTGACAAAAAAAAACCGGCAGAAAAATAAATGAAGAGACGATGATGTGCTAAATGGGTTCAAATGTGTGTCGCAGTTAACCATTACAAGGTCACTGATACATTTAAATGCTCTAGAGGAGAGGGAAAGAGAGAAAGGATTGATTGAACAGATTCAACATCCCGCTCTCCTCATTAGACTCATTTCTCAGCTGCCTGGGGTTAATTACCACACACACACCTCACGCTGTTGTTCCACTTACATCATAATTACTGTGGCGAAGATCGAGAACAATCTAAAGCTCATGATAGCCTTCCACTGTCAGCCAGCCACACACTCACACACTCACACACTCACACACACGCACACACATCACAGCGGCGTCGCCATCAATATTATCTGCCTAAACCTCCCGGTATATTCCCAAATCCCCCCCCTCCCTCCCCAGGAGCCAGCTGTTTTTGGGATTGATTTCATTTATTTAATGACGGCTGTGCTAATGACCCTTCGCGCACGGCTGATGGTGTCACCGACACCACGGCGACATCTCAGGAATGAGGATTGGATGGGGGCCTGGAGAGCGAGGGGTGGGTGATATTAAAGAGGGCAGAGTGAAATAGGCAGAGCACAACAGAAGGACGAGAAGCCGGCGACACCATGTACGCAGGCGGTCTTTGTCTTTCTCAAACAAACAAGGACACTGGATGTAGGATAGACATTAATAACCATCCCGTGGACTAATTTTTTTTTTTACACTGTGGCACAGATGAAAGAGACCTATCCACCTCTCATCAGAGACTGGTGGCTGCTTAGCACGGCTCTGGTGGATATTTGTTTTCTGAAGCTCTAATGTGGCAGCTATGGAGCAAGCTCTGGGTACACAAATGGAATTTTTTGCAATTACCACCGTCTCGGGGAGAAAAAAGAGACGTCTCATTTTTTCAAAAGGTGTGGAAAGCAAACGGAATAGCCCTTCAGGTCGCCATGAAGAATCTAGAAAGTGTGTGCAAAGCAGCTTTTATGAGCCAGTGTCAAAGATGATTATTCTGCCATGATACCAGCAATTAGTACAGAATATATACAGTGTGCATTTGCCTCCTTCTTAGTTAGGCTTTAAACAAAGAATGATCAATGGGTGACTATTAAATGTTAAAAATGATTGATCAGGAATAACATTAATTGGTGCTGCAGTGTATATATATATTTGTTTTACCTCTGTGGGACATATTTTCCCTTCATGTGGTTCTTAGGAAAGTCAAAAGAGAAAGAAAATAAAAAAAGAAGAGGTAAATATATAATTGGCTCTTTTGTTTCTGACTTTTTAACATTTCACAACAGGAAATGCACAAAGATCCATAAAATCCTACTTAGCTGCTTCAGTTTCAGAGTCATGTGGCTGCGCATGCTGGCTCTCTGACACACTGTCAGGACACACTGGGACACCTGAATGCAGCACAGCCATCATTAAGGTTATTACACCAGAGCTTCTCCTCCAGTGTTAAGTCAAAATGTCTGAAAACCCAACTGTCAACAATACCTACATACTACAGCCAGTGTTTAACCTGCTGCTAGATATGCCAGCGTAACATAAAAACACAATCAAACTGTAAATCACATTAAAAACAAATAGTGAGTGGGACATGACACATGATCACCTGAAGCTTTCTGGTATCGGCTGCTGCTTCTCTCTGCAACTGTGATGTTATAATTCATAATAGACTGACCCACCAAACTCTGAAAAACATGTAGTAGACCCTGATTTTTTTTATTCACATGGTATATTGCTCTATTTTACAGAGTTTATTTTACGTTGAGATCGAAATCTCATTTATAAGTGAGACCTGAGTCCAGGAAATCAAAATAAATGAAAACAACATAAAACAAGAGATAAAACATTTCAGTGAGTTTCATAAACTGTATGTAGTCATAAAAACAAGCAAGGTAGCAACAGCTGGGGATGTTTGAAATTATAGTTATTGTGATTTTTTTTTTTTAATTTTGGTGCAAAATGATCATCAAAACTTGTTTTTATTTAATTCTATTTTTGATTTCCTTTCAAAGCAACATCAGGTACTCAAACAGAAACACAGCTGTACTCGTCCACAGTGTGTATACATGTCAAGTGAAGCTCAAAGGTTATTCTCAATGTGCATATGGTGGAAGTGTTTTTGCTGTATCCTGTTTAAGTAACACACACAATGCATTCAGCCGGAGAAGACGCTGAGACCACCGACCTGTTTTCACCCCCTAACTCCATAACCTGCACTATGTGCCCTCATGTAGAAAGTACATCTAACAACCTCATACCAGAGTCACAGATACTATCACTGCACTGATGTCCTCCTCGCTACCTTTTTACGGGTAATCTCGCAAGAAGCAGCTGCAGAGCGTGTTGTCTTTAAATCATTTGCTTGTAGCCGTGCAGCTGGTAAAGCAATGCGCAACCAGCCATGCTTCAGACTGTACATTACAAATAAATGGAGATGGAAAGCATCCCACCACCTTTGGCATGCACAAACACTTTACATAAGTGGCATAGGCTGCGTGTGGCATATGGATAAAACGATTACAGGCAATAAAATAAATGTAGTTTTTCCTTAATTTATCAACGGTGTCAGAATCCGGTCCAGGATCTTGATGCGTAGGTTGTATATTAGATGATCAAGACTAAAAATCAGTACTGAGCACCGTGACTATTTCAATGAGAGACACCTTTCAGATGACACATTCATATCAGGGACTGAGTGGAGCACTCGGTCTGATTTACTGTGATCTGTATCGGGCTTTTCAGGTTTAGCTGTTTCCCGTCAGCGGAAACAGTCAGACCACAAAAACTACATTGTAAATACGGGGAAATCACACTCGGGCATGTTCATGTTACACCATTATTATTCTGTGTTTTTACATCCAAAGAATGCAGAGTGTACCCAGGATGAGTTCTCTTAAAAATCACACATAGTTGTCTGGCTGTGATGCCTCTCGGCCTTTTTCCATTTGCACCAAACTGAGGTGTAAATGTTACAACCGATCTAGTTCTCTCTAGTATTATTTTTGGGGGGCGAGTACTTGCATGTGGGATGGTTGATTTTCAGTAAGGCTTGCTCACTTATTATTTGTGTTCTTATAGGAACAAAATGATCATTGTATGAAGAACGCTGAGATTTTTCCAATGAATGTATGTTAATTTCTAGAAATCTAGATGAACAATTCAGTTCAATATCTTGTGGCTTTGGTCACCAATGTTTTCCATAAAAATGAAATAAGGACTGTGAACATTCACACCCTAAGTGATATAGTTTATTCAACCTAATATATTAGGCCTCAGTAAAAACTGTTGCCATCCTAAATACATTCAAGAATTCGAGTGTCTAATAAATGGAAAGAAAAGTTGGTTTACATTGAAATGAGAAGAAACTCAGACTCTTATCTAATTTGTGCCAGTAATGGTGTGAAAGTCTGGCCAGAGAATCTGCCACATAAATGCAAAGAGAAATAAAACCAAATTTAGCAGCTTGGATGGGTGGGCCGTGGACTGTGTGTACTCTGGCAGACTTATTGGTATTGAATATCTCACTTTTGCAAAGATTCAATGTATATCCACAGATCTTGTGGTGTGGGAAAGGAGAGAGATGAGTTGAATACAAACAGCAGAAGGTTGTCCACATAAAGGGAAACTTTCAACACGACCTTACTTCTGGTAACACCAGAGAAATCACTGTGATAAAGCTGTAAATATTCAGACCTTATGTCACAGGTCCTATTAGAAGCCTGTGGTGACGCAGAGTAGTTTAAAGCACACAAAAAAAATACATTTCCTTCAATCAGACCACTCTCAGTGTCTAAAGGAATCAAAGCTTCAGGGAGTGTGAATTACATTAAACACCTGCCTGAGATTAAAGCAGTGTCTGTCATGAATAAAACCAGAATGATCCAAGGAGATAATAGAAGGCAGCGCGGCTTCCAAACACCAGGCCAATGGCTGTTCAACTAATTTAATGTCAACATTAAAAAAAAAAAAATGAAGAACTTATGCGATCATATTAACCACACAGTAAGTGGTCTTGGCCCCTCTTTAAAGGCAAGGCCGTGCATTCCTGCATCAATGTTTAAAGCAGATATCAGCTTCACGGCCGTTTCGGCTAATGCTGCGTTCAAGGCAGGCTTTTGAAACCGTAAGTTACAGCTTCAAGTCACAACTACGACTTGGTAGCGTTCCAGGTAACCCGTAGCTCGTGTTTTTACCATCCTGTTGTCTGTGAAAGTTCCCTATAACGGCCACTCGTAACTTCCGACCCGTGAACTCGTACCAGATCGAACTGGTATGACTTCACAGGAAGGAAAAACACAAAGTACGAGTTTCTTTGAACGCACCATGAGTTAGCAGCCCCCGCCCTTGTCAGGCATCAATTGGTCCTCGTGCTACGTCACCACATTCACGCGCATCCCTTGGCTGCACACACAGCCCTTCATGCCGTTCTCTCTCCTCATTGGATAACACTTGTATCCCAGAAGAAATGTTTTCTCCTCGGGTTACAGCAGAGCAGAGTGACGGAGAGACTCGTGTTCCGGTCGAAACACTCTATGTAAGTGATTGCTGACGGAAAATATGACTAATTAGGACTTATATTAACAAAAACATTTCACTGATATCTCCTTTAAGGAAGGGCAAAGGAAATACATCATCAACAAACTACAGAAGAATATAGTGAAGTATAGAATACCTTCAACATCTTATTGACTTCTAATGGATCTGACAGGGCCACCTGAATTTATCTAAGTTAGCAGAATTGATTGATTGATTGATTGATTGATTGATTGATTGATTGATTGATTGATTGATTGATTGATTGATTGATTGATTGATTGATTGATTGATTGATTGATTGATTGATTGAAATCTATATTGTCCCCTAGGGGGAATTTGGTTCACAGCAGCTGCTGGCACAAATCAAACACAGAGGATAAAACACTCAAAGAAATAGCAAAATAAGTACAAACACAAAAATACAATCCACATGGTTGTCATCAAGAATTTAACATAATGCAATTCTACAGCTGATTTAAATATTTAACAGCCGATGGAACGAACAATCTCAGATATCTGACTTCCTAGAAAAGGCCAATAAAGTCAGATGGGGGCATGTCATGTGACTCGGTAGTTTTCTTTTTCAGTCTTTTAAAGTGAGTGGCTGAGTATTCTTGGGAACACTATGGTTATTGCAAGATTACGCGGCGGACAGGCTGTTGACAGACACACTGCAGTCTGCATCCGTCCGTCCGTCCACATCATTGTATTTCACATTAAACACTGTGTCCGGTGAAAAAGTAAAGTGCTGAAAATGTAAGCAGCTGTCAGTTGGTGAGATTCCACCTCCACACGGCCTCGACATTGTCCATCAGAACTGGAGAATGTTGTACTAATGGGCTGGGAAAAAAACAGGGGAGTTGCTGGCCTTGTTTGTCAGTGTGGTGGGTTCATCCCTACAAATACACCCAACAAGGTGACTGTGTTGGGATTGGACTTCTTCTCCTCTTTGATGGCAATTGGCTGCATGTTGGCGATATCAAAGCACAGCAGTGGTGAAACTGACTACAGGAAATGCAGCGATAATGTCGACAAATCAAAGACGTCAGTTTTGGTTGTGAAAATTGACAGGAAGAATAATAAACTAGACTCCCACACAAACACAGGAAGCACTCAGACAACGGCAAGAGAAGGAAACAAACAGGCAGCATCTTGTTCAGATTGAAGGTCATTGATATTCAGCTGATTCATGTCAGGAAAAATGACCAGAACTAATTCTTTATGTATTTATTTTTCACACAATAAAATGCTGCCTCGTTTAAATCCACAGCAAGTTGTCAAGGACAGGCTTTCTCACCTCCATAAAAATGCAATCACATTTGCATCGCTGCTCACCCACCGACTTGTGCCGCTTAATTGGAGGGGAAATAAAACTCTCCGACTCGCTCTTGGTGGATCTGGGATGTGGTGTTGTTGTTGAATCTGGAGAAAGTTATCGGGCCTGTGCAGGGGTCAGCGGAGAAATGTTGCAAATCCCGGTCATCATTTATTGAACGTGTCAAAAACTTCTGTCTAGAATAAACTTTTCAACTGTTGATAGTCTCAGGACTGTTGACAGCTACAGGGTTAAAAAAAGAAGTGCAGGGAGGTCTGTCAATGTGACTGTGGCTACACACCGTCAACTTCTCCTCTGGGTCGGTTGTGACATTTTAGTTACAGTTTTAGTTTAGTTTAAGGGAAGGGGCGCGGTCCAGAGCCAATGGTAAAGGGGCATCAGTGAACACACACATTTATGAGACACATGGTGTCAAACACACTTTACACGCATTATAAATCCAGTTAATTCAAATTTCATTTCATTTCTTTTCACTCAGTCAATAGTTTGCTCAGTTCCCAGCTCATGATGTCGTGAAAATATTAAAATTCTGACCCTAAAATGAGATTTCAGGTTGCCTTCCTCCATCTTAAATTTCAATCAAGGATGACAGTTTCATTAAACAGTCATTTTTCTGTTAAGTACTTCTCCCTCTTCCTCTTAAATTTGCTCTCAGAAAGGATCCTAATTGAAATGTCTCACTGCGATGACCTTGGAATGGTAATTTTAAACTGAGACATTTATCTCGGCCTTTTCCTTCAGTTTAACTCGTCCTCAGATTAAAAAATGTTGGGAGAGTCAGGCGTGCATCAAGCTGATTGCTGTTGACCAAATGCAATTTACGCAGGGTAACACAAGAGCAATGTTAATTCAACCTTAATGGGCCTAAAGACACTCACCAGATTGTAAACAAAAGGCAATTCTTTGTCATGATCCCACTCTTTTAACACAAACTTAATACAAACTCGCACAAATCCCAGTGTTTTTTTTCTGCAATAGTGCCATTGTATTTTGTTCATGAAAACATTACTGTCCAATCCATCCATCCATCCATCCATCCATCCATCTTCAACCGCTTATCCACTTATCTAAATTATCCAACATGAACAAATATCAATGTCATATACTTTTATAATTGATCATATCTCAACATCTACAGTAAAAAGCAAAAAGATTGTGACATTTCATATTCATGCTCCTCCGAGGAGGCATCTTTTGGACATTGACAACTTAATACAAACTTAATACAAACTTGCACAAATTCCAGTGTTTTTTTTTTCCTGCAATAGCTCCATTGTCTTTTGTTCATGAAAACATTACTGTCTAATCCATCCATCCATCCATCCATCCATCCATCTTCAACCGCTTATCCACTAATCTAAATGTTCCAACATGGACAAATATCAATGTCATATACTTGTATAATTGATCATATCTCAACATCTACAGTAAAAAGCAAAAATATTGTGACATTTCATATTCATGCTCCTGCGAGGAGGCATCTTTTGGACATTGACAACTTCATGACTCCTTTAACCTCAACAGCATTGATTATTGAATCTTTTTGGAATTTATTTTCTAAATGGCCACTCTTGTGTTCCACGACTTTGTGAACTGGATTTGACTTCCATGCTGCTGATAGCTGAGGCTATAACATGCTGTGTTTTTTTTTTTCCTCCCACGCACTTTCAGATCCTCTGTCCAGAGATGGTTCATTACTGTTTATTGTATCTTCAGCTCAACTCAACTAAAATGATAGTGACACTGGATAGCTCGTCTCAGTGTCTGTACTTTAATTGAAAGCTTCAGTATAGTCTGCTCACCTACTCACGGCTAATCTCTCATCATCTCTCATAAATCATCTGCGATCACTCAGGATAATTGACAGGGAGGACCAAAGAAAAGAGTGGACTTTCTTCTCCTTGTGCCTTCTTTTTAGCCTCATACAGAAGATACTCCTGGATAATTGGCCAGCATTTAGCCACTGTAAAGACTGACTCATCCACTCCACTGAACAACAGCCTTTTACTCTCTTTCACCTCAGAAAAGTTGCTCAGTCAATACCAAGTTTCAATTTTCAAGTCAAAGATCATTTTGCTGAACTCAAGTAATAGATCAAGGCCTACGTTGTGTGAAGACATTGATATTGTGAAGTAGACAGATATTATTACTACAATGGCAAAAGAGGCCATTATTATCTGAGGTTTAGAGCAAATGAGGATAACATATACTGTAGAAACACGTCCTCATCATCCTTTATATTGATCAGATTTATGTCTTTTTCCAAATCATCTGAGATATCAAAGGCGAGGAATGATGATCCAAAGATACCATGTCAATATTAAGTAATAATAAGTTGTGAAATCCAAAGAGACGAGCTGTGTGCTTCACAAAAGGCTTGTTTTCCTAGATACCTCCCTTGGTTCTGTGCTGAACAGATCTCTCTCTCGCTCTCAAATGTGCCTAATTCCCTAAACGACTATTTCATAATGGCAGAACTGCTCTGTGTATTATTTGTCTCGGTACTTACAACCATCCAGGCCGAGTAGGTATTGGGTTATTAAAATCCAACACACTAACTAGATCTGTTCTGATTGCCACATGATAAAGAACTGAGGTACTTTTTATCTTGGTTTCTGGTTTGTTCTTTAAAGATCCTGACTTAGAGAGACAACACTCACAAATTTAATGAGCAGAAAAGAAGAAAAGTGTTGGTTAAGATCGTTAGAGACCTTTGTTTTGTGCTGGCGAGCATGGACAGCACCGCGCCCCACCCTGTTATACCAAACCCATCAATGTTGTGATTCAGTTAACTGCTCACACTCTCTCTAAAACCCTCTCACCATTAGCTCTGTGCGGTACGCTTGTCTGTTTCTTGTCACTTTACTGTGTGTACATCTCAAAATGGCGTCACTGGGGAAACCTCTGCTGATTCCTAGTTGGAGGCTACTGCGTGATGTTATGTTTGTAACGCTGTGGGATGTTGTAAACATGACTGGCTGCAGAAACATATCCAAAAAAAAGGAAAGCAAACTATTAGTGACTGTAGCTAAAAGGACGTTACGACGATCCTGCGCTCGGGGGATTACGGTTCACACGCATCAAGGGTTTTATTAGCCACAAGGACAGACGCACACACACACTGCACCTGCTGCTGTACTCTCCAGGAACACTATCCTCCATCAACGCCATATCCTCTTAATTATTCTCAATACACTATTGTTCTGAGGACAGCTGAGTAATATGTGAATTACAAATGTATGTGGGTGTGAAAAATGCACCGACCACGTAAGTGTTGAATAGCTGCCTGCTGGAGGCAAAAACATTCACATATTGGTAGCTTACGAATGCCCTGCAGGCTGTTATTGTAGCTCTAATAGGGCTCTTTGAGTGGAGAAAAATGTCATAAGTCTGTGATTGTTTTTTTTTTTGGTTGTTGTTTTTTTTTTTACTTGAACAAAATATGTTGAATACGAGGACTTCGTAAAAATTCAATTTTAAATCTCCACAGTCTCAGCCTGGTCAGATGCGAACATGAACTGATGAAGCCTCTTGGATGAGAGGTGAAACGTCTTCCTAGACAAATAACCAAGTCCAGTTGCATTCGATTTAAATTTCCTTGAGATAATTATGACCTGGACAAATGAGAATATTCACAGGCTTAAAGGGATAGTTCACCCAAAATTGAAATTGCACTCATTATCTACTCACCCTCATGTGGACTAAGGGCTGGGAGAAGTTTCAGAGTCCTCCGTGGCTTCTCTGAGTTACAGGGGGTCTCGGCGTAGCAGTGCATGTCAATATAACGGTTGCAAATGGATACCAACTGTCTTCGTAACAAAAAGACACACCAAAAAACATCCAAATACCTCCATGCTGCTCGTATGTAATGTCCGTCTTGTATTGAAGCCCCTAAATGCGAAATTGTCCTGAAAAAAATTAAATAAGTCTATATTTCAAGCTTGTTTTGTAGCGGAAGCTTCTCGAAGATCGAAACGGACCCTGGTTCGTCCAAATTTGACGAACCGGGAAGAGGTGCTTCCGCTACAAAACAAGCTTGAAAAATAGACTTATTTCATTTTTTTCGGGACAATTTTGCATTTCGGGGCTTCAATACAACCCAGCCCTTAGTCGACATGAGGGTAGGTAGATAATGAATGAAATTTCAATTTTGGGTGAACTAACCCTTTAAATCTCCACACATTTCACAGTATCTCTTGGGCTTTATAGTTTGAACCTAACTGTATGTTCAAGTGCTACAAGGACATTGTCAAGATATTTCACTTGATATGTGCTAAAAAAAAAAACTCAAGACAGTAGTTCTAAACCCTGCCCTTTAGCCATTTAGTCATTCTGACATTTGTACTGTTTAACTGCGCAGAGTGGCTACATGACAGAACTGATGTAGATGTTAAAGAGAGGGTGGGGAGAGGCTGGAGTAGCTCTGTCTGGTTCAAGGGTGGAGGAAGCAGAGGAACCGTGATGGTTAAAGAGCACTGAAGCACAAACCATGACAGACACAATCACACAAACAAAATATGTAAAATATGTAATACATTTATATTGCAACAAAACTAGAGAGAAAGTGGCAGGACATCTCTCTTGACTGATTATATTCTATCCAAGGTGAAAATAAATTTGTACTGTAACTCTATACAGAAACATTGTACAAAATCCCATTGAATAATAAAGAATTTAAAGCATTTAAAATTCTGCACATACACACTATACACTGCCCATTTCGATACGCTTCTGCAATGTCACAACATTTATTTCCATCCAGGGTTGCATTAATTCTCAATGGGGTTCAGGTCTGGACTCTGTGGTCACATTGGACCACATTTTTTCCTTGAAGATGATGGTTCTCCATTATCCTTCTGTAATGCGATGGACTTTTCTTAACCCTATTTTAGTAGTCTCAGCAATCTCCTTGGATGTTTTATTTATTTAATGCCAATAATTTGACCCTTCTGAAACAGATTTACATTTTTCCACAACCACAGGATGTGTCTTCAACATGGTTGTTGAAGAAATGAGACCGCATCAGTCAGGGTTATATAGGTTGTTGCCAGCTGAAACATAATCATCCATGCAGTAATTTTCCAATGGGAGGCTCTTACCTATTACATTAGTTAAATCCAGGAGGCGGCTTCTTTTTTTTTTTGTGACGGGCAGTGTACAAGAAAATTACAACATTAGAATGATTGACAGGCAAAAAAGACATTTCAGCAGCAGGAATATGTGCAAATATTTGACATCCCTTATATGGCTGAGAGTATTAGTCGAAGACCTTTCAAACAAAACGGAAATAAAACACATTAAAGCGACATTTAGAATTACAGTGAAGAGAAAAAAACCCAAAACTCTTTTGCCACGTGCAGGAAGAATAACGTCACTTTAAAAAACACTGGCAATATCAATGTTGTCAGGAAGCTCGGTGTAAAGTTCAGCACAATCTCCCAATTTCCACACAATCAGTCACTTCAGTGGAGGAAAGAACAGAGGTTGAAGGCTCAGGAGGTTTCACCTTTATATACTGTACGCTGATTTAATTATCTCAGCATTTACAGCTGCGCCAGCCCCTCCCCTGTCAGAAATCATTTTCTGTCGCTTGGCTACATTGTTGAACCTCACAAAAGAAAATCAATCTAAATTCCTGTGGTTCTATATGTTCCCCCGTGTTCAGGCTAAGTTTCTTGTCAAATTCTGTCCATTATGTGTATATATATAGTTCACCATAAAATAATTGATTAGACACAGCATGCAGTCCATTAAGTTGCGGTAAGCTTTCCATTAAACTTGCATAATGGTGAGATGGGTAGCTTGACAAGCTCTGTAATGTAATGGCTTCCCCTTCACTGCCAAATATGGAATGACTTTGTGTTATACATCATCCTAAAGGCAGAGCCGCCAGACGTGGAGGGAGGTTGGCCACACATCTGCCAAAATCACCACGCATGAGTGAGAATAAGACACAGGAAGAAACTCAGTGTCGGTGGATGTTTTGCACGCAGAGTGTTTTAATTCACTCAAACACTTCACTGCATTGTGACATACTAAGAGCAGGCATTTTACAGTATATTCTCTGCTTCAAAAGAGCATCGTTCTGCTTGCTACGTGGATTAAACTGGAACCAAATTTCACTTTGCGGTAATCTGGGCATTCCAAGACGATGTCCAAGTGGAGATTAAATATGGAGCCAAACTTGGGGTTTCTCATATAAAACAGGTTTATACAATGTTGTCCAATTTGGAGAAATGTGTAGAAATATGTAGTGTTGCATTAATGAAACTCTACCATCCGAACATTGCACAGTGGTTTGGTTAATGGTGTTTTTCCAGCCAATATAAGAGAATTAATCAAGAAAAAGAAAATAATTTAAAGAAATCTGTCCTTGGAACTTGGCCCTAGTACTTTTTTGTTTGTTTGGTAATTAATGCAGTGATTTCTTTCTTTTATTTTGCCTTATCTGCAAAAAAACCCAAAAACTCAACAATGTTTTAAAGGCTGACAATGAATGTGGTTGAATAAATTCATTTATGATTAAACAAGAACACAAGCAGGCTTACAGTCTGAACCTGTGTTGTGTTTTAACAGCAGTACACTTAATATATTTGTATTTTTATTAATTAATCTGCTACAGAGGTCAGTGTAAACAGATAAACAGTGTTTATCAGGAGACGCAGTCAAAACAGATAAATCTTCACCGATCTCCCTTTCTTATCACCAAGGTGAGCTTAAGCAGCACTTGTGTGCGCAAATAATGATTTAAAGGGTCAACTGCGAGCTAGCAGCAACCTGCTGAAGGTCAGTTTTCTTGTTTGGCATCTTTGCTTTGTGGTTTCTTTAGACAGAGGTCGTCACGACACATTGTTTTCTCAAAGGCATCCATCAAAGCCATCTCCTCTGGCATTGATTACCTTGGCTCATTAAGAAGCCCTCTGAAGACCCCCATCATTTGTCTCATACTCCCATCCCCCCACACACCACCACCACTGCATGAACACACACATCACATTACACATCTGCACTATGTAGAGTCAAACAACACAGTTTAAATTTAATTAAATCCTGATTATTTCATGTTTTTAAATGAGAGGAAAAACAATAAATTAATGTTTCATAAAGACAGGGAGCAGTAAATTCATGATTTAAGAGGAAACTGTACATTTTCTTCTCTTCCACAGCCTCCATCAAGAGAACTACAGTGCAGGGGTAGAACACATCCACTCAGTGGATTTAGACACAAGTGCTTGATTTTTTCATTCAAACTACTTCTTTTAAATCAATAGTGCCAGTGATGCCTGATTGCATTCTGTAAGAAATGCAATTGAATGGTGACTTCAGTGCAACTCAAATCAATGCTATTTGTCGATCCAGGAAATTACTTGTGTCGTGAAAACCTGAGACCGTAACAAGACAGGAATACCCTGCCAATGACATTTGTTTAAGAGGAAATTGTCTCCATTTTTGGGGCCTTCTGACATGGAGTTGGATCTGTTTGATCTCACAGGATATGGATGATTCTGTAGCATCCAAGTAAGACATCCTGGCTGCAAAGATTAAACAGAGAGAGACAACACAAAGACAATTTTGGCCACATGCTAACAGGAAGAAAATAAGAAAAAAACTGAAGACAGTTTTGTTTTATCTACTTCTGTGCAGCCTGTAGATTAAAGCCATATTGACTGTGACTAATGTGTTGACTTGGAGTCGGGAAGCATGAGTCCTAAGTGTCATATTAGGTTTTGGCACAGCCAGGTTAGTATGACATAGCTCAAGGAGAAAGAAATGGGGACTGGTGAAGATGAGCCAGAAAAGTAGGCTCAAATGGATCAGGTAGCTGGCAGAAAGACGCGTCGCAGAACATTGTCAAGGGGGCAGGTATTTTTAGGCCCAACAGCCACAGTTCACTGGCACTTTTACAAAAAGGATTGTAGGGCAACTGCAAAAGATACTGACAGAGTAGTAGAGGAGAGAGAGGGAGAGAGCTATAGTAAATTGTCATTGAGGGAACCTTTGGTCTAAGATAACCAGTGGCGGAGACATGGAGCGCAGCGTGGGTCCCTCCGGGTCTCTAACACTCACTTCTTAATTTTGTGATGATGCTGGAACTCTTTTGTTTGATGGTTGAGACGGAGCCGACATATTTCCCCTCGGCCACCGGCGTCACTGCGATGATTCCACTCGTACAGTGGGGGGACGCACCACAGAGATATTTGTTTCCACAGTCGAAACACATTTGTGTCTCTAATTGAGGAGTAATTACACTGAGTATCTCAGCCCGTGTGTGTTTCTCCTGCACAATGTGACCATTACAGCTCCACAGGGCCGTGGCTGCCGACAACCTTTCTGCAATAGGATATTGTACATGAAAATATATTGCATCTATTGATTGTTGTCACAGAGCTTGAAAAGTCAAAAGTGAAGTAGTCCTTGCAGTATAGGACGAATCGCCTTGTTGTTTACAACTACTTCCGGGTAGAAAACCAGCATGAGAACAATAGTGACGGACGAGAGTTTCGCTATATATATCTAATTTTTCATGTTACTATATCGCCGTTTAGACTAATCTGATGTTTGTAAAGTCTATAAAACCAATGATTGGACAAACATTACTATTTTTGTGTGCACATTTTTGTAATTAGTCACGGTTATCATAGATTAGCTGGGCTAACGGTTACCTGTTTAACTTTAATAACTCAGTGACTCAATAAACGGTCCATGAAAAAATATTTTCTCCAGCGGATATACAACATGATTGAGCTAACTGGAGTAGTTTCATGTCGTGTCCAACAACGGGAGGGTTTTAACAGCTAACGTCCTGATGTTAGCTTAGCTACCGCCGTTAGCTTTGCTACCGCCGTTAGCTTAGCTGTCCCTGTCAGCTGAGCCACTGATGCTTTCTAGACACTGTGATTCCCCCAAACTGAATAAATACAACACATAGCAACACAAAACACACACACAGAAATAGTAATGTTTCTTCAATCATTTCAGATTTGTCTAAACGGTGATAGGGTGTGAAAAATATGATATATATAGCTAAACTCTCGTTCGTTACTATTGATCTCATTCAAATTACGTGCTGGTTTTCTACCCGGAAGTAGAATGTAAACAACAAGGCGATTCGGTCTATAGAGAAAACTTTTTGTGTTCAGTTCTACAGACAATGCTACTGTACACGTTGCCCACCAGACATCAGATATCTTCATTCTGAACAACTGAGCCTCCGTCTTTCACCTTGATGCCCACTCCTTGTACAGATTCTCAAAGATGACATCGCACCTCCACTTTCTCATATTTCTGTGCAGTTATGTGCCTGACACCGACTTTTAATGCTCATGATACCTACATCCTAATTAACTTCATCCTTGGAAGAAAAGGTCATAATGTCAACGAAATGCTTCTAAAGAGTGATCGCATACAGCTGAAAAGAAAATAGACGAGAGTTCAAGCCGGCAAGTTTTGCAGCCTTTTTTATGTGACCCTCTTTATGTACTAAAAGAAACCTTGCATTACACTCAACCGTCTACTTACCTCAAGGACAAAAGTAACACAGAGAAGAAGAGGTGTAATTTATGAGATCCCGTGTCCCGCTGGAAATAAAACATACATTGAAGAAGAAGGCCAAGGCTTTGGTCCAACTTTAAAAGGAGGAAAAAAAAAAGAGAGAATACTTAAAGGAGGTTTCTGGAGCTGAGCAACAGAACAACACGTTGGCTCATAAAGAGCTTTATCAGAAACCTCAGATCCTCACAAGAGCAGTCGTCATGGATTCTGTGTTACAACTAGCAAGTCTGGAAATAGATGAAGAGACAAATCTAAGAATGGATCTAGTAGATTAAAGACAAGGACAACGGCGCTGGTGAAGAACCGAAGCTCTTTACCTTTCAGCTTCTAATACTGTGGAGGCATTTAACCTGCTTAATGAGCATTTTGAAATTACAAACTAAAAATGTATTTTTCAGGTGCAATGCGTTGGTTTTTCAAAAATTTCACCACAGGAATATTTTTTTTAGAAAAGTGAAATCAAAACCCTTTTTTCTGCAATAAAGTAACATAACACCCATAAACATCGAAGACTATTATCTAACAAACATGCCTTATGTTTGGCCACTATCTCATCAACTTAATTTAGATGCAATAAACCAACAAGTAAGTACTACAATGGTTATGTCAGTCAGTATCAATACCAACAATTAGCAGATGCTGGGAGGAACCCAACTTTATTTACAGTCACTCACAGTGGAAACCTCTGCAACTGTGTTTCAATTAGCACAATCGTAATTTTTCGGCTGGTTGTGCATATCAAAGAACCAGCAGTGAACTTTAAGAACTGAAGCGATTCTACATTTAAACTTAATTATAATCCATCCAAGTCAGTGTTGTTTTTGTTAACGATTACGATGACGAAATATTTTCGTTGACGCCCCTTTTTTTCATGACGATAACGAGACGGTGACGAGATAAACATGGCTCTCTGACGACGAAAACATGACGAGACGTGTGTGAGTTTCCGTTGACGAGATGAGAACGGACGTAAATGTTAGTGGTCGGGCTGTGATTGCCTCTAAATTTCATATTATGTATTGTCATAACTCTAAGCTTCACATGATTTAGCAACGGCTCCATCAAAAGTAGAACAACGCTGCTGAGACGAGCTGCGGTGCGCCCTGTGCTTGTGATCAGAGTGGCAGAGAGCAGCAGGCAGTGATCAGCTGCTCCGGTGATCGCGGTACAGCCGCTCCGCGGCGCTGATGGGTGGTCAGACGTTCAAAATGCACAACATTTCTGCTTATCGTGCTAAAATTGACTAAAACTAATAAGTATTTTCGTCAAAAAGACTAAGGGCCCTAATTTCTTGGCGCAACTCACGGGGGCGCAGCGAAGCGAGCCCTGACGCAGCTGGCGCAGTGGCATTTTCCTCCAGTGCAACAAGGTGCGCAGCGGATTCGGTAAATTGGTGGACTGCTGTGCGCTGAGATGGGAGTGGTCGCGCAGCAGGGGGAGGTGTCGACAGATTCGCCGTGGCGCAGTGACAATTTGTTGCCGATAGACCGCGCGGAGAGTGCGCCGAAAGCTCGCCAGCTCCAACCTGGTCTAATGTCAGCGCAAGGCGAAGCGCAGCCAGCGCAGTGGCAATTTGACTGCCCAGCGCGCAGTGCAGACACGTCACCAAGACCTCACAGGCAGATTTCCACACTTCCAGGCACATTTAAATGCAATTAATAATAATAATAATAATAATAATCATCACAATAACCCCTATTTATTGTATCTGAATCAGCACATACACCTATATCTATATAGATTGTCCCGTCACACTGATGACCATCAAAGGCTTGCGTAATGGAAACTCAGCCTGACTGAATTAACACAGATGAAACCAGGGAGGGACTGAGACAGCCGTGGATGTCCCAAGAGCAGGTGTTGACACTACACACTGTGCCGTTGCAGATGATCAGCTATTTATTTATTTATTTATTTACTTATTGATTTATTAGGGGCCAGCGCCGCATCGTCACGCGACCATAACAAATACAACTGAAAACAAATAAACTATCATCTCTCACAGCAAACCACAATCAGCCTCGGCACCATAGTGAGCAGATATTAACATCTCCATCTCAGGTAAATTCTAAAGAAAAAAGAAAAAGAGAGACGCTCCGCGATGCCTCGTTACGCCCAACTGTTTGTTATGTTGTGATCTGTGCACACTTGTTTAAATATAGGTTACTCAATATGAGTGTCTTTATTAATGGAAAAGGGCTGTGTGTGTTTTGTTTTTTGTTTTTTTTTACTGGGCAACAGCAATCTGTCAGAGCAAACATCATAACCTCCTCCCTCCCAGACTACTTTTGCACCATCAGCCCGTGAGGTCTGTTCGCGTGACCTGACACTGCCAGCTTGGACCGGACCAGAACATCAGTTTCCTCCCGTCTCACTTGCTCTGACAGATTGAGAGCTGTTGCCCAGTAAAAAAAAACAAAAAACAAAACACACACACCCCTTTTCCATTAATAAAGACACTCATATTTAGTAACCTATATTTAAACACGTGTGCACAAACAGCTGTGCGTAATGGATGCATCGCGGAGCGTCTCTCTTTTTCTTTTTTCTTTAGAATTTACCTGAGAGGGGAGATGTTAATATCTGCTCACTATGAGCACTATGCCAGGCTGATTGTGGTTTGCTGTGAGAAATGATAGTTTATTTGTTTTCAGTTTTATTTGTTATGGTCGCGTGACGATGCGGCTCAATAAATCAATAAGTAAATACATAAATATAGCAGATAATCGTGTAGTGTCAACACAGCAGTAATCCATCCTCATCTTTCATCTGTGCAGCCTTTGATCTGTCATCAGTGTGACGGGACAATCGATATACTGTAGATGTGCTGAATGTGTATGCTGTAATCTGTATGTGCTGATTCAAATCTTCTCTTCCACGGTGAAATCAAACGTCCGCCTTGCGCGCGCGGCGGATTTAAAGGTGAGGAGAGGAGCTCATTTGATTGGTGAAGATCTGACTCGGCTGTGTCAAACCCACTCCACGCCTTCTCTCCTCCCTCTATGCCATTTGCGCCGGTGGGAGGGAAGTAGGCGGGATGCGCTCCGCTGCGTCTCGAAGCAAAATCGCAATCTGCTCCTGGCCACTCCCCGTTGGCGAAGCGAAGGCGAGGCGCAGGGCAGATGCGCCTCGCCTGCACCTAGTCTACCAAAGTAGAGCCCTAAGACTAAATCTAAAATGCCTGCCAAAAACAACACTGATCCAAGTATGTGTTTTCTTTTGTTTTACATGGAGGCTGGTTGGCGACTGCTGTTATTGTTACATATTATAGAATATCCAGACTTTTTATAAGAAGGTGAATAACGGCTCAAAGTTAAAAAGCAGCAGACATTTCAATCTAAATAATCAGCGCTGTTGGCTGAGCTCGACTGAGCAGCAAATATAAAGTGTAGACACTTATGTCAGCTAGAAACGATCAGCTAATTAGAAGCACTCGAGTAACCAGTCAGCCAGGGCGTCTCAGGTGTGCCACAGCACGAGTACACAGAGAGAGGGCTCTCTCCAATTTCTTAATTACTCCGTGGCTTCCCGTCTCCTCATCCACCGTCCTCCTCCAGCATGTGACCCGGAAATCAATCGGGGTTCGCTGTCACTGTGGATCTTCTGGTCTGCGAGGAGCAGGAAAGCTGGAGACGTTCCCCACTTCTCTTTCCATGTGACAAGAAGAGGAATCGGATGATGAACAACATTTAAAGAATAGAAATCATTGAGACATAATTAATAGACGACAAACATTATTTGTCATTGCATCACTCATTCTGCCGTCTTGGAAAAAAAAACAAAAAACGCTGGACTTTCTCTCTCTTGCACTTTCCAGGGATCAATGCAATGGCGTTGAGCAGTTATACTCGTTAAAGCTCATGCCTATTAGCGAGCGCTGACAATCATTAGTGTCATTATTAGATCTTGTCATGGGAGTTTCTTTTAATGATATTGGTGTTTTAATAACAGTTACAAAGCTGAATTCCCAACAGCAAGATAAAAGAGGGAGACGGAAATGAAATTAAACAAAGAAACCTAATTGTTTCAGCATGGCCAAAATTTAAAAAAAAAAAAAAAAAAAAGCACTACTCTACTTTGGAGAGAGATTTCTTGCCTCTCTCGTGTGTCCAATCTCCTTTTTCATCTTCTTCAAATCTTGAGCAAACCAACCTCCTTTAGGTCCATTATCATTTTAATTAGATTAATCGTCGCAGCTCTTCACGTCCGATGGAAACATCAATGAATGTGTAAAAAGGACTTTCACAATCTGATTTTGTTAATTTAGTTCATGGGGGTTTCTCGGTTTCTTAGCAAAATACACCCAGTTCAAATCTTTACCTCGTTTACATCAATTAACGTAGATTTAAAATCACACTGTGGTCATATGAGGGAGAGTATGATGGATGATGGTGTGTGCATCCCACTTATCCGTCTATATTGAGAAACTCACTTTTGTCACATTGGTGTCAGCGCTGATGGCCGAGGACACAGAGGCACCGGGAAGAGGAAGAAGAAGGAGAAGAAGCATGGCAGCTCTGTCCCTCCTGAGGTTGACCAGTGACAAAAGTTTCCCTTCTCTCCAGGAGATGTTAGCTACTTGGCAGTTCCTCGTTTCCATGGACAGTAATAGCGAGGGAGAAATCAATTTTTTTCTCTCCCCCCAGATCTGCCATCCACATGTGGCAGGAACAGCTATGTTAGTTTTCAGGAGACAGCTGGAGAGCCGCGCGTTAGTGCCTCTGCTCATTAAATTGACCCTCATGCCATATTGAAGTTTCTGCTACACACTGAGATTATGTGAGATAGGCTAATTATTCTTCACACCCTCTTTTTTCAGTTTTTTTTTTCCATCTTCCCTTATCATTATTTTCACTTGTACTACAAGTTTGCAGTTAGGTTTAACAACCATCAACTCAACTCTCCACAACCACGAGCTTGAGTCAGAATGTGTCAGTGAACACATCATCGTCATCTTGACAGTTTTTTTTCAAAGAATATACATAAGTCTTCTAGCTCAACACCTACAGTAGTACTCTATAGTTGATGTTGTGCATTCAGTACGTGCATTTTCTATAAACCTTTTAATTCCCGTGCTGCAGTTCAAGGTAGAGGTTTGAGGACTGACACTAATACTTCTGAGAGACTTTAGTGTTTTGGCTTCTCGTCATTGTATTAGACTTTATTTTGCCGGCTCAGTCTGTGGCTCTTATTGAAACTCTCCCTATAAAAGATGGGGTATGACTTAGCAAGGTGGGGTCTGTTGATATCACTGAGTAATAATTATACATAATGCATTAGTGTACTCAATGGCACTTGAGGACATTTAGAAATCTGAGTTTGGCTCATCATCAGGCACAAGGTTGGTTCAAACCAAAACAAAGCTAAGAGTTGATTGAATATTGGACCCAGTGCCTCTTGATAACTGCTGGTTGAGGTATTTGTTTTATTTTATTTTTTACCTATAACGTTAATAATCAGTGATCTGTTGAAGTGTGTTTTTCAAGAAGAGCTTTTCTGTCTCCAAAAAGGCTCTGACAAAAAAAAAAAAAAATCAATTACAGCTTTAATCCCACAGGGTGGATATTATTAGATTCATGAAAATTACTGTTATACTTTTTTGTTTTTGGTTATGGGCGATGTGAGATTGTGTCTTATTTCTTAAATAGAACAGAACTATTAGTTTCACATGATTTAAAATTGCAATTACAATCCAAATCTGACCACCTTCCCAGTTTGGAGGATTGGAAAACATATTGAAGGAGAATTAACAAACTGAAAACTAACACCAGAGTCCAGAGTCTCTGTCTACCTTGGAAATCATTTTACAGTCCAATTACTTGGAGTTATTTGTTAAACCTCCATTTCCTCATGATTTTAAATAAGTCCCTCAAAAAAAAAAAAAAAAAAGCGTCTTCTTGCTAGAACCGTCTAGGAACTTGGAATATGCATAAACCAGTTAAAAGGCATGTGGGAAACTTTGAGGACAGGCTTCAGTCTCCAGTGATGTTTGGTGCCTCATCCTCATTATCTATCTCAAACAATGCCCAAGGGCCTCATTTTGACCAATGTTGATGCGAACACGGCCACAAAATGCATTGTGCACACACAAAAAACACACTCACATACAGTGAAAATGTTTTGCATCCATTTCCTTGATGCTAATCTCACTGGAGGATTATACATTCTGAGAACAGTGATTCCCAGATGTCAAAGTCAGAGCTTATTTTCATGTTTCAGTGCAGAAGCCAGCAGTCTGGGGAACACAGTCATTAACATGCAGCTCTGTTACAATGCAAAGTTTCCACTCACTCTCTCTCTCTCTCTCTCTCTTCCACAAGTCCTTCCTGCATCTTTCATTTCTCTCCTCCCATCTCCTGTCTCTCTATCCTGTGGTAAAAACACAACATGGGCAGCGTCCTCCTACGTTTGGCGAGCGTTGGAAGCGCGCCAGCATGCGAAATTTAGACACGGCTTGTTTTCTTTTGTTTACCAATTTTAGAGCATACATACGTACCTTACTGGAATTACATGCACAAACAACATTAAGCTGCATGTTTAGTCAGGGATTTGTGTCAGATAGCAATTTATCTAAACACAGTCAGGCAAAGAACACAGCGCAATCTGTCATTATGTATTAGGAGTAGGTTGAGACGCTCCTGTATGGTCGACTGTACTGAGATGCACATTCAGAGTCAGGCTTTCTAAGTCTTGATTAGCTCAAATATTTACTAAACATAAAATATCTCCACTTTAAATGACAAAAATGTAGCAGTTTGCCTTTCAGTCATACACTGAAGCTGAACTCGGATGTTCTCACATCCTTTGTCGCGCACAAAAAAAAAAAAAAAACTCTACTAATTTCATCCACATTTATCAGAAATGCTCTCCCAGCTGCACCGCTGGAGTATATCTCCCTAATTAATGACTTAATTAAAAACACTTGTGGGATTATGAAAGGGGTCAAATTTGTCCCTATTCAATCAGACACATCCTATTTGGGTGCATCAGAGAGCAGGGTAAGTGATATAGCTTTAGCACCTCGTAGGCGCACAATCACCCACTGGAGCGTGATGTCATACAAGGTTTTCTTTTAATCACATCTCTCTCTCTTCAAACCTGGCTGCTAATATTGAGCAGCAGATGCTCCGTCTGTGTGCAGCATGTATGTACAGTATGGTGTGTTGGTGTGTGTCAGAGGACGTGTCACCGCATTTAGAAATGCGCGGATCACTGACAGAGCTCAAAGTCTGATTAAGTGTCTTGTTGCCGAAGAGAATCCAAGATCGTTGGAGTCCCCGCGGGACCGCTGAGGGGAAAACAAGTTTTCTACATCTGAAGAAAGACAAGTCACTTTGTTTTTATCTGTTCAATGTCGTTGCCCCGGCCTCTCATTGGCTAATCAATGAAACCCAAGAGGGCTCATCAGGCACCAAGGAATCTCAGCCAAAAGCCTTTGATCCGCTGACCTTCATCCGTTGATGCTCCAGCAAAAATACCATAGAGAGTGATCCATGTTTGCATGCTTTTAATGGGCCTCGGAGGGCCGTGTTGACAGTCCTTTAGTTTCCAGAGGGTCAGCTCTGTAACTGTAACGGCACAGCCTTGAAAACCTTTGGAAATTTGCCTCTGACATCTCCCCAAAGTCTCATGCACCATCATACACATGACAGTAAACTAAGAGGCTTATTAGTAATACATGATTAAGTGATTACTTGTTAAACAGTAAAATACTGATTATGCTGGAAATGGAGCATGGGTTAAATATGGAAACATCTAACTCTTAATTCCTTCAAGTGAGACACCAAGCCGCTCAGACATTTTAGTTATGTTTGCAGAGACGTAAAGAAACATACAACTGTTGTGCGTGTGTGTTTTTTTTTTCCTTTTTGGCCGACTAGACAAAATTAAGAGATTAATCTCAACATGGTGACTGAAAAACATGTTTGTTGACTACAGGCCAGAGTGTGTGTCAGTGTGTGTGCTCAAATGTTGTAATGGCACTCTTGCTAGCACTGAGAAACTGATTCGGCTCTCTGAGGCAACCATTTATCTTAATCTGGGGTGACCTAAATCCTCGCCATCTCCTGCTGTACAGTCTTTCCCTTTAAAACAGAATTTCACACTCCATCCTCCCATGTACCATCCTTCTCTTAACCATAATTGATGACTGTAACCTTTTAATGGTCCACCATATTCATCCGCAGCGAAAGCACCCTCCATGTTGTCCATGGACAAGCACAAAAAAAATAAAAAATGGCATTGCCACTGCATGAAAATGAAGAGGAGCAATGAGACAAGTTTTATTCAGGCGTGTTACAAAAGGGTAATCTATAATCAGAGAGCGAGTCTGACATCCTGACACTGTGGGCAGATCTGCTGGATAAATCAGAAAAATGAGGACAATAGCCACAATTCATGCACTGATTTGTGAATTGTGATTATGTCAGAAGAAAGTGTTGCAGAATGAATGCCACTGAACTAATGAAGGATTCTGTCAATACATATGAAGCAACAGATTTTATCTTGCAACACTGGAAAAAAACTTAATTTTCACAGTTTGTTTTTTCTCATATTTTTTTTCTTCTTTTGTGTTTATCAATTATCACCAGTGAATTATACATAGTGACAGCATATTTGAATATTAGCATCATAAAATATCATCTCTCTAAGACACTGTTCACATGTCTAGGTTAAAAAAAGAGAGCTGCTGTCATCATATGAAGTTATAACTTTTAACTATTTATAACTCATACAAGTTTTATTGTATACAGGACTGTACATCCATGCTATCATATCAATTTAATAAATCACTTATCCACTTTAATATTTAAATGCACAGGTTTCAGATTTCCATAAAGCAATACTTGTTTAATACAACCATCAAAACAATTATAAAACCATATATCTAAAGTACTAAAATATAACATGTTTGAATGAAAATAAATAAATAATAGTAGCATCTATGTTCATTCGCACATTAGCAGAGGATCGGCATACAGTTCTTCCTCTAACTAAAACAACTTAACTCTTTTTAGATTGTGAGCAGTAACATGTCATCAATATCAATCATCACCTCTGGAAAAAACTAACTAAAGCCTAAAATGACCAAAGAAAATATCTTTTCATAAATATTTATTTTCACATATTTTGGCTCATGTCTCATCCACAAACATGGAGTACCCACTGCAGGAAGCTGCTGTTGGTGTTTTTGCTTCTTCATGGACATGATGATATCTAAATCTCTTCATTGATCATGAGTGAAATTCATCATGATAAGATTTCTAAAAATGGCTGAATATCATTCAGACAACAGCACAAACAATGTGAGAAAAATCAGCTGTAAATCCACTTAGCGCTGCCGCCGCTGTGTTTCTGCTATGTATTGTATAGTTGCAGGCATCTCGTGTCGACCATTCTTCCTATGAATGCGTCGTATCGCGTGGAAGCACTGTTAGCACCGGCGAGATACAATTTGGATGGATCCCCAGCGCGGCTTCAGCACAGTAGCATGAACATGACAAAAAGGGATGTTCAGACCTCAGATTGTCACATCTCCAGCCAGACGTGTTGGCAGAGCGAGCAGAAATTCTCTGTTTTAATCTGAGACAAATGTGCAGAAAGGTGTGAGCAAAGAGGAAGAAAGGGCAGATATAATTATGTTATAAGGGAAGGAAGGAGGAGGAGGAGGAGGAGGGAGGGGGGGGGGGGCAGTGGGATAGAAAGGAGGAAGATGTTCAGCTACAGCTCCAGTGAGGCTCAGGCTGCTGGTTTGGCTGCAGCACAGATACTGCTTATCACCTCATGTATGGAGAGCTGCACAGCTTCAGGTTGCCCGAGGAAACACGCTGCTACCTGCGAACGGAGGAGGAGAACAGGCCCAAAAATACAGATGCTTCATTCATTCTCACCGCGTGAAGACTCACCACTTAACATGTAGCTATGCACTGACATGATAGCATAACACAGATTGCTTTTTAAAAATTAGTATTCTTTGTCCGATTTATACAACTTGCAATTTCTCATTTAATTTCTCACATCACATCAGCAGTAAATCCCATTCTCTTAGAATTAAATACGAGACGATCATTGCATGTATCGATTTTCCACTGTTGCTTTAAATTTGAGTTTTGCCTCTTCGCTGCCAACAGAACAGAAATAACAGTGTGTGCAGTAATGGAAGAAGTGATTATAGTCCCCATTAAACACAATAATTAGCTGCATGTTAGGAAAACTGCAATGCACTTGCTGTTCAACATGATGGATTGTAATATTTAAGGCAACAATATGTTTATGCATGCACGCAGTTTTAATGAATTTCCAATAAGGAAACACTCTGACTTATGGGAAGTAAAGCAGACTGAGAGTATAACGAATGTACTGTATCAGTCACATCAATTAATGATTATCAGATGAAAGGTGGAAAAAAATATGCATATCTTGCACAGGTGAGATGAAATCCAACCTGGAATATTATCACACTTATAAACACAGACATACACAGCATGTATTATAATGTAGACACAAGATTTTGGTTAAATAACAAAACAAAGACAAAAGGGTTATGAGAGGTAAACATACCTTGAAGCAAACAGTGGAGTGACACTGAACTGTCGTGTTCAGGGTGATGAATGAGAGGGTTTATCTGCCATCAAACCTGGCAACACATGTCTTCAGGGGGGAAAAAGACAAAACACAACAAAATAACATTTACAGTTAGTTTTAAAGAGAAGTGCAGCAGTGTTTGTTGAACAGTGACTGAAAGATCTTAAGACAAACAATTTAATAATAATGTTAATTTTAAATGATAAACACTAGTAGCTACTTTTATCAACTTCTATAAACAACATCATTTACCCTCCAAGAAAAATGATTCGCAACATTAAAGGGATACCCCAACCTTTTTTTTTTTCGTGTCTTGCCTCACTCCCGAGTCCATGACCAGCAGATAGACACCATCCTTTCGACTGTGTGTGCAGTAACAAGGGAGATACGGGCAGAGCTGGCGCACCGCTAATTAGCTTAGCTCAAAGGCTGGAAGTACATAGTAGGTAGTGTTAGCCTGCCTCCTACCCGAGCCGAAATCAGCAGTCAGAAGCTGATTTAATTTTAGCTCTAAACTCTGTAAATATATCACTTTATCGACATTTCAAACATTTTTAGGCGAGAAAGTAGCCGTTTAGATCAGCAGTGTGTCGTTAATTTGTCTAAATACCAGCTGTTTACAATTTTGTTCGGACGAATACGGCGCTACTCAAGCTAGCCGTCATGACCAACGCACTTACACACGCACATACAGAAAACCATGACGATAGAATTTGTGGTTTTACCTTGAAATAGGAAGCTAACCTACCCTCGATGTAGCTAGCTTGAACCAAAATAAACCGTCTTTGCTTGAACCCTCCGTTTTGACCGATCTCGTCCCGTTAGCGGCATTTGACCGCTCAAGATGCCTTACCGGAGAGTTTTGTCAGCTCTGAGACGAAGATCGGCCCGCTGGTTTCCGTTTAGAGTTGCTGAAGAGTGTCTCTGATGACTTTAGGTGGAGGCAGGCTAACACGTCTATACTTCCAGCGTTTGAGCTAAGCTAACCAGCGGTGCTCCAGCTCTACCCGTATCTCCCTTGTTACTGCACGTGCACGCACAGTCGAAAGGATGGTGTCTATATGCTTGTCATGGACTCAGGAGTGAGGCAAGACACACACAAAAAAAAAAATTCTGGCATATCCCTTTAACACTGCTTTATAACTAAAAATGTGACATCACAAAGTCATTGTGCTGCGACCACTGAACTAACTCCAGTTATTATTTCAGTAACGCCCAAATGCACGAAGGCTGTCGAGGAAAGTGGCAAAATCAAACACAATGACCTCCGCAAATGCACAAATCACCCAGTGGAGGGCCGGGACAGTCGGTACCAGAGCGCTTCAGAAAGTGCAATAAATGCTGGATTTCAAAATAACAGTCATTCTGCCTCAGTGTGTAGGTGTTGAGATGAAAGAAGGTCTTCTTCCTGATGGCACTCAGCCTTCTTCCTTGTGGGTGGGGGGGGCAGGTGGACTAACCGTGTTAGACAGGTCAGAATATGCACGATTCAGAGGAAGAAGGCAACCTGTCATTTCTTTCTGTCTAAATGAAAAGGTGCACAGCTGCATATGTACATCTCAGCCCGCATTAGCTTAAAAAGGGCAGAACTGTGCTGTGCACTCTCCACATTTTCTCTAACCACATATTTACATGTGAAGGAAACATCACACAGACCGGCACAGATCTCTTTTTAGATCAGTCGAACTCAGTCACAACCACAGAACGAGGCTGCAGTCAGAAGCTGAAACCTTTGCCCCGGGAATTTTAGCCCATAAATGACACTGGACTCTTTATTTTTAAACAGTGCCATAAGATAATTCCTCTGTTTTTTTCAGGGGGGCAGTTAGATGCAGGGGGACAAGGTGCAGTGTGATGGACTTTAAACCCTCAACCTGGTCTTAATGTGAATGAATGAAAATGTGTCTCTGAAGCTGCACAGCAGATTTTTCTACTCAGAAACAAGCAGCTGTGAGAAAAGTGTGATGTTGTTGAAGTTATTTATACATGTACACCTACTCCATGCTAACCTGACTTATACTGCAATGTAGTGTAAATAATGAAATGTGGTTCAACCACTCCAACATGTTTGATGAGCTCCAGCATCTCATTTATATCCGGCACACAGGAAAATCATCTCTTTATTATTCATTATGTGTAGCAAAAGGAAGCTATGATGAAAAGTTTACAGCAAACACACAGTCCTCACTTTGATATCACGATTGTGGATTTTTTCTTTTTCCGTAGCTAAGTATCTTCACTCGCTGATCGTCATGACAACCGCCTGTCTCAGTGACCAACTACCACTGGTTTGAGCGAGTCACCCAGTCTGTGCATCACCTGCTGCCGGTCCAGATTTGAGCCTACAGTATATCTGGAGGTGAGGTGATGTACGTATAGTTATGCAGGTGACGCTGTGATGCAGCAAAACACACATGCTCACGCCAGATGTTCGCTGCTCTAACACAACAGTGTTGATGCTTTGTATACAAGGCGTAATTCTGCTCATAAACTCCTGCGTCAGTGTGAGATTCAGTGTAGACGATTCAACCGTATGTTCAGAGGAAACCATATGAATAGCAAATAATGTAAATTATTTCCTATCAACAATAGATTGTTTCACTGCCTGCCTGTGTAAATGATTTGCTCATTGCACAGTCAATATTGGCCGACGGAGGATATTCCAGCATGTGTGTGTTTTACTGTGAAGGAGAGGGAAAATCTAACAGTTACACCAGCAGCACTTCTGTCAGGATGGGTTTCATCATGAATAATAAGATTGATATAATTCTCACATTCTTTACTGTGATGTAAACCTGCAGATCTGAACATGTTATAATATCATATTATATAAAGGCTTCATGCACTGAATGGTTGCTCTGGCTTTGATTGACTGATTACGGTTTAAAACACTGCACACAGTAGGGATGTACCCGAACCTGAATACGTTATTGGGAAGTACACAAATAAGGCTTTGATCCAGAATAGTTTTTCTGCCCGAAGTTTCTCCTCATTATTCGGGAACATTTTTCTAAAGAAAAAGAAACGTTTGGATGCGTGTTTTGAGCGTGATTTTGAGCCAGCTACAAGAGATTAAAACAAAACGGAACAAAAAAACATGTTGGTGCGTGCTTTGAGCCAATCACATCCGTGCACGACTCACGAGACACTGCCACAGTTTGGTTTTGGCGAAGAGAGCCTTCAGGCTCAGTCCCTTACGTTATCACAGAGGAGCAACAGCACATGACCAGGTGACTGTGGTTCACACTCCAACACAGTAGGTGGCGCTAATGCATCTTAACGAGAAAAGAAGCGGCTATAAAACAGTGGATACATTTTGTTTGAGTGTCACAACTCCATGAAACAACTCTTTTCACCACCAGAATGTGATCCATTCAGTTCGATTACATTTGAAAAGTCTAGAAGAGCTGCTTGATTATTCATTCCCGTTCTAGCCAAGAGCTAAAGCGGAAGTTAGCCAGCTAGCTCGGCGGAAGTCTCTAGTGCGCCGACTTCCAGTTTCTTCCCAAATACGAAAAACAAATGCAACGTTTTTTTTTTTAAAGCCAGAATCCGAACTCAAATACAAATAGTGCATTGACTGTACACCGCTAGCACACAGAGAATCAAACTTACTGTGGGTTGCATGAGAACCTCAGAAAGAGAAAAAACAACGTTACCACCTGCTGGTCCAGGAGTTTCACCAGGTTTATGATCGTTTCAAGGAGGATTGTTTGTAGAATGGATGGAAGGAGGTTTGATAATTACTGTATCTGTCATTTGTTCTGCAGTTCATCAAGTAAAATATGAAATGTTAGACTTTGAAAGCGAGTTAACATTAGTTTAACAAACCATGACCTGTAGGCTCCTAGATAACGGCTTGTAGCCTGTATAGTTGCTAATCAGAACCTTTCTCATCAGTAAAATAACCTCATATTACACCACAGTCACAGTCTTTGTCCCACAAAGCCATGATATAAAAACAGCCACTTGCTCATGAGCCTCGTCCCAGATCTCAGATCCGCTTGATACTCACCTTCAAATATGACCTTGGAAAATAAATCACAAATAATCCCTAATACTATGCTACAATAGCTACACCTTGACCCATAATCCACTGTATAATAAATCATCATACACACTTCAGCTGACAGTAAACACAACAAGGCAACAACCTGCAGTACATAAATATATCCAAGTCACAAGAACCATTATGACAGCGTCCTTCAATTCATAGACTAGAAACTTAACATCAACTGTCCTTCTTACTTTGTCTGTCCTGTTTCTAAAAAACTAAATACAAGCACAATGTATTCCTGAATCTAAGAACTCTTAAAACAACCTCCGGAGACCAAAGTGCTGCACAACATAAATATAATCAAGTGTCAGCAATATAAATGACAGTAAGACAAACAACATAAATTACCAATAATAGTGAAGACAATAAAAACACCACCACTAAAATAAAGGTAAAATACAAATAGAAGCTACCAGTAACAATAAAAGTCAGGGTGTCTGTGCGAGAGGAGGTCGGCCTTTAAAAGTGATTAAAAATGCTCCAGGGTTTCGGCTGCTTTTATGTGGTATGGTAAATGATAAATGATTTAAAAAAATTAACAACAAAGACCATGAGCTCACAACAAAGACGTCTTTCCAATAGCTCCATCCATGTCCTTGATCTTTAGAGCATTTGATAAGAAAAATGACAAACAGGAAGTGCGGAGGAGGAGGAGGAGGAGGTTCAAACCATCAACATCTCAGATGTTTGATATAGAAAAGAAGCTGCAGGACATTTGGGTGTAAAAAGACCCAATGGAGCATCATCAGTCAAGTTTACTAATGAATTACATCATCAAGCTCTGACAAGGATCCACAACCATCCACACACAAACATACTGTCTTTAATTATAAATGTACATTTACTGTAAAGACTGTCTGAAGAGTTATTATTAAAATGGATAAGAACACAATACATCATTTGATCTGTAGATCACTCCCCCCGTCCAGAGTAAAGGAAAAAACAACCAAATCACTCAGCATCATCTGATCGTCTGCTTCATAAATGTAATGACTATCAGTTTTTTATTTAAGTGGTTTACTGAAGGGTCATATGAAATGATTATTGATTTTTTTTTCCCTCCGTACATTTGTCGTTATTTTCCCAGTGGATTGGCTTCGACGAGGTTCACACATGCATGCAAGCATGGACACAATACATCTACATGTGACAGAGGCTCAGCAAAACAATTAAACAAATCTCTAGGCAGCAGATGGGCCTTGGCAAGACAGGTGTGACAAGGAGAGAATGAGATTAATTCTTATTAGATGGTTTCAAACTAAGCTCCAATTCGACAGAAGCAACATCAGATACAGAGAAAGCAAAAGAGACACACAAGTGTTTCTATTGGGTTTTATTTCAGAGTTTGACTTTTAAATGGCTGTTTACCTTTTCCATTCATTTAGTTGGGTCATGCCAGCGCGGCCTATACATCCAATGCTTTTTAACCTCCAGTTACATCAAAGCAAATTAAAATGTAATCATATTTTTTTTTCCTTTCACCCTCACAAAGTCTCCAACAGGCCAATTCTTCTCAATAACCCATGAAAATGGATTTGTGTGTGTTTATAATTGATTTCTGCAGATCTGCTGTCTACCTTCTGGCTGCTCTAACCTTCGCACTCACTAATAACCATCCACGTTAAACTCGGCAGCCAATCCGCAGTAAACTGAGGTGAGCTACAGAAACACGTTCCTCACCATCTCCCCTCCAGTCAGTCTCCTCTGGCTCTCTGTAAACGCACTAACTAAACCTCTGACACAGAAAGTATTGCTTGGCTTTTCTCCACAGTGACTCATTGGTCTACTTTACTCCCTGTAAACCTCATCTTACATAAGTCAATGAACAAAACATCAGCTCTGCGTTCAAAAAAAAAAAACCCTGCATGGGTAGATACATAGAAATAATGATAATAAAAAAAAAAGTTATATGTTTGCACAGTCACAAGTACAGTCACGTGGGAGAGTAAAGGTTATAGAGGAAGCTGTATAATTCAGCAGAGGCAGATTCTCAGGAGGAACGCTTCACCGTGTAAATAAAGGTTAATAAGGGAGGCAGTCTTCATGGATTGTTATGGAATACAAGTAAATCCTCTTTGAGACCACGGCTTGCGGTTTTTTCACTCTCTGCCATGTTCACATTACGAATCAATAAGTTTTGACACTCAGCGAAGCGATGTTAGATCTGCCTCCTCATCCTTTCACCCACTGGAGGAATAAAAAATAAAAATCTCACTTCACTCATTATTCTCGGTGTTATTAGGTTAAGCTAAACTTTGGAATCGGCAAAGGCCTTTCTGTGCATTCACAAAGATATTGTTAAAGCTGACAGATTTGTCTTTTTGACGTCTATTATATGCTGCAATATGCTCCATTTCCTGCTGATATGTACAGTATAAGCAATATTGTAATCCTTCAACGTGATCCATCAACAGAGTTTTTTTTTTTTTTTTTTTTGTCTCCATCTGCGTGTCCTTATGCTCTTTGCACTGGAGTAAGTTCCAGCCTCTCTGATGTGATTTTTGTGGATGTACATCATAAGTAATTCAGTGTAACGCTGGCATCATGACTGTAGTCAGCTCTGCCATTTAACAAGTGATAAATTAACACAGTCTAGACTCGGCTTGTTTGATCCAAGATTGTAAATTACCGTCTACTGACCTAGTTTAACCAGTGGATGAGATATTGTGATGTGTTCATGTCACACCACACAATTAAGAATAAAAGCTTAAAAGTTTAAAAGGTTCTAGAACTTGGATTGGTTGGGAACCACGTTGAGCTAAAATAACAAGACACAAGTTGGAATAAAAGGGAAGATACTGTTTATTCACAATAGAATGTGCATTTCTGGTGGGCTGGATTTAAGATGCAGCACGGCCGTCAATCAGGGGGGGGGGCAGCAGGACAATCTATTCCTAAAAGGACACAGCACAGATTAAAACAAGTCCAGGAGATGGTTTATAATAAAACCAAGATTGATAAAACAGAGGTCTCGTTACCTCGACTCTCGCTGGATTCCTCTCATCATGAGGCTAGTAGAACTCCAAGGGGGAAGGGGGCCCACTCCTTCCACAGTACTACACCGTCTGATGCCTCAGCCTTTGTTGAGCTTACTCTCCTACAGCCTGCTGATTTCTAGGAGAGAGTTAGAACCAGAGAGAGGTGAACAGGGAAACGTATCCAACTTTCCTCTTCTTTAGGGTGCCAGTGATCCTCTGTGAGGGGGGGGGTCCAGGTGAATGGGGGGAGTCCTCTTCTGCCCAACACAGTCCAGCACAGCACAGCAGCCTCCTCTTCACAGCCAGTCTTCACACTGAACGTCTGAAAAACACAGTCTTCATACCACTCCACACTGATTAGTTAATTTAATGCAGCTGTCACCTCCAGCTCCTCATGGTGCGTTCAGGTGCACCGACACTGTTGTCCAAAACACACTAAGGCTGGTTCAAAACACCATGTTATGACATTCACAGGCCTCAGTTATGTGCATTTGATCCAGGCAAACCTAAACTTACAATTATCCAATTATCCATACAATTATCTGTTAAAAGTGTTAATGTGCAACGATTCTCACATTCATTGGGGGAATGTTTTCCTCATAAAGTGATATAGGAATAAAGTATGCAATTCAGTATGCTTGCACAAATGGCCTACCTAAAGTGCTCTAATATTTGGTTTGTTTTGTTTACAGGCAATATTTTGTGGCAGTGTTTGTTTCTGTTTGTTTTTGGGTGTGCAACCACAAAACAATGTGTGCATGTGTGTTTGTGTGTGTCATCTCAGAAGCCATTTCCTTTTCATCTGGGGTTAGAGCTTTCTTATTTTCCTCATTACTTCCCAAGGAAATGTGGGGGAAAATTTGCATACGGGTGAAATTGAAAACAACACAGAGGAGCCAATACTCCAGCTCGCTCAGAAAGGGGCTTTGATCGCTTTCTAAATGAGGGAGGGATTTCCCTCCGCTCTGAGTGATTTTTGCGTGTGGAGCAAAAAGGTGTGATCTGCTCATTGTTTTAATGAAACCTAAACTCTTACAGTTAGCAGCACTCCTCTCTGTCGCCGTCCTCCTCAGCTATATATCAGTGTTTGCAATGAGTCACCAATCTGTTTCCATAGAGACCACAACATCTGACTACAGTGGTTATGAGTACTATTCTGGGTAAAGCAGTGATGAATAGCTTGTACAAAGTCGTCTCCAGTGAAGTTGCATTCAGTCAATTATCGCACTTCTAACACACAATCAGGCGTTTTATCCAGTTTGGTGCGTTTCTGTTCTGTATTCAAACTCTTCAGTTCAGACAAATCTAATTCTGACTCATATTTAATACTGTAGATTCAACTTTGGTGTTTAACACTGTGATGTCCAAATTTGTGGCATATTGGCTTGTTTACATCAGCGAGAGTGGAGGAACCATGATTCAAATCTTGTACTCAAATGAGAATAAAAATGAGACACATGCAGTTATCAGTAAAATGTGCTTAAAATATAAAAGTTAACAAGTAAAGCTGGTATGACGTCATTTAAATGTAAGATCTGAATCTACAAAGCACTCTGAAGCTATAAATTAATGGAGAAAGTCAGAAGTAGGCTTGTGTATTGGCAAGAATCTGGTGATACGATGCATGGAACAGGGCAACGTTCCTATATATTGCGATACTATAAGCAAGACAATATATTGCAATTTTAATACTTTTTTAACCCTTAAATGGGCAAGCATATATAAAAATTTTGGAAAAATAAAAAAAATGTTATTTTCTAATGTTTCTAGGGTAGAATAACACAATTTTATGATTTTTTTCAAAATATGACCTTTATTTTTCATTTTAGAGTTTGTATCTCCCAAGATACATTGCCCGTTTAGGGTATAAATTTGCCATTTACCAATTTATCAAATATTTCATTTATGAACTTTTAAAACATATTATAAGCAATTAATTAGCCACTGTCTGTGGCTCTGTGTGTGTGCGAGTGTATGTGTGGAGGATAGGACCACTTGGCGCAGGATTCAAACCGGGATCGCCTGCAATTAGGACTATAGCCTCCACACTGAGCTAAACACCGCTCCACAACACATCATGTTTTGTTGCAGACAGATGCTGTATCTATCACTGGATCTTTTACATAAGAATTCACTATACTACTCTAATCATGACCTGAACATCCTCCCTCTTTTACTGTCGTTCGCTCCCTTTTCTAATTATTTGTTGCCTGTCTTGATCAATAGATGGTGGTATTCTAGTAATATTCAATTTTCAATCTTTAACACCTTTATATTATTGATTATCTGTAGAGTTTAGGCTTCCAAACATAAGTATATCTGAGAGTGATTATGCCAGTTTATATACCCCTGTCTGGACAACGTATCCCCCAGGATACAGACATTCAATGCCCGTTTATCAAAGTTGTGTTAATGGTATTCATTATTTTTCAACAAGAATACATAAAATTGTCCTTAAAGAGCAATAATTTCAAAAACAAATCCCCCCATAATGTAATTAACAAGAAAAACCAAAACACTTTACTTATGTCTAGTGTCTCTGTCCACGTAGGTGGCCATTTTGGAGTTTGACATAAAAGTATCAATTTAGTTTTGAATGCTGCCATAAAGTCACATGACCTGGGTACTTGACCCATCCCCCCTTAAGACTTTATCATGATATTAAGTTCAGATACTTAATGCCCCTCCCCCCCACGGCCTGCCAAATGTCTGTATCCCCCGGGATACAGAAACTGTTAAAGGGTTAATAGCGCTAAGTTAGCTAACACTTTAGCATGCGATGAGCCACAGACCTGTACCAGAGTCAATGACTGGATGACTGCTGCCACCTAGCAGTCAGAGTTTAAATGCAACACAAAAATGAACCACCGACATGAACGTTTGCATGAAAATTTGTTAATAGAAAAATCGATACAGGATACAAATTATTTTGAATATTGTAGTATTGTGAAACTAAATATTGCGATATTTCAGTGTATCAATATCTTCTACACCCCTGCTTCATTCTGAAACATATTAATGCAAAAATATTTAAAGGTACATTGTGTATGAATTACTCCCATCTAGCGTTGCAGTTGTATATCGCAAACAACTCAATTGTATTTTTCATGCTGCATTCACGTGAAATTGGGCAGACGGCAGACAGACGACAGCCGCTGCACGTCACAATATGTTGTCATGGCGATGTGGTATTGTTTACCTGACCCACGTTTTATCAGCTTTCTCTCGACTTCTGTGACTAAAATGACATCTGGTTTGTTACCGACGGCCGTCTGCCCGACTGCACGTGAATGCAGCATCAGTGTAACGCTCCATTCCTCCCGACTGATGTACATGTAAGATATAGACAACTGAACTGTACAGGACTTGAGTCACTAATAGTGCTGTTCCATACACTAGTTTTTGAATCACTACAAAACACAAGTATGCAAAAAAAAAGAATTGCAACTATTAGAGGAGTGAGTTTTCCCATTTGAATTAAATTGGTTTGAATCTGTTTTAACTACATCTTTTATGTCGTCCAAACAACTCCTGGAAAATGAAAAGCAAAATCAGTTCAGTAACGTCTCACTGAATCTCACAGTGACTAAATATTTTTCCTTTTTCTCCCTCACACATGAATGCCTTCATTTCTCCTGTACATTTGTGTCTTATTTCAATCTTGCTGATCAAAAGAAAAGAAAAAAACAGCAACAACCGTGCTGCCTTCAGGTGTCTGCTCTGCCCACAGTGTGTCAGTGTGATTTATTGTTCAGGGTCTGACTCAGAATGTGTCACCCACCCAAAAAAAAAACCTACCTCCTCATCCACCTGCTGAAATAATTCATTCATACACACCATAAAAACTGAATGTTATCCTAAGGTTACACTGTATAACCCAGGGACAGTACGCAGTGATAGTGTTTTAATGTTCCACACCAAAACAGAGGCACACATATGAAAATATCTACTTCCTGGAATAATCATTTCTGCATGCTCTGCTGCTCCACCTCCAGAAGATTGTATCTGGCTGCTCTGTCTTCATCTGCCCTGCTGAACTAATTCTTGATGCTTAGGAAATAGAAAACCCAGAGCCCATGATAATTCCTATAGGGAGGGGGTGGGGTGGGCAGCACTCTGACACCAATAATACGTTCCAGAAATTGAAGCATTGTGTTATGGGTTGATACAAAGACTAATTATTGAGCCAGTTACAACCTTGTTTTACAAACAAGCCGAGGCTTGAAACAAAGTAATCGCCAAAAAGCAGGAAAAAAAATATATACACATGTCCACCCCTATTTACATACATGAGTGGAACAGAATATTAAAAAGTCTTCTGGTTATATATCACTGTAATGGTCTTTAGAGCCAATTTTATTGTTGCCTAAGCTTCCTCTCTCCACTCTGCAGTGTTATTTCTGAAAATATCGGAGGTGGATAAAAGGGTCATAGCTGGACTGTTGAGAGGTTTTTTGTCTAAATTGGTATTTTTCCAGTTAATAAAGCAGACGATAGGCTCAGGTCAGCACCACTGCCTGCTGCCTCTCTGCAAGATTGATTGGCGCTGTCAGACAATCATGAGTTCCGGTCATTAATAATAATACCAATATGTAAATGAATGCCAACACGCCTGCACTGATAGATTTGAACACACCACTGACATTTGAAGCCCACTGAAACAATTCTATGTACGTTACCTACTGCAGAGACAACAACGTATCACATGTAAAGTGTCTTAAAGGATTTAAAGTGACTGCAGTGGCTCTGTCAGTGGTGGATGGCAATGAGCCTTTGTACTGCCACAATGACAGTGAGGCATGAATGCTGTCATTTCAATGTGGAGAAACTCTAACTTGTTTGTGTGTTGTATAGCCTTGTTAGAGTC
Source organism: Trachurus trachurus (assembly GCF_905171665.1). Classification (NCBI taxonomy): domain Eukaryota; kingdom Metazoa; phylum Chordata; class Actinopteri; order Carangiformes; family Carangidae; genus Trachurus; species Trachurus trachurus. The sequence continues at coordinate 5,231,174 of NC_139893.1, read as the reverse complement.
AGAACTCAAGGCTTTAAAAAAAAAAGAGAAATAAAGATTCAAAGATTTTTCCTTTTCATTTCCGTTCCTTCTCCTCTTTTGGTGAAACCCACATGTGTGTGTTTGTTAAAATGCACCTTGCCAAGTATAAAACTACATGAAACATGTTACAGCCAACGGGCATCAGCAGCCGCTCAATTATCTGCTCCAAGAGGAATGATCAAGGATACAAGTTTTAAAAAAAGAGAGAGCAAACACAGCAGCAACCGTCCAGATCCTAAAAATTCTGGTATTTAGAATAATTGGCCACCAGAGTCCAATACCAGTGGATCTTGGAGTGAAATGCTAACAGGCTAGCAATGATGATTCTGGAGTTTAGCTTATTAGCATGCTAACATTTGGTTAATATCAGTCAGATATCAGCATAAAAACCATTAGATATACGTCATCTGAAAGGCATAACTGTCTGGATCTAATCTCGTGCTACTTCAATGAGTAAATACATGGTGAGGTTTGAGACCAGAGCCCAAACCCACCATTGCCCCCAGAGGAAAATCCAGATGATTGCCAAAGTCATTAGACTTCATCCTTTGCCCCCTCCTGTGGATATGTGGCACCTTTCGTGGCAATCAATCTAATAGTTGTTGAGAAACTTTTTGAAAAGGGTGAAATATCAACCTCATGGTGTCAAGAGTCAAGGGATCACAGAAATCACAGGTTTTGCTCCTTTGGGCAACATGAATGATTGTATCAAAATCCACAGCAATCCATCAAAGAGTTGTTGAGCGAAGTGCCGGACCGACTGACCAATCAGCAGGCCGACTGACAGCGACTAACTTCGATATGTTTCTAATTCATTGCTTTGCTTCCTGCAGCTCTCCACTGTGAGTCCAGTTACTGTGAAGCAGTTTTGCCTTTACACTAAATTGCTCGCTTCTTGTTTATTTTACAGATAAAACAGGCGCTGAAATAAGAACAAGGTCCGTCAGCCCACACAACCAGAAAGGTCGTCTGACCCCACCCACCCCCCCGTGACCTTTCTGAATGAGCTGCTGCAAGATCATGTTTAAGGTAAGAATATATATTTTTAAGATTTGTTATCATGGTTACATAAATACATGATTATGTTGATATTGTTGTTATGGCTGCAAGAAAAACCATTGGTTTGGAACAAGAGATGATATAAAAGAGACCTGAAACATCCATCCATCCACTGTGACCCGCTCGGTGACAACATTACATCACCTCACATACTCCTTTGCTCCTGTCATGATTACAACAGAACAGCCTTCAGAAGGCTTCATCACATCAGAGTGAACATATCGTTTTGGTGCTTTTACAAAAAAAAGACTGATCCAGTCTAGTGTAATTACTAAATGTCACTTATAAATCAAATATAATTATATTAGAGCGCTGCAAGAAGGAATCCTAAACCTGTAAATACGTTCTTGCCTCCTTGTCCCAAAGTCAGTGGGTTTATGGAGTTGGTTAGATGCCAAAAATAAGGTCCAAGGTCAAGACATTTTCATACTTTATTTTACTACATGAAGTACATCAGTAAATACCCCACTCTGACCTTTCAACCATGTCCTCCGCTCCCTCTCGCTTTCCTTTCTTTGTTGTTACTGTAACATAATAATATTTTCTGTATTCGATGCACATGTGTAGTCAAATGGTTGAAGATGTTTTCTGACTTTGCAGCTCCTTTGTGCACTTGCATGGCTTTTCTTGAGTTGTGTTGCCTTGAGCTCTCAGGGCCACAGTGTTGTTGTGCTGAACAAGAATATTATAAACCTTTGTTTGTCAAAGATTATTTTCTGCAATAATCCAAATGCTGTCACTGAGGGAAACCAGACTGATGCTAGCTAAGTTTTTGGTGGTCATCTTGGGCTCGTTTTTATCAGAGGACAGTCTCATTTTAATAAAGAGCCTAAGAGCTGCAACATTAGGGTTCCTATGCAACCTGGATCAAGAGGTTTTATTGGACAATAGACGACTGTAAATATTAAAAAGTGCTTCACTAACAGGAAGCATGGTAGGCTCTTACAGCAGAGTAAACAGCATGTTCAGTGTGTTCTGGGTCATGTTTGTCTGAACCTGATTGATATTTGTGTGTACCTGGAAGGCCAGTAAACACATCCTGCAGCCAGAACTGAATAAATCACACTTTAAAGGAACATTATTGCAGCGAGTGTTTGCGAAATGAAGTCAAATGGAAATACTTGACACTTGGTTCTGAGGATTAAACTGCAGAGATAACAGTGTTTGTGCTTTTTTTTTTTTTTTTTTTTCTTCTTCTTTTGGTTGTGACCAGCACAGGTGTAAATGTGGAGACACACTTGTCCACCCATCGCACCCACCCATCCCCTCTGCTTACATTATTGTAGCATTTACAGATTGGGACTCAGGGGAGCAGACAGTTACTTTAGGTTTCATCACTTTTTATTCATAATTCATGGGGGTTTCACAGCTATGAAAATAACCACATCAGCATTCAAGCGTTTTTCTTTTTTTTACTCTCTCTCCGTGATTTCAAGTAGACACAAACATTACTCTGTGCTTTGTCAACCATTTGGAGTTTCCAACACAAAAGGGATGGAGGATTTCAGTGAATGAATTGCTAAAGCTCACACTGGCTCTTGCTCTCTCATATTAGAGCTGCAGGTCATTTGTCATTTCTGCAGTGAAAACTTTTTTTTTCCTTTCCTGTCTCTGCCGTTCTCACTTCTTCTCTACTCAGCGTCGACCGATTCCTTTCTATTCAACTCATCTCATTTCTTCATATTTACTCATTTCCTCTTGTTTGTGTCTCTGCATTGTGTTTGATCTTCCCCACAATAACATGACAACGTGCCGTGGATGTAGACATTCTTTACGAATGCAGCTCGCAGGACACAGTAAACAAGAAAAAAAAACTCCTTAACAAACAGCACTGCTGGAAAACTACATGCAAAAGTACCACAAATATGACTGCATGTAAAATTCATGATGTATTCTTAAGTTGCTTCAGTGTAAAATGGCCTGTTTTGCCTGTGCTCTTTTAATCTTGTAAGCAATGACTTTCTTTTCAAAGCAGTTAATTTGAAGTCCAAAACAAACTGTAAATAATGGATTACTGGAACTTTCTCCTTCTTAACCCACATGGTGTAATAACCTGTCAAGATTTTCCCCAATTTATTTATTTACCCTCTTAGTGACATACTCTCTTGGAGCATTCCAGCATTTGTTTGAGGCTCAAAGCGAGTGCAAATAATCTCTCAGAAGAAAATTAAGCAGACAACAACCAGCGATGCCGCTCTGCCGAGGGCCAAGCATGTGGGCATACGCCGGGTCTGACTAATACTTGTATTGCACTGCTTAGACAGCTTCTTTCTCTCGTTTTTATTTGTAGATATCAATGCACAAAGGCTTTGAAATATCTGTCTCCTACCTCTCCTCTTGGTTTTGCAAAAGGCTATTATAACACCATGGTATAAGTAAATAGCTTATCGTCTTTGGTGGTAGCAATATTTTTTTCCTTTTTAATCTTTAGGGTTCATTTGTCGATCATGATACAGTTTAAAGAGAGGATGCGCTCACTGCGTGCACTCTGTTATCACACCCCAAAGACAACACAGTGGAAATTATATTTGTTAATTTCAAGGGGAACACCTCTGCATTACCAGTGCTGTAGATTAATTCAGCTCACACAACAGCACGATGTTGGTTAGAGAGACTGTCCAGTAAATAACAGGTCACCGGTCTGTGTATATCCACAAACAGCTGTTTGTCCTTGAGCAACATGAATAAAATAAATGTGAGTTAACACTCCAACAGATAGTTAGACCTTGAAAACAATCAGGTTATGATGAATTAATAATAAACTCATTTGGAATTCATGAGTTGCTCATATGCTCATTATTGTCAAAGATGTGTAAATTATTAAGTGTAATCTGTAATGTGTGTTTTTGATGGGCGTCCAAGCAATCCCACTTTTAGCTTTAGATTTACAGGTGTTTTATTGACCGTTATTTTGCATCATAAACAAAGTTTGCACTGCAGATATGGAATAAAATTATATTGTAAGAGGACTAAGAGGAGGAAAGAAGCCTGGAAAGGCAACGTGGAGTTAAAGTAGGAAGCTGGTGTGCAGGTCTGGAAAATGTTTTTGTGTTTCTTAGCATCAATCCAGTGTTGGCTGGTCCGGATGTGAAACTATATAATATTTGTGTTGGTGTAGATGTTATAAATCAACAAATCCTAATTGCTTATTATTAATAATTAATGTGGAGCTTATGATTCAGTGAGTGTACCTGGCACCTGCTTTAGTTGTCGACTGTCTTGACTGATGAAGGATATTTTTCCAGTTGATCTACAAACTTGTGTGACGACCTTTAGGTTTGGTCACGAGCACCAGGAGAGTGAGAGTGAGCTTTTTGTTTACACCGGTGGCGTCTGAAATGAAATGTGTTTGCGTGACGATGCGTTCGAGGCTGCTCGGAGTGAAACTCAGAGGGTTTCAGGCGTCTGCTCCATGCCTCCCTGAGACCGATCCGTGCAGAGTTTCAGGTCAATCAACTGGGAGCAACAAGGGCATACCCGGAGCACGCTGGAGGAATTACATCGCCCATCTGACCTGGTAACACCCTGTGATACCCCACGAGGAGCTGGAGGTTGTTTAGCCTCCTGCCACCAATCCCCAGAGGAGTGACAGGAGATGGATGGACAGAAAATCATTTTTGTCATGTTTTTAGACATTGGCACTGCCATTTGCATGTTCCACGCTCCACAGAATCCGCCTTTAGTTTACCTTTTTTTTTTTTTAGGAAAAAAGGAACCAATTTTCGGTAAACAAAACTATAAATGAGCAAGAATAACTACGAGGACAATGAATAAAAGAAACAATTAATCCATATAACACTCACTTGTCCAACGTGGCTGTAAAAGCAGCAAATAAAAACAGTGGCACACCACAGGTCGGCATCAGCAGTGAGTGTCAGTGGGAGAAAGCAGGTCTGTGGAAGTGATGAAGGAACCGCTCCAGGGTCCCATTGTGATATATTTTTCTGGTGTGTGTGATGCAATAAGAGCCAGGTGCTCTGTCAGCAAAGCCTCTCTATATGGTTTTCTTTAACTCTCCTGAATATGCCCTTCTGTGTTCTCTGCTGTTTCTATGGGTTGAACATTTGTTCAGCTTGGACATCCAAAATCCATTTGTGAGTTTGCACTGTGAGTTAGAGGGAACAAAAGCTGCCCTCAACTTCCTCCTCTGCTTTTGCTGAATACTTTTTTTAGTTCCTTATTTTTGAAATAGGTAGTTTGTGTAAAGTTTAACTTTATAACTTTTCAACTAAAACTAGGAAAACCCTAACCCTTTAAGGGATAGTTCAACATTTTGGCAAATTGGCCCATTGCCATAATCACTATAGTCATAGCAGTAGGTTCATTACCTTTAATTGTCGGTGCAAGCTAATTTTAGAACGGCGGAGCAGAGCCGTGAGCTGCTCAGAGCTACGCTATGGAGGCGTCTTGGTTTCCCTCATCAAACTCCAAAACACTCTGGTGGAGTTGTGACCTGCACATTCACCACACTATGAGATAATAACAGAACGTTACCACACAGAGTTGTTTTAGAAGTAAATTTGTTGTTTGTTGCCTTCAGGGACAGTTTTCAGCAAGCAGTCTCTGTATTCGCCTCTAAAACAACTCTGTCTGGTAACGTTCTGTTATTATCTCATAGCGTGGTGAATGTGCAGGTCACAACTTGTCCACCAGAGTGTTTTGGAGTTGTTGGATTGTGTATTTGATGAGTTTGATGAGGGAAACCAAGAAATATTAGCTTCCGTAGTGTAGCTCTGAGCAGCTTGCGGCTCTGCTCCGCCGTTCTAAAAATAGCTTGCACCAACAAATAAAGGTAATGAACCTACTGCTATTACTATATGGATTATGGCAATGGGCCAATTTGACAAAATGTTGAACTATCCCTTTAAACACATCACAGTTTCATGCCGGGGATAAAGATATTACAAGGTCTCCAAATCAGATCACAATCATAAAACTGTGTTCTCAACAATTTGTCTTTGTCCCATGATGAAAGTCATCACGCAAAAGTTTCAAAAGCTCTGTCTCACATGCACGGTAACTTATTAAGGTAAAACATTTTCTACAACACGGCCAACAGTTTCCCCATCTTCAATAGAAATGTTTATGTCAGACTGTGTTTTATCAAAACAACACAAAAAAAGCAGACAGAATAAATTCAAGGTTATCCAATAAATACCCCCCTAAGCCAAATACATAATTACTTAAATAGTATATCTGTAAAGTAGCCAGGAAGTAGGAAACAAAGTAAGACACTTGGTTTATCAGTGTGAACATTATTTGTTTATAGCACATCTGTGATTTAATTATTTGAGGCATTCTGTCCCTTTTGTTCGCACTGTTAGTGTATTGTTGTGAGGTTTTAGTCAATTTGGGCTCACTTGTCTAATCATTTGTTCCTTGCATTTGGATGAGTCTACTGAGTCGATAGGAACACTGCCCAGAAGTGTTGTTTTGTATTTGCTTTGGCTTTGCCAAGACGAGCTTGGCTGCAACCAAACTGAGTGCTTCAGTGTGTGTTTCCAGAATATAGGACAGATCTGTTTTTTTTTATGTCACAAATTCAACAAAACAACAAAAACCAACAGCAGAGAAGGTTCTTAACACTGGAGACAAGCAGGAAATTCCCATTTATGCATTTGATGAACATGTCACATTATTTCTACATTTTAACATATTGTTTTGACTAAATTTGTGGGTAGACAGACACACAACAAACACAGACTTAAACTTAGCTCAGTTTGCTCAGGTTTCTATGGCGACGAGTGCTTTTTTCTGGCACCTAAATTAGGATTTCTTATTAAAATGGATATTAACAGTAGCTCTGAGCTAATTATACAACAGTTTCAAGTTGATGTGATTTGTTTTCTAATTTCTCAATTGAGTGTGATTTGAAAAAAGAGACAATTTTAAATGGTTAGTAGTATTTTCTTCAAGAATCACGATTGCCTGTTTTTGTAATACTCATTTCAGCCACAAGAGGCAGAGGTGCACCACAATCACTCCCCTCTACTCTACATCCGTCCTGGAAACATTCATGTTTCTTCCTACATGGGCTTTTAATATCTCCCTACACACAGGCTACATATGATGTGTGTTAGCTAATGATATGGCATTACTCTCCTGCTATCTTTTTGGCTCAAATTATTTTAATTAGCTAAGGCTTTCTGCCAGAAACACATTAAGAAGTCAGACAGTGTAGTGCAGTGTATGACATGGTAAAAAAAAAAAAAAAAAAAAAACAGATGGAAAAATGACCCTCTCTCTCTCTCTCCTCGTTTCCACTGATGCACCATCATGAAAATACGCATTAACATACAGTAATATGCCGTTCTATGCATTTCTTTTTCTGTTAACATGATGAGTAGACCAGTGTCAGTGAAACAGGTACGTGAGGTACGTGTCTTCATCCTGCAGCGACCGGCCTCCTTCCCATCTGCTGTCAGTGTGAAAGGAGAGGACTCAATAAAGGTTGTGGATAATGTAGTAATTCACATAGAACTTTACAATAAAACTCAATTTCCTAACAACAGAGGTGGTATATGACTTATAAATGGCCTCTATGAAAAGCTTTCCACTATGTGATTGCTCCTGATGTGTGCACCTTGGGCTCATAAAATGTTCTGCATAGTCATCAAATTCCCTACGAGGGGAGATGAACAGGTTCAGCTCCGCTCTTTTCTGTGCAGGAATTTTTCTTGTTTCCTTGCATGAGCTCCTTTGGGTGCTTTGATTCCCTTTTGCAGTCGGCATGCCAGGTTGGCACACTCGGGACTCTGTGTACATTTTTCTGTATCTCTCTTTTCAGTTACAGTTATGTGTTATTCCCTGTGATGAACTGGGTGTCTGTCATGGAGGTTTCCGGGGCTGTTCAGCCGACGCCTGTCTCTTGTGGGTCCGACCGGCTAGGGAGACTGTTGTATCGACGGGAAATGGTGTGTGCCTTTCTTATACGGCTGTGGCTATAGAAACGGATGGATGTGGTCGCTCATGTCGAGGCTTTCCTCTTATATTGGCTCCACACTGGAGAAGTGTGTTCCTCTTTGAAGTCAGGATAGCACAGTGACTGCCCATCATCTTCTGCCACTGGCTGGAAAGCCAGACTCCACTTAGACGATCCATACGAGCTCATGTCTCATTTCCTTTATGAGAGAGAAAGAACAGCAGAAACTCAACAACCAGCTCTTATTTCTTTATTTGTTGGTTGTTTCTGTGGAGACGATGCTCTCACCCACAGTAGCTGTTGGTGTCTTGTACTCACTATAAGTCACCTTGGACAAATCGCCTCAGCTAAATGAGTGTAATTTATTATGGAATGTGGATTCCTTCAGTGGATAAGTGTACGATCGTAAGTTGTAGACTGAAGACCAGGGGCCTGCTGTATCACAAAATTAGTTTAAAGGGATGGTTCAACATTTTGGCAAATTGGCCCATTGCCATAATCGCTATAGTCTTAGCAGTAGGTTTGTTTCCTTTAATTGTCGGTGCAAGCTATTTTTATAACGGCGGAGCAGAGCGGCGAGCTGCTCAGAGCTATGCTACGGAGGCTAATGGGATTTCTTGGTTTCCCTCATCAAACTCATCAAATACACAATCCAACAACTCTAAAATTGACAAGTTGTGACCTGCACATTCACCACGCTATGAGATAATAATGGACCGTTACGAGACGGACTTGTTTTCGAGGTAAATACAGAGACTGCTTGCTGAAAAACTGTGCCTGAAGGGAATGCGCATCAGCAGTTTTGCATGAATTTATCTCTAAAACGGCGCTGTTTCGTTGGTTCCATTATTATCTCATAGCATGGTGAATGTGCAGGTCACAACTTGTCCACCAGAGTGTTTTGGAGTTGTTGGATTGTGTATTTGATGAGTTTGATGAGGGAAACCAAGAAATCCCATTAGCCTCCGTAGCGTAGCTCTGAGCAGCTCACAGCTCTGCTCCGCCGTTCTAAAAATAGCTTGCACCGACAATTATTGGTAACAAACCTACTAATAAGACTATAGGGGTTATGGGCCAATTTGCCAAAATGTTGAACTATCCCTTTAACTTCATCTGACTCTCTTGTGGTTGCCTGTCTTCACTGAGCATTAAACACTGTTTTTTCAGAAGAACCTGTATCATGAAGCTGGTTATCAACTGTATCCAACAAAGCTGCTGCAGTATTAGAAATAATAACCAAATATCAAAGTAAGGCTAAGGCTTTAAATACTGTAGTAGTAGCAGTATTTTTATACGAGTCCTAAGAGTCCTATTAAGCACATAACAAAATTGAAATGAATGTGATATTGTTTCGGCTGCCAAAGCAGAAAACAACAAGAGGCTAAACAAACAAAAATATTAATGATAACGGAGGAATATTTAACAGTATATGGATTATTTTCCTAATAAAAGACAACAGAGGGCATAGTTTTTACTTCCAATTATCATCACAAAGTCTCATCATGTTATTTTGAGTATAAAAGCATCAACACTGTCAGGAATCCTGTTGGGAATCAAAGAAACCGGCGCAATTAAAATGCATCCAGATTTGTCATTATTCAGTTATTTAGTTTGATAAACTCTTCCTCCGTTCGTTAGAAGCTGTGTTTTTTAAAACCAGAGTGACACAATGAAAGTGTGCAACAGCAAAACAATTTGACTGATCTATAAAAATATGTATCGCGTTTTATTATCAGCACTTTACTGTTAACTCTTTCCTCTCCTGCAGGGACAATGGGGTCTATTGCTCTACTTACAGGCCTCCATACTCCACACACACTGGCTCTTCTAATGTTCACATTATGGCAACATGCAGTGCACTACATGATCACAATGGTCACAATTCAGCTCAGTGTTGGAAGGTGAGGGACCACCAAGTAGTGACTGTGAATTTTTGTCAGTTAACAGTCACAGTCAAATGATGCAATATTCATTTCCAGTACAAAGTGCAAAATAGCAGTGTTTGATATTGAAATTTCATGCACTAAGCAGGTGAGTGCACGGTGCAGACTGTGCACCACAGGGTCAGAGATTTGTCCTATTTCCAGTGATCAATTGTCAGTAGTTGGGCCGATGATAGGTTTTGATCTGACCCTATATCATGCTCTGATATGAATGTGACACTTCCTGTAAGCATTTCAAATTAAAAGTGCTTGAGTCTCTCTGTAGATTGAAACCCTTTATATCTTAATAGGGCTTTTATTGTTGTGCTGCAGTAAGTAGCTTTGCTCATTTCCAGTTAGTGGCATTTCTGATGTATTTTTTTATTTCTTTAACCAGTCCAGCCATGTGGCAGCACACCAGGATTTCTCCCAGTGGCCGCCCGGTCCGACTATAGAACAGTCTATAGTGCAAACAACAATAGAAGTGTTTTGGCTCGGCTCGCCAAGTGCTGCTATTCATAACACTGAAAGGGTGATTTAATTCTTGGCACGTTCAATAAACGGTGAACATTTTTGTTTTGTAGCGTCTTTAGGTTACACCCTGTGCACATTCGCTGGCTTTATACCTACTATTTGTTCTTTGTAGTATATCTCTGTGTTTTTCCTCTCTATCTCTTTCACTAAATTAGCGAATAAGAGAGTTTTAACTTCAGCTTTAAATCAATCCGCCTGACTTCACGAACAGGTGTGCAACTGGCAACACCAGGAGAAAACCAGTCAACCATCTGCATCTGGTTATTGCTCGAAACACATCCACCCACGCAAAAGTATTGTGACTTGCGAACGACTCCCCGGAGGGCGCCGCAATATGGTTTTCATCAACAGACTGAAGTGCCCTTCAACAAGGAGCTGAACCCAAACTGCTCCGAGTCCCACTGAGCTGCTGATCCTGACCTTTAGAGGGATGGGATGTGCTGCACGTCTGGCTGGTATATACGTCTTTTACAATTATGATTTTAAAAATTTAGCACCATCATTATAGCTTACAGATAATAATAGACATGTTAGTTACCTCTCATTGCGCTGAACATGATGTTTCATTCATATGTAACAGAGGGGGAGCAAACACTAAATTATTAAGATGGCATGTGAGCTGAACTGCAATCACATGCTTGAATGGCCCATAACACTTTCATTGAATTGTGATGCAAAAGGAGATTCTACAATTCAACATTTAACCCCCTCCTCACGCACGCACACGCACACGCACACGCACACACACACCTCTGTGATCATGGAAACCATCTAAATTGTTTATGAATGGGTATAAAAGGAAGTCGTTCTGCAGCGTCAGTGAAACTAAATAGTGCAGCGGAGCATGTGGTGTGACTTTGTGTAGGTGTGTTCATTACACATTACATCACACGTTGGGACATTATGCATTTATGTGCCTATAGGTGTGTGTGTGTGTGTGTGTGTGTGTGTGTGTGTGTGTGTGTGTGTGTGTGTGTGTGTGTGTGTGTGTGTGTGTGTGTGTGTGTGTGTGTGTAGAACTGAGACAGCATTACTACAGATTTAATGTTTGTTTACATTCACTTCTTGTGTTTGTGAGTCTGTGTTATCTAGAGATCAGAGGATACTTGTTGTTTCTTAGAGGAGAATTCCGGTCCTTTTTTTACCTAAATCGTTGTCCTGATGGTCAGTGTTGGGGGGAGCAAAGATCGCGACTAAAATTGATGCAGGCAAACCAGAGTTACACCATGGCTACCCAGCGCTAACCTATGGGGGCAATTCTTTCAACCACAACAAACACTCAGAAAACAATCAAATATCTATGGTACATGACTGGAATTCTTAGAGACACCACTGAACTCATATAGTGTACAGTATAAACAGTATAAACTTTGTGTTTTTGCATGTAGTCACCCACCTCAGATAGCCGAACTCTGAAACATCCTGGAAGGACATTACTGTCCGATCACAGAGCGCCTGCTCTCCCCGCCACAGAAACAAACACTTTTTCCTCGTTGTGATGATTTAATTACAAAAATAAACGGTCGGGCAGTGCAGTGGTAATGTCCATAATATCCCCGGCCGTTTATTTTTGTAAAGAAATCATCACAACAAGGAAAAAGTGTTTGTTTCTGTGGCGGGGAGAGCAGGCGCTCTGCGATCGGATAGTAATGTCTTTCCAGGATGTTTCAGATTTAGTAGTAGTTTAGTAGTTTAATACTGTTTATACTCTACACTATATGAGTTCAGTGGTGTCTCATAAGGATTCCAGTCATGTACTATAGATATTTGATTGTTTTCTGAGTGTTTGTTGTGGTTGAAAGAATTGCCCCCATAGGTTAGCGTTGTTGCTATCCCTAATGCCGGGTAGCCATGGTGTAACTCCAGTTTGCCTGCATCAATTTTAGTCGCGTTTTTCACTCCCCCCAACACTGGGTGACCATCAGGACAACGATTTAGGGGTCAAAAATGACCATAATTCTCCTTTAATGAAATTAATTACAATTTATTTCAACTCTACATAGTTTGGTTGGAGCAGTCAGTTTGAGTCCCTATAACATTCATTTTCTGTAATATCAGAACGATGAACTGAGGTGAACCCGGTGCATACAGTACGAGGCTGTGTTTACATCTTTGTGACTCAGTCTCTCTGACATTAAAGTGGAGTGGTGCTACACTGTATTGTTGGGAATCACTCAGCAAAAATATTTTATTCATACATTGATTTTTCCCACTGCTGTTAGACAGAGGTACTTTTTCATATGTGGATGTGTTGTGTTGAATTGGTTGATGCTTGTCAGAAATCTATCACTCTGCCAGGTGAACAAGCACAAACTGTGCCGACTTTTACTCAGGAATAGATGTTGAAGTCGTGCTCCACTCAAACTGTAGAAATTGTAACATTTCTATGGGTAGGAATTATAAAAGAAAACACATAGCATCTAATAAAGATCCTGTTGCCAATGAACTCATGCATGCTGTAATATTTTTCCAATACATTTCTCCATAATAGATTTTTCATGTGTCTGATAGACAGTTATGAGCAATTATCTTTATCTGGTACAGTGACAACATGAGCAAAGGTTCATGGTGAGGGAACATTACCACTTCAGTCCTGCTCATAGTGTAGCTGAGCTGTTATTCTGTACATTAATGCTGTGCATCTAGTAGTAGCTAATACAAAAGAAAGGTATTCCATTCATCCTGATCTGAAAATGATCAGGAGTGGAAAATCTCCATCTGTCAAGTAAGTGGACCTTGAGTTGAGGCTGTTTTGTCAACTGCTGTCATCATGAGTCAAGAATAAACTGTCAAAGTATCAGAATATATTGCAAAAATAATGAGAGATTTGACCATCTACATTTCCATGGCAACTGAGCAAAGCCAATGTGCCAGTAGGGATCTTGATGTGAGGAGGTCAAAAGGTCCAGAATTAGCATAAGTCTCAGTGAGGTTCAGTATGTTTGTTAGATCAGTTGCATGAGTGAAATCTCAACTTTGAGAGATAATTGAAGACATCGTGCAACAGTTTCTGTATTTTCTTTGCTTATTGTAGAATATTTGTGCATCCTTTAATTTTTTTAAGGCCCTTGCACACCGGGGACATGACGAATAAAAGACACAAAAATGACACACACACAAAAGCCTGTGAATATTCTCATTCATCCAGTTGCGTTTGATTGAAATTTCCTTGAGATGACACACACAAAAATGTTAAACCATTCGTACTGGCTTCGATGCAAATATGTGACAGACAACCAAAGTTTTGCCTCGTGTCTGGTGGTTCTTTGTCTCCATGTCTTTTTATTTAAAAAATGTCACATTTTCACTATATAACATTAGCTGTCTGTGTGACAGGACTGAGTTTGAAAAATATATTGACGTGCAAATTACTCGCATCAAGAACGGTGTGTAAGGGCCTTTAAAGTGAGATACAGCGAGGCCGCCCCGTACAACCTGCTCGGTGTAACGTCCTGAAAATGATGCACCAGATGTAATTCCTGCAGGATAAAGTCTGTGAAGTCCAGGTTGTTTTAAAGCCGAACACACAGAAGAAGATTTCTATAACGTAGAAGGACCCGGCGATGACCCTCCTCTGTGGCATCAGTCTCTATAAAGCCTTGTTATGCGCAGCGTTGTTACTGAGGTTAATGTCGATAGGAGCAGGGGGAAGCTTGCCTTGATGGATGAGGAGAACGGGCATTTAAACCATGAATGCTAAGACCGACACGACAATCCTTTACTGAGAGAGGAGCATGCAATAGCTCCAAAATGGGATGGGTGAGAATTAATGTCTATGTTTCCTCCCTATGCGTTATCTGGCTCGATGGTAAAGATAGTAGCCCATATTTTGCTCCTCCTCATCTGTCTTCTTTTTTGACTCTGCAGAGTAATCCATTTCCCTCAATTTCAGGTCTTAAGGCCTGCCACTGAGGGCCATGGGATCAATATTTGCCAAGTTTAAACCACAGGATTATCTGTCTGTCATGGTTCCCAACAGAAGCTCTCAACTCTGACATAAATCTTGGACTGTCCTCCACCATTTGAGAAGGTCACACCTCCAAACAGTCTTTGTTATATTGTACACCTGAAGGATGGATTAAGTAGTCGATAATGTCACTCCTACACATATACTGTACAATGCCACGCACAATAAGCACTGAAAGTATTATTATAAATTTACCAAATATGATTCAATCTCTCTGCTGCACTGCTCTGTTCGCCATGTCGGCCTCTTTTAATGCAGTCACACGCAGCAGCCTGTGTTGTGAGGTGATTTAATGCTGCCACATGGAGCCTGGGTTTCTCCTCTATATTGGCCATGAGCTGCAGTTTCACTTGTTATTTCAGTATATTCAAAAGGTTTGTAACTTTTTGCCAATTAGCACTAAACAAAGAGCAAAGTGAACAAGAGAAATGTTGACATTTATCTGTATTTCATTTCATTTAGTTTCATTTTTATTCTTTCCATGCATGGACATTTTCAATTCATACATTATTGACAAGATAATGATGGCTTATAATTCTCATATTCCATGCCTGGAAAGGAGCAGGATGAAGAAAACATATTTTACACAATTCATTTTTAAATTAAAAATAGATGGTCTGCCAAATTACTTATAAATATCATAACACCAACAAAAAAAAAGAAAAGAAAACAACGACATTTTATTTGTTCTAGAGTCAAAAGTGAGAATCTTTCAATAATCACATAACACCTGCACTAAAACACAACGGCCTGAAAAAGAAAGGCTAAAGGTCAAAACTGAAATATATAATATTGTTGATTATTTTATAATAATTAATGATTTATAAATCCTATGATCAAACCAAAGCAACTAATGCATTGATTGGTCAGTCAGTGCTTTCCTATCCTGATTTTCAATCTTAGTCAATCAGGTCCTACTGAAAGAGTAAGTCTTGACAAAAATAGCAAATACATAATATATTAGCAATAATAATAATAGTTTTCTTTCTCTCCAATGTCTCAAGACTTTTGCTTTTTCCATAAACTGTTGGGTTTCTCTCTATGATAATGTAATGTCTCGACCTTGCCATGTAAAGTGCATGAGATAACGCCTTGAGATAAGGCCTTGTTGTGCCTTGAATAAACTAAACAAATAAATCAAATTAGGTCTCAAACTTCCACCTGACTCTGTTTGTAGGTAGGAGATGACTTATTTATTTTAAACCTTGTAAACAGTGATTTTATATCCTCACACATGAAAACTTTACTTGACACTTACAGTAACAGTAAGCTTATCTAATTTGTCCATGCATGGCTTATTATTATTAACGTTATGCAGATCAAAATACTGTACCACACATGTGCATTATTAGGTGCTATTAGTGCAGAGTTGCTGTCAGTTCGACATGGATGGAAAATGAATAATACTGTAGGCTCCACACAAAGTGATTCATGAGCAGAATTACACAGAGGAATATCAGCATTATTCCTCAAATTTGGCCCGTCACACACGGGGCAGCGTCCTTGCTCGGCGCTGAAGGTCACCTGTAAACTTAACATTAATCTCCCAAAGTGCACTGATGGCTCCACTTTGCCCTTGGAGAGTAGCACGGCAGGTTTGTGTTCATTACTATAAATCTGGGGCCTGCCTGTTGTTAACATTCATTGCTTGTAGGTCTTTCCATGTTGGTTTAATACACATAACACAGGTAATGAAATAAACATGCCGACACTCTGTCATGCACACACATATACACACACACAGTGTCCTCACTGGCTGAGATCATGCATGACACAATCGTATACTTTATCTTTGATGTGGCATTGAGACATTGATAAACTGTCAATGAATGTAGTTGTTATGGCATCGGGTAAATCTCTGCCAATGTGTTGTGATGAGGATTTAACATCTAATGTTGCAGATGCAGACTGACTCAGGATCAGTGAGCCAATGAACGACGCACACCTCCATCAAACTAATCTAAACTGACGCGTCACATGGAGCCGTTACGCTGCAGCATTACATGTGTTAGCAGCTGCATCTGTAAACGACAGATTATCACTGATACCACTGGTCCAAATGTTGACTTCAATGACCACTGGATTTGACACGCTCAGTCTGCCAACCTGGGAAATACTGGTTCTGGTGAATGAGCCATGTGAGAGTCATCTAACATCTGTAGTCAAAGTAGACTTCCAATATCTGAGCTATCAATATGGCAAACAGGATGGAGTAGCATGTGTGAGGTGTTGTGGTAAAGTACTACGGTAAAGATTAGAAATTAGAAAAATTCTGAATCTAATGTATAAATATGTGTACATGTGTCTGAGGCAGAAATACATTTTCTTTCACATATATAAAAGAACACATACAATTACTTTTGACATCTGAAATTTTCTATTTATATTACATTGCACAACAGCATCAACAGTTAATGTGTAGTTTCAAATTGCAAATTGTTGTTCATCAACAATTTACAGAACTAATAAAAACGAGGAAGCAGCATTTTGACCAAAGAAAAGGTAATTACGTCCATGTTGTTGAACTTCAGTTCACCTCATTTAAAGTTCGAGTTCTTACCTAACTAGAAGAAGTATTCTCCAATTATAACATTATTTGTGTACTACACTGCGCTCAAAACACCACACTGAATATCTACTTCACATGTATTCCTCATATTTACCTGCCTCAGACACCATGTACTGTATAGTCTTTGGATATTGGACAGAATCAAAGTGTAGGCTATGCAAGTTACTGGACATCAATGAGTATGTTTACATCCCGGTTAAGGGATACTGCATCAACATGCACACAGAGAAACATGTTTAAAAAAAATGAAATATCAGTATCCCGGTTTCAGATCACTGTGTCTTATTTGCGCAGGCGCCTGTGATGTTTATTTTGTTTATTAATACAAACCTGGGCAATTTTGAAATCTGTAAAAATGAGACCAGTGTGGCTTCTTGCAGGTTTGATGCTGTTAAACGTTAAGATTGCATCGCAAATACGGTTTATTCATCTTATATCTAGTAACGGACGAAGAAAGCAACAACCAATACACCTGTCCTCACCTTTGACCGCTTCTGAATGGTGGGACAGGAGTGTGTTAATGGAGTTCATGGATTCAAATTAGTAGGGCTTTTTTTTTCGTCGGCTGTGTGACATATGTGACATATGATGTGTGTTTGGTTTGTTTTTTTTCATTGGCCCCACCTGTGCAGATAATCACAGCTGTCAGAAACTGGGATAAGGTGTACATCCATGCCACAGTATCCTGTTTTCCCTAGGAGTTCTCCAGGTAGGAAAACCTGAAATCTGGGAGATGATGTTCACTGTACATAAACACAAAAATGAGATACTCAAAAATCTGATCCTAACCAGGTTACTCAAGTCCATGTAAATACACTCACAGTGGAAAAACAGGGTGGTAAAAACCCTGAATCTGTTGCAGACACTGTGCAACATTTGGTTTACTGTGCTGCTCACGCACACTCAAAGGATGTCACTGACAAAGCTGATTGATAAACGACCGTTTTGTCCAACCACTGACTTCCTGTGCTGGATTTTAACTTAAATTGAATTTCAAGCTCCAATGAGATGTCAGTGTTAACACACTAGAAACCCTCTCAGGGAAAATGTTGCTGTCAATGCAGAAAGACATTTTGGCTTTTCCTCCTTCTTTCTTTGGCCATTTCCCAAACATCCTCATTCATCATTCATTCAAATACACTTTGAAGGAAGAGATGTTTCCCCCCAACTGCTACTTTCTAAAAGGATAATGTTCAACGTACAAAGAGATTCTTTACATTCACATTACGTGGTGTTTTATTTAAAGGCCTCTCGGGGGGGTTACGTGGGCGAATTTAACTGAGATTATTATGCTGTATTTAATAGATTGATCTATAACGCTTGTTTTCTGTCACCCTATAGTGTGTGTGTGTGTGTGTGTGTCTAGTCTACGTTTTCACAAATGCAATGACAGTTTTCACCTTTGAACAAAATTACCAGTTCTGTTATTTAAATCAAAAATATTTAATTCAGCAAGAAGATAGGGAAGGGAGGGGGGATTAACATCCACTCATGACAGTAAGCGCATCAAAGATTTTGCCGAGCATATCACTTTACAAGTTTACACCAAAGCCCTCTCGGTCCCCCGTGTCTGTGCCCTCTCGTGTCAGCTGTGAATATTATTATTATTATTACTATTAACACGAGTTATCAACATTGCACAGCAGTCCAAACATCATACAACCCTATAAGCCCGATGTGTCCGGCACAAAAGTCAGTAAAAGTAAAGAGCATGGTTTTATCTGATGCGAAGGCCAGTTTCATTATATTAATGCAGCTAAAATAGCTTCGCCACAATCGGAAAGAGCTAAAGTGGATGGGCAGTTTTAATGTTCTAAATGAGTAACAGGGATTCTCATGGATGAGTGCAATTATTCTTAGAGGTTAATGTTAGACTACTGAAAAGCTCCTCAGTAATTGATAAATGGGTGTGTAGCCCAGAGATGTATTCAGGGTTACTGGGCTGCAATACGCCTGGAGCAGCTCTTATACTGAATTATTAAAGATCGCTCTTCCCTCGTTTCTTTGGACAGAGCAGGAGCTTCAAAAAAAAAAAGAACATTAAAGTAACCAGAGTTTAGTATTTCTAGTATTTTATTTGTCACAATATTAGCATTTTTCTCTCATAATGACCTCATGGTATCTGTGCTGTACTGTAGATAATGGTTCATATGCAAACAAGGAAAATATAGGATTGTAGTCTAATTTGTTTTGATCTCCAGTTACTTTAATGTAATGTCTCTCTGCATAAAGACCATCGCACTGACTGTTATCTAATTATTGATTGTGTAATAACAGGATTGATGCAGTATGAGGCAGTCTTATAGATGTTCACCCTGCGACATGCACCGCTGCTCCAGTACAGACCCCTATACAAGAATGTGAACTGTGATACGTATGCTGCTCAGCTTTGTCAAACCTTTGTATATTTGTTTTCAAGATGGTCAAAACTTAACAATGTTTTTTGAAATCACATTTCCCCCGCCGTAATAATGTGCAGTCATCATTTCCCACAGTGACAGCGGTGACCTGGCTATTTCCCAGCATTCTTCTCACTGTCACATACAACAAAATGCTCTTTGTTGCTGCTGCTCTGTTATATATTATACTGTGGTGGTGCAGGACTGTAAACAGGGACACTGGTTTCAATATTAAAAAAAACCCTAACCCTAACACAAGGCAACAGTCCAACAACTGTTTAGTAGTAATTTGAAAAGAAAATTTTAAAATTATGAAATTATTTTTGAAAAGCCAAAGGAGAGATCGTTTTCACTTTAATTTTTAAACAATTTCAGATCTTTTATCTTTTAGCTTTGACTCCAGCTGGGGACCTCCGCTTCATGTCGTCATCCTTCGTTTTCTCTTGCTTTTATACTTTTATTTATCTAACGAGGGTAAAAATGCCAAAAAAAAAAGAATGAATAAATAAAAATATTTGATGGTAATTATGATACTGTGATGGTAACATCTTAGAATACATCTTATGCTCAGTCCTGGACACTAGATGGCTGTGTGGGAGGAATGAAAAGATCGACCAAAACTACTCCATCAGAGTCGGAGCTGCAGTCAGACTAATTGTCGATACTCTGCCTGGAGTGAAGCGCATCTGTAAGGCAAAAACAGTACAACCAGCCTCTCCATTTAATCTACTTTGACTTTAATACATAAGGGTCTGCAGTAGTACGCACCGCTTCCAGCAAGTATGCCTCCCACAGCGAGTCCGACAACAGCTCCTGCTGGCTTGTTGCTTTACCTCGCCCACTCATGGCTTCTGTGTATTACCAGTCTAAATACACAGCAGCACTGATTGAAACGGAGGCATTACAAACTGAACTCAGCCTGGACCGACTCATACACACACCGCACTGTTTGACCCATTGTGACATAGTGCGGCTTACTTTGGGCAGAGGCCATTTGTTCTGCTCTCTCATATAAACCCAGTGACTTCAGCGCTGACAGGACTCATTATGCTGCACATTTATTTACATATCCCTTGATTGATAGAGAAGGACGAACGTTGGATCACCGTGTGAGGTTTGATATTTGATGCAACGGCTCCGGCCCTGCAGGATTCAGCTGACCCGAGGCCAGAGTCGCGTCACAATCAATCGGGCTGCGTCGGATCAGGAAGGGGGGTGGATTTCCGACCTGTGGAGTATTCAGAATTAGAGGTTGACTAACGCTTTGATATGACTGCAGGTGGAGGGAAAACCTCTGAAAGCACAGCTCATGAATTCGGGAAGTTTGACTTTACCTCTGGTTTCGCAGGTGGGACACAGAGGAAGAGAGACGGGATGAGTCAGGCTATTTACTGAATGGTTCAATTATAGTGTTGGCAGCTGATGCAAGGAGGGAAACACAACAGACTGTTACTACAATAGCATCTTATAGAATAGTTACATACAGGATGGCAATGTATCTTTTCTTCTATCTTATAATTCAAGACATGTTGTCGTAGAAACATCCTCTTTGTGCAAATAGTCAATGTCGCTGCTATAAACCAACAAAAACCATTATTTAGTAGATATGAATTCATTCTCAATTCTCTAATTGTTCGGTTATACTTAATGATTATTATCATTAATCATCTGAATTAGAGAAAGTGGAGACAGAAAGTCAGTGTCTTCTCTCCCTTTCTGTTTCCTCCTTTTTCTGTAAAACACTTCATAGATTTATCTCAGTGTTTTCAAACCTTTTATTCTGCCCTGCTTCTTAAAAAAAAAAAAAATCTAAGGGCACATCTCCATCCCATTAACCAGTACATTTTGAAACAGTTGTTTTGATGAGCCTTAAACTGGTTTCCTGGGATGGATAACAAGCTCACACAGAGCTCATGGTCAGCTGCTCTCAGTCTGTGTTTTTATGTGGGTCATATTCAAAAAGCTTTCAAAGCTAAAATAATCTACTTTACTTTACTTTATTCCCTGTATATCTATGTTAATATATTTTATTCTGATTTGAAATTCTAATGTGAAATGCTTACAGCACACCTGGATGAGTGTAAAGCCCCCACTACCACTACTGCTGCAGACCCTTTGAATATAGCTGTGGTGGTGGGTTTTTTTTGTTTTTTTTCCACAGCTCCAAGCACTGATGGCCTTTTTGTTTTTTGGAGAGGAAAAGTGCACAGGAATTTAACCTGGCATCACTTCTCCATCGTCTGGCTGCCAGGAGTGGGCTTGAACCGTGCACATCATACCGCTCTCACCTCAAAATAAAAATCGATCTGAAGAGGGTTGGGAGGGGAGCGAGGGGGTGTAAGGGTAAATGTCCCTCTTGGCCCCCGGTGTCCTCCTGTGATGATGACCTAGGCACACGCTGACCCGCCGTCCACGCTGCTGCAGCAGGGGTCGAGATTTATGCCCCGGCTGTGAACCAGAGGTCAGCCTATCTCTCCCCAGCAGCTGCTCTCTGTCTCAGCTCTCCACTTTCACAGGTTTCAATTCTCAGGAGGTAATAAAACCTGGGACGACAAACTGCGCCGCACATATTGGCTTTTTTTTTTTTTTTTTTTGACTTGACTTGACAAAGCACAATTCTCTGTGTGCACTTTGTGTCTGCACTAGTCGTCATGCTAAACAAACCTGATCGTTGTTCTGCCGTCGTTCCAGTTGTTACATTGACTAAACACTTACACACAAATTACCTTAACAATGGGTCTTTGAACTACACACTAAATCACTGTGTTTGTGTTAGACACATTCACATTGCACTGCTGCTGACATATTTTGACGTAAAGTTATATAAACTTAAAGGGACACTGTGTAACTTCTCCTGTTATCTATTCACAACATCGATTATTTCGTTTAAAAGTTTGTTTTTCATTAATCAGTAATCCCCCCCCCATCAACAAACTGAAGTGTTCCTTTCAGCTCTGAATGAGCCGTTCATATCATTCATATCTCCATGGAGCGGGTAAGCTCGGTGCTGCTGCCATGTGGTGTCTCCATGTTTTTAACGTTCAGTGGCAGCGTGACGGTAGGAAACCACGGAAACTCAGCGGAGACACCGGAGCTGTCGGCTCAGGTGGAGGTGGCGTCTGTGAAAAGTCACCGCGGTAACGCAGTGAGGAGGAATGGAGCGTTACACTGATGCTGCATTCACCTGCAGTCGGGCAGACGGCCGTCGCTAACAAACCAGATGTCATTTTAGTCACAGAAGTGGAGAGAAAGCCGGTAAAACAATACAACATCGCCATGACAACATATTGTCACGTGTATTGTTTTGCCTCGTGCTGACGGACCACTTGTTTACATAGAGGCTTGTTTATGCTGTTACATGCAGCGGCTGTCGTCCGTCTGCTGTCTGCCCAATTTCACGTGAATGCAGCATGAAAAATACGATTGAGTTGCTTGCGATATACAACCGCAACGCTAGATGGGAGTAATTCCTACACAATGTACCTTTAATGCCTGGTTTTGAGAGCTTAGTGTTAAAATTCAGCAATTACAGACAATAAAATCATCATCTATGAATCATAAATTGTCTTTTCAGGAGTATTCGACATTAAAACACCTCCACTGTATGACAGGGAAACTCCTGCTGTTGCACAGATGTGTGTGCAGCTGTTAGGAGGCCCAGTTGCTGTTTTATAAGTCGGTTCAATCAAAAGTCAAGACAATGTATTTTTTTTGTCTAATGTTTGATTGAATGTGCGCGACTTCACCTGGAGAGCCGGGGATCCATCAGTGTCATCACAGTGAACCTCAGTGACGTCTGATGTGTGAAACTCAAAGCAGCAAACTTTACCTTTTAACTACTCAGCAGTTCTGTCACAAATCATGAAGTCGGAATAATGATCTACATAATCTCCCGGGAACAGTTTAATTGGGAGCTACAGGGGTTCCACATAACAGCATCAACAATCTCACATTATAGTCTGATCCTGCACTAACAATTTGTAAATTTCACCGAGAGGTTGAAGCAACGTTCTTCCCGTATGTTCACAGACATGTGAGTCATGTCATAAATATATTGAATAACTAAAGATTCCCTTTCTGAACATATATGCTGAAATGTCCCATCAGGCTTCCTGCTCGTGGGAGGGAGGCTGTGGAGGCAGATTCAGCACTTAATGAATATTCAGACGTGTCGCTGAGTGTCAGCTCAGCAGGTGGGGAGAGGGCGGTGTGCCGTATGTAAACCTGATTTGCTGTAGCTGCAGCTTGCAAAGGAAGTCTGGTTTTACTGAATGCACAGTCTCTCTGTGTGGAAGTTGCTTTGATGCATCTGCTGTATCGTAACACACAACATAACACACCATGTATTCTGGAGGTCTACTCGATGTGTATTAGCGGATCTTGATAATCTCACATATATTATTACCCAATTATCCGATTACAGCGTTGATGTTGGTGTAAACACTTTCTTCACAATGGTCCCAAATTACGCTCCTCAAACTTCTCAAAAGCTCTTTCGCTCAAACTTCCTCCATGCAGCGTCGGCCCATCTGGCCCGTGGTACTGAGCTCAGCGCTGCAGTGTGCAGCTGCATGAGGATGAAGCCGCCGCCGCCGCCGCCGCCACTCATCTATTGTCTTTGTTGTTTATTTTGGGAAAAGGCACAAACACTGAGATAACTCAGCCAGTGCAAGTTTTATCTGCCTGTAAGTTTTCAGCGAGGAACTTTATCTTGTGTTTAAGTTTTGCTCCACATTCCCCACAACAACAAAGTACAAACCTGACAAAACGTCAGTAAAACAGTGGAACGCACCGTTAAACACAGTGAGCATTAAATCAGAAAAACAACAGGAAAGGTCTGAGGCAGTTTTTCAGGTCAGTTTTTAATGATGTTTCATCAACTTATTCAAATGGAATGGAAAAATAAAACCTTATTGACTGTGTGCACTTACTCCTTTAAATCAATGTTTATATCAAATGCGGTGAATGCTCATAAAATCTGATTGAATGGAAAATTTAAAACACCTGCACAATGCACTCAGGCTTTCAACAGAGAGCTGTTGCAGAGTTGAATGATACAGTACAACTTTTGTGCATATCTCTGTGTCGGATGTGTTATGCAACACACTGTTTGGCCTTCATTATCACTGTGACACTGTAAAATTAGTTTATACATTTACGGTTGCCATCAGTAAGTGCATTATGAGGATATATGGGTGTTAATATACTGTGGTGGTCTCACTGTAAATCCACTGTCGGTGGCGAACAGTGAGGTGCAGCAGCAGTCGTGACCTTTCATTTTGTGTATATTGATGATAACTTTTTTTCCTTATCTCTCGCTGCTCCGGCCTGAGTCTGCTTTTATATCA
The DNA here is from genome assembly GCF_905171665.1 of Trachurus trachurus. NCBI lineage: Eukaryota > Metazoa > Chordata > Actinopteri > Carangiformes > Carangidae > Trachurus > Trachurus trachurus. The sequence continues at coordinate 5,206,433 of NC_139893.1, read as the reverse complement.
AACATAAAGAACTAATAATGGAAACAATAAAAGAAAAAGCTAACAGTCTCCTACAGCAGCATCTTCAAAGGTTTCTGCAAAACAGTCACATGTGCACAACATCTAAGCTTTGGCAATACAGTCAGGTTTATCTAAACACATGCAGGTGCAATGCGCTGGATTTGCTTTGTGTGCCACATCTGAGAAGATAATTCAAGTCAAAGTGTCTGATCCTTGTTTTAACAAATGAAAAAGACCATAAGTAAATCTCACATTGTACTTTCTACTCAGGTCTAATCTGCATAAGTCTTATATCTAAGATTAATGAGGATCCATCCACCTGTTCTCAGGTTTTGGCAGAAAGTGAGAATATGAGCGAGCGGCAGAGTGAGATGTCTGAGGAGGTTCTGATCAATTATTTCCTCACAAGTGGTGCCCGGACCTTTGCACCTTGTTCATATTTTTCCACTGCAGTCAAAAATTTTGTTTGCCCTGTATCGATTTGGGAGAGCAGCCACGTTGCCTTCACATCCCTGTAAGCTTGTACTTCCACGTTTTATAGTTGTAAACACATTTTTGACCCGCACTGAAGAATTTATGAAGCTGGGCCTTAAAAAAAGTTCTAAACTAAATAAATATATTTAATGTTTTATGGTCTATTATGAAATCTATGAATATAAAGCACTTGCACTGTCATGGTGTTGATCACCGCTGTTCTTTACTCTGTTTACATAGTTTTTCTTTTTTCTCCAACCCCTCCCCTCTAGCTGATATTTCCCTCTATCCATACGGGACTTTATGTACATCAAATATTAATGTTGTACCAACAGAAAATGGCCGCTCCAAAAAAAGAGATGACCTACTTCCCACATTTAGCCCCAAAGGAACCGTCTTTGGAAAAACATGAGAGAGGGATGTTTAGCCAACAGGCCTGCTCTCTTAAGCCGCGGCTGAACATGGTTTTTAATCGCACCCTGGTTCTGTCTCTATTCTTCACAATCAGAAAAAAAACTTTATTGATCCCCGCCGGGATATTGCTTTGTGACAATTGGAAAAGCAGGCGTAAGTGAGCAAAAAAAAAACATTCATAAAATAGTAATGATATTTACTAACCAGGAAATAAATAGAATATAAAAATACAGATGCAAACGAAGCGTTTTCTCCTCCCACACAAGCTGGACACAGAATTCGACTCACTAGCAGATGGAGGAATTCAAAAGAAGCATCTGAGACTCATTCTAATAATTTCAAATCTCAGTCATGGTGGAGGAGGAAGGAGTGTGAGAATATGATAAAATGTAAAAAGATGTTGTGTGGGACAGTTTGGCTCAGAGGTCGAGGAAGGTGAAAGGCAGCAGACTTCATGGTTTCTTAGAAGTGAATATTTTATTTCCAGTCCTCTCCTTTTACACATCAAACTCTGCAGAAGTGACCCCGAAATAAAAAGAAGGAAATAAAGATACCAACTCAGGAGTAACTACACACAGACACACACACGCACACACACACACACACACACACACACACACACACACACACACAAGAAATTAAATAAATGGCACATTTTCAGCAGCACAGGCCGACCTCTCCTCTCGCAGACAAAAAAATCTAACGGCTCATATAAAGTGTTCAATTCACACCTGGATCCTCCAGCTATAACCACAACACAGCTGTGACCTACAGTACTAAGTAACATTAACAATATTAATAGGAAGAACTCAGCCAATATTATTAGACTCTTTTACAAACACATTAACTTTTCTAAAAGGCTCTAAAAAACCTCTCTGGAGAAGAAAACTGCACTTGATTTAACCCGTTGACTTCAGCAATGACATCATCAATACCCGCCCCCCCTTCTAACAAACTGCATGGTTGGTCAGAACAAAGCAACAACCATTTTGAACATGAATAAAGGAACAAACAAATAAACACAGATTCAAACCTGCAGCATAATGAAGGAAAGTGAAAGTACAGTAAGTGGTGGCTGCGTGTTTACTTCAATCAGCTCATCAGCTTTGTTTGTGTTGGCGAGATGTAACAGCTGACATCAAAGCTGGGATACTGAGTGATGCAATGTTACAATGGTAATGGTAAATTATAGTAAATGAACACAGATAGAAAATGGTGTAACATGGTGTAATGTAAAATAAACCTGTGAGGGACAAGTGGTGAGTGAGGGAGGGAGAGAGACAGAGAGAGAGAGCTCTCACCCACTTTGTCACATGCCTTTAATAATTAACTGATGATTGCAGTTACCAACTGAGACTCACTGTTTAAAGAATCTCTTTGACATCTGCAAACATATTTACAGAATTACACTTTAAAGAAATATTAGACACAACACTGGAAAAGTGGCGTCAAATACTCAACACAGTTTATCTATTAGCTCTGATGTATCCTGGATCTGTGCTGTGTTTAAACCTGTAATATCTGATATAATAATACGTACTGTGTATAACTATTGAATTATATCAACTTAAAGGGATAGTCAACATTTTGGCAAATTGGCCCATGGCCATAATCCCTATAGCAGTAGGTTTGTTACCTTATTGTCGGTGCAAGCTATTTTTAGAACGGCAGAGCAGAGCGGTGAGCTGCTCAGAGCTACGCTACGGAGGCTCATGGGATTTCTTGGTTTCCCTCATACACAATCCAACAACTCCAAAATGCTCTGGTGGACAAGTTGTGACCTGCACATTCACCACGCTATGAGATAATAACAGAACGTTACCAGACAGAGTTGTTTTAGGTAAATACAGAGACTGCTTGCTGAAAAACTGTCCCTGCGACAACGCACATCAGCGGTTTTGCATGAATTTACCTTTAAAACGACTTTGTCTCGTAATGTTACATTATTATCTCATAGCGTGGTGAATGTGCAGGTCACAACTTGTCCACCAGAGCCTTTTTGGAGTTGTTGGATTGTGTATTTGATGAGTTTGATTAGGGAAACCAAGAAATCCCATTAGCCTCTGTAGCGTAGCATATTTTACACCGACAAATAAAGGTAACGTACCTACTGCTATGACTATAGCGATTATGGCCATGGGCCAATTTGCCAAAACGTTGAACTATCCCTTTAAGACAATCCATATTTTAGTTCTTATCGAGTGGGACCCTCACATGTAATGGTTATAATGATACAAAGACTGAATACACAATTATAATAGTGCTTAAAAGTTTTTGGGGAAAAAACTAAACAATAAAATATTGCCATTCACTGCAAAGATTAAAAAAGGTGGTAATCTATTGTTTTTTGGTGGTTTGTGAGTTAAAAATTATCAAGTGAATCTGAATCTGTGATCCATTTCTCTTGACTTTCAGGTATAAGAGGTTAAAGGAGATCAAACCAATAGAATAAATGTTTGAAAATGTATTTCAAGTTACATTATGAAGTGCTAACTTGTTGTGATGCTAACTTATGATGCTATGTTTCCCACCGCAACATACGCTGGGAAACACAAGACTGAAATGTTATATTAATAAACAACATTGTTTAAACAGCAGCGTGTCAGACGAGCAGAGAAGAGAAGAGATATAATGTGACAGACGCTTCATGTTATGAAACAAAAGACAGGCTCCAGGTGTGCTCAACAGAAAATCAAGGGAATGGGGCAGATGACCTCATTGGCCTGTAGCAGCTGGCAGACAATTAACACCTGATTGAGTCAATTGGGAGGCAACATGATTAAGGTATTTAAGAAGTAGGAAACACAGCCAGTTGTAACATTCAACTATTTATATGACCTCCATTTCCCAACAAAAACAACATGTTTAAATAGTGTTTTAAATTCACAGCCCTGCAGGGAAACATCGTATTAACACCAATAAATAGTAAATCTGAAGTGTAGTGATGACTGTCTGCGGTTCCACAGTCTCTTCTACTGTGTCCATGGAAAATACCGGAGCAGTTATTCATCCACTTAATGCTGGTTAAATCCACCGAGTCCTTACGTACACACACGGTGTGTATTCAAGTGATGAATTGTTTCAACGCTCAAAATCAGAAATATTCCAGATATAATTTATGACCCTCCAAGGTTTTTTTTCTTCTTTCTATGGATGAATGTAAACACAGCACAGTCTGTACACCTGCACTGCAGTTCAAAGAGCCCGGTGATCAATCAGTCATAAATCCTGTATGCTGTGGACATCTGGGTTGGTTTTTAGGAGTGAGATGTCATCCTGGCCTTCACTGTTTAACCCCATGCAGAACAAAGAGCTCAGCTGCTCCACCTCTTCCTCCTCCTCCTCCTCCTCTTCCTCCATCACGCTGCCACAGCTGAAACTCAACCTAGATTCCTGCAGGCGATGTTTGGAGCCTAAACCCCGCTCTGTGCTTTTTGGACATTTTGGGCACTTAGCGGCCTCGTTCCCTGAGGCAACTTGGTCTTCACTCCACTTGGCCAGAAGAAGCACATCATCTGCAGACTCGTTTCTCTCCACATCTTGCTCCTCCACTGTTTGCCACGTCCATATGACGTGCACAAACCTCGTGGCTACGTTTGGCTGACGACAGCGCTTGTGCTGTTGTCGATTTTTCTGACGTAAATCTGAAGAAATACATACACAGTGTCGATGACAGATCTCTCAGAAGTCTGCACAACTCAGGAAAAATCATACAGAATTCAAATGTGGTAAATTTGGTGTGAAAATGAAAAAGATTAGTCTGACTCAGTAAATCCTCTGGACAGCAATGTGTTCAGATAGTTTATTGTCGATCTTCCCCCTGATGTGCTTTACTGGTCTGCGGGATTGTAAATATCACATTAATATGCAACAATTTGGTCGTAATGATGCTTGTAGGAAATAATAAATCCTGTGTTAAAAACCACTGCGGTGCAGCTTGAGAGCAGCTCCACGGTCTCATATGTTGTATTGTGATCCCCATGTGAGAGAGAGAGGAAGCTCAGATGGCAACTGAACACACAGGTGCACATGTGTGAGCACACACTCACAGGTGTGCAACACACCCAAACAAGAGGAAGTAAACAACATATCATCAAAATAATCCTTGTAATGAGTCCAGTTTTCACACTTTATATACATATTTTTTTTTATCTTGTGTCTGTTTCTGTCTTTTTCTTCCTCCTCTCCTGCAGGGTCAGAGGGTCGAGCAGCTGATCCAGTGTCAGACGAGGACGTGAGGACACGCAACAGAAAAACACTGAGCTAGGACGGCCATCACCGAGGTAACGCACAAACTATCACTTATACTCGCAGTTATACCTGGGAGCAATTTTGAGTCTGTAGTCGACCTGTCTGGCATCTTTCTACAAATGCGGAAAAACAAAATAGAACAAAATACAACCAACACACACACACAAACTACTGAAAGCCCATGGCCAGGAATCAAATACAATTTCTTGTTCTATGAGGCGACAGTGCGAACACTAAGCCACTGTGCTGCGCCACTGCTGGGAAAATTCATTACTGATTTATGCCAACACATAGAAATGACACATGTAGAGCAGAACAGAGCCTCAGTGGTGGAGTCAAAGTCGTTCATCCGCTGTGCTGAAGGTGAGAAGACCAGCGCATGTTTTCATTAGAGATGCTTCACAAACAGAATGAGAGAAAAAAAAATAATGAAAGTGAAGCCAAAGATTTGGTGCCAAATGTGAAAATGCTTTGCAAGGTGTGAGATCACATGAAGAAACATGTTTAACATATACATATATACATATGTACCGATGCATCTGTGCACTTGCACACATGCATACATGTATTTCTAAATGAACACACTGGTTCTCAGTGGATGAAGGTGCAGTGACTTCTACCAAAGCTGCTGCTGGAGGGAGATATTAAGGCAACCGTGATGAATGAGCCGACTGCAGTTTACAACATGTAAACATGCACTGCCCACTTGCCGTATCTCCAATCCATTAGCTATCATCCGCCTCTGCGTTGGAGCTGTTTGTTTGTTTTGTTCCCCTCTCTCCCACTTTGTGCCCCCGTCTGCCTGCAACCCTCCAAGAATCACTACCTTTTTCCGTTTTCCAATTTCAGCCGCTTCCTCTGGAGCGAGGTTTGATGAATGTCGCTCACATTAGGGTGACCTCTGAGATAACCCCGCCTTTCTTTCCCCAAGAAAATTCATCAGGCAGAGTCGGCCAGCCCCAGGGATGTGTGATTCAGCACTCAAGGTGAGTGCTTGTCACAGAGGCCTCGGATGGCCGGCTATAGGTGAGGAGAGGAAGGACAGAGATGTGCTGTTTTTGTGGTTTGCAGCCCGAGCTGGGACATGCATGTACCTCAGAAGTAACTCTCCCAAGTCTAAAATCTCTAAACTTATTACACGGCTCTATTGAATGCTGCTCTCTGATTGGTCCAGCGCTGCGTTCTGCGGTCTGTTATTTCTGAATAATGACCGTCGTCATGTATAACAGACCGTTGCTAGGGACGCCGCTCTGATCAGCGCAGCAGAGAAAAGAGAAACTATGCAGGATATTTACCTTGTGTTTCATTTTTACCGTCATTAAACAGCGTCGAACTAATAGTGATGTTAGAGATAAATTATTTGTAACCTGTTACAAGGAGAGTGGAGGCTCCTTCACATCGCTGCTGGAAACCAGACCTGCATCAGAGCCTCTGACCCGGTGTCACAGCTCTCCTCTCCTCTCGTCTCGGTGCAGCTGGCACCGCGGCTCCGCGACACAAACGCACCCCGTAAACAGTAAAGTTAATCTCTTGTTTATGACAGATACGACTACACACAATACACACATCTTAACACGTGTATGGTAATCTATCGATCCACTGATTGATTATCAAAGGCTTCAAATGCACGAACGGGAGGAGGCTCGGCAAAACAGCGGAAGTGACCGGTCTTGCAGATTCGCTAAATGCAATTTTAAATCGATGAAAGTCGTATTTTGGTCAACATTATGTTTCAAATTAATTATTTCACTCGTAAACCGTGTAATAAGCGGGATAATGTACAGTTGGTCGGTTGTTATGGAGAAATAAACCCCTTCATGTTGAATGAAACCCCTCCGCTTCGCGTCGGGGTTCCATACAACCTGTCGGGGTTTATTTCTCCATAACAACCTCCGAACTATACATTATCCCTTACTTAAAGCCCCAGTATGTAACTTACTTGGCTTTTTATTAGCCAAAATCAAATCTGTCTTTCATAAATACGTATTTCACTGAAGTCGAATCACACCTGCATACAAATGAAAGCTTTCTGGTACCTTAGAATGAGTTGTTACAAGTCGTTACAAATACATAGGTGGGCGACGCATCGAACCGAGGCGCATCACCATTTTTTACGTTCAGTGGCAGCGTGACCGTAGGTAACCACGGAAACTCAGCGGAGCTGTCGGCTCGGGGAGAAAGTTTTCCAGGTAGCGCCTGTTAAAACTGATGTTGCATTCAGGTGCAGTCAGGCAGACGGCCGTCGGCAAACCAACCGGATGTCATTTTACTGGACGAGAGAAAGACGGTAAAACGTGGGTCAGGTAAACAATACGACATCACCATGACAACATATTGTCACGCCTGTATTGTTTTGCCTCGTGCTGGCGGACCACTTATCCTGTTACATGCAGCGTCTGTTGTCTGTCTGACGTCTGCCAGATTTCACGTGAATGCGAATCAAGAATACGTTCCGATATGCAACCGCACAGCTAGATGGGGGTAATTCCTACATATTGTACCTTTTAAAGTGCACTAATCAATATTTTATATAACAAAAAAAAAAGGATTACACGTATTGTTGATGTCTTGTAAAAGGTGCTGCCTGTAGAAACGAGCCCACAGAGGATTCTCGTCTGACTCTGCAGTTCCCCACAGTGCTGCGGGGCATTTTATTGTCTTTGCCGTGGTTGTTGTGGTTGTTCGGCCCACAGCTGCACGCTTTTGCTTCAGTCTTAGCACTCTCATCAGCGCGGCTGCCAGCTGCAGCAGGCAGCTGTTTTCTACAAAAACAGCTCTGATAAACTAACTGTATACTCACCCACTATCAAATGGCTGACATACAAAGTTAACAACTGGTAAACATAATGGAGCGTTCAGCAGCCATAGCCACAGATATTTGCCTGAGGACGGTGGAGACTGAAGCAGCTAAAAGCAGAAGGAATATCAGAATTACTTTTGCTTTACTGCTTCAAATGAATGATAATGTTGCCCTGCATCTGCTGGATGTGTAAATAGGTCACGATTTGCTCACATATTCACCACCGATACATACACACTGTATATCAATGTTTAGACATTGTTTTGCTACCCACAAGTGTCTAAAATAATCAATTAATGTAGGTTTGAATCACCCGGGAGGGCAACATAACTCAGAGACTGGTAAACAAAGCTCATTTTAATTTCTGCCTTTATAGTCAGTCGGTCTTAAAAACCAAAGGCACCAGCAGTGCTGACATGCTTCTGAGCAGATGGAGCATTTTGCTAATCCGAAACCAGGTTTTTGACTTTTAGGGATATTTAAGGGATGTGTGGAGCAGGTTTGCAAGAGTGTAAAGGTTTAACTTCATGAACAGGATCTCAATTTTTTTTGCAACTCCTGCTGCGAGCACTGTGGCTTTTGTGTAGTTAGCATTGGTGTGTGTGCGTGTGTGGGATGGTGTGCATGTGGGTAGGTGTCAGAGCTGTGAAAGTTGTTTTAAGTCATTATTCGTATTTGTTGCCATTAGATGCTCAGTTGAAGTTCACTTTCACATCTTTAGCTCTGACTGGACGGGGATCTGGAGATCTGGAGTGTGAGCAGTCATTTTCTAGCCCTGTGTGTGTTTGTGAGTCTGTGTGTGTATGTGTGTGTTGATACTGCCTTGGCAGGCGAATAAACAAAAAACCCAATAAAAGTAAAGATTGAACTGCTGCCGGTGCAAATGAACGGCAGAAACATTCAGTCACAGCCTGACACCAGGTATAAATCAACAATCTGCATTTTTGACACATGACATGATAGATACATGTTCTTGTTGTTTTCTGCACATCTCGTATCTGTCAGTCTTCCCATCTGCTTGCTCTGTAAACATGATTCATCGGATAAGAAAAAAAAAAAGTGTTATTTTTTCATAGAAACCTGGAGACCTCGGGTGTAAAAGCTGAATTCGAATCCATCCTCACACCAAGAAAATCCCCCCTGAGATCTAAGCACAAGTGTCAGCTGTTTGTCACAAACATAATTAGGAAATATAATGGTGCACGGCACAGTTTCTGCTCCAGCCATAAAGGGCCACAACAACTGCGACTTCACACCTCACCTCTGTGAGAGCGAGGGCTCCTCGGAGCAGCAGAACCACAGGTGGGAGCAGTGACTCCACTAATACAGGCATTGACCTGTGTGACACAGCAGCAATACATTCAGCAGCCACCTCATCACCCTTGTGGGTCAATCCCTTCCAAAATCCACTGAATCCATTTTTTAAAGCCAGGGAGCAACCCAAGACTTCAGCCCAGGTGTGTGTGTGTTTGTGTGTGGTGAACCTGAAGTGTAAGTGACCAGACAAGAGGAAGAAATATTTCATACTGTAAAAATCTGACATTTACTCCTCATGTGATAAGAATTTGATGATTGTCATTTCCGATAGCTCATATAACTTGGATTGTGATCTCACACATAGGAACGTATTTTTTGTGCAGCATTTTTTTTCTTTCTTCTTACATCCTATCTTATTCTTTGCCCAGTATATTTTGCATTCTTTTTCAGATGTGAGATCTGGTTTCTACAGTATTATTTTTTGTCTAACATTTTTAACCGTGCACCCGGACCTGTTGATCTTTTGGAGGTGTGGGGATGTTTTCCACATTTTCCACTGCCTCATCTCAATTTATCTTTGTCACTTTACTTTCGGATATGCTTGTATGTTTCAAGCATTTTGTGTTATGTCTTGTCCTCAAATGTTTTGTTTTGTCTCGGCTTTATTGCAAACGAGGTTGCTTTTCAATGTATTTCCGAGTTTAAATTAATAAATAAAATAAAAACTTTAACAACCTGTGTCTCTTACCATCCTGTCTGGTTTGGTTTGACAAAGGACAAAAACATTACAAAGACAGTGAATTGAAATAAAGAACAATGTGCGGCGTAGCATCAGTACGGTGACCAGTTGGTGACACTGGCGTAGCCACGGGTGTGCCAGGGTGTGCCAGTGCCACCCACAGAGGAAGCTGGCACACCCAAAAATTTGATGCATTTTTTGTTTTTGTTATAGTCTATAGCTACTAACATGTTATCGATCAGTCAATAAATTTGTAAAAATTGCCGTCAGGTGATGCGTTGCGACACCTGCACCGGCTCGCGGAGAAACTGGACTAATGGAATAATTAACGAGTTCAAGGCCAAGCCACGCCGTCTTGCCCTTTAAATTGAGAGCTGCGCAGTGCGCACAGGTAAGCAGCGGTCCTCTTCTGCTTTGTGATATAAAACCATCAGGCCAGGCTGTTACATAATCATATGAGATGAATGATGAGCCCAGTAGTTGTGTTCAGATGGTTAAATAGCTTGTTGATCATGCGATCAAAGTCATTTAAGCGCCGTTACGCACGCCGCACCTCTCTTGTCCAGTGCGCTCCTCTCCTCTCCTCCCTCTCCAGTACCTGGCTGCTCAGCTCTGGGACCGGGGCTGAGAGACGTCACCGCTGCCTTCACTCCGTCCGTGATCCCTCTGGTCAGGGCGTTTAGATCCGAGTGTGACCTGAGTGTCCCACCCGAGCTCTGTGCCATAGCGCGCAGCTCCAGCTCAATGAATGACAGCAGGTCTCCCAGTTACCTGCTCAGCTGCTGCTCAACACTGGTCAGAGCAGCTCTCCCTCGTTTGCTGAGGTTTTATTACAAACTAAAATCTTCTTTTGTTCTTTGCCGCATAAGCCTATCTACCTATCTTCTCTTCACTTCATCTCTTCTCTTCTTGTTTTACCAACCATATTATAATTTTCTCATAGATAATCTCCCACGTTTATTATGCTGCAGCTCCACAATATGTTTATTTGTCCCTCTCTCTATTAATGCGTCGGATCAAATTTTTATTCTGCGTTTGTATCCATCCAGCTCTCTGTCCACACTCTCTATGGCGGAAACGATTACGCGCAAAACCCTCATTTAAATACTGCGGTTTGCGCGTGTTGTCATTTAGTGTGTTACTCTTAGTAGATCACCTTGTGTGTGCGCTAACCAGACACGCAAAAGTGTGTTTTTTTATGACTTTGTTATTTATTTATTTGAGCACGTCATATGTGTGAATGTTTAGACCTGTTGTACTGTTGACTATAAGAGCAGTTACTAAGCAGTTTTTTTTTACTCAGCGTTGCATATAGATTAGAAGATAAATCATACAGGCTTGCCATGATGCCACTGTTAAACCCAAATTACTATGTGCAGTCTGTGTCTGATGCTAGTTAAAGGCCTATGGCTTGTTGAGAGGGAATAACACATGGTTTGTTATTACTGATGAGAATGCACACAACATATAATGTTGGAATTCTTTTGAATATTTATGGAGGTGTAACGCTCAGTTTGTTGAAAATAAATCTGGCACACCCAGTCTTTGCAGGTGCACACCCAATGTCATTTTTCTGGCTACGCCACTGGTTGGTGAGCTGCTGTGTTGGAGGCAGTAGAGTCGGTAACAAGACGACAGTAGCACAGCAGGTTTGGCTTTAACAAAGTGCTGTTAAAGTGATACTCAATAGCTATGTTTACATGCAGTGTTTTCCTCAATCTGATTGAAAACAATCAGATTAAATGAATCTTATTCGATCTACATGAATGCTAAATAAAATGATCCACATTCAATCTGTGTATACATGGCCCCAGCTGAAGCCGACATATACTGCTGTGAGACTGACCACTGCTGAGTGCTTTGGGACGGGGGCGGGGCTTAGGGCAGCAGCCACTGCTCGTTGAAGACAGGAGTGATACGGGCTTTCACATCGGAGTCTCCAAACCAGAAACGTCTTTAACAACACCGGGAATAGTCGTTAGATTGTCGCTAGTCGCTTTTGACAAAGAAAAGTCACCAGATTTAGTGAAAAAGTCATCAAGTTGGCAACACTGCTTTGACTTTTCTATTTCCTATTTCCCGTGAACTTCAATACATGACTCCTACGTACTACAGTAGGGCGTGCATGTGCAGAATGAATAATCCACTTTATCAACCGAATCCACTCAGCCGTTAATATGCTGCATGAAGCTGATTATCAATCGGCATAGACTATAACCTCTTTCAATCCGATCCAAAATTTAATCAGATCCGGGTTAATCTGATCTGGTAAGGTGTTTACATGAGACATTTTGAATCTGATTGACCTCTTAATCTGATTGGATCTGAGGAGCAGCTAATGAGTACAGTAGGTGTGTGTTTTACAGTTTTAAGGCCTGAGGTGGAGGCAAAGAAGCACCCAACGAGAAACTTTGGTTTATTATTGTTGCATAATTGTATCACCGCTGGTATGAATGGTTTTCATGTTAAATATTTGCCGGCAAATAATTCACATTTTATTTTTCCTATATTTGTCACGTCCGTGGTGTGTTAAGGACTAATAATCTTAATCAAATGATTATTAAATCAAGTGTTTATCAAGGCCAAAACAGAAACAAACAAATAAAAACAGGCTGAAAAGTGAGTTTCATCAAAGACAATAATATTAAACCCTCAGCTGTCCCATGTCTGATGGGGACATTTTGCAGAATGCAGCATGTCTTCACAGATTTGCATTTATTCTGTTTTGTTTTTGTTTGTTTGTTTTTCATCCTGCACCACCAACGTGTGACTGAAGCTAATGAACATCATTGTGAGGACACCAATTGTGCACTCAGTCACAACACTGGTGCTAATGTGCGAGCAGCAGCTTCTCTGGCTAGCTGTCGGGCTGTTGATCACAGATCCAGGGTGCCATGGTGACGAATGGATTACATACAACAGAAACACGTATAGTTTTGAAGCTCTGTCACCTGATTAAGAAAAGAAAATGTGCCAAGTGCCACGTTTCTGTTGTGTCTAATCCAACAGACATGCTGCTCTTTAAGAAAAAACTAATCTTCTCTCTTTGTGTCTTTGCTATAAATTGAAGATTCATGCCATGAGCAGCAGGACGGTAACAACTCCAACACACAGAGTCTTTATTGTATTGAATGGCTTTTTTAATTGACTGCTGGTTGAGGGTGAAGGTATATATTTATATCTGCTAGTGATGCTGAGTGTAGAGACAAAGGCAGAAAATGTGATAGTGGAGCTGAAGCTGAATCTGTTGAAACTATTCAGATGCAAGGAAAAAAAAAAAAAAAGTCTGTTGCTGGGTTGGAATGGAAATAATGTGTGGGAGGTTTGATTTTGTCTTTTATTCCCTCCAAAGGAGTAATTATGCAGTTACTGCCTCAATTATTTTGAAGAACTCATCTTCACATTACAGTTTTTACAGACCTTTTCACATTTACACCTGGTGTTTAGAAGCAGATTTCATGTGAAAAAAATCAACCCTTAGTAATTGTACCAACTGATTTTCTTTTTTTTAAACTGAATATATTATCAACTCCTCCTGATTTTCTCCACACAATTCTTCCTGCCGCCGCTGTCTTTTTTAAAAGGCAGCTTTTTCTGGTGTAAGTGGGGGTCGTTGGAAAGCTCATAAGTGTAATGCATTTCATTAGTTCTGCAGGTTATTAGTCATAAAACAAAAGAGTTAGACCAAAATTACAGGTTACAAATCATGGGAACTCCTGTTTCTGCATCTGACATTTCACTCCCTCTAAAGTTATCAGGATTCATGTTCTGGGCACCATGAATATTTATATCAAATCCTCCAAGACTTGTTGTCAGATAGCATGTGTCAAATAACCATTATTATTTTACATGTGAAGTCTGAGAGCTGCAACTTTTTACATGTTAATCATTGTATAGTTCTATTTCTGGCTTTACATGCAAATGAATTACATTTGGTGCTTAGCAGCAGGTTGTATTAATAGAGTGGCGAGCCATCTCTAATGTTTTGGTTTATTTATGAATGTTTTATCCAAGACAAATTTAAATTTAGGACATTAATTTACCTCGTGTTTTTTTCTTTGGAGGCCGAAGGTATCTAGACAAAATGGTGAATTTACAGAGGTTAGTGAAGTTTCTCCCAGGCTCTGATTGGTCCGCTCCCCTGTGACTCACTGCTCTACTGACTGCGTTTGAAATGTTAAACTGTTTTTTAGAAAAGTACGAGTTGAAGGATTTACTTTGTTTTGTCCTGACCTCCTCTAATGTTGCTCGGCCGAAGTCAAAGATGCTCACTGGCTTTTAAAAAAAGTTAATCTACACACACACACACATGCACAGCTCATTTTTGTGTGTATCACACTCGTCTCCACTTTGAGGCAGGGGGCTACTTCATCGCCCTCTTTTGAGTCTGTTCCCCTGTGTGTGGCCGATAGTTACTGCAAATCTTTTGTCCCTGCAGCTACTGAGTTGTTAAATATATTTTCACATGAACTTCTGAGCTGCCCACGATATTGCAGTAATATTCAAGTGTGAAGAAACTCACCACACTCTTGTGGGTTTTTCCAATAGATAGAAAAGACAAACCTCTGTGTCACAATGACTTTCACCATTACTATAATGTTGGTAGCCGCTGTGCTTGGTCTTTAACAATATTTGAATGCATGTTGTTTATATAATCTCCCGTGTAGAAGGGAGTTTAGGGTAGTTTACTTTTCTATAGTGCTGTTGTATATCCATGCTGCTGTGTGCTAGATGGATTTTTTTTCCCTTTTGTCCTGTTTTAATAAGATAACTGGCAGTTAAATTGGTCCTGATGAAGGTCACTGCCTGACTGAAGCAATCATAAATAAGGCAGAGAAAAGTGTGTGGGAGTGTCTTTCTAAAAGTCAAGCGCAGCTCTGGAACGAAGGATCACATTTCTTCACACTGGATCGTGACCCTGAGAATCTGTAGGACAAACTTTAACCCTATAACACTAATACACAGAGAGCATGGGCATTCAATAACTGGGGATTTTTATTAACTTGCAGCTTCTATCAAAATACTGTAGGCTACGTTGTATTGTGAGTATTTGCATTAGTTGTTTCCAGAACATGCTCTTCATCTGGTGGCAGCAAAGTCTGGAAGCTCTGAGTTTTTACTCAATCTTTACTTTATTTTTGTTAGGTTTTATTGTCGTGTTTTGTCAACTACTGGTAGATACAGCACTTCTGTGGGGGGAGAGGAGTAGTAGGGCAGGTTTCGAGGATGCCTCCCTGTTCCCTGTTCACCGTTCCAGCTGAGATGAGTAAGTGTTTTTGTGGTTGTCGTGCTGCTGCTGGTGCAAAGGTTAAAGGCTTGGAGGTGGAGATGTACTGTAGGTCCTCTCTGTCATCAGGCATCATGGGAAATGTCATGAGCTGGAGATGTTGGTGAAAGTAGACATTTTTCCAAACCATAACAATACTTGTGTACATCCCGCCAATGGCAACTGAAGAAGTTCCATGTGAAGTTGTTGCTACAGTAGGATACAGACTAAACATCCTGATGTACTTTTAACAATATCAGGAGGGTTCAGTGTGATGGACTCAGTGGGGGATGTGGTGGAGAGATGCACACTGAGGCCCTATACACATGAAAACGTTTAATTTTTTATTTTTACTGTTAAATATTCCCGTTCACACACATTCGAGCACTAAAATACACACAAATATGCATAAACGCTATCGTAGAACGTGTCATAACCCCGCTGACCAAAGCGAGAGTGGTGAGAGAGGAAATAGCAAATTGCTTAGGCTACTATAGTAACCTAACAAATGGCTGTGACGCGCGATCTGACAAATATAGAACGTCTCCGGTAAATATCTGTTTATCTTGCCCACACGTCAAAATAAATACAGCATTTAAAAAAAATATGAACTGTGGGTGGAGTTTTTAAAAACCTCTGTTTTAAAGGGATAGTAGCATTTTTTTTAAAGTGGGGTTGTTACCCTGGGCGGAGGGATACGTGAGTTGGTTAGGTCCAAATAAAAACAGTGTTTTTCCTGCACTTTGAAGGGCTGGAAAAAATTATATTATAGCGAACAATGGAACTGTTTATTATTTTTCAGGTAAAACCTCTTTTAGGCCGCGAAAATAGGCCGTTTCTTTGGGTCTGTTCACAACACTGTATGTTGTAAATCTCTGGGCAGGGCTGGCGTTGCTAACGGGAGGAGTGCGGAGAGTCTTCTACTGCAATTAAAGTACTTAGGGGCTATTTGTAGATCATTCAACCCCACTTTAAAAAAAATGCTACTATCCCTTTAAGCCATTTTCAATATACGTTTGCGTGTGCACTGTATGGACCCCCCAAACTGAATGGAAAAAGCTGCATTTATCAATAAAACGTTTTCATGTGATAGGGCCTGAAGACGGTACTGTAGAGGCCATTCTGAACAACTCAGATCATCCACTTCATAACACTTTGATTGATGGAGAGATATAAAAGATCCTCTGTAGGCTTTACAGCCATCAGGCTTTTTTAGTTCTTCTGCAAATGGTCAATGATCTTATCTTATCTTATCTATTCATAAACACTTGAGTCAGGGAAGTTTACAATAAGCTCCATCCTTCCTCCACATATGTAGACTACTGCATTCAACTGCACTGAAATCAATTTCCCCCAGAAGAGGCACTTGCACTGTAGTTTAGTCTCTCAGAGCTTATTCATCAGTAAAGTTCATTAAAATTGAGAGAGCATCGCTGCACAACGGGGCCCCAAGAATGCTCCAATGCCAGAGGTGTGTGTCGTGATTTTATGGTTTACTGAGATGTTTCTGTTCCTTCAAAATGCTGCATGAAAAATAATCAATTTGAATCTGTGGCCGGGATTGAATGGGGTTTATTTTGTTATTTTAAGGCAAAAATGCAGCAGTTCCTCTCCTCCGCTCTGATTCCATCTCCACCCTCAGATTCATACTTGAAGCTGTGAATGTTGTTTTCTAATCACACAGATTTGATCCAGTGCTTGCAGGATCACGTCGGCCACGGTTACGCATGTGATGATACGCTTGAATAGAAAGAAGGAAACCCACCCACTCACCATCAGCCCGTAGACACTGGGTCAGTCCAATTGAACATGAAAATGAATAGTCCAAGAGGTGAATGGAAATTTCATTATAGAAAAACAGTGCAATCTTTCACGTTCAGGGCAGCGGCAGAATAATAACTGGACGGAAAAATGTGTAGTTATGAATTATGCAGCCAGATAGGAGGCTGCTGATTATTGAAGAAGGGAAGCACTTTATGCCTTTGTGTTTGAATGTTTACACTTTAACTCTGATGTCATTTTACTTATGGCGATTGAGGGTGAGGAAAGTTTTCTCTCTCTCTCTCTCTCTCTCTCTCTCTCTCTCTCTCTCTCTCTCTCTCTCTCTCTCTTTCTCCCTCGTCTCCTGAGGTTCAAGTTAAAATATGTTGTTTTTCAACCCAGGCCTTGGCAGAGAAAGCACCAGTCTGCTCCTCATCATGGTGTTTTTCACCTCCTCCTCATCCATCATTTTCATATATAAGTCCAGTTATTTCAGCCGGTTATTTGTACAGAAAAAAAAAAAAAAAAACTGATATGAAATATTGAGCAAATCCAACACACTGTTGGACATATGGAAGCCCTTCCTTGCTTATCTGGATGGTTGGCATGCAGATACTTTTTTTAAGGCTCTCTCACTGTGGCACAGAAATATACTGTACATGGTCGTTCTTATAACAGTAGTACGGAGCTCAGCACCTATTGCTGTTGGCAGGGCTGCAGCAGTAGTTATGTGATGGCTGCACCGCTGAGGCTTTTCACAGGCACAGTAATGGGCCTTCGTGTACGTTGTCATGGAAAATGAAAATGCATAACTCTCAACTGTTCTGTTCTGGTTGCACGCACCGCTGGATGTGTAGATGGGAAATTATGGTGAGGCTCTGTTCTTGATTTGGTTTACTTGTTTGGATATTGAAATGTTGTTTTGATGTTTTCCAGTCACAAAACACCTTCTTTTTTTTTGGACTCTTTGTTTTTCCTATTACTTTTTACAGTCTTTGTCCCTGGGCGTTGAAAAGTTACAGACCCCATGAAATGTTGTAGTTGGTCTTAGGTTGTGATGGAACGAGTAAGTAAGTAGCATGACACAAAAACTTAGTTAAAAAACTTGCTCTATTATACATGAAAAAGTAATTTTTTCTCTAATCAAGGGGTGGTTTTAGCTCGAGGGGGAGATTTCAGGGCTTCAATTATATGAGTCAAAATCTCTTAAAGTGTCTCATGTCCTTCTTTCTGGGGACAGAAGGCCAGTCCAGGGTCGAGTCAGTCCATGATAATTGTGCCGGCCCTTTGTTGGCAGACCTTGAGCCTGTTCACTGGGCAGGATCATCGTCACACACACACACACACACACACACACTCCTCAGCCTTAGAGGTATGAAGCCAACGCTGCCTTCAGGCAACAGCTAACAGAAGGAGACCCTGCATCTCCACACAGAGAGACTGAGAACAAACAGGAAACAGAACTCAGGGCATTTTAAATGGGGATTTATCAGATATCAGTAAGTCACACAAAACACCACAAGTGAGCTGTTTGGAATAAATCCAATCACAGCATCCAGACCTCCACACAGAGGAGACAGAGGGCAGGAGGAGCTCCATTGATGAAGGTGGTGATACTGTACAGCTCTACTCATCACAACAAAGATAAACATTCATCAATTAAAGGGACATTGTGTAACTTCTCCTGTTATCTATTCACGAAAATCGATTATTTGGTTCAAAAGTCTGTTTTTCATTAACCAGTAATCCCCCCCATCAACAAACTGAAGTGTTCCTTTCAGCTCTGAATGAGCCGTTCATATCATTCATATCTCCATGGAGCGGGTAAGCTCGGTGCTGCTGCCATGTGGTGTCGCCATGTTTTTTAACGTTCAGTGGCAGCGTGACGGTAGGAAACCACGGAAACTCAGCGGAGACACCGGAGCTGTCGGCTCAGGACGAGGTGGCGTCTGTGAAAAGTCACCATGGTAACGCAGTGAGGAGGAATGGAGCATTACACTGATGCTGCATTCACCTGCAGTCGGGCAGACGGCCGTCGGTAACAAACCAGATGTCATTTTAGTCACAGAAGTCCAGAGAAAGCCGGTAGAACGTGGGTCAGGTGAACAATACCACATCGCCATGACAACATATTGTCACGTGTATTGTTTTGCCTCGTGCTGATGGACCACACGTCTGCCCAATTTCACGTGAATGCAGCATGAAAAATACAATTGAGTTGCTTGCGATATACAACCACAACGCTAGATGGGAGTAATTCCTACACAATGTACCTTTAAAGTAGAGATTAAAAGTTCTTAAGTCGTCTTATTCAGAATGACTGACTTACATCTTGCGTAACTCATTTAACATGATCAGCAAAATATTTACATTTATAAATACTGTAATATTTTGGTGTTGTCCGCGAAGTAAGTCAAAGTAAATCTCTTTTTATCATTTTTAATGTTATTTCTGCTACAATTAGAAAAGGAAGAACAGGAAAAAGAAGTATGATAGATTACTAACAAGTGAAAATGATATCAGAAGTTAACCAGAAAGAATTAATCAGATAATCAGAGACTATAATTATATACATATACATATGTGTGTACAGCACATAACTTAATAATATAAACCCTTAAATGAAGGATAACCTCACTGACCTCTGTGAAGATCACCATTACAACACGCACACCACACACAAACATTTTTTTTTCTTTTTTCCTGTTTCACTTTTTGGAAACTTTCTACCACCACATAAACCGTCCAACAGCTCCTTTTCAAATGCTGCTATCAAACATTTTTAGGATATCCAGCACTTACTTAATGTCTGTGCTCTTACTCGCCCCTGGATTATCCCATGTCAAGGGAGGTTTTAAAAAAGTGTGAATCAGTTTCACTAAGCTGTAGAAACAGTATTGTGTCCGTCTGACTTCCTGTCAGCAGTGTGTTTTATTTGTCAGCTCGCTGCAGTCAGGAAAAGCTTGTTTCATATGTCATTCACCCTGGCTGTGCTGTGCCGTGCTGTACCGCGCCATGCTGTGCTGAGCATGTGCTAAGTTTGTTGAGTAAAGACCGCTTAAAAAGGAAAACTCCACAGTACAGCCAATTTAACACACTCAGCTTTATTAGGAAGATTTGTTGATTAAAATAAACAAAACCAAATAAATAGACAATAAATAGCTGGAACACTAGTTGATAATTTAGTGATGCAAGATGCATAAACAGCTCCTCTACTGTATCACTAATGAGGACAGGTTGTATTCATGCAGACAGAGGTCGTCTCCTCATTAATGCTTTTATTTCTAGTGGAAAAAGTGAATGCAGAAAAAACATTTATAATGCATGTGTGTGTATGTGTGTGTAAGCAATAGAACAGCTCAGCAGTGTGATGTTAAAGAGTATAAATACTGAAACATAAGCCAGTGTTTTGGTAAGAGCTCTCATCCAAACCTCTACGTCATGATTCACAAAAGCATAATGAAGACAATTACACATCATCATAACTATACACACATAACACGACATGAAGTGAAAGCAGATGAGACCTTTTCTACAAAAGCGTTGATTGAATGAACCAGGTTTCTGTAAAGACTCTGTTGTTTGTTATCATAAAGGAAACTCTGCAAAACTCACATTATATCTATTGTTCAGTATGTCCTCTGTGCTGTAGTTGTTCATTTATACTCCTCTTAAAAAGCCACTGAGAGAAAAAAAAAACAATCGTATTTGTCTTTTGGGAAACACATTAGTCTTTAAATTGTTGGTAAAACATTTCAGAAAATTCACAAATATAAAGCTGAACACAGGGTTGAGCTCCTCACGGTGCTGTAGCGATGTATTGTGCACTCTGTAAGTCAGTCAACCAAACCCAACCACACCCATCTGTCCTTCTGGGTGTGTTTGCAGGTAAAACACATGAAACTTTCATGACAAACATTTATTCAGTTCATTCTTAGGTTACTTTTTGCAGCCCAACATGTGCATTTTCACGATTATTATTATTTCTGCACAGTAGCTACACAATAATGTGCAGGTTTCTTGTAGTTGCTGAAAGTTAAAGCAGAAGTAAGCGATCTGGTCGTTTTGGCTAATGCTGCGTTCCAGGCAGGCTTTTGAAACCGTAAATTACAGCTTCAAGTCACGACTTACGACTTTGTAGCGTTCCAGGCAACCCACTCGTGTTTTTCCGACCTGTTTTACCTGTGAAAGTCACTATAACGGCCACTCGTAACCAGTGTTGGGTAGTAACGCGTTATTAGTAACGCCGTTACGTAACGCCGTTACTTTTTTCAGTAACTAATAACGTAACGCGTTGTTTTTTTAAAATCAGTAACTCCGTTCCCGTTACCAAACGCTGCGTTACTCCGTTCCTTTCCGTTCCTTTGGGTGAGGTTTTACAGCGGCACACACAATTCCTATAACATTTCAGCAAGTTTCATTGAATTGAAAGAAAGACAGAGCACAGACACTAAGCACTAGTTGGTGGCCGCCCTCTAGCGTCCCACACGTAATCAAACACACTACATGAAGAGGACTGGGCAGGTCAGAGCGATTCTCTGAGCAGGGCATGACGGCGAGCTAAGGTAACTTTGCTAACGCAGCATCCGAGACCGAAGCTGTGTCTCAGTTCAGGCTGCAGCCCCTGAACTGGGACACAGCTTGAGTCACAGCGCGCACACACCAGCACCCACTCCACCCGAGCAGCAGCGGTTAGAGTCCGACAGACGGACTCGAATTATGACGCCTGAAACGGTAAACACAGCTGATCGCTCTGGGTAAACACAGCTGATCGATCGATAAAAAAATACCGCTGGAGTGAATTTACTTCCGTCACTGAAAACAGTCTTAAACGTAACTGCTGACATCATGCAGCAATGCAGCATGATGATGATGGTAAAAGTTTACAGATAAAAACCATAGACTGTAAAAAGAAGATAAAAACACGTGTTTCTTCATCAGCATCAGTAGGCTACAGAACTGAAATGAGGCTAGAGGGGAATTCAATCAACCTTTATTTAATGGGAGCATTGGGAAAAAAAACCCTTTAAAGTAACGAAAAAGTTACTTTCTCAGTAACGCATTACTTTTTGGTTTAAGTAACTGAGTTACTAACTGAGTTACTTTTTTATGAAGTAACTAGTAACTGTAACTAGTTACTATTTTTCAGTAACTAGCACAACACTGCTCGTAACTAAGTTCCGACCCGTGAACTCGTACCAGATCGAACTGGTACGACTTCACAGGTCGGAAAAACACGAATTACGAGTTGCCTTGAACGCACTATAACTGCCCTCGTCCCTACGTCATCACATTCAGGCGCATCCCTTGGCTGCACACACAGCCCTGCATGCCGTTCTCTCTCCTCATTGGATAAAACTTGTAGGATACGAGAAAAGTTTTCTCCTCGGCTCAGAGCAGAGCAGAGTGACTGACAGACCCGTGTTTCGGTCCAAACACTCTATGTAAGTGATTTCTGTCGGAAGATATAACTATTTAAGACTTATATTAACACAAAAACATTGCTTACTTCTGCTTTAATGTCACAAAGCGCACCTGACGAGTCGATTACAGAGTGCAGTTAAAAAGTTAAGGAGTCCAGTAACACTGTAGTAACAGGCTTTGCTGACTGTGATAGTTTGAGCAACTCAACTCCGTTCATTTCCCTGTCCACACTTGCTAATTTATTGTTAGAAACAGAGAGGAAGACTGTTGCATTCGGTAATCGACTGGCCAGAGCTTCCCCACAACGCGCAAGAGGCTGGAGGGGAGTGGCTGAGTTTTGTTTTCTCTTTTCAGGCAAAGCTAGCAGGTGTTCTATGCCTTGTATTACTGTTTGTGCTGGGACACTATTTGTACTGTTGCTGAGAAGTTCCGTGCTGTTCTGAGGTTAAACTTACGCAGAAATATCCCTTTAAAGTGACTACGAGGAGTTTCGGAAAGCAAAATGTTTTCACGCTACATTTCCCATGAGCCTCCACGCACATGGTGAAATTCTTGGACTGACGCAAGACGGACGAAAGCGAAAACATTTGCCAAGAATGTTTTCGTTAATTAAGAACGAAAGTCGGAAGTTCGAAATATGATCAGATCGTCGTAGTTCCGACCATAAACGATGCCAGCTGCGATCCAGGAAACCGAAACTGGGAAATGCTGGGCGAGTCGACCACTAAATAATAATATCAAAATAACTATAAAGACAAAACAATATATTTATTGAGAATGGACACATTAGCAAGTGTGGGTAACGTAGATTGATCCACAAGTATATAAATGTTATAGCGCCCCCTTTTCGCAATTGTTAAGATCTTCTATGTATTTTCAAAATCCCACATTTAGGTCAGTCAGCCTGAGCCAGAGTTGTTTCCTCGGGTTCATTTCAAACATGAACAATATGGCCGACGTGGCACGAATCAAATACGGATACTTACTGACAAACTGGTGAAAGTTGTGTGTGGCGTGTGTTCGTCTGTGTCTGTTGTGTGGAGGGTTTGCGGGTGGGGCGAGCACACGCAGAGAAGTCACGTTTTCATCTGTCGATATGGGAACATGCTAGTTTGAATACATACAGTATATTGTCTCCATCTGTGTATTGCTCCTGAAAAAAGGCTCATTAGGTCTCCATCTGCTGGATCCAGTAAATGCTACAACCCAATCTGCTGCAAGGCCAATTGAGCAGTAAAATTATGGAGACTTTTTTGGGGGGGAATTCATTATCAACAGATTTGCTCTAAATCACTTCCCTCATCCTCTTTTTGTTTGCTCTCTTTCCTTACTCTCGTCATCTGAAAACACAAACTTTAATGGGGGACGGACGTCATTGGCTCATTCATGCGAAACCAAATCCATTTTACTTTCTTTTCCTGATGGACAGCAGACACTTATTATATCTGCAGCAGTTTGAATTCACCTAAAGCAGAGAAAAAGACAGATTAGAGACACAAAAGAGGCCTCTACTCACGGTTAGCCACTCCACTCTCATCTCTCATTGCAGGTCGCCCTCCACAGATACAGTGAGGCTTGAAAAGGCGCAGCATTCACTACTGCACCATCATACAGTGCAGTGCTTAAAATAACACTTGTGATTCAAGATAGTGGAATACATCGGGGGGGCCATAGGGCACGAGCACCCGGCACTCTCCTGAAACACAGTTTCCCATTACATGGCCTCAGTAAAAGACCAGATGGGAGGGCAAAAGTGTAATCCACGGTTAATACTAAACAAAGACAGGCTGTCTAGGGGACGTTTTCGCAGCTGAGTGGAAGCTTAGATGCTAATGTAATGCTAATTTAAACAAGCCTTCATTACAGTATTATTAGTTGTTAAGTTTGGGATATGAAGCACAAAGAGACACGATCTGTAGATGGATAAAGAAAAAGTCAATGAATCAAGATGCACTCTGCTGATTAACATACAGTAAGCCCAGCTCTTGGATTCATGCACTGCCCTTTAAAGCAACACAATGCCTATTCAAACATAGCTCCCTTTGTCATTGTTGCCCAGTAAATAGAAGTTAAAATTGCACATCAAATATGAAAAGATATACATGGCAATATTCAATGAAAAGGGACTGAGTAATGATTTTGGTTTGTCTATATAGCATGTTCTGTCTGTTAGAAAATAGATACAAGGGATTTATTATAGTCTGAACAAGTATAGGTTTGACAATCCAGTGATAAATCCATTTCTTTGCATTCAGGCAGCAGAGAGAGCAGAGCAGAGCAGAGCAAGGTAGCCCAGATGTCCCACTCCCCAATGACATCCTTGAGCTCATCCAAGGTGATCCTGGGCCAGATGGGACATGTAATCCCTCTAGTGCCTGGATCTGGGTCTGCCTTGGGGTCCCCTCCCTGGTGGACTTGCCCAGAAACCCTTTAATAGTAGTTTTCCTTGCAAGTGGCTGTAGAGACAGTTCTCCTCCCAAGCTCTGTGTGGATGCGTGTCTGAGTTCTTTTTATTTTCCATTTTATTTTACCTGCAGAGCCGGCGATCGTGTAGCTGAGGGCCGGAGCGTAGATCGAACAGTGTGGTATAGTTACAACTTCTCAGCTCAGCCTGTTCATCTCATCTTGCCTCGACTCGTGAACTCTTGACCAACTTCCCTCCATTAGGACTGATGTCCAGCCAGTGTCTCTACAGGTCCTGGATATCATTGCATGTTTGTGAAAGTTAGTGAAAAATACTGATCATAATGTTCTTAAAGCAGAAGTAAGCGATCCGGTCGTTTTGGCTAACTTCTTGTCAGCCGATGGAGTTAGCAGTCCCCGTCCTTGTCCCTACGTCACCACATTCACGCGCATCCCTTGGCTGCACGCACAGAGAGGACCGCCCCTTTATGCCGTTCTCTCTCCTCATTGGATAAAGGTTGTAGGATACAAGGAAAGTTTTCTCCTCGGCTTACAGCAGAGCAGAGTGACTGACAGACCCGTGTTTCAGACCAAACACTCTATGTAAGTGATTGCTGTCGGAAGATATAACTATTTAAGACTTATATTAACACAAATATTCCGCTTACTTCTGCTTTAAGATTATATTCTTCACACATCTCTTTTCTCTCTTTTTAATTGTTTTCTGCAGCCTAATACTGTAGTTCTTATTATATCGATATAGAATTTTGCTGTTGGGCCCTTGAATTTGATTGAATTGGTTCTTGGTTATCCATGAAAAGTCCTTGAATTTCATTTTTATGAAGTTATGCGAACTCTATAAAGTGACTAATGCACCATTCCCACCAATCCCATTTGGCTAATATACCACCATCTCAAACACATTGGCATATACACTCAGATCCATTGCTCAATATGCAGGTGGTTGATAGTTCACAGTGATGGGTAGATAGGCACAGAGACATCTTAAGTGTATCTAGTGTCTCAGTGGGAGAATGCCAGCTTTTAAATTGACCTTGTCAAATAGGATAACGTCACTCCCTGTTCTGGGATTAATGCTGGTGAGCACTGCAGAGCAGCGCAGCATGAAAACCCACTGACCAACTCAGTGACCTAAAAGAAACACAGGTATTAAATCTCTGCATCAAGTGGGTTTTTATGACCGCTGAGGGTTTGTGATGGTGTTGTGAGTGCCAGACCGGCCAACACTGATGCTGTAGCTGAGTGATGCAAAAAAAAAAAAAAAACACTAATTAAATAAGCAGACAGTTAAAGTTGTGGGTAAACATTTCTGCAGTTCCTGTTGAGAAACGTTAATTTCTGTTTCCAAAATAGTAAACAATTGAGTTTGATGCATCTTTTATTTTTCTCTGCTCCTTCTTAATTTCTGTCTTCATCATGTTTTTTTTGTGTGAAGAATAGCTCCTGCACAGCACGTTTGGTTTTGTAGACCTGACGGGGGGGTGTTGAAGGTGGCAGGGAGGGGGCAAACATTATCCGCTATACTAAACAGATTCTCAGAGGACATGGATTTTTAATTCACACCCAGCTGTGTATCAGCAGAGCAGAGGAGCAGAACTGCTGGGATAAAAAAGTGAAACATCAGCCCTAGGAATGCTAAATTGGTGATCAAAATAATTAGACTAACAGTCATAACACAATGCATGGCGCTCTGTGAATTGCAGCCCACTGTGCGACAGGCAATAACAACTCAAATGGGCTGACAAATAATAAAAAAGGGCCAAAATTTATGAAATGCAAGAGTTTGTACATGTGACTCAACAGCCGCTGCATGGGAACAGGTTTTATCTGTCAAGTTAGAGGAGCTGCTCTAAGGACAATTTTGCGCATATATATATTGGGCCATACAGTGGCAAAGTGATCATAGTCAATGCACAGTGCACAGTGCACAGTGCAACATGCAAAACTGAAATCATAGACAAACTAATATTAGAGCAATAAAACTAAAACAAATCAAATATCAGGCCAAATTCTGCAAGAAAGATGAAACTTAAGAACAGATTCATAATTGGCTCACGAACAATAGGCCGACCAAATATATTCAGCTCTTGTTCTTGAATAAATATCACGTCATGCACTGTTACTGAGAACAGAAAATGAAAATGGAAAGAAAAGAAAAACTGAATGCAACACATTTTAAAATTCTGAACAAATTTGAGTTGAAGTATTAAATCTCTGTTGAGGACTAAAATAAACAAGTTATGAAAAGCCTGTGGATGGAGACGTGATTTTAACAGCAGCTACTACCACGTTGCTGGGGGTTAAAACATCACTTGTTGAGCTTTTATGAAATACAGTTCTGCTGCTGCTGCTGCTGCTGCTGCTGCTGCTAAATGATTAATGGTGAAATCTCATTGTCTTGAAAAAGACAAATTGGAGTTTCTCTTGCTATTGTATGTTTACCTGCTGTTGAATTATTAGAAGTCCCCACTATGGTTTTCCACTTAGTGTGGGTGGTGGTGCAAACATTGAAGTTAAAGCAGATATCAGCTTCACGGCCGTTTCGGCTAATGCTGCGTTCAAGGCAGGCTTTTGAAACCGTAAGTTACAGCTTCAAGTCACAACTACGACTTGGTAGCGTTCCAGGTAACCCGTAGCTCGTGTTTTTACCATCCTGTTGTCTGTGAAAGTTCCCTATAACGGCCACTCGTAACTTCCGACCCGTGAACTCGTACCAGATCGAACTGGTATGACTTCACAGGAAGGAAAAACACAAAGTACGAGTTTCTTTGAACGCACCATGAGTTAGCAGCCCCCGCCCTTGTCAGGCATCAATTGGTCCTCGTGCTACGTCACCACATTCACGCGCATCCCTTGGCTGCACACACAGCCCTTCATGCCGTTCTCTCTCCTCATTGGATAACACTTGTATCCCACAAGGAAAATTTTCTCCTGGGTTACAGCAGAGCAGAGTGACGGAGAGACTCGTGTTTAGGCTGAAATACTTCATGTAAGTGATTGCTGACGGAAAATAGGACTATTTAGGACTTATATTAACAAAAACATTCCACTGATATCTGCTTTAATAGAGCCGTCGTTTCCAACCTCTCCATCGGCCCCCCAGCTCCACTGTTAGACCATGAACACCACTCGCTCTTTTTGAAATCTGGTATTAGAAGCAGAGCAAAAAAGAAATCAAAGACTCTGGTGCTTTTTACATCATGTTGAGAGTAAACACACTTGGAAAAAGAAAATGATGAAGGTGTGATGTCGACCCCATTGACCCAAAAGTTCTCATGGCCACACATCTGACGCTCATCTTGATTTAAGAAACTTCACTGGTAAAGATGCTTGTAGAAAATATATCAACAACATCTCCTCGTTGCTCATCAAGCTACAGTAGCAAACTCTGTGTTGAGCTGCACATTGTTTATTTATGCTTTATTTCCCTTGAAAAGAATGTGGACTAAGCACATCACCATGACTTAAAGCTGAGGTTACTTAGCACAGCTTTGCTTCTCCTGCCGTTTGAATCTTTCCTGTAACGATGACGATGTCCTTTAAGATGCGTGATTCTGTCTGTCACTGTCACGGTGGTTTAGTTTGGTGAGTCTGACGCTGGTTTGGCCCGTTGAGTTTCCAACCTCGTACTGTGTGTACACTCATGTTGTTATTGTTGTTATTGTTGCCCTCTGTACTCTCCAATATTTCATCTTAAAATCACCTCCTCCTGAATCCTACGTCCTCGTTCATTTCCGTTTAAGATGAAGCTTAAAGTTTTGGAAAAAACACAAATCGTCGTGGTGAATTAAAATGTTTCTTGTTGTGACCTGATTGATGATGCCTCATGTCTCATTTTCCAAAAAGAAATAGGAAAATAAAGACGACAAAGATTTCTTCCCCCTCCCCCCGTTCAGTTAAACTGGTGATTGTTGATTTACATCTGTGTGTCAGTGTGTTACCATCTCGCCCTCTCACACGGCTGCTGCTGCTGCTGCCCAGTCAGCAGTGATGCAGAGCGCACACATCATGGTGATAAGTGCAGAGCACTTTGATGGAAAGACGTGGCGGCCTTATCTGGACTTTCATGTCTGTGTCGTCCTCTGCTTTCATTTCATCCTTATTTCAGGACATGAACACGAATCCAGTAAACAAGCTGTTCTTTTTGGGGGTTTTTAATCAACAATATTATATATAACATTTAAAATCTGATCTGGTTAAAATGTGCCCTTTCTAGATTTGCTAGTTTTTATTTTTGGTTGGTCTTTTAATTATTTGAGTTTTAGTTTCTACCTTTTTTCAACGCAAAGCACCAATGATGAAACAATGTTTCACTGTTTTCTGAGTGGACACACTCTGAGAAATGACAAGCAAAGTGGATCTTGAATCTTGAAAAGTTCAGTTTGGTTAACAGATAACATAATTAGCATAAGATACAAGACTTTTATTTATCTGACTCGTTGCAGCAGCAATAAAAACAATATGGAAAAGCAGGATTTCTAACACATATGTTTGCATGACATATAATGTTGTTTGCCGTTTGATCATATGCTCAAACAGATGGTGATGTGTGCCTACATGTATAGTTTGCTATGCTTAATTCTATGTATGATGAACATGTGCGTGTGACATTCAGAAATATTCTTTTTAAAAAAGTGACAGTTCAGTCAGTTTGATGTCTCATCTCTGGTTGTTTTGATGTTTGCATGATTTTCAGATCTGTTAGCTTCTTTAGCAGTAACCAGTCTCTCTCTCTCTCTGTCTCTGTTCCACTCCCATGTTCCCTCCTGTTCAGTTATTCCTCCGCCTCCTTCACTAATGACAGCACATGTAATGAAGGTGGTTTATTTGCCATAATGGAAGCGAGGGTCAGTGAACTGGAAGCACCACTCCGCTTCCCCGCAGCTTCCAAAGCAACGAGGGGAAAACCAGAGAGGCTGAGGTCACCGTCTGAACCCACTCACACACACACACACACACATACGCACACGCACACACACGCCCAGTCTGTTTGAATACAAGACTGCAGAAATATGCTAAGCCGCACTGCAGGCTGTAACTGCCCCCTCACAGACACTATTTTAGAAATATGATCAATCACTCAGGGACATGTGACAAAAAAAAAAGAAAAAGGAAAAAAAAATGTCAAAAAAGATCAAATTGAACAGTGTGGAAAGCTCAAGAGATCTGTTGAAATATCTGTTGCCTTGGTGACAGGGCTATTAGTTTACCTCTCTCTTCTCTTTTGTGTCCAAAAGAATGACAATTTCATGCCATCAAATTCATACTAATGTGACATTTGAATAAGAAAACCGCATAACATTAGGTTACTACTAATACTACTACTGTAGAAAACACAGTTCAGATGAATTAAAAGCACCATAACCTTTGTGACATTTGGCCGTTTCCCCTCGGCCCTCGTGTTCTTCGCAGTATGTTTCTCGCCACGTTGGTTCACTGATGTTTGTTTACTCTTTGCTTCGGCCTGTTTATGTTCACATGTGTTTTATTTCTTGCCCCTGGTTACGTCTGACAGAACATCACTGGATTTCTTGACTATACATGTGGATTGCATGGGAGGGGACTCTGGGGAGGGAGGGGGCATTGTACTGTAAATTGTTGACCTGCAGCGTTAACATATAGAAAAGCCTCCTGTCTCTGATTGGCTGTGCACTGTGCACTTCAAGTTGTTGCTGGAGAAAAACAGACTGCAGTGGGAATGATTCACTTGTGTCTTTTAAAATGATGAATATTGACTTATTCATGGGGAAATGTTTACTGTTTTGTTTTACTGGGCTTAGCCAAAGTTCATTTAGGGACACTGCTTCATTAATTCTCCCTGTGAGCCACACATCCTGGCTCCTATCCATTAAACATATCCCCATGTTCCTCTATTATCCCATCAATTTAAAATAAAAGAGGCGACTCTTACCTGGTTTAATTCAGCCAATCAATTAAGCTTAAATCTTTCAGTCCTCACTCGCCCACATGGGAGCCAACTCGGGCTTTAGCATTATCAGGTTGGACTTGACATTTTTCAAAAATTAGTCATTCATACAGCACCCTTTCAACTTATTAATCATTCTCTTGTGTATATTTGTCAGTGTTGTGCATTCATGTCCCTATAATTAAAAATGCTCTATCGCAAAAGCCATTCCCTTACTTGTTTCTATAAGGTTGTTTTCAGGACTCAGAATATACAACAAGGTTCATTGTTGCTATGAAATGTTAAAATATGAAATAATAATTTAGGAGGAATTAATAAATGTATTAATTGCATATTTAGTAATTGTGCTTGCAACATGATTTTCCTTATCAGCCACACTTTGAATCCACATACCTTTTTACTTTAACATTACAAAAGAAAAGCTGTGCAGGATTATGAGTACGTCCCTTTCAGATAAAACTTGCGCGACAGTAAATGAATATTCTTTTAGCATCGCGCTGTAATCTAAAGTTAAAAAGGGAAGGGGTTTGCCCGCCGACTCGAGAATCTGCTCAGTCTTAATTTTCTTTGGGGAAACTTCGGCCGACCCCTCTTTGACCTTTAGGTTTTGCAATTTATTTTTTGTGCTCATATTCACCGTGTGCGCACCTGATAATGTACACGAGATGACCTTGGAACCTCGGGGAGAATGAGTTTCAATATGGCTCCCTAATGATACTGCTCTCTGTATAACCATAAAATTGTAATCATCATTAATGTATTCTTGAAGGGTAAATTATTTCATTGCAGATCGTTTCAACGGTATAATGAAGCAAATGTGTCCTTCCTGTATGTAACTTTATGTTTGGATCCTTTTTTTTTTTTTTTTTTTTTCATCATGACATGATGTGACACAGTTTCTCATACGTTGTCTAATGCAAACGAGGTTGTTTAAATCAAACTCACTCGGGGAAACATTAACTTCCAAGAGCTTGTAGATCGCAGTTGTGGTACAAAAGCGGCGGCGGCATCAGCTGCAGCTTCAGTGGAGAACCACAAATTAGGATCTTCTTTCCAATAAATGCTTGGGAGATCAATACGTTCCATGTCACCTTATAAATAGTGTTCACATTTTGCTACTCAAACTTGCACATCTCATCCTCAAGTTGACAGCAGCTAATCTCAAAGCTTTGTTTTTCAGAGTGATCCACTGCTTATTTGAGGCAGCTACGTATTGAATCTATCAACCTTTAAAAGTTAACAAGTTGTCTGGGGAAATGCCATTTGTACCAGTTCAATAGGAAATGTCAGACTCTGATAAAATGGTGAAGTCTCATACACATGTCAGTTGTTCCTTGAGGATCTCCACGGAAATAAGAATGAATTGGAGGGCTTTGTGCCTTTGTGCCGCGGATATTTAGAGGTGCTCTTCTACAATTACTGGGCTTTCAGTAACAAAACCGGAGAGGGAAAATAACAATCTGAAAATAAATTCATAATAATAACAAATCTCCTGTAGCTCATAATATGCCGCCGTAAAGCTAATTTAAAGCTTTTCCCCGTACCTGACAAGGCTGACTGACTTTGTCCCAAACATTCTGACTGCTTTGATGTTTCCTACACTGATTGGTCTTGTCACTCAATGATTCAAGGCCCCAGATCCCATTTAGCGTCTGTATAGGGGAAGTGAGCAGCAAAATCAGCAGCTCAGCTTCTCTGTGAACAACAGTGCAACAACACATTGAGCTCTATTGTGCATCCTGCTGAACTGGTTACTGTGGTTGCACCAGACATCCTACGTATATACATACAGACAGTATTACCACTATAGGACGGAAACAATTACATGGGTAATTCAAATACTTAAAAAAAAAAAATGATTGAGACAATTTTTCTTGAATAGAAGCTTTGTTTGATTAATTTAACACATATGCCATGCTCCACTTGTGTTTCACTTGGACCTTTATGTCCATGCCAAGTGTTTTCAGAATTAAGTGGAGCAATTATTAGGCGAGATGGAGCAAAGACGAGAAAATGACCACAAAGAAGAAAAGACATAAAATGTCAAATGTCAAAAAAAGAGTACAATGAACAGTATATCCACTGTGAACAGGAAATTGCATTTCATAATTGCACAGCGTAACGTAAAGCGTAACTGTGCGTTCACACCAAAAGCTTCCAAAGCATCAAAACGCTGGAAGTCAATTCATTTTCTTTTTTTATATATATTTTTTTTGGGGGGGCTTTTTGCCTTTAATTGACAGGACAGTTGAGAGAGAGACAGGAAATGGTAGGCAGAGATGGGGGGGGAATGACACGCAGGAGAGGGCCACTCGACGCGGGATTCGAACTGACTGCCCCGTCAATTCATTTTCAATGAGAGCCCGGCGCCACTGAGCGACCAAAGCGTCAACTGCCGTCACCGCGCTTCCAAAGCGTCACCAGACGAGAAGTTGAGCCTTGGTTAACTTTAGGGTAATTAGCTATGATGCATTTCGGTGGCAACCTGTCAGAATAGAGACGTCCTTCAGCTCCCTTTTTTTTTTTGTCCTTCGACTCTCCAGTGACCAGCGCGATCAAACTTTGATGTCAGTCACGTGACGAGCGGCCAAAGCGGCTAAAAATATTGGCCGTTTTGGAAGCTGTCTTGTCTGAAGCGCACCCTTGTTTTTGATGTTTTGGAAGCTTTTGGTGTGAAGGCACAGAAACTTAACGTAAATTAACGTAAGCATGTTTATGTATGTATGTGGTTGCTGATCGAGATGCTAGTAAAAACTCAAAGACATGTCTTTTTTGTCCTTTTCTCATTGTTATTGTTGCTATTCACCAAAGCCAAAGACAGTATTCAATTATCAATCAATAGAATACTTGATTACAAAAAGAATCGATAGCCTCAGCCCTAATTATCACTGCAGATTATTATTACAGACTGACTGTATGTGAGTTTCACTGAGTTGACTCATTGTAACATCATTGTTAAGACAACAAATAACCTTAATCAGAATTAATGTCTATTTCTTTTCTCGTCTCCTTGCGTGTGTGTATGTGTGTGTGTGAGACGTGGCACATTGTTCTTGATCTAACACAGCTCAGGATTATGTCATTTTCTTTTTCTTCCTGTTTGTTTAGGGATTTTTTTCTTGCAGATACTTAGTTTAATGTTTATTCATAATAAAGCCACTAAAGACAGAAAACAGGACCATTACTGTACTTCCTCTCCTGTTTCAGGCACTATTCAGAAACACAGAGAAACATCATTATGAAAATGAGCACATGTTGTAGTGGTAGTTACACAAATAAGCCAAATGTGTGATAAACTATACATAACTACAGAGTGATGCTTTCTTTCTGCGTTAAGCTGAGCAACAGCTGTGAGTTCAGGATATAATCTGTGGGCGCAGGGAAAATTAACGAGCATGACGATATAAAGACTTATAACAACACACTGATCAACTTCGATACAAACCTTTGTTGAGATCTGCATCATCTCCTCTTCCTGTCCCACAGCACCTGTAAAAACGTCACCTGTGTCAATGGCAGAGCTACAGAAGCCATCTTGCATGCAAGGTCACTATGCAGCTATCACAGCTTCTTATTTGATTTAAAGCTCTTAGATGGAAACACAAATTCACCAGGATTGTATTAATCACATAAATATTTTTAGTGATTTTTAGCGATCTTTAATTAGATTGACAAGTGATGTCTCCATTCATTTTCACGCTGAATCGCAAAACCAAATGCGCACAAGCCAAAACTGTGACCTTGACGATATGATATGAACACCAGCTTTTTAACAAACATGGATTGTACATACCAATTTATAATAGTGCTTAAGTGCCAATTTACTGCGACATACCAAGCGATCATCAAAAGACAAAAGAACACAGTTTTTGATGCAGATGCACCTTGCGTTAAATGCTGCACGACACTGGAGGCAACCTGAGGCGACCTTGGACATCGTGGTTGAAAGACACTTGTTCAACTGCATCTTTCTTTGTTTATTACCACCATCTTTTTGAAATTCTGCAAATACACAGAAGAATTGATGTAAAACATGATCACAGTTCAAATTCATCCTGCAAAGAACAACTTTTATCGCACAGGCCTTTTATGGATCAAGAGAAAAAAGAGAGTACAAACCTTTCACCAATACAGTATGACATTAAATCAAGTCTTATTTTTTCCATCAGGCATTTTTAATTCAACATAATTTAATGCACATACAAACGTATGGATGGAAACAAAGCTAGTGATGTCAGGACCATTCATTCATGAGCATAAAGGATTATTTTTACTCATGCACAACGTATGCATGTGTACACACCCTCAGTGTTGAGACGGCACAATGTGACGCTACACAACAGCAGGAAACACAACACACAGGAAGCTCCTATTACAGACAGTTAGAAGGTGTAAAGACAAAAAAAGATGGAAATATTCCCTGACACACACACACACACACACACACTAAGATACCAACTGCTCCTCCACCCCCACTATTTCCTTTCCCCGCGCTCCTCATCTTCTTCTTGACCTTGATCCATTGACTCTGCGGGTCACCTGGTCCACAGGTCACCACGCCAGTGTCCCCCGTGAGCAGATTTGTTACCGTCCTGCGGTCGGATCACTGTTGTCCAATGGGATCTGGTTTGGAAGCTGATATGCTACTGGGAGTATTCAGGATCTCTGGCTCCACGCCACGTCCCTGAGTCTCCTCCTCACACACATCATCAGACTTTTGTTTTCCTTCTCTCTCTCTCCTCTAACAAAGTTTTTTTTATTATTATTATTTCACTTTATTGCCTCATTGGAGACATGATGGGTTTCTTTCATTTTTCACTGTAGTACAAAATAAGTAAATAAAAAATTGAATCAACACCAAAGCTCAATTTTTGCAGAATCTTCTAAAGAGAAACTCTCTGAATTTATCAAAACTCCCCCTTTTTTTTCTTTTTTGAAGCCACTATTCAACTTTACAAATAAGCTCCACAACCACGGAGATTAAATAAGGGGGAATAAAGTGTAATATTGGTTATAAAGGCAGAATCCTTTAGCCCATAATTCATACATAAACCAAAAACGACTAACACAAATGAAAAATGTCACTCTCAATCCTTCGCAGGAGCGACACGTTCATTTACATAAGTTCATAAGAAGCTTATTTTGTGGGCTCTGAAGACTTTATTCAGTACATTAATTATGCCCCTGTTGTTCTTTTTCTATTGAGATATGCCTATCTTGATCTTTTTTTCCCCCTTTTTCTTTTCCTTTTTTTATTCTACTAAACTTGTGCCGTCACTTCTTGATGATTTATTCTGTAGGGTAAATATTTCTTTAAGCTACGACAAACAGCTAATATAAATCGCTCGGTGCGCCATCTGCCTCTGACATCTGATATCTGCCTCCGACAGTCGGCCTGCAAAAACTAAAGATTTCACTCTGCACATGTCACTTGCAAAGACTCTGGCTTTTAAAAAAAAAAAAAAATGTTATAAGCCTCATTGGCATTTAGCTCTGATGTGGAGAAAGCTCTTGCGTTTGCCAAACCTGAGATCCTTTGTTCTGGTGCCAATAAGTCAGTTAAGCAGTTGCTACTTCTCCGTGCCCACTGGCAAGGCCTGCTCCATACAGACATGGCAAATTAGTGACTGTCACAAAGAGAGCAGTAGACGGTAGGTCAAGCTGTAACGTGGACCAGAGAACGATGCATTTAATTTTGTGTCATGTCGGCTTATTGTTTAGGGGCTCCGCTGTAGAACCTACTGTATCTCCTGCATAAAGAAACGGCTGCTGCACCGAGTCCCATTAATCACTTACAGCTTAACTTAATTGTGTAACCATATTTGGTCACTGAGATGAATGTTTAAATGACAATTTTCTTGTCTTTTTAATTTTTTATGAGAGCATTATATCTAGTGTTTAACTGCAAAGTACCATTTGATTGAATTTATCATAAAGAACTATATTTAAATCAGAGGACGACAGCGCTGCCTTGGAAAATAAATTATTCTTAATTGACGAATTACATTGCCTCAATTAGTCTGCTCCTGAATTTGTCTTTATAATGTGTTGCTTTCTACATATAAATGTTCTCCCCTCTGCTATTTTCAGCCCTATTTCAGCTCTGTCTTGGAATATGAACATTTTAATATTCATGCGTTAATAGGAAGCATTACAACTCCGATGAATCATAACAGGTCAGAATCGCTCCCCATCAAAGTAGATCAGACACTGTGCTGTCAAAGAACTTAACTCTGAGTGCTTTGTATTTTTCAGGTCCATTTATTCAGATTCAGATTGTACAACCTACATGTTTCACACTATGAAATATATTATTTTCTATTTGATTTACGTCAGAGGAACACAGTGTAGCACGGTGTAGTATGTGCTGATCTTTAGGGTCAGTAAATTGCGGCCAATTTGCCAGTCAAACGGAAAATATCTGGCCCCCAAACTGAACTTCTTTCCCTTAATGAGCAACATTTTAAACGGTCAGGAATAGTTTGAAAATATATTGAAGATGTGGCCTCACTAATACTAAGTACTGAGAGCAGAACAACCATGGTTCAGTGTCCTGTGTAATGCTGCCTAATAAGCCATAAACTATACGCCCAGTGCTGGGATAAGAGTCTTAAACTGAGCATACGAAAAACAGATGGTAAATAAAACCACTTCGTTTTAATCAAAGATGTAATATCTTCAATTGAAACACAAATTATCAGCGAGAGGTTTGTGTCTCATACTTAACTCTTTGACTGCCAGCCATTCTCACAGCAGCTTCCTCCAGCTTGCCAGGCATTTTCCAGCTTTTTGACTGATTTCCGTAGACCCACCATATATTATGTACTGTTACTACATACACATTCAACCCATCAAAGGAAAGATGAGGGTCTCTACTTTCCAGCAAAAAAACCTGTTTGTTTCTATCTTGTTCCAGTCTTGTGAAATTGGCGGTTGAATATAGGTTACTTTAGCCCAAAATGCCATTCTGGCACCAAAATCTTGAGAAAAAGAGGTTTTTGTGTCGGCTGTCATTTTCAGGTGGACCAGTACAATTGGCTCCTTTATATTTTGCTTTAGTGATGCCTCAACATCTGTACAGTTGTTCTCTTGTAAACAACAACTAAATCAACACTGACAATTGACTTTTGATGACAAAAAACAAAACATTTAGCTACTGACACACACTACTGCAGCCTTTTTTCTTTCTTTTCTTTGAGTTACAACTTTTTCTTTCCTTTTTTTAGTGTATGTGCGTACGTGACGTGTGTGTGTGTGTGTGTGTGTGTGAGTGTGTGCGTGCGTGTCTGTCTGTGTGTGTGTGTGTGTGTGCGCGTGTGCGCGGATCAGTTCGACAGGTTTTTGTAGCCGAAAACACGGCGCATTAGATCAGATCCAGCTTCCTCTGGTCAGCAGGCAGCGGTCTCTCTCACTCTCTCTGTCTCACACACACATCTACACACACATCTACACACAGCCTACAGCTCTGACTGACGTCACGTGCCCCCTGAACTCAGCCACAGACAGTACGCTGACGCTCACAACAGACAGACACCATCTTTAGCTCTCCTCCTCGTCTCGTTCGCCGGCGCCGTCCGCTCCGCTCCTCATCCACACTAGATCGCGGGATTTTCAAGCTGCTATCCGAGTGATTTCTCGCAAAATCTGGCGACTTTCCAAACGCCCTTGACGACTAACGACGAGCGATCAACGGGGTTGTTGTTACTAACGTTTGTGCTTTGTATCACGGAGCTGCACGGAGCTTCGACGAGCTGCCGAGCTGCCGAGCCGCCATGAGCCCCGCCGCCGCCCCCGAAGCTCTCACCGGCGGCCAGAGTGTCACGGAGCGGCGCCGCTGCAGTAAGACACCCGCTCCGCTCCGTGAGGGGGGAAAAACACGCTATATTTTTTATATCTCTCAATCCAAATGTGTTTTTCTGCACTTTATTTTGATGATACAAGTCTGATCTTCACAGAGGAGTAGGGCAAGACATTCAACATGGCGTTGCCATTAAAAAAACGCTAAGACGAGTTATCTCGTCTTTGGCAGACTACGCTTGGATTCGCTAAGACGAGATAACTCGTCTTTGGCAGTGAAAGAGTTAACGATGATGAGCTTTCAAACAGCAGCACGGTGTCTTCTTTGGAACCATGACACAGTGACACACTTTGTGTAACTGTGTAATCTTTAAAATTCCTGTTTTCATTATTTCACTTGTCTTTTATTGGCTCCTCTCTCTGGAGTGAAACAGCTCACTCCAACTGAAGCCCAGTCAAGCGCAGTCCTAATTAATAGATCAAACAGATAATGGCTGATCCCTCCAGATCAGTCATAACTCCGGGTTCAGGTATTTTTACAAGAGCTGCAGATCTGAGCAGGAGCCTCTCCACTTCAACTCAGGATCAAGTTGAACCTGGTTACAGAGGTTGTTAAAGGAAGAATCAATGTTGCATCATTAGCTCCATTCAAACAATGGACATCGATGCAGCCATTAATTATTATCAGAATGTTTTAATATGGGGTGGTGTTTAGCTCAGTTGGTAGAGCACCCGCTCCATGTGTTGAGGCTATATTCCTCACTGCAGGCGACCCCGGTTCAAATCCCGCGTCGAGCGGCCCTATCCTGCGTGTCATTCCCTCCCTCTCTGCCTCCCCATTTCCTGTCTCTCTCAACTGTCATATCAAATAAAGGCATGAAAAGCCAAAAAATATATATATAACAATGTATTAATATTTTTTAAATCTCATTCTAATGGGTGATAGTCATATATTATTATTTTTCATGACTTTCTAATATTCACATCAGTGACATCACATGGTAAACAAGATACTGTCAATACAAACAACAAACAAACATCTAGTATACAATTATATATTATCATATAATTAGCCTGCAGAATGCATTTATGCCATTTGCCACACTTGAATCAGTTTTGAAATGTCCGGTCTTTCTTTGAGGGTTAAGGTTAGGGCTATTTCTTCTCTTTTATGTGCGTCCTTTGTTTTGATTTACTTCCTGTTTCTGTGTTTTTCCTGCCATCTGTCCCTTTTAATTCTTTGTGCATTTCCTCCTTTCAGTTTGAATAACTCATGTTTAGTCGCCCTGTACGGTTCTAGTGTTGGTTCCATGTTTCTGTATGTCTGGATGTGTGGAGGTTTCTTCTATTGGATACTTTTAAACTTCAGATTTCTGTCCATTTATTTCTGGATTTGCTCTTGACTTCATCCCCTGGTTTGACCCTCAGTCTGTCTTATCAACCCCGTGAGCCATTGTTGCTCTAGGTTATAGTAATTCATCACTTGTGACTCTGAAAATATTAAATTGACTTTCAGTTTCAAGGATGAAGTTCCTGCTGTCTTACATCCGGCCTTTTCTCAGTTTTATTTCTTTTTCTTCCATTTGGGTCAAGTAGCTTGATAATTAAATCTATATTATAAATATATAAAAAATGACCAATCACTTGCATTATATAATGATTATTTGAAGTAAACAAGCTTGTTTCAGATGATAATGATTCTTGCTTTGATATTGTATATTATGGATCGTATGTAATCCAAGGTTATTCACCCTCAGTATCTACTGTAAATTGATAGCATGGAGATCCTCCTTATATTGAAATAGTCTGATTATTAGTATCATAATAGTAGGTATGTTTATGATAAAGCCATGTTCCTTGAATCTAGGTCAGAAGTAATGAATAGACAAACAGCTGGATAACAACCACAGTAGCCTCAACAATACCCACAACATAAAAGTTATGCAAATGTAAGTTGGGCAGCTAATGAAGGTATAACAACCTTTTCAAAGCCTGGAGCTCACATTAGTCTAATGCTAGCTGATGAGCTAATGCTACGGTGCTGCTGTCAGCTCATGTAGATGACAGGTGGGGGAGTCTTTGTTCTGCAGGGAGATGGTGGTTCACAGATCTCCATGGTCTCACTCTCACTGCTGCGTCTGAATCATCACCTGATATATGATTTGATATCAGTGTTTAAAGGAAGCACTCGACTCCGAGGTGCACTCACACACTTCATTGTAACGAGTTAGATGAGAGGAATCACAGTCTGTCAGAAGAGTTAAAGCCAGGAGGTGATTAGCTTAGTATAGAGCACATATACAGTAGAGTATATACAGTAAAGCTTGCCAGACTGTCTGCAAAGATCAAAACACTGCACCTCAGAGCTAACGTGAACGTCGTAGCAGCAACCACTGTTATGTTCTGAGCTCAGGACAAACAACGCAGCCATCTAGATATATGCTGTTGAAGCAATAGATTTGCTAAAGGGAAATAAACTCCACCACAGCCATCTGAATCATATGGGATGCACCCGCTGCCTCTGCCACCGTCCTCCAGGCTTGATTTCTCTGGTTTGCGTCCCAGTACATAAATAAACCGTGATGATAGAGGGTGATTCTCCATCGCAGTAATCAACCCTCTCCTCCATTTTTTGATGTTGAATGCCAAGCTGGACCTGCACCCCTTTTCGCTGTCTCTTGGATATTTGCATAAACTGTCTGGCGCCTGTGCTGCAGCTTCAAAAGCTGAACTTTTCTCAACTTCTACCACAAGCAAAGCAAATGAAGCACAGTGCACTGTCTCTGCTGAAGCCTCAAACACCCACATGTTATTGCTGCCTAATGCTTTCCAATGCACACACTATTTGTTTAACTTGTGTGTAAAAACGTATTTAGTATAAGCTTTATAATATGTTCTTACTGTAAGACATCTGATCTTCCCATTTAACTCATCAAGAAAGCAAATAAGCCAATTTCCTAGATGCATTTAGCAATAATAGTTTTATTTGCCCTAAACAAAGTCGTTTTTCTATTTATACAGAAACACCAACATTTTTCTAGCACATATCAATAAAATAAAGTAGTTTCATGCTGTAAAGAAGTAAACAAGCAGATTTTTGACACCGGCCTTTATTGGAATACACAAATACCCCAAGCTTATATCAACTTTTAAGCATAGTTTTCCATATTTCTCTGCCATGCATTTGAATTTTGCCAGTTTTACTTACAAATTGCTGTTTCCAGTACAGCAAATATGGAAGAGTTGTGTCTCTCCCTGTGGTGAGCGCTGCCAGCGTCGGGCCCTGTTCACCATCTCTCACAGTAAATGCAGCCTCTCTCCAGAAACTAAAACGGACGGACTTGAAAAAAGAACATCCACAAATTATTTTTGTCTCGTATAAAGTATTTGGCTATGTGGTGTTAAAAAAATTGAAGATCTTCAACCGGATTTATCAAAGAAAGAGATGGTCGGAGACAGCATGTGGTGAAACTAGAAAAAGTAAAAGTAGAGCTGCATTACACAGCATGTTTGTACCTGCTTGAGTTTAAAGGTCAATATCCACCAAAATGTGACAACACATTAGATTTAAATGAGATTTGTCATCACGTCATGTTGAAATAAAGCTTTTACTGATAATAAGACAAACTTTGCAGGCACATCCATCTTGTTTTTGGTGCCTGTTTGAATTTAACTCACAAATCAACTCATAAACTCCAGGCTCACGTTATTGTATTTTTTTTTTTTATGTATCCACTTCGCCATTTCCTGTATAGCAACCGGTGATGAGGTTTGATTTACCTTTGAATAACTATTTTTGCCTCCTTTTTAACAAGCAGCTGCATGCTCTATCAACGATTTGATTATACAATTGTTTATAACAATGCACAATTAAGGTGTGAACATTTGGAAAATAACTGAAGCAGTGTTCAGATGAGCTGTCATTTCTGAGTTAATAGAATTTCTGAAGACTTGAAGCTCGGCCAACTTTGTTGACAGCTGTTGCATGCTATTCATACTTATACTAAAAGCCCATGTGCATGAGTTCATATGGTGATTGGGGTCCTGCATGATTTCAGTTTGAAATATATTACATCTAAGAAGAAAAATAAAAGGTCATTTGCAGAGACCAGCAGAAGATGAATGAAATTGCTCATTTTGTGATATTCTCAGTTGGTATAAACACATTCCTGAATTGAAATGCCTCCACTTCACAAGAGGAATTAGATGCTTTACAAGTAGGGAAAGTGTTTGTTGATGTGAACTGATATGCGCTGATTGTTAACAAGAAGTAAAAACTCAAAACCTGGAGTCATCAGCATATCGCCAGAGCTCGCGGCCGTCAGGTCACAGCGAAGCCTCTTGACTCTTTGAACTGTTTTCTTTGCCGAGTGTCAGATCAAGGGAGGGTTTGTTGCAGATCAGCGACTTTGTGATTGTAAGAAAAAGATGTGTTTTTCCACGCTAAGCCCCAGACTGGTGTTTGTTTGAAGTATTATGCGATATGAAACTGGCATTAATATAAAATGGAAACACGCTGGCTTTTAACAGCATTATCTCCCACGTCTGAAATAGCCCTTTAAGAAAATGTCAAACCGTAACAACACATAACATCAGAAAAAACCTGTCACCGCTGAAACCAAACAAAGAACATCTATTTAAAATATAAGATGTTTTAGTGCAGTTTAATATCTCAGTCAGAAGAAAAGCTCAGTACTTTATTTTTTCTTTCTTTCTTTCTGTATTTAACATCAACAGAATAATTACAGGATCCTCTGTGTGCAGAGAAAGTTCCACCTCCCTCCGGCTGATGAAACATCTTTCATCTTTCAAAGTTACTGAAGTTTACATTTTTTGACATACTTTCATCTAAAAGCACCAAAATACATAATAATAAGCGCGCTCATCAAGTCAGATACACAGCACAATACATTCCTCAGGTTGTTGTTATATATAGGCTATTAATTGGCTGTTAATATAACGTTCACGCTCACAAAGGGCTCTACCTCTGTGAAATTTGGAAAGTGCATGAAAACATGTTTATCAAGAAAGCAGCAGCT
The DNA here is from genome assembly GCF_905171665.1 of Trachurus trachurus. NCBI lineage: Eukaryota > Metazoa > Chordata > Actinopteri > Carangiformes > Carangidae > Trachurus > Trachurus trachurus. The sequence goes on along the minus strand of NC_139893.1, from coordinate 5,162,861 downwards.
CATATCAAAGGAGCCCTGGTGGGGAACTGACCTGGAGGTGAGGAAGCAGGAGCTGCAGGTTTTTAGAGGAGGAGTAGATTGGTACGGTGGGTTTTCCACAGGCAAACTGCAGTAGCACGAGAAGCGAAAGACCGAGTGCACAGCTAAGATTCGAAAGATGGCAACAACTGCCCACAGCAAGCAAGTAACTGCATCAGCTCTCCCTTCAAATCTTGAAAGGCCTGCTGGTCCTCTCTCATGTCTCCTGTCATCACAGTAGTCCGCTCTGGCAGGGGGTCCCCCTCGATGTCCATGTCATTAGCTCAGCCCTCAGCACGAGGCTTTTCTGCTCTCAACTCCCGTCCTTCCTCCTCTGTCTGACCAGCAGAATGTACAGAGAGAGAGAGTGAGGAAGGAGGAGAGGGGAGGGAAGGTTCAATTATAGTGGCTACTCTCATTCCATTTCTATTTTGTTTTTTTTCTTTGAAAGACCATAAACAATGGGACCTTTTATCTTTTATGACGCAAACAATTAGTAAGTGAAATTTCATATTCTCATGTGTATGCATGGTCTTAAAAAGTCTAAATACAGTTTTGACAGGTCTTAAATAAAACGTGAGTAATGTTACGTTTATAAAGTAACAAAGTTTGGTCTTTTATTTTAAGAAACGTTTTGATTACACTGCAACACGGAACCAATAGTTCAGCGTCAGGATGTTAAAGAGGAACTATGCAAGATGTTTACCTTAAAGGGACAACAAGGAGTTTCTATTCGGTTATAAAAAAGTCTCACGTTAATGTGGATGAATCTCCGCTACCCACACTTGTTAATGGGTCCATTTTCGATAAATATATCGTTTTGTCTCTATGGTTATTTTGTTATTATTAGTGGTGGTGGAGATGCTGGTCGAGCCGACCAGCGTTTTTTACTTTCGGTTTCGTGGCGAGTCATGAGAATAACGCAGCAGAATCGCTGTTTATGGTCGGAACTACAACGGTATGTGATCGTCTTTGAACCTCTGACTTTAATTCTTGATGAATGAAAACATGAGTCTGTCTTGCGCCGGTCAAAGAATTTCACGGTGCGCACGGAGGCTCATAAATGTAGTCTGAAAACGCTTTGCTTTTCCAAAACTCCTCGTTGTCCCTTTAATTCAACAGCTTTGGAGTAATAGTGCTGGTTAAATAAGTGACTTGTAACTAGTTCCAGGGAGGCTCTCTGTCTTCCACCTAGCGTCTCTTGGCCGAAAACTAACCAACCAGTCTCCGACCCGGTGTCCCAGCTCTCATCTCTGTGGCACCGCCACACAAACGCGCCCTGTAACCTGTAATGTCTTGTTTATGACAGATGAGACTACACAAATATACACATTGTAAAATGTATATGATCTATAAGGTTATCCACTGCTCCATGCATGGTGCCTTATCGCCGGCATCATTGAAGACAGATGCACACTGCCGTTAGCAAAACAGCGAAAAACAGTACAGTTCCCCTTTACTAGGTCTTGAGGTGCACCCATGATGGTTTAAAAAAAAACAGATACCCTGTGTATGAGTGATGCTGTCAATTTTCTTTTTTTTAATTCTTGATTTTTATATCATTATGAATAGTAGAGGGAATGTGACTGGTGGCAGATGAATGTGTATTTTCATTTTCTGGTTCCTCTGCACCACATTTTATTTTAACGAGTTGATTCAACACATACTCTCACTCTCGGCCATGTATGCACAGTTTTTTTTGTGGTGAGAGAGAATGAGGCACAAATTGTGCTTTAACATGTAACGACAAAGCTTTTCCTTATTTTCATTTTCACACATCCTCAGTTTAATCTGTTCTTTAGCCTACTCGGGAGAGACTTTTTATGCAGCTGTGAAAACCCCACACAGCTGCTGCATGAATCACCAGTTTCCTAAAATCACACCATGTTACATTACTTTCAACAACTTGAATTTGTTTGATTTGTTTGATTTGTTATTTTCCCTTCCATCAACCCATTAGACAGCCACTGGTTTCCACTTAGGGTATAAATGTCAGCTGGTTTAGAGCTGAGACTCACCAGATACTGATAATGATTCATCACACTGCAGGGATTTATTGTTGTAACATTGTCATTAACCTCAGATGACTAAGTTGTACACACAAACACATATGAGGCAACAATGTCTGTCTAATGGGAAAACATGTTGTTTCCCAGGGATGAGTCAGACCTACCAATCTCAGCCAAGTTCTCAAAGTGATGTAACCAGAAACAAACAAGACAACATGTAGATTTACAGGACCTGTCAAAGTTTGGACACACCCTCTCATTCAGTGTTTTTTCTTTGATTTCATTACTTTCTACATTGTACATTCAAACTGCAGACATCATAACTGTTGAGGAATGCTTATGGAGTTATATAGTTAACATAAAAGTGTTAAACAAAGCAGAATGTTTTATATTTCAGATTCTTCGACATAGCCACCTTTTGATTTGATGACAGCTTTGTACACTCTTGAGGTCGTCACCTGGAGTGGTTTTTGTTTTCCAACTGTCTTCAAAGAGTTCCCAGAGTTGCTGAACACTTGTTGGCTGTTTTACCTTCACTCTGCGATCTGACTTGTTCCAAACCGTCTCAGTTGGGTTTAGGTCGGGTGACAGATAACACTTTTGCTTTGTATTCAGACCTGGCTCATTTAGAGTGTCACACTGCTGATGTTCCATGGTTCTCGACCGGACGAGCTGGTTTGAGCCAAAAATATTTAGGATGACTCGGGATAGGATGACTTTTTTTTTTTTTTTTTTTTTTTACTGGGTTTGGGATGACAATATATACAACTGACTCGGATCTGATTGGGTCTGGGCTTCAACCGCGGTTCAGGCCGGTTTGGCTGGTTGAGACCTCAATTCTATGGTTTTTGTTTTTCCTGGGTAACCTCCTCCTCCACGCTCCAGGTAACATTTCTGACCAATGAGGCAAGGCAAGGCAAGGCAATTTTATTTGTATAGCCCGTTTTTACAAACAGTTTGTCTCAAAGGGCTTTACATGGCATCGTAACAACATCCTCTGTCCTTAGACCCTCACATCGACTGAGGAAAAACTCCATGGAAAACCCTTTTAACAGGGAAAAATCTGAGAAACCTCAGGGTGAGCAACAGAGGAGGGATCCCTCACCCAGGACGGACAGACGTGACATAGATGTTGTTACAGACAAGACAGTTTACAGTTTATGTCATAGAATGTGTGAAATATGGAAATGTTACCAAGCAATGAGAGAACAGTTGATTTGCGCATGGCATTTGTTTATAACTTTGGACCACTTGGGACTGTTACCATGTGAACACAAACCACCCAAAATTTAAATGCAGCAATGGTATCGTTTTAGTCGCTGAATTAGAACAAAGCAAACGTTTGTGTTTACAATATAATTCCATATGTGTTTCATAGTTAAAGGTCTTCAGTATGATTCTATGACTGGTAACCATAACATGACCAGCAATAATAAACAGTAAAAGACATAACTACATATAAATATTTCAAAGAGTTAAAGTTCATTAGCCTGTTAAAATGAACTGAAAGTTTCTCGATTTTGTTAAAACCAGTCTAATTGACCTCCTGTACTATAAATAAGGTTGATATTCATTTAGATTAGAGAATATGTGAGCAGCCTGGTTTAGCCAGAAGTGAAGGTCGTACTTTTAGCTTTACCATAACACTAATGACTAAATGGATTAATTATCAGGAAAAAAAATTACAATTGATGAATATGATTTCCGGCCATTAATGACCTAAACTAAAATTACACTTTTAATTAAACCTGCACTCAAAATAGAGTGCACTCTACATTAGGCATAAGTGTAATGGCTTAACTATTTAACCTACACTGATTAATTGGAAATGATTGCAGGAAATGACACCAGATAAACTTTAATTTTAAAGTAAGTTAAAGAAAGTTGGTGGTGGGTGAATTAACCAAAAGTTGAGAGTGTCGGTATTCTTGCTCAGTGTCCAAAATATCTCTGATTTAAGAAGCAGTTTTTTTTTTTTTTTTTTCAGTCACATTTTCCTTTAAGAGAAAGTGATGCAAATATTTTCTATTCTCTCTCTCTCTGCTTTTTTTTCCTTCTTGGATCTTAACCCCATTTTCTTCTTAACTTCACTCTGTGCTTCTTACAAGACAATCATGGAGAAAGTCAAAGAGGTAAGAATAGTTATATAATGTGGCATCGCACACGGATTTGTCTCAGCTGACTGCAGACGAGACTTCATGTTCCTTCTTTCAACATTAGCATAATCTCCTGAGATCCATCTGACCCGGCGCAGTGCCCCCTCATGTATAGAACAGTTCTGAGAAACGACTGCGCGCTTTGATGGTTCTGATTATTGAGCATGTCAATTGGTATTTTTCTCGCTCTGATATTATGCTAGATGGTGCTTAAAATAAATTTGTTTTAAAACTGACAATAATGGAGACATTCCCACCAAGCCCGCATTGATCTACCCTACAATTACCCCCGCACCACACACATGCACATACACACACACACACTCTCCCTCCCTTGTGATTGTGAAACAGAAATGTCAGAATTTTGATATTATTTGACCTCATTTACATACGGTGCACCTTGATACTAGACACAGTCTGTCTTCCCAGCATTTAAATTTCTTAAGTGTACTGGGTGGCACCAGACCTCTGCAAGCTGCTTTGTCTTTCCCACCATATGGCATCTTGACAGTGTTTTCCTCATTAATTAGTCTTTAACACATATGCCAAGTCCAAATGACTGTAATGTCAGGGCTGTACTGAGGATTCTTGTTGCATTAGAAATGAGTTTCCACATATTAACAAAGGGAAACATTGAGCTTCAGTCGCCGTCACTACGTAAATATCCAATCTTTTTTTTTTACGTTAACGTTTCAATCCGCAAACTATCGACTGTGACGGTGAATCTCAGGCTTCAGTGGAAGCTGTTTATGATGGATATAAGCCAAAAGCTTCAGAGATAATAAGTGCAGCATGTGCCAGAGGTCCTGTAAGAAAGATGGGTTTTGTTTTTTTGGCAGAGCACTCAACTCGGTCTCTCTGCAGAGATGCATGTTGAAAGGCCCTGAAGTCAGACACTGGACCCCATAGGCCAACTAGCGCCTTGCATGGCAGAGTGTGCACCAACTGGTGAATCTTTTTTTTTTTCCACGGGGTGCAGGCTTTACCGAATACCTTCCTACCTTAAAAATAGCTCCAGAAATGCATTATCGCACCTCCTGCATGCAGCCTCGTTCCAGTCTTTCATGTGCAGTAATCTGCGGCGTTTACAGGGAGCAGGAGACTTTTGTTCCTCCAGTCTTTAAGTCAGTGCCTCCTCACAGGCAACAAAGAGCCATGGAACAAATGACTCGCTCACAAATGTTATATAACCCATGAGCTCCGCGCACCAAGGGAGAGGAGTATTGATCACAGCACAGGAGGACGTTTTCAGATCCTGAAAATTGCATATAAATATCCTCCATTCCAAGTAAGAGTAGTGTCAAACCAATGTGCTTTAAGTCACAAAAGTGGGTAACCCTTTAATTTACAGGCCGTTAATTATGTGACAATGTCAAGAAATAGGCAAGAAATACAATTAATTGCATCATGTCTAGAAATAATGGTCTAGAAACGTCTAGAAATAATGGTCAATTTCATAATGTCGAGAAATAAAGCCAGGAAATAACAACTGATTGCTTAGAAATACCCCAGAAATATCGATCAATTGCAAGGACTCTCCCAAAAAATTCAAAGCATGAAAAGCATGTGCAATATTTAGCCTTTATGAAACACATGACATTACTATGAAATTGACCATTATAGGCTATTTCTTGACATTACTACGCAATTAATTGTTATTTCTTGGCATTATCAAAGCGTTACCCAAAAGTGAAATAACTCAGAATCCAGACACATGCCAACCGGACGGTCGGAGCTTCGACTCCTGGCTCCCCCAGTCCGCATGTTCAAAGTGTCCTTGGGCAAGACACTGAACCCACACTTGCCCTGCGATGTATCATCGGATGTATGAATGTGTGTGAATGATTAGCCACCAAGCCTGTCTGCGCACAGAGCTGTATGAATGTGTGTGTGTGAAAGGGTGAATGTGACATAAAGCGCTTTGAGTGGTCCAAGTGACTAGAAAAGCGGAAGACTAGAAATAAGTGGAAGTCTATTTACCATTTGTACAATCATATATTCTATTATTCAGTTGTTATTAATAATAGAATAATGTGTAATCAACATTTTCTTTTTTTTTTTAAGTTTGAGCTACTCTTATGATTCATATTCTTGCTTCATATTTCGGGGTTAGTGGTCCATAACATGTAGTATTGAGTAAAACTACTGACAACTAGACTCCTTTATACCATTTAATATTCACTGTGAGGATAACACTATTCAGTCACACTATCATATGACTATTGATGACTTTACCCATGATAAGGTTTGGTCTGATTCATAAATCATATTAGGAAAAAAATTGTGGTCATGTTTAAAAGAAACCAGCAAAAAGAACGACCACATTTTTGTGGCACTTTTTTATATATCAACATACACAAGGTTGTATGAAGTATTCAGCAAATACTCCGATCAGCTATAACATGATGACCAACCATCTAATATTGTGTTGGTCCAACTTTTGCTGCCAGATACACAACAAACTGCAATACACTGTGTATTCTGACACCTTTCTATCAGAACCAGCGTGACCTTCTTCAGCAGTTTGAGCAACAGTAGCTGGTCTGTTGGATCAGACCAATCCTTTCACTTGAATCCTTTTTCCAACTTTGAAGACATGTTCACCTGCTGCCTAATATATCCCACCCACTAACAGGTGCCATAATGAAGTGTTATTCACTTCACCTGTCCTTGGTCGTAATGTTATGCCTGATGGCTGCATATAACAGCAAGTTGTTTTGCTTGTGAGGACGGTTGATGATCATGATCTTTAAAAAACACTGTTGAGACAGGCTTTTTCAGGCGTTACTGTATATTTTAGTTTTCAGAACATTTGACTTCACAGTCGCCATCAAACAGCACATTAAATCCAACAACACTCTTGGACAACTGTTGTTTTCAGGCCGATCTAAACCCTGTATCCACTGTATTTAATGATACTACTAAGGGGAATTTGCCCTCTTACATAACCATTTTATAGCTTGAATGATAACAGCTGTGAACATACTCTGCATCTGTAATGTGATCTGCTTGGTCTCTGTTCATCCTCCCAGTCTGGGGGAGCAGCAGCAGCAGCAGCAGCAGCAGCAGCAGACAGACGCCCAGACATGAGAGGACTTTTAAAAGAGTAAAGACGATTGGAGGCTATCTTTGAACATGTTGCTAATGTGAGTTAAGAAGAAGGGAACTCGCACAAAAATCCCCTCCTCCACCACCACCACCACCACTACCCCACACACAAAAGATATTCACAGAACAGCGCGTAGATTGCTTCTCATTTCAAGTCTCATTTTCTCTGAACCATATTGTGCAGCTTTGTCTTATTGTTCTCCGTGTTGCACTTTCTAGTACTCGGAAATTGTCGAGCACTCAAATGCTCGGCAACAAATTGCTGAAATGGAGATCTCCTTCCTGTCAGAGCCGGTCTTTTTACACCGAATCCTTCTGAATAAAATTAACATAATGGTCATGTAAGGGAGGACCACAGGCTTACCAGACTCATATGTCACAGTCACGGAAGATCCAGTGTTAACTGATTGGTTGTTAAGGGTGTCTCGGTGAGATTTTGTCGGCGTGAGATAAGTGGAGAGATGTGGCGTGCTGACTGACCTGATGAGACAGTCTCTCTACAATACAGACATCCAGGTATACTGACACACAGGGAGAAAGAAACCACACACTCCAGATACTACAGTACTTGTTAACCAGAGGCAAACAGCAGAATGAATCTAAACTCTTCACTTTGGTTTTTACACCATAAAAAAAAGTGACAGGGGCATTGTGAGCTGTCAGATATAAAAAATCAAATTAAACGTTCATCCCAATTGTTCTGTTTTTAACTGCATAATTAACAAATTCAAACAGAGATTAGCTGTGAAATGTGTTCTTTAGCCAGTGAACAACTGGTCTTATTTGAGTACACAATAATTATTGATTTATTTATATATTTATTAACAGAAACAGACCAATTAACTCAGTGGACGTGAAGTCAAAAAATAAAAATTCAATCACACTCATGCAGATAAAAAAAAAGCTTGATTACTAACATGTCTTGGTTAAACTACACATGAATTTGGCTCCAACAAAGTCTTACTGCAACCTCAAAGTACAAAAATAATTATTTGATTGAAAAAATATGTTTGATATATCTGACCGATATCTCTTAATATTTGTGAGTTTTTATGAATTAAATTTTCTCCATCCTGTCATGCTTATTCCTTTCTAAAATAAACAATTAAAAGTATAAACCTGGATTGATGTTATCAAGATAACATACAATCAATGCACATTGTTATTAAGCACAATAACACTGAGTACTGTTATAAGTGCTGTTGTGTAAACCTACAGTGTTTGAAATTAATCAGTGTTTTAAAGGACGTTAATTATTTCAGCCCATGGCTGTTTTTGTTTTTTTGTTTTTTTTGAATGTTAGTCATTTCACAGTGTGCGTCAGGGAAACCTTGGTTGCTCAGAAACATCACACATCATATTTTAACTGTATGGTCTACTCTCTTCACTTAAATTGTCTGCAACTCAGCTGCATGTAAAAGGTTTTTCCGGCATGTGGCAGTCTTAACTGTTCAAATCCTGTTTCTCACGCTCATTCAGAAACGACATCAGGGCAGCGGGGGATGCTTGTTGGAGACTTTGTGGGTCTAATGGAGCCAAGCACTTTCATATCTTCTGGGATGTTATACTGGGAAGAGATCCACAAACATATAAATACATGTATTTTGGTGTAAATATTCCATTTACTGTAAATGCAAAACTGTGTTTTGGGGAGATTTACAGTTTGAGACATGGAATATTAAAGACAAAAAAAAAAAAACTAACTGGTTAAATTATTGGCAGCCAGTAAGAAATCCATTACGAGGAAACGGTTAAAAGTAGAACCACCCACCACTGACGAATGGATTGATTTTGTATATGAGATTCGTTATGGAGAAGATATCATTTTCCCTCAAAGGAGAAAAAGAAAAATTATATTATTATATATCATTATTATATAGGATCAAATAGACTTAGGCCCTTTTCCACTACACAGTTACAGCTCTACTCAGCTCGACTCAACTTTAGGTCATTTAGGTCAAAGGTTTAGGTCATTTTCCAGTACAACTGAGTACTTCATAGTTCCTCCTCAACGTGGGCGGGGTCGTCATAGCACGGCTGCTATGGTCGATCCATCTAGCTCTATATTTTTCAATTCTCTCATCAGCTCCAAACTCACTCGTCTGCACCTCGTTGACGGACCACAGTGTGGTTTTCCTCAAAGCAGCCGTTTATCTCATGTGAGAGAATAACAACAGTCTGAGGACAGATCAGTGGGCTGATTCTGATTCTTGCGACTCTTCCAGTGATGGCACTCGTTGTCCAATCAGTGGCCGGCAGTCCGTTGATGTCACATTTTTAGTATCAGCTCAGATTGCTTGGGCGTTACCCAAAAAAAATACCAGGTATCGGTGCTATCACCGGTGGAAAAGCAAAAGAACTGAGTGGAGTTGAGCCGACCAAGTAGCGCTATTGGCAAAGGGCCATAAGAATGTAAAGCTGATCAGATCAGATCTCAGTTGATTAAACCTGTGCTTTGTGTAAACCTGCTCTCTTTTTCATGTGCCGGTTGGATGGTCAGATGTGGTTAGCTCCCCTGTTCTGTTCCCTTGTTGTTTATAACTAAAATAACTAGTGTTTTGTAAGAGAAAATCCTGGGAGAACAAAATGGACAAATCACTTGGACCTTCTGCATCCACCCTTCCCTGTCTCCAGAGGGAGGGGGGACAAGCAAGGGACAAATAACCTACTAGGAATAAAGAAAGTCTGTAATTATTGCATGTAATGGGAATTTGCCTAGTCTAGTCTAGTGGGATGGAGGAGGGTTTCAGCTCGCTGGAAAAAAGAAAAGAAAACCCCACCATGATTATGATGAGTATTTATGGAGCAGAAGTCTTTGACAGAGGGATCATGAGTTATTTGGAAGCCGCCTCGGGAAGGGATAGAAACAAACACATTTGTTAAGTAATTTGCAAACGATGTGGCCTTCCTGCTCCAACTTGAACTGCTATAAAGCTTCATTATTGTTGGCCACTGAGCAGATAAATTAGGAAAGGCACAAAGTGTACACACGCAACAGATGACTTCAGAGCAACGGATTTGGAGAGGTGACTAGATTAATGTTTGTTTTTGACAACGGCACAGTCTCATCTGTAACTTTGAGTAAAATGAACAATCAAAGGAAATAAGAAACCTGCATTAATCAGAGCTGATTAATAGTCAGGAGCCGTTGGTTTGACCCCAGTGCGTTCTGTTCACCTGTGAGCGGAGGAGAGGAGAGGAGCTGAGCAAACGCACAACTCAACCAGTGGACGCAGCTGCAGTTGTTATTTTGTTTTTTTTTGACTGGAGCTCAGACAGCGATGCCTGGGAGGAACCTGCAGACTTAAAGAAACCAGAACAGTCGAAAGAAGATGAGAAATCACAGCAGAAGCACATCCGCCCCTACCATCAGTTTGGCTTTACACATGCCCTGTCTGTTACAACACTCAGGGTTCCCAGACTGTGCCGAGCAGGAAACAAAATCTCACTTTGAAGAAAGAGGCAGGTGGAAGGTTACTAAAGAGAGCGAGTCCAACTGAAAAGACCGGCAGAGTCCGAGGTGGAAGTATTTTATTGACCATCACACTGAAGTGAAAATACAAGTTTATGTTTAAATAAGGCTGAAAACTCCAATATGATTCCTGTAATAGAGAGGTAGAACTGATTTCCTGCAACATTATGAAAAGAACTGAGTCTTTTCAGACATGTTTACAGTCCATTTTCTGTGATTTATCCTAGATCTCTCATTTAAAAGAAAAACCTGATATAAAGTACTATATATTTTAAAACAGAAATCTGAAAATTACGACGGAGTATTAGGGCCACATTGAGGAAAAAAAAAATCACAAACTTCGAGAATAAAGTCGTAATTTATGAGAATAAAGTCTTAATTTATGAGAATAAAGTCGTAATTTACGAGAATAAAGTCGCTGGAGCTCGACTCCCTCTGGATCCATAATCTTAATTATCAGTTGGATTGTTTCGAGACGCCACGAAACCCCTCTGAATGGCCCGCTGATGCATCCACCGATAACCCTGCAGTTGACCAGTTCCAGCCATTTCCCCCTCCACAAAAGCAGCGATTTCCTCCAAGTCCGTCTGGTTATTTCTCCGGAAAAGATGCATTTTCTTGCATATAAAGTCCTAATACTTGATGATGAATGATGATATGATGCTGATGTGCCAAAAGATTAAGTATCTCCTTGTTTGTGAAACCTATCCTAAAGTACAACTCCACAAAATCCTCCACGGCCCCCATTTTACCAACTGTCTTCCTCTAAAACAACAGGTTAGAATATTATGACTTTTTTCTCATAAAAGTATGACTTTTTTCTCATAAATTACGACTTTATTCTCGTAATATTATGACTTTATTCTCGTAATATTATAACTTTATTCTCATAAATGACGACTTTATTCTCATAAATTACGACTTTATTCTCATAAATTACGACTTTATTCTCGAAGTTTGTGACTTTTTTTTTTCTTAAATGTGGCCCTAATACTCTGTCGTAGAAAACATATTCTGCAGACACTTTCTTATATGAAAGTTGAGCTGCTGATGTGTAATAACAAATTGAAAAACTGTGCAGGAGGAGTAAATACCATGGAGCCCTTCCAAGGCCGACGGCTTCAGCCCCGAGGTTGACGGTTTAACTGAGTCCTCATAAGACACAAGACAACATCAGTAAAATGAAATGTGATGAGCTTGGAAACATAAGTGGTCGGACGGACGGACTGTAACCCAGCCAAAGGTTCAGCCTGACAGGCCTTTTATATTATTAAAGCACCATCTCTTATGCACTGCTAATGCTGCACATCAAAGCAAACGACGCCATCAAGGCAAAGTTTGCAGCCCGGGGAGGTCACGGTGTTTGGAAGTCACGGGGCGGAGCGCTGTCCGTCGGAAGGAGGAGGCCTTACACACACTGGGGTGCAACCTTTAGGATGTGGCCATCCTGAATCTGTAATTTGTCCCCTAACACTTCTGGCAAGGTTGCATCCATGTGGTCAGGTGTGCGGGGGCTTGACCGGTCGATGTTGAGCTTCCTTGCACACTAAGGAGTCTGGCACTCAGGTTAGTGGTAATGGCTGCAGCCAGATGGTACCTATCCACTGGGGACGAAGGACACAGACACGCTGGTCACAGTTTAACTTTGGAGGTTGCATATTCTCGCATTATTTAATGCTTGATTACATGCATCATTTATCACAATTATGTCTTGATAAAAGTTTGATGCAAAACACAGCGGAGGCATGCTGAATATTCAAACTTTGCCCTCTCCTGTCTAATCAACCCCAAAGAAGGCAGCGAGGGAGAAGAGAGAGGATTCAGCTGCAGCGGCGGCGGCAGCAGCAGCAGCAGCAGCGAGTCGCACTTTGATGAAATGATAACGTTTTGTTTGTCAAAGTAGAGCAAGATTAAGTACACACTGGAAATGAAACAAGTCGCCGGGTCAAGAGAACAAAGATTTAAGGAAGATGAATATCTCAATGAAACTCAGTGATGCTGCATCTACTGTACTACAAATAGATTGTTATTGTTTATTTGGTTTTTGTTGTTTTTTTTGTAGTTGTGGGGCAACGGCGTCGCTCCGCTGCAGAAGTAGGACAGCACTGAAAAATAAACTACTACAAATGGTAACGTGGCCGGCATTACAATGATGACTAGTGAGCTGCAGCTTTTCCCTTAAGCAAAAATAGTAATTTTTTTTTTTTTTTTTTTTTTCAAATGTCATGTTTTGAATTTACAAGCACGAATTTACATAATTTATTAAAATGTGTTATTAGAGATGTGTTTTATCATTTTTGTAGCATTTCGTCTCGGTGGCACGGCTCTGACAGAGTGACAGGAAACATGAGGACGGAGAAGGAGAAGGAGAAGGAGAAGGAGGAGGGGGGACGAGACGACGGCGTGCGACAAAAGGTCCCACGTCGTCACGGGAACAGGGAACAGTTTCAGTTTTAATCGTTATGCATCTGACGTCGCCGGTTCACCAGGAATCCCAGGAAAAGGTTTCAAAACTGACAAGTGAATTAAAGCCGTTGACACAAAAGTGACAACTTAGGAGACGTAATACATGAAAGGTTGACACTCTGGGATGGGGATGGGGGGGGGGGGGGGGTCAGGTTGACTGAGCCTAATGATATGAATGTTATTTATTATCACACGGAGCCACCAGCTCAGGGAGATCGCCGTGTCGACCATGAGTAAAGTGCTCTTCAGATTTATGTGGAAATTTTTTCGTCATTGTTGGAGACCAGGTGCAAATTAGCACTTGTGTATTAAAAGGCTGGTTGAAGAGGAAATGTCTTTATTTGTTTTGTTTTGTTTTGTTTTTGTTTTTTTTCTCTGGACATGTTTCTGTGAAAGGAGACAAAAGACGGGCACAGCTTTTAAAAGTCTAGAAAGCTTCCATGAATTACTACACACAAAGAACAAAAAAAAAACAGTTTCTAATGAAGACAAAGGCTGATGTCGCCAGAAATAACTCGGGAAAAAAAAAAAGAATTCACTTAATGAACTGCTAATGTACCAAGTTGATTGCATTCTTCTGACGAAACATTTACACCTGCACATTAGACTGTAATTATCTGGGGGGTTTTAGTCAGCTATATTCATGCCAACTACATTTCCTGCAGCACCAGTATATGAACATCTGCTGGACCGGTTCTCTCCGGGCCGCCCGTCCTGCAGCGGCCCACCACTGGCTCCACAAATGTGTTTCATGGTTCCTATGTATACAGTCTCTTCCATGAGAGACGTTTCCTCCTCCTCCTCCTCTTCTTTCCATGGTTTTGGATTTACGTTGCATCTGTGTGAGCCGGAGCCTCATTAATCACCTGCTCAACTTCACAATTTACAGTTTCCAGTTGTCGCTCCGCAGGTTGTTTGTTGCTCCAAGTCGCAAAAACTTCTGGCACTGATCTCTTTTTTTTCTTTTTTTTCTTTTTTGAAGTTCTTCTTTTGCACAGTGTGATTAGCAAGCAGCCCTTGTCGCTAACAGTTGAGTTAGCCTATAGCATTAACTCATTTGTATGCAGATTGTAAAGCAAATTGCATTAAACACTTAGTTCAAGCTGCATCGGAGCGTTCATGTATTTAAGGTAAACACAGCTGTGAGTTTGTTATTGTTATTATTGACATCATTGCTTTACAGCTTAGAACACTTTTCTTAAAGGTGAATGAAAGTCACACATTTAAATATATTCAGACTGAACTTTACTTCCCTCTTAAATGGATAGTTCACCCAAAATTCAAATTTCACTCATTATCACCCTCATGTCGACTAAGGGTTGGGAGAAGTTTCAGAGTCGGGGCTCAGCGCAGCACTGCATTGCCATATGACGGTAGCAAACGGGGCTCACTTTTCTTCGTCCAAAAAGACACACCAAATACCTCCATAGTGCTCGTCTGTAATGTCCCACTTGTATTGAAGCCCTGACATGAGAAATTGTTCCGAAAAAAAAAAAAAGTCTATATTTTAAGCTTGTTTGTAGCGTAAGCTCCCAGTGTCTCAGTTCACTGCTCTGCCGGTGAAGAAAAGTAAGTCCCGCTTGCGACCGTCATATGGCAATGCAGTGCTGCAAGGACCCCCGCCTGTAACTTCAAAAAGGCACGGAGGACTCTGAAACTTCTCCCAAACCTTAGTCGACATAAGGGTGAGTAGAAAATGAGTGAAAGCTTGAATTTTGGGTGAACTATCCCTTTAAAGAGGAACTATGCAAGTTTTTTTACCCTTATTTAAAGAGCTTCAGAGTAATTGTGATGGTTAAATGACTAGTTCCAGGGAGAATGGAGGCTCTCTGCCTTCCACCTAGCGTCTCTTGACCAAAAACCAACCTTGTAAGATCAGAGCCTTCGACCCGGTGTCTCAGCTCTCGTCTCGGCGACACCACGACATAATCCCGTAACCCGTAATCTCTTGTTTATGACAGATAAGACTACAAACATATACACATTATAAGATTTATATGATATATATAACGTGGAGGGTTAGCAGAGCAGCAAAAAAGCGACCAGACTTGCATCGCTCCCCTTTAACACAGTGCAGGATATAAGATAATACACCTAGATGTCAAACTATAAGAATATCAGATCCAGCTTTGCGAGCACCGGGGGACTGATGTGTTTGAGGATGCATCCACATTTTTTGATTGGATTATGTAAAATAAAAATTGAATTCTAAATCCATTTGACTGAGACTGTGTGAAGGCTGTCCAGGGACGGAGACATCATTATGAATATTAATTGTTAATAATTATCCGTCTCCTCAGGGTGGCTCGTATTTCAGGACAGTTGGAAGTTGATTTACTGAGAGAGAAAAAAAAAAAAAAAAAGAGAGAGAGAGAGAGAGAGAATGATGGAGCCAGAGAGAGAGAGACGGAGGGAAAGTACAGGGGGAAGAACATCAGCATCTTCACCGACACCCACAGATCTTCTTTAACTCGTCATGGAAACTCTCTGTTGTATACATCGCTCAGTGACTCGAGGCATTAACGTGAAATCCCGATTAGCGTCAGACCATCTGCTTTTGAATATTTGTATCCGCTCACAGGATCTTTTTTTTTCTTTTTTTCTTTAATACCAAATGCAGTGAGTTTTCTGAACGTTTTGTAAGCACTGCTGTCGACCGAAACTCTTAAGGACACTTTGCTTCTCCGTACAATTATTTTGGTTTTTTTTTATTTTATTTCCAAGGTTGACGATCGCATCAGCTTTTGTCAGTTTGAGACTGCTGTGTGAATGTGTGTGCATGTCACATGGATGTTTCTTTTATACATATATATATAAAAGAAACGGACATGTTCTGAGATAAAACATTGAATTGAATTCAGCTCCACCTGTGGCTCCAGATGTACTGTACAGTATATTGATGGCTGATATCCGCCCTTCAGGTTTCCACAGCACACACATAGATTTGATTTTCCTCTTCAGTGTAGAAACCCTTTATTATATCAAATGAAATCAAAGAGAAACTCGCCGCAGTGCAGCTCAGACTGGCTTGATTTCCTTCAGCCGAAAGAGTGAAAGTTGAAGAAAAGTGTGGAAACCTGAACAATCATCGGCCTCATTTTGTGTCAAACATGACGGTAAAAGCCTCAATAACACACACAGCGGACAGACGAGTCTGAGAGGAACGAAGTCCTCCACAAGTCAAATGATCTCATTTGGACTCTTACTGGGAAATAGTTTCCTGTATTGTCTTCAGTCAGCGGTGCGCGGAGCAGATGAGCGTTATCAAGCGACGGCCATTTATCTCCACTGAATGGGAGCGCTCAGAAATTTCACTTTGGACTCGAGGAGTCAATCTCTTGGAAAAAAAGAAAATGTGACACCACCTTCCGACACTCGCAGGTTAGGTCCTCGTTCGCTGTGACAAAGACGTTTGACTCCTGTTAGTGGTACGTGCTTGATCTCACCTTCCACTGAATACAGCTGGTCATTTGTAGCAGACAGGAAGGAAGCTCTGCCTTTTCTCTAGCAACAGCTCTGCAGATATATATACATGTATAGTATATGTGAAAGAAAAGCTTTGCTGCTACGTCATATTTCTCTGTATTGCTGTTGCTCACCTGAGCCACATGTAAACGGGCATCGTGTGTCGCTCAGGAGGTCGAGCAGGTCGTCTACTAATCAGGAGGTAGGTGAGTCAATTCCCAGCTCCTCCGGTCTGAGTTTCAACGTGTCGGTGATCCAGATACTGAACCCCAAATTACCGCTGATGTATCATCTGTGTGTAAATGTGTGTGTATGGCAGAGAAGTGCTGTATATACGTGTGAAGGTGGGTGTGAATGAGAGAATGTGGTTGATGAGACTAGAAAGGTGCAATGCAGGTTATGTTTTGTGCCACATGTTTAGTAAAGTTTAAAGTTAAAGTCGACATCGGATGGGATATTTGATGAGATTTTATTTGTCAGTCTTATTAGAATTAAGATTCAGATGTTAAAGAGACAGTCATTGTGTCATCTGTAGTAGATTTAGATGAGCAGGGACTGTGGTGCACCAGCAGAAAAACATATTTTAGACATGTTTTATATACACCATGCAAAATGATGCAATTTGCTTTTATATATATGCTTCATGAAGAGCATCTTTAGCACCTTCCCATCAAAACAACAACCTGCCATCAGCCCTGAACCTCTTCATTGCTGTACAGAAGCACAAGAGTCAGCTGAGTGAATCTGAAGGAGCTACAGTAAACCTCTGGATATTCTGCAGCTGCAACTCACTAAAATGTGCACGACTACCTCACACAACCCAAACTATCCCTTCAAGTAAAATACCAACCTTGCACGTTTTTTTTCTTTTCTTTCTTTTTACTCCTCTTATTTTTCACAAACTGATCACGGGCACTGCGCATGTAAATGCAAATTTTGTGGTGCAGTTCAGTGCACGGGAGTACTCAACCCTAGATAGCCCCGATAAAGGTCAAAGCAAAATGCAACTACAGTGTGACTAATCAAAATTCAACACACAACCAGAGACACTTCAGTTACTCACGCAGTCGGTAAATAAATGTGATAAAATAAAGCTGGAGAGAAGACTAATGAATAAATTCACCTTACATTCAAAATCATCAAATATTTGTGCACGTATGAAAAGCAAAAAAAAAAGGGAATAAAAATGACAAGGTCACAGTGCAGGTTAAAAATTAATGGAGGATGCCATTAAAGCCCCAACAGGAACACACCTAGAGCATGTCCACCTTGGAGAGGATTTATTATCTTGTATGAGTGCATTTTAACCTTTAGCAGGGTCTTAATTATTCATATTACAAACTGTCAAGTCAGCCAGGAAAAGCCACCTACATAATGTAAATGCCCTTTGCTTGCTCTATATGTCCCAAACACTAAAAACAGCAAAATATATTAGCTGTGGAACAGTCTGGGCAGCGCTGGTCTGTGAGCCGGGTAGAGGTCAATCCGTCCGGTGGGGGCTTCACACTGCAACCTCCAACACAGGACGGGACATAATCAAGCCAATAACCACCTCCAGATACTCCAATGCACATGTGTTTAATATACAGAGCTCTCCTGTTTGACAATCAACAGAACAAGTTGCAAGTTAAAAAGTGTAGGATCCTGTGGTATCGTCTGTAAGAGTTAATGTGGCTCAGAGGATCCTGATAGATGATTGGCTGACAAGTGTTTGGTTGTTCTGGATTTTCAGACTCTGCCCAGATTTTCTAAGACACCGGTGTGTACAATGGGATTCATTCTAAGGAGCCCGTGTTCCCATAAATCTCTCTGTCAGCTACCTATGTTTCCATGGATTGCTTTGCTGCGAGAAGTGTTTATTATAGGACAGTGAGTGGTTGTAAGGCTGGAGTCTATTTGGGTGCAGGGGACTGCGTTTTCCACTTCCTGTCCACGATCAATGTTGCTTTCTTTGAAGTGTGATGACCAGAGTGGGAGGAGATGAGAAAACACTCACGTGGAAGAAGGCTCAGTTTGTTATTTGGCTGTGTGAGGACTGCAGTCATATTCTCTCCACACCAAACTGTTTGTGTTTAGAGCTGAAGCTTTTCTCCGATGTAGCCTATTCATTATTTGGGTATTATTTACCGACTTAGTTTATTTGTTGCTCGGTTCATGTTACTTTCAGTTTGTCTTTGTATGTATGAATGTGTTTGTATATGTTTTTATATGTACTATATGACTATATAGAGAGATAAAGATTAGTAATCATATGTTAGAATAAATCTATATGTATATAAATATAATAATATATTTGAATAAATCCAGTTAAATAACTCATAAATTAACTTACTGTATAGATTATAATGACTAGATAACTTGATAGATAATTTATGAATAAGGGGTGGGAGTAAATAAGTTTTACTTCTTCCCACTCCTTTTCGGATATGAAAAAACAAACAAACGTACACAAAAAAAAAATCAAATTACCTTTATTTTCAATTATTTTATTTATTTTTTTATGTTTTTGTTCATATGTTGTCTTTGCAAAGTTTTTATATGTTATGTCTGTCCATTTCTGTATTATGTTTTATTTGTCCGAAATAAACTTAAACTAAACTAAACTAAACACTCTTTAAACGAAACATAACTAATTAATGGTCGAAAGAAATAAGACATGAAGAATCCTAGGGTTCAAAATGTCAAAGAGGAAAGACAGGAAAGGAAAAGGCGGACAGACCATCCTCAGTGTGTGTGTGCAGCGTGGAAACACCTCAAACATCCGTATCGACATAAAGACTTTCCTGAAATAGGCCACTGGTAATTTTTTACCATACAATATTCCACGCTGCCTTTTGACAGCCTCCTTTTTCAACGCCTTCCAGAGGCTTCCTCCCTCTGCCAAGAAAACTTCAGTGGCCACCACAGGGGACGAGATGCTCTCCCCAACAGCAAATTATGAGACCACAACCTCCATCATGGAGTGTGAAGTGACTGAACAGAGAGGATGTGACTATTTCTGATCAAAGGGAATCTCAGTGAGACCAGCTCCCTTGTCTCCGTCCTTTTTTTTCTCCTTTTCTCCAGGAGTAATTTGTTTGTTTGTTTGTTTGTCTCTTTCTCTCTCTCTGTATTTTTCAAGAGCCGATTCTATGATTAACCCAGAGTGGCACGTGAGTCGGAGCTTAGAGCGCATGAATTATTCATATTATTATCAACTTACTAATTTCATTATATCTGGCAAAGACTTTCAGAAGGCGGAGGCTGGAGGATTTTTAGGTTCTGCTTCCCAAACAGAAAGATGAGCCTGCAGCCGGTTCTAGGTGAGGTTTAACTGCTGCATTCATTTAAAGAACCGTCCCCAGATATTTATAGTTTAGAAAACAGGTTATCCCGAATGTATTTACTACACACACACACTCAGAGATGGGTGGATTTCTCACAGTAGTAAGCTGCAACCACAATTAAAAATAAAGCTGCTGCATCATGATCCTGTGGATATGTCATGTGTTTAATTAGCTTCTTTTCTTTCACGAGGCCCCTGCACGGGAAAATAATGCAGAATAATATATATATATATATTTTTTAAAGCAACATTAAAGAAAATCTCCCGCCGCCGTTGTCAAATATGAATCCCAATTCAGAGCTTCATCAACTTACACAAAGAGTTTGGTGCTTAATTCTCTGAATCTATGTCAAATGAGTGGCACGCACAAAAAAAAACTGAAGGACCTTGAGAAAATTATAGGAGACAATAATTAGAACATGTTTTATCATTTAGAAGATCTTTCATCACTTGTACATGTCACCTCCACTCTGCTGCAGCTGCGACCTTGAACTAAAAAAAAAAAAAGAGAAGTCAAAACATTTCAACTTCTGACCTGTTTTTGTAAATGCTCTCCGACGTCTCCTGAAGCTGCAGGTGTTAATCACCGTCTGGTTTTATAACTTCAACAAATGAACAAGTATTAAATCATATGATTGTTTATATAATATTTATATGACTGAGCAACACTTCACTTCACAAACAGGCCGCGCGGCTCAGAAACGTCTTCACCTGTCATGTAACTGGGATTAAAAATATGTTGAGTCCACATCACACACACACAGACACACGTCGACCTGTATGTTGAAATCCTTTTAAACTGTCTGTCTGTGTCATGTATTTGTTGAGTTTATTTAATCATTTATTACAAACCATTTATTTTTTCCATTCAAAGAGCTCGTTCAGGTATTCTGATGAGAGGATGTGTGAGGTAGTCATGTTGTATATATCTTCATATTATCCCTTTAAAACTGACTTTATATTTTTATCGGTCGTCCTCAGATAGTGAAGTCGAGCTGCAGACTTCCACTTCTCTGCTGGAAGCGGTTTGAATATTCCCTCGTTATAAAACCTCTGGAGAAAACAATGCGCAGATTTCACTTTGCATATTTGTGGCACAAGCTCCTTTTCTGTGATCACATCACTTGTCAAGATGACCCTTAAGTCAGTGCATGCTGATGTCATCCAGCTGTACATGTGCATCAGACGCATCATCACTGCAGGAAACGGCTCTCCAAGTCCCTCAGTCACGTAAATGCTTTTTTATCTAGTTAACTTTTTGTAAAAATTGCTAACTTGTGACTTTCTGGACTTTAAGGACGTGTCCAAATCTACTTCATCCACCAATCCACTGTTTAAGATTCGCCTGAATCCGAAACCCAATACTGAATCCTACTCCCATCATCGGCCCATACAGTAAAGACATTATAAAAGCAGTAATGTGTTTTATTGTAACTGTAAAACAATGGCTGATACAGTAACTTTCACCACTATTTTGCATTTGAACAGAATGCTCACAGTCAGAGAACATGTTTTTCCATTAGGATATATGTTGCCATCAAGCTAGCAGACTTTATATATTTAGTTTGTGATCATTATTTTTTTTTTTATAAAGACACATTTTATGGAACTAATTTATTCCTTCATTCTGGGAAAGATGTACTGGTGTGGGTGGAGTTGTGTTTAGTGCTCTGAACATTGTCGCTCGGGGAGGACAGAATGTCATTCGCCAACCTTCCTGTAAATCGTTGGTGGCGTCATTACGTCAACGTGTGTAGGGCACGTGTAGGGTTTGGTTGATGTTCTGAGGTTCGGCAGAAACCAAACCCCATCAAAGAGCCCAAATTCCGTCTGAATCCGAAATTGAATCCTGGATTTGGTACAGTACATCCCTAGCACCACACCTGGTCCAAAAGGAATGTAACATGAAACAAACCAATCAAGGTAACATCTGTCAAGTACTAAGATAGAAAACTTCTCTGTGTCTGTATTGGATTAGATTTAGGGCTGTCAAACAATCAATTTTTCTAATCGCGATTAATCACACTTTTTCCATAGTTAACGCGCGATTAAACCAGATTCAAACCAGAAACGTTTGTTAACAACACCGGAAAAAGTCGCTAGATTTGTCGCTAGTCACTTTGACAAAAAAAAGCCGCCAAGTTTGGAAAGTCGCCAGATTTAGCGAGAAAGTCGGCAACACTGCTCAGAGCTCTGGTACAGGGATGTACATCCGCTCTCATTCTTCTTCTTTGCCTCGGGAGCTTAGTGGCGGTTGGCAGCCAACTTGAAGTTACCTTACCGCCACCTGCTGGACTGGAGGTCCCACACTCCAGTCCAGTAGAGGAAAAAGTGGGCCGCGATTAAAAAAAATTGAACTCGTTATTCTTTTTAATTAATCGCATCGTGATTAACGCGTTAACTATGACAGCCCTAGTTGTTTTTGTTTTAACTGTGAAGCGCTTTGTGACCCTGGTCTGTGAAAGGCGCTGTACAAATAAAGCTTACTTACTTACTTACTTACTAATTGGATTATATCATATCATCATTTTAATATTTTGGACCATACAGTACATATAGAGCATGAGGTGGCAGGTCTTCAGTGTAAGGACTGAGTGTGTCTCCATGCAGTTATAACTGACCAGAGTTTGTTTGTGTGTGTGTTGTTATAGCGCAGCCTCAAGTTGCTAATGAAGGTAAACACGGTGAGCGTCCATGTGTGGAGCAGCTGCACGGAGGCGAAAGTGGCACGATTAAGTCAGAAACTGTTCACAACTCTGACTTAGAGCAGGTTTGTGTTGGTTTGTGTTGGTCACCAGTGCAGTCGCCTCAGAAACACTTGTGTGTGTGCGCCCTCTCGGCTCTGGATGCAAAACTGACGACTGCATCCGTGTGAAACTCTCAGAGACACGACGAGCGTCTCGCCCGGCGCCTCTTTGTGCTCGGCGGCGTGTGATGGCGCCCTTGATGTTATCACACCGACTCCCTGGTGTCATTTAGTCAACCACTCTCATTTGATCATGTCCTTCGTTCTCACACCCACTGACACCTGGGACTCTCTCATGTTCACTTAGCCTAATTTATTTTCATGTATTTCTTTTGTGGCTTCTCACCGTTGATTTTGTTACTTCACTTAATGATGGAAATATTTTACCTGCATTATTTATAATTCATTGACACGTCTGCGTGTGTGCAGGCACCTTCCTCCTTTCATCATTCACCTTCTCCTCATCATGGTGCACGGCATGTAGCTGCAGGAATCCACCCAACATTAACTACAGCCTCTCCAATTTTCTCATCTAAATTAGGTTTTACAGTCTGTGTACTGTACTATATGATGTAGTCGTAAAATGCAAAAGACCTTGAAGGCGTTTTCTCCCAGCTGTCATGACGGAGCATTGATCACCCATCTACATCACTGCAAGTGTCCGGAAGGAAAAACACAACACATAGAAGTGAATTTGAGATCTATGTATAAGTATTAATACATGTGAGTGAACAAACAGTGGCTAAATCTTATAAACACAAACTGATGGGCCTGATGAAAAAGGCTGAAATCAAACTTCAGTCACTGAAGCTCAGGGGGAGGTCCTGGAGTTTCATTAAAACTTTCAAAATTCTAAGCTCCCAAATAGAAAAATGAAAAAAACAACATCAAGGATGTGGTTCGATAAAACATTTCTAATAGAAATTAAATGAAATGAGAGATTTCACATCCATGATGTTTAAAACAAAGTATGCACAGTAAACATGGTGCAGGTGACTCTTAGTTCAGAGTTATACAGTTAGATGAATGGTTTCCCTGTGTTGTCCTGTTGCTCTGTGGTACAGTGTGGATGAACAAGCTCCCGTGGCTGAATATCATGGAGAGGGTGAAAAGGAAAGCCCAGTATTGTCCTCATTTTGGACAATCCAGTCCAGTCCCCCCACACAACATGGCTGGTCTTCCTGATGAGTCTTTGTGTCCCTCACCCTCAGGCTGCTGCCCCGTACAGGATGACACTGACCACCACAGACCATCTGATCTGCAGCATCGTACTTGGACTTCTCAGAAAGTAGCAACAGCACTGATCCAAGTTTTTGGTTTGGTGCAGTTTAATTAGATTATATTAGATATACTTTATTGTCCCAAAGGAATTCTGTTGTGGGCTCAAAGTGCCAGATACCACTGCAACAACAGTAGAACAAGACACTTAATACGTTCAAGACACACATTCAAGTAATAAGGAGACAGAAGGTGCACAGTTGCCTCAAGTTGCAGCGGCCGAGGTACCTCAATATATACAAAATACAGTGTTGAATAACAAAAGAGAAAGAAAGTGCATAGTGCCACAGGTTTACAGCAGTGAGATAAGGTTAAGTGCACATGAAGGAGTAAACTTAGAAATTAAAACTTAGATAACAAAAACAAAGTTTTTTTTATTGTTTCAGAGAGTTATGGATGGATTGTGGTCTGAGTGTATACTATACTTCTAAACATAGGCGGCGGGTGAGCCTGACGTTTGGGAAGGCTATTTGCCTAACCCGCATCTTTTCTTTATGCTAGTTTGACTGCATCGTAACATCGCCTAACTTTATAATTACCCACTGCTAGTTTGAGTTTCCGCTGGCTTCATTGTAAACAAATGCACATGGCCTGGCCAGGTGGAGGGTTAAGAAAACTGCAGAAAAGCACCACAGTTGACGTGTTCTCACTCCCAACTCCTCAACATAGCGACATCCTCACACACATTATTATTACATTATTATTATGTATTATTATGTATGATTTCCACAATTTTCCAGCATACTGTATAATTTGAGAAGGCTTAGCCTTCCCTAGCCTCCATTACGCGCCGCCTATGCTCCTAAAGTTCTTATTATCTCCTACTTTTTACCCCTGAATGAAAGAATCAAAAGGTCAACCCATTTGAAAGCCTTGTCAAAGTCTGAACCAGTTGTTTGTGACTTGTCATGAACAATAAAGGTTAATAATCAAAACTCCACGTCCTCCTCCTGCTGCTGCTGCTCCTCGTGCACGTGAGCGCCTGAAGTTTTTCTGTTTTTCACAACTTTGAATAATTAATATGTTTCCTTTTACGGCATGGCAAACATCTCCATAGTCATCAGGGGGATGGGAGGTGGAAGGGGGGGCTTCTTCTCTGGGAGCATGCACAGTGTAAGTCAGCCAATCACTGATATGTCTCAAAACGAACGTCTCAGAAACGCATGCAAAAAGTGTGTTCTGACAGGGGATTACCCCCGGGTAGTGAGGCTAATAGAAGTGTCTGAACCCACTACTTGTTAACATTCTCAGGAGTAGTGTAAACAGCAACTTAAATGGGAAATTTAAATGCTAATTGCAAGGATCTATCTAGCAATGAGCTGATACGTTGCTTGATGTTTTACCAGTGTAAATAGTGCCTAAGGCGAGACAGTTTGCACATTTTTCATTAGTACTTGTGGTATACGGATATAAAAGGCTGAATTTAATTATTTCAATTTCTATGCCTCTAGTAGCCACCCGATAGTATAATAAATCAATAGCATTTCCATGAATACTAATTGTGGTTGGAGGGATAAGTGGTGTGGCCGGTAGGTGGGAATTTGATCAGGTCTGCAGAAGCAGTGAGCCGAAGCCTCAGCCTGAGCCGCCGTGCCCCACAGAGGCTGGCTGCTACCCCTTTGAAGTTGAGGTGCGAAATCAATTGAACATGTCTGGAAGTAAATGAACTTGTTTGGAGCTTAATTTCCAAAGGCTGAAGGCTTTTTTTTAAAAGCAAGTTATTTATGAGAACAGGTAGGCCCGTCTCTTGCCTTGTTTCTAAGGATATGTATTCCACAGCTGGACATTGGACAGGACGGACTCCGTGGTCTGTTCACGATCCTGAAATCTTTGGAAAAAAAAAAATCTGTGTCTGTTTGTCTTTTCCTCGGGCCAGATGTTCTGCACCTGGACGGGGAAGGAAACTCCAAATGGAAATATTTTCCAGGGAACAGGGAAGGATTTTTAGTTTTAGTCGTTAAATTGATTCTAGTTTTATTATTGTTGTTATTTTTTATATAAGAACATAATGTAATAGTGGATATTTGTCTTCATTGTCTTTCAACTGTATGTGTATATAATATATTTTGTATTTTGTTGCTATTTGATTTATTATTTATTTTAGGATGTCTTTTAACAACTGGGAAAGGGACCGTTAGCCTTCCAGCTAACTCAGGTGCATTTACATTTTGTTTAAAATGTTTGATTAATGTGTAGTGTCCCTTTTTAAAATAAACAAATGAACTAAAACTAAACTTGTTGCTCATCATAAACTCACAGATTAACAGCTAACAGCTAATCACCATTCACACCATGTTGTTCCATGGAAAAACATAACTTTTTGAGGAAAATAAATATATTTCTAAGAAAATCATTTTTAAAATCCCTTTAAGGAAACTCGTCGTCAATTCGGCAAACTGCTTTGGACGTGTAATGGAATTATTTCAAAATAAAAGTACATGCTTGTCTTTCCAAGAAATTTCTAAATTGCTTTGAATGTTTGCTGTTCACCATCTTTGATCGTTGTGTCATTTTAGCCTTGATATGATTTTTATTATTTATTTTTTTAAATCAAAGACAGGCGCCGTCTTCTCAGCCGTCCTTGAAGCACTCACACTGCATTTGGATTTTAAAAACTTAGTATTAAAATATTAACTAATTATAACCTTTAACATTATTTTAGCATGTAGCACCATTTGAAAAAAAGCTAACGTATTCATTTGGCTACATTAGCATGCAATTAAAAAGTATAGGCTCTGCATCTGTTGCATGTATGCATCTATTTATTCATGTATGAGCTGGATTTCCTATGTATCAGGGGGAAATGAAAGAGCTACAGTCACAAGCCATGCTGTTTTAATGTCTAAGAATTGTAATAATTATACAGAATGTAGGTAAGGCAATTCACTTTGAGTGTTTATATTATATTCTTTTTACTACCGCAGATGTATCACCTCATTTACCTCTGCGTGTATTACTGCGGCACTTTTAGATTTCTTTAACATGCCAAGACAAAAACTTTATTAGAGCGTAATTACTTCCATTCCTCCAGACTTCCTTGTGTAACATTAGACCATCGACCGTCTTCTCACACAAACCCAAAAGAACTGATAATGGACTACTGTTCTTTGACCAAAAAAAAAAGGCAAATGAAACAGCAACCCGAGAAAAGAGAAATAAAAAAAAAAGTAACTTGATTAGGGCAAAAAGGAATCAGTAAGACGGAAGAAAGTCTAAGCTCTTTAACTTGTTCTCCTTTGCATATAAATGAGAGATTAGGCAGAAACTATATCTTACTGCCCGTTAGAATACATATGCCTAATTATAATATATTCATAAAGTGAGAGTGTAATTTCCACAAAGGAGATTACAAACGAAGCACAAGGTCAGGAAAAGCCCTTTCTGTTCTCTGCATACCATTAGGATGATGATGCTGATGCTGCACAGGAAACGACTCATGCTCATTGGTCGTCCTCGGAGATTATGTTTTTTTTTTTCCTTCTCTCCCACAGACTAAGTATCAAGATAAGATAAAAGAAGGAGGACTAAGTACTAATGACTTATACCATAATAATGTTAATGAAAACATGCAAAAGAAAAGGGACACTCTGTAGTTGGTCTGGACTTCCTGTTTGGACAGCGGCTCATCACTAACAATGACTTATCTGAATGATAATGACCCACACAGATGAGGATGATAATCTCACTTGGATTTTCTCAGTCATGGTGGAAACTGAACGCGGGAGATTTACAGGCAGCGGGCTTGTGTCGTTTCAGAAGAGACGTTTGAAGGGTCACTAGACAGTTAGCAATAAAATCACTGTCAGCTACTAGAGCATCTGTCAATAAACTGTTTCCCTCAGACGTCCTCCTGTTGCTCTTCAATTTTAAAGGTTGTTTGTAGAAGTAAAAACTTTTCTTAATTCCTCACTTCTCTGGTCATGAGTGGAAAATATCTCACAACTACAGCACAGACCGTTTTTTAAAAGTATAAACTGATAGAAGGAACAGTGTGGCAAAAATCCCTTTGATGGTGAAATTTTATAAATCTTTTTTTCCCCCAACCTTGGATCACAAGAATAGAAAATTAATAAGGAAATTCTTCACAACACAAATGTCTCATCGTTCATAGAGACCAATCAATAGCTCGGTGTGCAGAGTCAGTGCAGCTGTGGAGATGAGAAATTAGATCTCATATGTTTTTTTAATTTTTTTTATTCAAAACAGTGATATTTCATGTATTTAACCATGAACTCTGTGTGAATGCCTTCCTCTTCTTTCTGTGCAGGAGTGTGAGCATGTGATGTGATGGAAAATGTGAGATATTTGAGCTTTAGACACATTTTGTGCACATTTTCTTTTCATATCCTAATATCAAAGCAAATATTTGATGCAAATCGTCTATTTTCAGTCGTTATTATATCCTTTCTTATTAACACTCAAACACAATCTGAAACTCTGGTTATAGTGAGACTTGAAGATCAATTTAAAATTAAAAAACATTCGCAGCAGGTTGAACAAGATGAAGTAATAAAAGAAAAATGTTCTGCAGAAGTTTTTGAGGAAACATGTTGGTGCTGAGTATCTGGGATAAACTCCGCCAAGTGAAGAAATTGAGTTAATTCCTCTTGTCTGTGCTTCTGTTTCACAAGTATAATGCTAATGAGACATGAATCAATACGTCATAAAAGCCCATTACTCTCTGTCATTTAAATAAAAAAAGAAAAAGCACATTTTCTTATTCATTTAGCTCGTTGAGACGTCGGTGGATATCTTCCCTCACCTTGCCCTTGAGTTATATTTCGCTACAGTCGAAACTGTAAGTGCAAGTAAAGTGCATGACAAGGCTGGATTTGTATTAAACACGCACACATCAGTGCGATGACATTTTGCACATATGGACGCGCTCATGGTAATGAATGAACATTTTACAGTAATCAGTCTCCAGATCAGGCTCCTGCATGTGTTGCATCTTAATTTATCAATCTTTTCCCAAATCAAATGTCACCCAGGAAAGTCACAGAAAATTCCTTTGTCCAATTATTAGCATGTGAATAGCTAAAAGCTCTTATTTCTGGTAATGCTCAACCGCGGACTTTTCATTAGAATTTTAATGGAAATGGCTTATCTCCGTCCTGTCGTTCAGGTGTTCGCAAGACCTCACGTTAAGTAAAAATAATCCCAAAAGCCAGCACAATTACAGGTAATTCCATTTTAATTCAGTCAAAAGGTGACGTGACAGGGAACATTTTAAATGTCGGTAGGTGCTGGAAATTAAATTTTGGTTTCAATTATGGAGACTGAGTGTGAGCTCAGTGGCTTATAAAGGGCCATCTGAATAAAATCAAAGAGTAGTAATGAAATCTCAGTTACTTCTAAGTTGAGTAATAGTGCTGCTGGTTTAACCACAACACAGACTATAAAACATGTGATTGATATTTTTTATTATTTAGATGAGACGTGTTTCTTCCTAAATTCATGCATCTTTTATTCATGTGTTATGACGCCCTTTAACCTCTGTCCCTGCCGACCCATGTCTAACCCATCACTCACTTTTATAACCACATATTCTCCACTTCATGGCCAAATCTTTAAAAACCCTGCTTTGATAAATATTATGCAGGAGTGTCTGTATAAAAAATTAAATTACATAAACATATGAAATAGTACAACCCATACAATATTATGCACAAGGATACAGCTGTACTTATCTTTTGATCTATTCAAACACTGACCGTATTCAAGGGTGAAGTATGTGAGTTACTGCAGTTCAAGTTCAAGATCATGAACACTAGTAAATCATTTTCCTGCACAGCTCGGTGCTTCAACTTCAACCACCACGAGAAAATGTTTATCAAACGGCTGTGAGCGATTGTTGCTTCTGTTTCCTTCGATTTTTAACAAATCTTCTGATTTAATGTTCTTATTTAATGGCCATTTTTGTTTTTATCTGTTTGTCGTGTTTCCGTTAATTTTAATCGACCGATCAAAATAGATGGGAACATGAATTAATCACTGTTATATGTTGCATCCATGCGGCTAAAATCAATCAAATGTAATCGAATGAAAACCTTAATTATAATTATTCTACTGCATAATAGAGGTTTATTTAGTCTGAACCCTATTAGGAACTGTATAGAGAACCTTTGGAAACACAGTGATGCAATAAATTCATCATAGATTCATATACTGTAATAAAAAAAGATAAATCAGATGTTCTTCAGCAGGGAGTTCAACAGCTGAAGGTGTGGTTCGGTCAGCTTTCAGTGACTGGTGGAGGTTTTTGGATGCGATAAGTCTGGCCCAGCTGATCAGGCTCATGGGGAGTTTGGAGATTACAGATATAGGCCACAGCCTGATCAATAAAAGCCTTAAAAAACTAGAAGTAACATCTTAAATTCAATCTCAAAACTCACCAGGAACAAATAAAGGGTAGAAAGGATTTATTTTTCTTTTCCTGGTCACTTCTCTCAGAAGGTGTTAAAAGCCTGGCAGAATAAAGGAGCTGCGGTCGTCCAGTCTGGAGGAGAAGCAGCTTTGACCCGTTCTTGATCTGCAGATGAAAGAAACAACCTGGGGCCTCATTTATCATTGTGGATACACCTTTTTTTACGCCATTTTCCCCTCGTTTTGTGCGTACGCACTTTTCTCCGCCAAATTTGGGATCTATCAAGCCAAAACCTGACGGGGAAAAGTGCGGACATTTACACCCATTTTGACCCTGGCGTACGCCTTTTTTGAGGAACAGGAGGAATTGGCGACACCGTTGCTGAGTCAGAGAACTGCAGTGTGAGAGGGAGAGAGGAGCGGAGTACATTTAGAAGAGCACAGTAGGATTTTATGAAGTAATTGTGGTAGTGGTGGACCGTTGATGCTGGCAATCCAACCCGCTCTATAATAACACTAGGCTCTATGTTAATTGATAAACAGAGCGGATTGTGGATTTTGCTTTTTTGATTAGGCTGTGTGACGTCCGACAAGGATCAAACCCTCCAAGTTTAAAAACACATCGGCAGCAGCGCACACTGATCTGCAGACTAGACTGCTATTATTCTGTCACCTGAGTTAACGAGGTGCACGTGTGTTTGGAGCTGACGAGAGGAGAGAATAAAGAGTGAGACAACGCGGCCCCGAGGAGGAACTGTGAAGGACTCAGCTGTAATGGAAAATGACCTAAACCGAGTCCAGTAGAGCTGTAACTGTGTAGTGGGAAGGCCTGCAAAGTAATGGTAACTATCGTCCTGCTTCCTACATTGTTTTAACATCTAGGTAAAAAAAAAAAAAAAAAAAAAAAAGATTTTCTGGGATAAACGGGCAGATTAGGAAGATTCTTCTTCTTTCTGCTCCCTTTTGTTGAGATTTGGGAGGTTTTTGTTTTTATTGTAGCTTATTAAAATGCAAGATAATTTTTCTGACTGATTTATTGCCCGTGTATCTGCTTTCGGAGAAGCGGAGAAGTTCCGCTTCTTTCCCCCGTCCTCCGCCTGTTGTCTCCGTTGTCACTTTGTTGTCACAAAAGTTGCTGCGCCACAGAGAGCACATGGCTAATTAAATATGCACGTGCTGACCATATATAGTTGAATATAGGCGTTCCGGGGGTGGAGTAAGAGGTGTGTTCACGTGTGCACCATTCTTGAGTCCTGTGTGATTTATTGCGGAGAGTTGTGCGTACGAACAGTTTGATTGATCTGAAAAAGGTGTAAATATTTAGGGTGTACGCCATTTTCGTCTTTTCGCCGTACGCAAATATTTAGTAGCAGTTTTACACCCTCTTTGATAAATGAGGCCCCTGATCTTAGTTGAATATTTCAGCCGTGTAAAGAAACATCCCAAAACTATATTTACCAGACAGTCGAAGGACAACTCGAAAGTCGAAAATAACACCTGTACCATGGGCCTGTTTTTTAATGCTATTAGATAAGACACCCAGCCTGGATGAGAAACTGCTGTTAATGCTGCTAGAGCTGGAACCAGGTGCTGTTATTACAATTATTTCTGATTTGGGGGTCAGTCATTTGCAGGAAAATGTCGGACATCCAGTAGTTAATGTCATCAGGGCAGGACATACTGTAGACAGATGACACAGAGGTAGAGTAGTACCAGGCTTTATCAGATTCAGAATATAAAGTGGAGTATTGCAATGGAAACCAATTGCATAATTTTCCTCAGGGTTATAGCACTCATCAAATTGAGTCAAAGGGAACCAAGAACGGACCCTTGTGGTACCCGTGATGTGAGATGAACCAATCTGGACACTGTGGTCCTCTGGGTCACAGGCTGAGCCGAGGTCAAGGAGAACTAAGACGGAGCAGAGCGGTGAGCAATAAGTCATAGGCAACTACGACTGGAGCTGTACCAGAGCTGTGCAGCCAGCGAAAGACAGATTGAAATCTTTCTTTAATTATTGTTCATGAGGAAGGAATCAGCTGCGTGTTGTAAAAGCCTTGGATTGAAATGAAATGGCAGCTCAGAGTGAAGGGGGTAGGGGGGGTCTGATATTAGCCTAAGCAGCAGGATCCTAAGCAAAGCTTCTGTAAGAGGTAAAAAGGCAGCATGTTTTATATCTAGTAGTAGTAGTAGTAGTTTATTCGATCTTTAACACAAAATTATTTACAGTTGAGCATCAATCACAGTCAGTCAACCTTCCATAATACCATCATTCGTTCAACTAGTTCATAAATAGATCGAAAAGGTGTATCTAGCTTATAGATGCCTACCCTTTAATTCAATTTTCCATTATATCCATTAGAGCTCTTCATGATTTCAGAGTCATAGAAAGAAACAAGTATCCAATAATTAACAAATGTAGCCAAAAATAAAATAAATAGATAATTAACAGTATTACAGTTGCAAAAAAATAAAATAAATAAATAATTTAACAGCATTACAGTTGCAATCAACAATTATTCAATCCTGTTTATAGCTTTCTATCATACTATTTTTTTTATCTAATTTTAAATTGTGTTATGTTTTTGCATTGTTTAAGATCCTCTGACAAGCTATTCCAAAGTTTTACTCCTGCCACAGAAATACACATGCTTTTTAATGTCGTATTTATTCTTGGTTGGAAAATCTGATGGAAAAAATACCAGTAGACAAGAGAGAAGTTACCAGAGTCTAAAACATCTGGATCAGCTGTCGCAAATGATAATGGCTTTAAAAAGAAAAAACAAGTGTGAAGTCAGTGCAAAGGGCAGACAAGTGATTTCTAAAGTGCAACAGTGAATTCCAGAGATTTCACTCCAAGTGTTGTTATGAAAACGATGAAGAAAATTCTTCACGTCTCACTGGAGAAGAATCAACTGGTTGTTGAAGTGAGTTTATGGTTGTACGGAGATAAGTGGACAACGAGTGTGTGTTCGTTCTTCTTCCATTTCCCATTTTCCTCCCTCACCGTGTTGACTTTTTGAATTTGTTATTTCTTCGTCTAACCACGGGAGTGAAGAGGATGTTGACTCTTTTTTTTTCTTTTTTTTCTGAGAGGAGCTACGATATAGAATCCAAAATGTTTGTGGAAGAGCTATTGAAAAACGCTGACAAGCTGCTCTACAGTGAGCTGCTGATGTTTATAGGCACTAAAGGAGTTGTTTGAGGCATTAAAAGCTTGACAAGTTTGACAGAGGAAAAAGAACAGGGTGGATTTCAGTTTGGTTAGGAAAAAAAATCACTGTGTGGAGGAGACATGAACAGTAACAGAAGAAGAGCTTTACTCTGTGATCACACAGGCTGTGACCTGTCTAATTGCTGGGATGCTTAATGAATGATATCCTCAAAAAGTGACAGAAACAAATAATGAGTGATGGAAGAACCTTGTGGTTTTAAACTATAGTGAGACTTTTTTAAAAAAGAAGATACATATCTAAACATATATAGATAGACAGATATCTAAACAGCTTCAGAGTAATTGTTAACTTAATTGGTTAACTGACTTGTTAAGTAGTTAAGTTAGTGTCTCTTAGCCAAAAAAAAACAAAAAACTTTGCAAGATCAGCACCTCCGACCCGGTGTCCCAGATCTTGTCTCATGAGAAACATGGACTGCTTTATGGCACTATGATGACACAAACATTTGTGATATCTTGTTAACGTTACCCACTTTGGTAGACATCGCTCCACGGACGGGTCGCCTTCTTGCCAGCTTTGTTGAAAACAAATGCACATGGACAGTGAAAATATGAACTCCTGAAACTGTGGGGGGAGATCTGTCGAGAAAAAAACAACCAAAACAGTGCGTGGTTCCCCTTTAACACACTGATGTTCGGTGATCTTGGGGTGGCTCGATACGATACTCAGGATCGGTATCGGTCCGATAATTGTCAAAATTTCAGGATCGACCATCGCAAAAAACAACTACAGCCCGTTCGATCCGATACCTAAGCCCAAATGCTCAACTTCACTTTCCGCGACATGCCGTAAGGTTGCGCGATGTGCGACGTGCTGTTGCGCAACATGCGATAAACAGAGATGCAGCCGCTGCAGCATGTGTAAACAGAACGTTGTGAGTGACAGCCTAGTGATTTTATCATGTCAGCTGTGTGGAATTACTTTGCGGACAAGGATTATTACTTATTTTATGTCTTCCTTTAGGGGAGAAGAATATTTGTTGCACAGTTTGAACATGGTGTTTTTAGATGTCCATATTAAAGTACGTCTATTATATGTATCATTAACATGAACAGGAGAAAAGAAGGTATCAGATTGATATCGGTATCGGCAGAAGTTGTAATATCAGTATCGGTATCGGACATAAAAAAGTTGTATCGAGCCATCCCTAATCATAACTGGAATGATGTGTTACTGGGAAATGAAACCAGACCCAGCAGAAGCAGGACCTGCACTGACAGGAACCAGGACTATCAAGTCCAGAGCCTGGATGTGGGTCAGGGCCTTGATGGAGAAATGTCTCAAAGCAATAAAAACAACAATTAGTAGCAGTATTGGTCAGTTAAGTTCAATGAAACCAATGACTCTTACCAGACCATGTTAAATAGAGAGAGAGCTTTACACATCTAATGATACAGTCTCCAACACTTAAAACCTGTAGATGGAAACCTCCAGAGTTGTGAGCAGAGAGATTGGCCACCTGGGGGGAAGCACAGGTGAGTTGCTGTGCTGATATCACACAGTGGAGCAGGTGTTCAGGCTGTGAGATATGTGAACATTTGGACATGGAGGTCCTGATGATGTGGACAACACGTCCTCTGAGGTGGTGGAGATGAACTTCCTGCTTGGTGGCAGACCAGGGGAGAGTCTTTGGGGGTGCATGTGATCTGGAGG
The DNA here is from genome assembly GCF_905171665.1 of Trachurus trachurus. Classification (NCBI taxonomy): domain Eukaryota; kingdom Metazoa; phylum Chordata; class Actinopteri; order Carangiformes; family Carangidae; genus Trachurus; species Trachurus trachurus. The sequence goes on along the minus strand of NC_139893.1, from coordinate 5,127,563 downwards.
CAGCACTGAACAGGTCATGGAGGATAAGAGGATAACCCTTGACTGCTGCAGACATCGGGGGAGAGGGCAGGGTGTGAAATCAGAGCAGGGACATCGGTGTGAGTCACAGGGCCTCTGGCTGCAGACAAGCAAGCCGTGAAAAGAGCTCTGTCTGCTGCTGGAGGAGATTCTCCATGAGCTGCTCAATTGATTGCAGATTACTCTCCAGCTCAGTGAAAAAAAAAAAAAAAAAAAACCTCCATGGACCGACCCACAGCTCCAACCAGAAGCCCACGGTGCTGAACCGGTCCAGCAGTGGAAACGTACCCAGGAGGGAATCCACTGAGGAGGGAGGAGGAGGAGGAGGAGGAGGAGGAGGAGGAGGAGGAGGAGGAGGAGGAGGAGGAGGAGGATCAGCTCCAGTGAGTTTCAGAACGATGCTGCTTCTCCTCGCAGTAAAGTTTGGTTTAAAGAGGAACTACTGTATGCAGGATTTTTACTGTAACTATGCTGCGTTTTTACCATAGTTAGACAGCTTTGGAGTGATTGTGATGGTTATTTAAAGCAGAAGTAAGCGATCCGGTCGTTTTGGCTAACTTCTTGTCAGCAGATGGAGTTAGCAGTCCCCGCCCTCATCATGGATCTATTGGTCCTCGTCCCTACGTCACCACATTCACGCGCATCCCTTAGCTGCACACACAGAGAGGACCGCCCTTTATGCCGTTCTCTCTCTCCTCATTGGATAAAGGTTGTAGGATACAAGGAAAGTTTTCTCCTCGGCTTACAGCAGAGCAGAGTGACTGACAGACCCGTGTTTCAGACCAAACACTCTATAGAAGTGATTGCTGTCGGAAGATATAACTATTAAAGACTTATATTAACACAAATATTCCGCTTACTTCTGCTTTAATGACTTGTAACTAGTTCCAGGGAGAATGGAGGCTCTCTGCCTTCCACCTAGCGTCTCTTGGCTGAAAACCAACCTTGTAAGATCAGAGCCTCCGACCCGGTGTCCCAGCTCTCGTCTCTGTGGCAGCGTAACCCGTAATCTCTTGTTTATGACAGATAAGACTACACAAATATACACATCATAAAATGCATATGATAAATAACGTTATCCACTGCTCCATTGATTTCTCACCGGCTTCATTGAAAACAGATGCACATGGAGGAGAGGAGAGTTAACAACAAAGAGGAGGAGAGACCAGACTCACATAGTTGCCCTGTAAAGAGCTGAGAAAACCAAATGAAAACTACAACATCCAGAAGTTAACAGAACTTCATGGTCAGAGGCCTCTGACTGCATTTTGCAAATGAGAGCTTTCGTTAACTGCTCTCCAGATGTGGCACACCTCCACAACACATACATGCATTCAAATGAATTTATTCATAGTTAAACATATTAATAATATATATGTGAACATATGCCAACACGTGCGCACAAAGAGCAAACACAGGTCATTAATAAATGCATCTCCAGATGCATTAGAATTACAATTTTAATGTAACTGTTGTTGTTGAGTTGCAGTTATACATCTCTAAATAAAACTTTTACTGCATCCCCAGTAAGTTTAAGTTATGAACAACAACACTTCCTCTTCTTGTGTTATATTATTTTGCTTTCTTTGTTCTGTACTCATGTATTTTCCTCCCTCTTCTACTGGTACAGGGAGTTTAGAAAAGTTTCCTAAAATCATGTTGCATGCTAACATTTTAATACAAGCTGTCTTGCCATACATAATGTAGAAAATGAAGAGGTACAGTATTATCCACAAGTTGCCACTCGTGCCGTGATAACCAGACATTTGTTTTGTTTTATAACTTTAATTTTTAGTCTTACTGGTCCTTGTGGGAAGATTGTCATCTTCTGTTAACAGCCAATCCAAACAAAGCAGCCCTGAATCCAATTTAAAAATTTGATGCGGTTGAGTTTTTCAATAATTACGAGAAGAAGAAAGAAACCTATATGGGGCATTGTAAAAAAAGAGAAAAAGAAAAAGAGAAAGAAAGAAATGATTATTTTCACTTTAGAATTACAGCATTAATTAGCTTTGTTCCAGCAAAGATAACGCTCATCAAACGGCGAGGAAAAATAGAAACACATTGTTCTTCAATGCATCAGAGCACAGAGACGACGGTCGGGGTCATTACAAAGAAGCAAAGAGGAGGCAATAACAAACTGGTCTACAACCTGCTGGTGTTTAAAGACAGCTGCTGCTGACAAGAATCCTTTTGAGATTGCCTTGCTGGACAGGTATGAGTGCAGCGCCGGCGCCTGTGTTTCTCCTTCCTTGTGTACAGATTTACAACCGACTGCAGAGGTTAATCAACAATCCCTCTCTCTCTCTCTCTTTCATCTCAGCCCCTCTGTTCGGAGCTCAGGCCTCATCTGGAGGGAATATTGGCAGAGTGTTTGTTCCTTGATTGGCTTTGGGGGAGCGATCCATACAGATGTGTCTGTTGTGCCCATGTGGATCAGATTTCTGGAAGGGGCCAAGACAGACCGAAGCCATCAGATCTCTCTCTCTCTTTCTAAATGGCCTTTGGGTGCAGGGAGCGGCTCCCAGGTAGTAGAGCGCCCATCGATCCTCACCGAGGCATTAACTCTTGATGAAACAGTCGGAGCTGTCAGTCATCGGCTTTATGAACTGTCACGTTTTAATATTTAACTTTGTCTGGACGGAGCAAAGGTGAGAATGAATCACAGACTGGGCTGAAAGCTGAATAAATGAAATAAAATACATCTTTGCATGTGCATGAATGCATATGGATAGATGTGCCTTTCAAAAATAAAATAAAAAATGCACAAAAAAGACCAATAAGGCGAGACACTACAGGCAAAAAGACTGTTTTTCATGCACTGATCAATTTTGTGCTATTTTTCTTCCTTAACATGTATTCTTTCAGAAAAGTCAAAAGAAATGGTAGAAAATCCACATAAAGGTGGTTATTTTCCTCATTTTGTCTTCTATTCTCAGTAGATTTCTCCTAAATTCACCAAAAGTTAACAGCTACTGTGACATACTGTGCTGTGCTTGTTGTCTGACCCATGTCATGTCAGGTATCATAGTAAAGCTCTCTCTCTCCTGAACAATGATGTGGCTCCAAAAATTGTAATTTCCTCCGTATCCGTAACCAATTGTAAAAGTACGATTTACATGAACAATCTATGAAATTTTACATAATGTCTTTAATGTCCGTTTTCTCAAAATGAGTTTTTCCTCAGACTCTGAGCCAGAAATCTCCACTTCAGCAGCACTTACAGACACCAAACCTTCCAGTTTTATTCCTGTCTATATTCTGAAGGTTTTTACTGAGGGGATTGTTGATACATCGTTCAAAGCCTGATTTATACCATGTTTTATTCCTAAAAACATGGCAACATTTGATTTTTTAGGGCTGGTGACAGTATTTTCTCATTTACAGAGTGATAAAAAGAGATATCCAAAATCCCCTCTGTAAAAACTTCTGACTCTATGTCAACAAAATAAAACAAGAATATTGAAAGGGGCTATATCCATTGTTCAGATTTCAGTTCTGGAAATATATGCAAATTAGTGCATATTTCATTACATATATGCCTATTTACATATTTAAACATAAAATTGGACAAAACTTGTAATAAAAAAAATATTTGTCTTAATGTGAGTGATAAAATTGGGAAGTTTCATGGTGATAGTGTTAGTTAAATATTTTACCCTATTCACCTGTAGTGTCTCCCCATAAGAGCAAAACTAGTGTGAAATATTAGCTGAAATATGAAATATCGGACACAGTCAGGTTAGGAAAAAAAAACAGATATTAACTTGACGTCTAATTCACAGGCAGCAATAATAATGGGAGAGCACAGTTCCCCTTTAGCCTGAGTGCGCTCGGTGTAATGACCAGGTTTCTGTTTGTGACCTGAGGCTCCCAACAATACTTAATGAGCACGATAACTCACAAGTACAGTAAAACGGAGATCACGGCCACTGCAATTAGTAAACAATTTACATATCTACAGAGGTCATCGCTGACTTCACAGAGAGTGGGGGAGGGAGGGGGGCCGGGCCGGTGTCACAGTGGTGGGAGGTGCGTTACGTATTATTGTTTTTGGTGTGAAAAGCGTGAGCAGCAGTTTGTTTGAACTGGAAAGGAGCCACAGGAAACTTGGCTGAGGCGAGTAAACAGGGCCGTGCAGCGTGCAGCAGGCGAGGCGTGACGGTAAAACAGCTGGAAGAGTTTTTCTTTGTGTCTTGAAATGACAGAGCTGCTTCGTTCAGGCGACGTTTCTCAATTAGAAAACGACAAAAACAAACAAACAAACAAACATTCATCCATATGTTTTCATCGTGGCAGACTGCTGTAGGACTGAGACGTCTTCAATGATTCAGTTCTGAACGGTCTTTTGGTTGCAGGAAACACCAGTTTTACTATTTTACTCTTGGATAAAAACCTGATTTGCACAAATTCAGACACAAAAACGCTGAAAACCGACCTGTCTTAGTTTAACTTAAAGTGGGGAAGTGAAATCTGAACTGCAGTGGTCAATCGATGCGTCAGCCAGGTGTGAACTGATTCACTTACAGATCACTGACCACGTCATGTGATCAGATGACAGAACAGGACCTAGGACCTCAGTCCCAGAGAAGATTCTCACATCAATCCCCCGGGCTCATTAGATATTAATGTCTCCCAGTGTCTGGAGCTTCATTCAGAATATTTCTTGTTAAAATAATAAAACAGTGCAGACAGATCAAGTCCAACCAACAAGAAGGAAAAACCTCAGCTCAGTCAGAGTCAGAGTGAAGCGCTTCAGAGAGGAAACCTGACCCTGACACTACAAAGACACTGTGGACGAGGACGGAGAGAAGGTGAGGAGCCGTTTCCTTCATCATCTTCATCCTCCATTATCAACTTCTGTCTGCTGAGGTCAACTCAACACTGCACAGTCTGTTTCACAAACTTTTTTTACTATTTATGACATTAAAGGGATAGTTCACCCAAAATTCAAATTTCACTCATTATCTACTCACCCTCATGTGGACTAAGGGCTGGGAGAAGTTTCAGAGTCCTCCGTGGCTTCTCTGAGTTACAGCAGGGCTCCGTGCAGCACTGCATGTCCATATGACGGTTGCGAACGGAGCTCACTTTTCTTCGTCCAAAAAGACACACCAAAAAACATCCAAAAACCTCCATAGTGTAATAGTGTAATGCCCCTCTTGTATTGAAGCCCCAACATGAGAAATTGTTCTGAAAAAAATTCAATAAGTCTATATTTTAAGCTTGTTTGTAGCGGAAGCTCCCGGTGTTGCTCTGCCGGAATCTCGCGCGATTTGCGGAAGAAAAAGAGGGACATTACAGACGAGTACTATGGAGGTATTTGGATGTGGTGTCCGTTCTGCTGTAACTCAGAAAAGGCACGGAGGACTCTGAAACTTCTCCCAGCCCTTAGTCGACATGAGGGTGAGTAGATAATGAGTGAAATTTGAATTTTGGGTGAACTGTCCCTTTAATATTTTTTCAAATGTATGTGTTTCTATCTATCTATCTATCTATCTATCTATCTATCTATCTATCTATCTATCTATCTATCTATCTATCTATCTATCTATCTATCTATCTATCTATCTATCTATCTATCTATCTATCTATCTATCTTCTCTTTCTGTATATTTTTCTACTGTGTCAAACAGAAACTAAACTATGACATTTATCATACTCCTAATACAAATATTTAACATCTAAAACAAAGTTTACAGAACTCAAGTCTTGCCTTGAACTGAAGGAGTAAATGTACCACTGATGATGTTTAATGCCACGGAGCAAATGTTAAATGTTAACAAGCCGAACTAAGAACTCAGTGAACACATAAACATTACACTCACTTTAAATCAGTATGTCAGCATTGTCATTAAGGACGATGACATATCCCCATAATGACATTAACATCCAGCTCGGAGCGTCGTGTTTACAGCAGCAGCAGCTTCTCTTCACCAGCCCTCAGCGCTCGCTCACCGCTTTGACCTCCAGTGTTTCCCTGCGCGACCTTTGGGGGATATAATAACTGGGATGATTCAGATCGGTGGGGTTAACGTCAGAGTGAGAGGAGCACGAGGCACGAGGTACGAGACTCTTGATCTGTCATCCTTATTGCTGTGGGGATTGGATGACAGTTCACGGTCTCTCATCTTCCTCTGCACTGACCTTCATGTTTCATTCGGCCGGGCCTCCTCCTCTTCCTCTTCCTCAGGGCGTCTTGTATAAAACACAACTCTGCTGTTTATTTAAATGGACATCATTAATGGATACACACAACACACACACACACAGGCTTGCAGGGCTCACTGTACTGTGTTTGTAAATGTTCTGCTGTCAGCTGTACACAAGAAAATGTAGCGTATCTAAAGAACATCGCTGCATCTCTCCTTCTCCATCTGTAAACCGATTTCCATGCTGCTGCACATTCATCTGGTGTTAAAGGCCAGAACAAACCATTCCTGTTTTTTTTTTCTTGGTTTATCCACAATAGGCGCACAGTATTGGAAGAACTATCATGCATGCACAGTCTGTACCCGCCTTATTTTATAGGAACAGATGTTGTTTTTTTAATTTTTGTTTTTTCTGTGGTCAACAATTTTAATAATATGCAACTCAAGCTTATAGATACAGTATCTACATCTCCAAATCAGTGACCCTGTGATCTTTTGTTTTCGATCCTATATGGGATTTTCCTGTGTGACAAGTGTGTTGTTCTGTGTCTGACTAAAGAAAAAAACTCATTTGAAAAATAATAGTGTTATGAAACTAGATAAATTCTCAGGGTTTTGGCTAGAAACTTAACCCAGGCATAAATAATTTAGCTTTCCTCATGAAAAAAAAAAGAAGCCACCGCTGCTTATATTTTGCTCAGTAAGCTTTTTTTTCTTTAAATCTCTTTCAATTTGCCTTGGATCATTTCAAACCCCGGTGAATCTCTGCCTAACTTAACCCCTCGCTCACAATGCATGCATGCAAGCGGCAGATACCTACTGTGTGAGTGAGAGGGAGACCAGTCTGGTCAGCCCGGGTCACATAGCTCCAGGCGGCGGCAGCACAACTCTTACCGTTCTCCTGACTGCGATCTACAGAGGAACTCGGTCCCTTTAAAGCTCCACTGTAACCGGGGGTTTTAGATCTCGGCTTCCCGTTGAGCTCCTCCTCCCCTCCCGATGAGCCGAAGAGGAATTCCTCCTGTTTGAAGAAATTTAGGCTCACAAGGCCACGGGATCTGTTAGCGTGCACGTTTTTTTTTTTTTTTACCGAGATCCAGACTGAATTCTCCCACATTCATTAGACGGATTGAAGCTAAAGCTAAAGTGTTGCAGCGGAGCAACATTAATTTGTGCTCTTATTATCTTCAAATATCGCCTTCAAAATATGTAGATGGTGCTGTTTCTGTCGACTGTATCTTTGTGGAGAGTTGTCTCTTCTTCTGTCTGAAGTGCAACGGCTTCTCTGTGACTGATTCCCCGCTGAACATTCACTCTGTTCCACTTTGTGCACGGAGGCTTCCCTGTCTGAAAAATATTCTCAAAGCCATATAAAAAGGAAATGCGATTGGGAACCTTTTTTCTTGGTTGTGGCGTGACACTAATTTACTTCCCCCCGCACTTCCAAGGCAATTAGCTTTGAAGCTTCTCAGAAACTATTCTTGCCCAAGTCGATAGCTAGCATGGCAAATAAGAATTTAAGCAGGTCCATTGGGCGACAGCTGATAAATATATCAAATGAGGTTACAGTGAGAAAGAGAAACCTAAAAGAATAAAGAAAATATAATTAGTTCACCAGTTATGCCGGGTGTCTGGGCCTTCATTAGCGGCCAGTGCTACTGTAGCATGCAAATTTGTTTCTGAGTCGTCTGCGGGTTGATGAGCACAGTAGCTGCAGCAGTGTTATCCAAACATCTGATGCACACAACCTTGCAGATGAAACCATGTGATGATTGACATTTCACTGCGTATGGGAATGTCCTCTACAGACATTTTGTCATTTTGACATTTTCTCAATCAGCTCTCTATGATGGGATCCTGTGTGAGCATCCCAGTCGGGATTTGGCAACATTTGAATCATGTGACGCGGTCGGGTGGGTCGTGTGGGTCGATGGTTTGGATCGCTGCCAATCAAAATCTGACCGCACCACAACCGCAGCCTGCATACGGGAGAATAACAGAGTTAAACTCTTAATAAATAATAAGAGAAATATGACAGAATTGAAGTTGGAGCCTCGGGGTGTCTGTCAAAAACCAGAGCCTGTTTACTATATGGTGCACCGTATTTATGATCTGTTATTTTCATTTTGAGTGTCCAAATTCAGAGAGTGGGATTTATAGTGGGACTATATGGCGCCCTCAGGAATCCCCACAATGCAACAAATGCGAGTCTCATCCGTGGGGTATTATACTAGGCTGCTTCTCTGCGAAACAACCTCACAGGGCGCAGCTTCATGTGGAAATTAACAGTCGTGCGGCTCTTCACCTGTCAGCGATGACACAGAACGATGATGATTCATACTGTAAGTGTCTTGAAATCTCAATTTTACTGCTCACTGTAGAGTGAAAGTGTATTTTCTGTAGGGAGGAGTGATTTAAGGCACAGTGAGGAGCTTTAAAGCATGTGGATGTTGGTGTAACTGGGAGTTATACTGAACCACCCCCCCACCACCACCTCCCAGCAGGTAAAAGCCAGCATGGCTCTCACTCTGCCCCCACCAGGTGTCTTTGCCTCTGCTGTCTCCTACTGCAGCTCAGTGGGGGTGGTGGGGGGGGAGCAGCAGTTCACCTTCAGCGTCTCGATCTCTGAGCTCCTCATCTTCTATTTGAAATCTTATTATTTCAGCATTTAACCAAAGCTCAGGACCGACAATAAGACGTGAAGGAAAAAAAAAAACCCGAGAGTAAATTGAAAGCTTCTCTTTGAATGACTCAACTCTCTGCTTTTCCATAGCAACCTCCTTCCACACATTTCACCTTCCCAGATTCACCTCCTTCAAGCTTCGCTCCATTATTATACTGGAGGGTTTGTATCGCGCTTTTTTTTGTCCTTTTTATGTTTTTTTTTGGAGGCCTTGTCCTTCGGCTCGAGTAATAAATATTATTGAGGAGGCTGTTTAACTTAGTTTCTTTACATCTTCCATCTTGGTCCTCGTTATTAAGCCAAAATATATTATGAACTGTAACTGCTGGTGCTTAGATGTAAATAAATGAGTCTCCTTTAACCCTCCTCTTGTCCTTCTGGGTCAAATTTACCCAATCTGTTCCCTTCCTCCATCCTTCCTTCTTTCCTTCCTTTCACCCTTCTTTCTTTCCACAATCATTTTTTTCTATTCCTTCCTTCTTTCCCTTCCCTTTTCCCTTGACCTAATCTGTTCCTGCCCTTCATCTTTCTTTCCTTCCCTCCTTTCATCCTTCCTTACTTCGTTCCCTTTGTCCTTATTTCCTCTTTTGATCTAATTGGCCCAATCTGTTGCCTCCCTCCATCTTTCTTTCTTTCCTTTTCACTTCCTTCTTTCCACAATCCTTTTTCCCTTCCTTCCTTCCTTCGTGCTCCCTGCCTTCCATCCTTCTTTCCTTATTTCCCTTTGTCCTTCCTGCTTGCGTTCCTTCCTTCCCTCTTTCCCTTTGTCCTTCCTTCCTTCCTTTCTTCTTTCCATTTGTCCTTCCAACAGGAGGGTTTTAACGACTGGAGGAAACTGGCCATCCTACAAAAAAGAAAATGATTCCTGAAATGCTAAAAAGAAAAGGCTCAAATGTCCCTCGTCTGTGTCCTGTCCTCTGTCCTCTGGAAATAAACCTCTGGCGTATTTTTTTTTATGATAACACGTCTTCAAATCGCATTATTTCATCTGGACAAAAAAACAGACACAGAACTCCTGAAGGTGATCATCCTGCACACAAATTAAGCATACACATAATTAAAACATTTATTGCAGTAGCTGTATACCTGTAGTAGTAGTAACAAGGATTAACTGTTTCAGTATTTGTGATGTCAAACACCCTCACAACTGACAAACATACTGCGATAAGCAAATCACTCCATCCCACTTAACTTCTTTATATTGTGACATAAATATGGAAAAAAAAGTGCTTTACAAACCCAATGTCTCCTTATTATTAATGCACAAATCAAGTCTATTCCAACGAAAGAAAAATGACACAAAAATGATCAAGTTAGTTTTCAAAAGCTATATCTTTTTAGCATGCTTTTTTTCCATTGTGTAATTTGCCTTCCATGCTGTGGAGTAAAAACAAACCTTTTCAGACAGTGGAATGACGGATGATCTCTCTCTTTGCATTACCTGGCAACGTGCCTCTCTCTGTTTTTTCTTCAGTACCAACGATTTGGATTTTTTGTACTTTTTGTACATCTGTGTGATTATGTCTCTTAAATTTGGCAAACATTCAATGCATAAGGCATTTCATTTATCAGACAGGATGTTCCTAGTAGCCAACATGTTCTTTGTCTTTGAAATAAGAACAATTCAGTGTTTGAAGAAACCTCATGAAGGCACAGTGATTTTTAAGTGTTATCTTAACCTGTGTTTTCTTACGCATGGAAAATAATAGGTCTGTGTGGAAATAATAATAATAATAATAATAATATATATATATACACATGTCAATAAATTGCAGGTACTACTGAGGGATTGCACTCAGTCAAATCACAATTTGAATAAAATCTATACAGTAATAAGATCAACATTAGATAAAACATTTAGCCATTTACAAATATATTGCTATTTAATTGTACTGAACACTTTCAAAATCAGTTTATAGAGGAGAGCTTTCAGAGCTTTTCATTTTTATAATGCACATATTGAGCACTGACATCCTTCATACAAAATGTTTTTTGTTTTTTGTTTTTAAAAAAAAGGTTTGCCTGTGGTTTTTCGTGGTACTTTAAAATTAAAATCATCATGAGTCATGGGGCAACACTGAGTATATTACGGGATGGAAATCTGTTTCAAAAAGAAAAAAAAACAACTCTACAGTAGGGGTTTTTATAAAGAATCAGGTTAATGTTTTTCGTCGTGTACATTACGCCACATTATAGATCGTTGCCCAGTTGAAGTCTCAGATCCTGATGACAAGCCATTATGAAGACAACAGCCAAGAACTGTCCTATTCACTGTGGTTATTACAGATACATGATAGTGGTTAATAAGTCGTATTTACAAACACACAGACAATGACAGAATAAACAAGTGTCCACTAACAGTGTCATTAGAACAACACTTTCTGAAATGTAATTCCATTTTCTTTGATTGTGTCGATTAATATAGTCCTGAACAACTCAATAACAACCACACCACAAATATTTGTATATATTGGTCAGCCATAGTAGTTTTTTTTTCCCCCCGTGTAATTTGTTTTTTCTTTTTCTCAATTTTTCCACATGTCCTTCCTCCAACTTGTCCAAATCGCACATGAAGTGGACAGAAAATGTTACTGTATACGTCGTTGAAGAAATCCATGGAGGTTTGTTTAGAAAAAAAAAGAAGAAAGAAAAAAGAGGTTCTTCTAGAGTCGTAGTAAAGTCGAGTTGTAGAGAAACACACAGCGTAAAGCGTTACAGTTTTGTGGCCTACAAAGTTCACACTGCAGAAGCTTCAACTGAAGTGGAAAGAGAGATGAAACCAAAGAAAGAAAAAAGGAATAAAACAGGAGAGGTGCAGAGGTGAGCAGCAGCTTCGTCCGGGTGGGAGGACGTCTCACAGCGCAGGAGAAGGAGAAGAAGCAGAAGAAGGAGAAGAAGCAGAAGAAGTCCGTCTTATAGCTGCTGGTCCTTGGGGCTGTCCGGGCAGGACGCCGGCTGGCAGGACTTCAGACTCACCAGAGGAATATCAGCCATCCCGCTGCTGGTGAAGTGTCCCTCTCCGCTCCCAAACTGCTTCCTGTCACCAAAGTGCTCCGACCGCCCGCTCTCGTTTTTCCAGGCTCGGGTCAGAGTGTGTCCATTGAGGAGTTTGTCCTTGGGACCCCACTCCCTCTGAGACCCAAAGCTGGACACGGGCGACTTGGGCTGCTGGTACGTTCCCAACGTTGGAGGCATCCAGCAGTTGTCTGAATGTCCCAGCACTAAACACTCCTGCGTGCACATCTCTGTGGCTTCCACTAGACCACGAGGTCCCAGGGGGCCGTCTGCAGGAGGAGAGGGAGGAGAAGAAGGAGGAGAAGAAAGGTCAAAACTTCATATTGCATCGTACAGTCACATGACTCTTTACCTTGGACGCAATTGACCTATGGCTAAGCCACGCCCCCAAACGCCATGAGCGCATGGCTAGCCCATACACTCGGACATTCTCTGCTTCCACATCCATTGAAATGCATTGCAGTTAGTCAGTTTTCATTCGTTTTTATATGTTTTTTCTTGACATTTTAAAGCAGAAGTAAGCGATCCGGTCGTTTTGGCTAACTTCTTGTCAGCCGATGGAGTTAGCAGCCCCCGCCCTCGTCATGGATCTATTGGTCCTCGTCCCTACGTCACCACATTCACGCGCATCCCTTGGCTGCACACACAGGGGACTGTAAATGTACTCCAATCACACCACTGTTCCTTTACTTTGAGGATGAGATGTCAATATAATTGTTTTTTTCTGTGTAAATATGTTTTACTATTCAGTTTTACTGGAAGTCACGTAATCCAATGGGGCTGCCACCCGGGGATGTCACAATATGCAAATTAGATGAGTACATTTACTCCCATCACAAACTTTAGGTCATTGTGAATATTTTTCTCATTTACATTATAGATTTATCTCTCACCACTTAAAAGCTCAAGCCTTGTGAAATCCTGAAATCCAAACTTAATATTTTCCTAAATAAACTCGGGCGGGTTAAGACTTTATTAACACAAACATTCCGCTTACTTCTGCTTTAAGTTTAAAATGGTCAAACGGTGTGCATGGGGTACATGCAACTCCAACACTACATGTAGGTATCCCGAGAAGCTGGGCAACTGGGTGTATTTTTTTTTTACCTTTTCCCAAGCCACATCTCAACCGAGAGAAGTGTCTGCTCTGGATAAAGTTATGCAGTAGAGTTACCACAACACCAACTAAACGTGGATAAAATTAACAAGGATGTCTACATCTGTCGAATGTCGACTGTTTATACGAGTGAGTGGAGGGGGCGGGGCTTAGCCATAGGTCAATTGAAACAATGCAATTAGTTCTTCACAGATTAGAGACGTTTCTCAGTCACCCAGCATGCACCTGTGGAGTTTTACACTTAAAATAGTTACAGAGCAAGAAATGCACTGAAAACTTCAAGCTGCGAAACTTTATAATGATGCATTATGAATTAAACATCACGTATTCACAGTATTTTCGTTCTGCTTTTAAAGACAAACACAGATAAATCAAGAGATGCCCTAATAAGAGAGGCAGCGAACATGTGCAGTGATGTTAAATAAATAACATTAAATATAAATAATAAAATTCATCCATTAAATCGACATCCCAGACTAACTTTCTTCCTCTGTCTCTTTCATCGTCTATTGTTGAACTTTAATCATTTAGATCAAGGAAGAAAGTCGTTTGACACCATTATTCCATCAATAGTCTCTGTTTGCATGAGACAGAACCCCCCCCCCTTCCCCTCTGTCAGTGTCAATAGATTGCCAGACGCTGCAGGAAGTCAATGTTTATGTGAATGGTGAGTTTGTTCTGGAGCCCGAGGGCTAACGGCACCAGCTCACTATTTCTCAGTGAGTATGAATGATGGATGCTGCTGCTGCTGCTCTGCACAAACGATCCAAATCTTCTCTTTTTTTTCCTCCCTCGAAATCAAGACAGGACAAAAAAGTTTCAATTTGCATCACAACAAGTCATCAGCAGGACTTTTCCTCCTTTCTCCCCCCTCATAGCTGCCATCTGGCCACCGCTCTGATGAACGTGTATCAGTACTCAGACAGGAAAAAAAACCAAAACAAGTACAAACAAGTGAGTGTTGCAGGAGGTATTTGTTTAAATCACATCTGATAGAAAAAACCTGCATAATGCATGAAATGCAACGCAGCTCTCTGCCATTTGAAGATATATTCCTTTGAGTCTTTTTTTTTTAAAGAAGCTAACAGCTCTGTCTGTGTTTGTATATCAGACCTCAGAAGGTAATGAATTCATCTGTTTTTGTCCTTAAAAGAGAAAACGTTAACTATTTGTCCTAATTTGTCCCTTTGCTTCACGGCTGCTAATTGGCTGCTGGGTAAGATCTGTAATATTTCAAAGGGTTTTTTTTTTTTTCTTCAATCTCCTGCCTGGACCTGTTTTTTCCTGCTTGTTAATTTAAATTTACACAATTTGAGAGTTAGCTTATTACAGGAGGAGAAACCTTAAGCTCATATTGAGTCTTTGTGTTGAAGTCAATACTGAGAGTTGGTCGAGTGGTTACCGAGTAAATCAGATGCACGTTCACAAATTAAGTTTGTAAATTGATGTTTAATTAAAGCAGATATCAGTGGAATGTTTTTGTTAATATAAGTCCTAAATAGTCCTATTTTCCGTCAGCAATCACTTACATGAAGTATTTCAGCCTAAACACGAGTCTCTCCGTCACTCTGCTCTGCTGTAACCCGAGGAGAAAATTTTCCTTGTGGGATACAAGTGTTATCCAATGAGGAGAGAGAACGGCATGAAGGGCTGTGTGTGCAGCCAAGGGATGCGCGTGAATGTGGTGACGTAGCACGAGGACCAATTGATGCCTGACAAGGGCGGGGGCTGCTAACTCATGGTGCGTTCAAAGAAACTCGTACTTTGTGTTTTTCCTTCCTGTGAAGTCATACCAGTTCGATCTGGTACGAGTTCACGGGTCGGAAGTTACGAGTGGCCGTTATAGGGAACTTTCACAGACAACAGGATGGTAAAAACACGAGCTACGGGTTACCTGGAACGCTACCAAGTCGTAGTTGTGACTTGAAGCTGTAACTTACGGTTTCAAAAGCCTGCCTTGAACGCAGCATTAGCCGAAACGGCCGTGAAGCTGATATCTGCTTTAATAATGATGGGTTTTTCTTGGTTTCTTTTAGAAAAGGTCCCATGAATAGCTACTTAAACTCTGTGAAATCAGAAGACGTATTGTAAATGTGAAGAGCTTGTTAGTGCCAATCCCAGTGAGGATCAATAACCGACTCTGCAGCCTGTTTGTTTTGGTGTTCCAACTCGTTATGGTCCAACCTGCTCCCTCATGGTCAAAGTATGAATAATGAAGATTTGAGGCTGAGCTGAAACCTCTGCTTCATTTCTCTGCAGTGATTGCTGTGAATGTAAATCCTGTCGTTGAAAAGCAACTGGCACAAAAGTCACTCATATCGTCTGTCTGAAAAACATTTGTGCCAAAACAGATCAATATCATCAGAATATGTAATTTTATAATCAAATAAAACCTATAATGTCAATCAATAAAACAATATGTCCTTGAACAATTATACAACACCAATCTTGTGAGTGATTTTAAAGCATTAAGGATAAAATGTCTCTAGATTGTTATTATATAACATCTCATAATGTACAAACTATAAAACTATAAACCACTGAATTGGCTTCTCAAACAATGATGAACATAAAATAATAAAGAGATGGTATTAATTGCAGGGCTGCTTTATGGATTACATCATGTTGTACAATTGTTTATTTTATTATACTGTAACATTTGCGGCTACAAATGTAATAAAAGCTCAATATATGTACAATTAAATGGTGTAATATTGGATTATCCAACACAGGAAATAGATATTAGTATATGTTGTTCATATACTTATGTTTTATATGTGTACAATGTGTATATACAGTATTGTCTTCTTTAAATCATTGTCAATATTTCATATCATTACTTTCACAAAGCCAATAAGAGTTCTCCCACATAGAAACGAGTTATTGTGCTTATTCCTACAATTATAAAAAGGACCTACTGGCTCATTTGCTGTGTTTTTATGACAGGGTCTTTGTGGGTCATTCATGTGTAAGCCGATATGAACTGATGTAATTCTGGTTTAATAAGAACATGTCCTCATATTCCACTAAGCCGCACGCTTGCCTCCAACACTGGGCTTTGACTTTGAAAACACATTCTGATGTATGATGTGAGGAAAAAGCCACGGCCTGAAGAGAGAGAGAGAGAGAGGGAGAAGGAGGGAGGGAGACAGACTCAGTCATTCTTCTGCATGAATGTGGAGTCCATCACAATAACAGGCATCCATAATTGGCATGTGAGGAGTCTAACCAAGACACACATTATCATAGTTGCATGAAGAACCACAGAGAGCAATAATATGTAGTACCCCGGAGACAGCAAGATGAACTCTTCAAATGAGATTGTAGACGTGTGAGCGGACATCTGGGGAGCTGTTAGGGAAGAGGGATGGCGGAGAGGGGGAAGCACTGCAAACATGAACATGCTGCAGCATATAGCAGAGACGCTATTTACACAACTGCCATTTCTGTGACTTCTCGCTAATATAGGAAAAATGGCTATAATAATAATAATGGTAATGCCACTGACGACCATCCCTCCAATTTCTTTCATTCTAAGAAGCTTGAAAAACAATATTTATGATGCAAAGAAACACCTCGGCTCCTGTGTGACTCACTGTGCCGGTGCTTTGGCAGGTTGTGCAGTGATTCTAGCAGAATCAGACGACTAGATGTCTGTATTTCATTCTTTTTTTTGTTAAACCAAAGCAGAACCAGTCATTAATCAAGGACACTTTGTGCTTTGCTATTCCCATGGTGTAATAAACATGACCATTTGCATGTAGATTGGTACAATCAGTGGCCCCAGTGGGCAGTAGAGGATAATTTGAATCAGCCATTTTCCCCTGCTAATCTCTGCAGGCCTGCTGTTTGAGACACTGTAGAGACAGAGTCTGATTTAAAGACCACTTGAGGTATAGAGAGTTGATGGGTGTGTGTGACACAGTCTAAATACGCTCACCTGCATTATGTATGTAACATATGCCAGTGATTCCCAGCCAGGGGAAACTGGTGCCACCGGGGAAGGGAGAGGTATTTCTGCAGTTGCCATGGGGCACTTTCAGAAACCCCTTAATTGTTTTAGATCATAAAACATTCAAACAAGTGTAAAATCCACAAATTGTGTTCAAGCAGAAACAGGTGCAGAGCAGAAGCTGCAAGGGAAGCTCTGTGTTAGAAAGCGTTCAACTCTGAGACGAGTTCTTTCAGAATCAGCTTCTTATCGCAGGTCGACTGACGTCTCATATAGTTCCTGTAGCATCTCAGTGCATTAAAGGAATTCAGAAAAGAAAATTGAATTTGATCACTCATCTATCAGACGATGTAGCCCAAACTTTGTGCAAAATTCTATTTTCGAGTAAATCCGGTGTGAAAGTGGGGTCGTTTTTTTTTTTCGCATTGGATAACGCAGGCGCACAAACAGGAAAAACGGCCATTTCTGAACACCTTTAAAGCTGTTGAAGCTCAGTGTCCATGGACGTCAATGGAGCTGCAGAGAAACTGGTGACTGATGGCCACTGGATAAAATGCTCAGAGTCTCTAGGAGTGAATGGAGCAGTGGGCGGGGCCTGGACACTGGGCTTCTGCATGGTGATTGGAGGATCTGTCTAAAGGCTGAATCTCTTTTTGATTTTGAAACATACCGGCACCGGAGGATTGTTGAGTTTGCCTGATGCCTGTTTTGCAAGTGAAGTCGACAGACAAACTGCAGCTTATTTCTTGGTATTTGTTTGGTGATACAGCCCATAACCACTGTACATATCATACACTGTAAATAAAAACACAATTATGCAGTTCCCTGTTTCAGTTTAACGTAATTCTCACATTTCTTTCTCCGGGTTTAATATCATTGTTATATAGTTCTTTATATGATGATGTAGGCGGATAGCTGCCCCTCTTTTGAAAGACCTGCAGCCGCCACAGGTTCAGACAGGTGTAATGTCGATCTATAGGTTACAATAGGCCTACCTGATGTATACGTAGAACTACAATAGCAGCTTTCAGTTTGAATTAAACACTATTAAAA
This sequence comes from Trachurus trachurus, assembly GCF_905171665.1. Classification (NCBI taxonomy): domain Eukaryota; kingdom Metazoa; phylum Chordata; class Actinopteri; order Carangiformes; family Carangidae; genus Trachurus; species Trachurus trachurus. The sequence continues at coordinate 5,109,573 of NC_139893.1, read as the reverse complement.
CTGTATTATGTTTTCAATTACATAACCTATTAAGGATGTGTCACTAATTACATATCAGGCAAGTTTCAGATAGAATACAGTTGAACACATCACTACAGTATAACCTCTGTTCACTATATGCTATAAATATGCTAATTAAACCTTTATGATTATGTTTAGGCACTCGCAGCACCATGGTTACGGTTAGAGACGAGATCTTGCTCTGGTTTAATACAGAAAATGAGTTCACTGACATTTAACTGAAGTAATTTCTGTTAACTAAACCAAACCACCGGCAGGGCTGTGCATGCGAACCCCGGTTCGTGGTGCGACAGTCGCCTTTTGAACATAAACCAGGCAGTGATCACGTTGCCACTACGACGTACTTGGGAAAGTAATTTAGAAGTAATTGAATGTAATTTCTAGGAGGCATGGATGGCTGACTACATGAGAAATGATTGCTAGTGCGTTAAATCTAGTTAGCAAGTGAGTGGAGAAGTTGGCGTAGACGGCTAAGTATGATGGATAAGTGGGTGACACGTCCAGCTCCCTCCAACCCCCCACTGATAAACAGATCAGTTACATGTCCAATTAAACGTATTTGATATCACATGTTAGATATAAATACGCCTGCATAGGAAGAAAAAACACAGGTATAGAGCTTTCTTTTGAATTTTTTGATTTTGATTTGTGGCACAAACCACATCTCCACTTCAGCAGCAGCTCCAGGATGCGGATACCTCCACTGCTTCACCGACCAAACAAAAACTCCACTTCCTTTTGTTCCTTTATAATAACACACTGTGATATATCAGTCTCCAGGAGCCCAACGCCACACTTATAAAATATCCTGTTCATTTAAAAGTAAAAACGGCTCCGACCAGATACTTCAAACAAAAACCAAAACACCACACAACACACCACTTGTGCCTCCCTCCCTCTCTCTCTCTCTCTCTCTCTCGCTATGCATATGCAGATGGAGTCTAACTGTGCAGGAATATGTTGGTCTGTTTAATTGAAAGGACACTGTAAGAGGAGGAGGAACCCTCTCCCATTAAACCTCCTCCCTCTGGAGCCGCCGCTGTAAAACAAACAGCACCTGTTTATGAGAAACGCTCCGTACCTCCCTAAACTCCTGAGCATTAATAGTCACTGTGTTTCCTTTGTTTACTTCTTTTGCAGTTTAATTCTCCAGCTCTTGACCTGGAGTTTCTGAATCCACATAAAGAATAAAAAGACACACACAAGTTATTTTGTTATTTCTTATTTTGTATTATTTTTTCCCTGCACAGCTTCTAGTGACAGTGATAACACGCTGAGCCGTTTCCCGACAGTCACTGACCATCACAGCGTCCTAGCAGCGAGCTCCTCCTAACTTGTTTTGCCTCATTTCCTCCTCTGTAATCACAATGACATGACATGTCATGTATCACCAGTGTGAATGGGCTGGTGACTGAGTGTACTGTCGGTGACAATGAATTTCATATTTTGATTATACACCGTATTAATCCTGTGTTTGGAGCATGGTAATATAGCTGTACATGCAAATAGTGTAATCATGAATCTGTCACTGGTGAAATCCGTGGGACTCAGGGAAAGAAAAAAAAAAAAAAAAAAAAGAAGGCCCAGAGGGTGTCGAGTGATATCCTGCTCCTCCCGCTGAAACCTTGAAGAGTGTGGACAGATGATAAGCACCGGCACACCACGACACTACAGCTGTAGATAAGAGGCTGCTGGGCATGTACTCCATTGTATACCTGCACGAAAAACAAACCCGTACATCTCAGCTGCGTCCGGCTCGGCCCAATGAAACATGGACATGTGACTCGTCCACAAGGGGTTTCCATGTTGTTTGTGTTTGTAAATGTTACGAGGCAAACACAACTGAATTTGAGCCAAGTCCTTTGTCTTTACGTAAATTTGACCGTTATACTGATAGATAGATAGATAGATAGATAGATAGATAGATTTTATGTCCTTGTCCTTTTTTTTTATCCCAGGCTTGAGCCTTTTTAAAGTGTTTTTCATTGTGTCTTGTATATCTCTGTGTGTTCTCTTTTGTTTCTCCACCTGACCTGGAACAACCATACAAAAATTCCTATGTGTGTTTGCACAAATGGCAAATAAAGATTGTGACTTTGACTTAGATAGATAGATAGATAGATAGATAGATAGATAGATAGATAGATAGATAGATAGATAGATAGATAGATAGATAGATAGATAGATAGATAGATAGATAGATAGATAGATAGATAGATAGATAGATAGATCTGTGTAAAGCTCGTTGCTCATGGTTACTCTGCTCAAGAAGTCAAGTTCCTTTCTGCACACACACACACACATACACACAGACACACATACACACAGACACACAGACACACACACGCACACACAAACAAGCAAATAGCCGGTGGCTGGTGTTTGGTGCAGAGCCCCTGAGTGCTTTAAATAACATTGAGGCACAGGTGTTGAGGAATGCAAGGGATTCAGAACTGTGTCAGATGGAGCTGACTTTTGCTTACAGCGCTGTGCAAATGTTGCAGATGTCCACAAAGACGGATAACTTAAAGACAAAGAAACCATTAGATTGCCTCCTGAAAGCCAGTCATTAGGACGAGCTGGGGGCCGCTCTGTTTAATTCCGCAGAAGCTGTTGAATAAATGCGAGCCATGAGCGATAGCTGTTTATCGATGGACACTTTGACCAAACAGTGTTCACATCCATCCATCCATCCATCCCTCTGCTCTCTCTCTCTCTCTCTCTCTCTCTCTCTCTCAGTCCTCCTACTCAGCAGCAGCAGCAGACCACAGAGGTTACAGAGGAGGAGAGAAACATCCTCATTTTTGGCCAGGGGTTGTTTGCAACTATAAGGGAGTATTCTTGTTTTGGTCTTCCGGCTATTACTAATGAGATAACATTTGGCTAATTAATTGGATGCACACTATCGGTGCTGACGTGCCGGTCCCACGCCAACAACCTACAGCCTTCAGAGTGGCAAGGGGGAACGCGTGCAGAGGGAGTGAGAGTGATTGAGTGCGGGGGATTTAGTGTCCATAGGGCTTGTTTATTTATCCATGCTGTTAAGCATGCCCAGATGTTGTTATGTGGGAATGAATGAGGCTTTGTTTTGGTCCAGCATGGAGGCTCAAAGTGCCATACCGCCGTCTCCAGCTGCCGCTCAAAAAAACCCACAAGAAAAAAAGTCTGGCAGATTAATTCTTTATGCTTTAAATCTGCTGTAGGTTTTGTACGTGACCCTTTCATCCTCCATTACAAAACATACAAAACATGTGCATACAGTACACAGCCAATCCATCACCGTATACACCAAGGCATATAATGATATTCAGTATTATAAACACAGCTTGTCTGCCTCACACCAATGGCAAATCTATTGTAAATAGCTTGGGGCGAGGGGGGGGGTGTAGGGATGTATGAGAAGAGGTACGGTGTCCAACAAGGAATAGAATTACAGCTCCATACAGCTTTGCAGCAAATTTGAAAACAGGTCTTGTGATCTACAGTAAAGGCTATCTGGGGTTGGATAGATATGATAGTGAGCGGAGCAGAACAGAGCAACACGCTGGATGCATCCTCCAGAGAATACTAGTCTGGCTGATGGATCCTTTCTACTGCTCCCTTTGAGGCCAGGCAGCAGCTTCTCCTGAGAGGAGATGAAGGGCAGGAGCGAGTCGAAATAGAAAAGGGAGGAAAGAAGACAAAGCTGCAGAATGGAAGTGAAGGGTGGTCAGAGAGAGATAGAAAAGAGGGAGCGAGGGAGGATGGAAGGGAAAGAAAAGCTGCGAGTCAAGGTGGAAGCAAAACGGTGAGGAGAAGAAATAAAAGCATAAAACCTGTCAAATCAAATATTAAAAAAGTGGTCATTTACATAATCTCTGTGACCACTGATAAATATTATTGGTTCAGACTTTTATTTGAAACTATTCTCAGATCAAATTTGTAATTCTAATATTTCACAGAAAGGTACTTTTTGTGTTGGACGCTGTTAAAGTACTGCTTACTGTCTGACTGATGTTTGATTCTGACACTGAAGACATGTGACTGACACTTTAACATGTTTTTTGCACTGGTCAACACAAACTACACATCTGTTTATGTGCTGTATTGTATTAGTGATAAAAATCTTCCATGCATATTCACGTCTTATTATCTGGCCCGTTGAGGAAGCATCACGTGTCGAGTCTCGTCTGTTTCTGTAATATTTTGCACTAAACTAACGCGCTGCAGACTGAGCGTCATTATTTATGTTTTGAGGAGCATTGTAGAGTAATTGTACAGTGGTGGTGTGTGTGTGTTTGTGTGCAGCCTGACAGCCGACGCCACCATGTGACAAACACAACTCTTTGTCTTTTGATCAAAACAGAATAATTGCAAAATAGAAATCCACATGAGAAACAATTAAACATTTCTTCTTTTTTCTTCTTCACCTCGATTTCTGGCTTGAGTCTAATTTACAGATGCGTTTCTGTTGCCACGGCGTCGCAGTAATGACTCTGATGAGTCGACCTCTTTTTATATGTGACTTGTTATAAAAACCCACATAATTCAAGGCGTGTTTTCCGCTGCTTTCCTTTCCTTTCACTCCCAGCGCTCTCATTCTCACTCCTCACTGTTTCTCTCTTAACTCCACGGCTCCACTCTGGGGGGTTCACTTCCTTCACATCCACTGTAGAAGAGGAATATTCTATCAAAGTTGTTGAATTTTAGTAGACTCGCATTAAAAATTAAATAGTTGTTATAGGAGTCAATATATTTCTTTCTAAACTTATTTAAAACCCAACTTGATGTTTCCTGTGCGACTTTGTAACGATTATTCATTCATGGTGTTGTTACCGCTGTTCTGTAGTGTCGCTCAATGACACTCTCAGACGCACCGCTCAGTTCAGGCTTCACAGATTATAGTGCATTCTGGACCCTGAGTACAGAGTGAATGGGGTATGAGTCACACACTCTGACGTCATTGAACCCATCAGGTCTCTCATGCTTCGGGGGAAAAGATACAAAGAAAAAAAAAGAAACTTCATGCTGTCCTGAATCAGAACCTGTGGCCGGGGCAACAGAGTCTGCAGAGCTGCAGAGTTATAGCACACGGCTGCTCCAAGACGCTCTGACCTTTCCTGCTCACCGGCTACTGTCCACCACACATTTCATCTGCAGCTCTTACACTTCTGCAGGACACTGCAGCGGTGGGGGGAGGGGGGGGCGTGGACCGGAGGTTTTGTCATTTGGAGCAAGAAGATTCATCAACTCAACAGATTTAAGGGAAGGTTCAAATCTTCTGGCCTGGTCCAGGAGTGAGCTCTTTGCTATATATATATATATATATATATATATATATATACTGTATATTTATATATATATGTCGCCGTATTGGCCCAGATGGAGCCAACATGTACCTATATATCATATTCTACAGTACACATTTTTTACAGTCAAACGGCTGAGTAACTACAGTATGCATTTACAAATATATCCTCAATCATGGCAAACACATTTTGCATAATATCCTGTAGTGTTTTGTGTAATATCTCCAGAGAGATGAGTGTCATTACGGCTCAGATGGAGCAGAAAGGTTGAAAAGGATGCGGTCAGACTCCCACACGAACAAACTAAAATACTAAAGTTCAACAGCAGTTTAACCAACAGCAGCGGTGTAGACGTGCACTGAAAACGCACAAAGGTTGCTCAAACAGAGCGCTTACACATCCTGACCTATGGCACTTAACTGAAAATGTGCTGCATTAAGAAATGAGAAAGTGTTTTAATTGTGCTCAGTGGGGGAGAGTCTGACAGCAGGAGCACCTACAGCAAAGTGAATCATCCAAAATGGATCAGGCCTCTCTCTTTGCCTGCAACAACCCAACAAGGTTTTGGACCAGGCCCAATCCCAATTACTAGTTTAAACTTCTCTGACACAAACCTACTTGTGTGAGTTTTTTTTAATAAATCTCACACATTTTCTTAAGCAAACCAACAACTAGAGGACTGAAATATGGTGAAACTGCAGGTCTAGATGTTCAAACTGTGCTGATAACCTGCAGGACTGAGCCAAAGAACAGCAGATTAGACCGTTCTCATGGTGCTGTGGTGTTATTTAAGGTGGTTTCATCAGCCGGTCTGGGTTTGGGGAACCAGTAGTAACCAGTAAAGACTGAGGCCTGAACTCTTGTTGCTCCTTCGTGGTGAAATGAAGCTGCAGAACATCTTCCCTCTTTGCCTCAGTGTTCGACAGAACAAAGCTTTGCGACCAGGCAACTCAAAGCGAAGGCCTCGGAGGAGGGGAAGTGAGGCAGGGCATCTGTTTGGCCCTGCGGGGACCAAACCAGCCCCGGTGGACTGCTCACCACATTTGTATGCACCACAATCCAACAACATTTTTAGCCTTTTGCTGTAATGCTTTCTTCCAGACATATTCCTGCAGATTGTCACTGCTTTGCTTTGCATGAGTTGGCACATATTACTTTTTTTTATATACTTACAGTATACTCTGGCTTTGTTACCTTGTTCACATTTGAATAATACACAGATCAGCAGCAGCATTAAAAACCTGTTACTAGTTCTAATGCTGTGGCTGATTGCTGCACACGTTGCACATGTCTTTTTGCATACTGCTGCTCCACCTCAGTCCTGAAGCTTTTGCAGAGAGGACGACTGAATACACCTACAATCCCCCAGGGTCTATATACATTTGATACGGTGCATTGTTATTGTTGTTGTTTTTTATATAGCTAGTGCAATACCTTTTCAATGCATAAATTGTCCATGGTCATGTTGGAGACTCATCACAGAGTTAAAATTTGTATAAACAAAATCGTTGTGTCATTCAAAATAAAAACAAAGAGTAATGTATCAGAATATGAACGTGGAGGAGAATCATTTCAGTGGGCTTGTTTTGACAGCTCTGACACTGCTGATACATGTAACAGATTTGACACCCAAACCTTCAGTTTGATAGTTATCTGTGCTGCCATCCATCTATCCATGTTAACCATCCATACGTGACACACATGAGTCATTCCAATACTGTGATCGCGCAGATACAGAAAGGAAATCGGTGCAGCTTTTATGTCCATTGTTCACAGTATATACAGCGACGGGAGGCCGTGAGCGAGCATTACTGATATTGAACATTTCCACATTGCTGAGACCTATGTGTGAAAAGTCCAAACCCATTAATATAAAGGGATACATGAAGCTAACAGAGTGTGAGGGAAGCTATGGCTCTTATAACTCTGTAACTCAGTTATTGTGATTGCGTGAGTTGGTTCAGCGGCATGCTAAGTGACAACAAGCTATTTAATAAAATGCAACGTCAGCAACAAAACAGATCCAATAATCAAATCAGTTAAGAAGAGATAGGCTAACAAAGATGGAGGCTTTCTCTTTTACTGTTAGCAGTTCAAACGAGGCTTTCATGTGTTTTTTTCTGCATGGCGAAGTAAAAGATGGCAACACAGATTTTCAAAAACACATTTTAAATTGCTGTTTTACACAGCTCAGTGCAAGTGCTCAGTCCCCATGACAACAATAGCCATGTAAAATGATTTCTTCTCCCTCTCTCTAATCTTCCACTGCATTAGACTCAGCCGCTGACCTTGTAATCTAATTTCTGTTCTAAGTCACTGAGTATGCCTGCTCATTTTCAACACTGGATCGAATACATTTCAGGTCAGAGATCCTTAGTGTCACTGATGATAACAATGAGACAGATATGTGAGAACTGAGTCCCCCCTTTTCTTTCCTCCACTGGCCCCATACCATTTTATAATTATATTCTTTCTTTTTTTTGTATTCCTTTGCTCACGCTTCATTTGGACGATTTAAAAATTGGGCAAATGCTAATTTTAATCTGCATTTGGCTCAAACGCTTCCTCAGGACAAACAGACCTCCTATCTGTTGTGGCTGGAGGAAAAAAACTAAACAAATAATCTACAAGCTCCTGCCCAGAACACACAAACACACACACAGGCTGATGAACACCTACACACACTCTCCATGTTGACATTTGAGATATGAAGAATAGATTTCAAATTCAATACAAGATCATCATCTTTTAATCAGTGGGAGGTCGCTGTGCCTGTGATTTAACAGATAGAGGTAATAACGATCGTATTGACCTCGTAACACAGGAACAGTGGAACATGACGACATTTCACTTTGAGTTAGACATGTACGAAGAAGATCCTAGAAATCCAACTAAACGCTGTGTTATACTTCATGTTTCTGTTTCTGATGAAGCTCTTTTGTGTTTTTACAGTGAGTATTGATTTTAATCTGGAAGGAATGAGGAGAGAAGACATTGTCACTGCTGCTTTGCCATTAAAGTGTCATGATGAGTGTGCATTACACTTCATTACTGTAAACAAAAAAACAATCTCAGTGTTTGATGTGTTTACTCAAAACCAAACATGAATACACACACACAAAAAAAGACTAAAGTGTTGATCGAATCAACACAGATCTATTGTTATTCAAACCACAAACTCCTGGTAGCATATAGAACTGTTTGCACTGATAAAGTATTAATTCAGGTTACAATATTGAGAATATGGAAACTTAAAGGTATAATATGTAGGAATTCCCCCCATCTAGCAGTGTGGTTGCATATCGGAACGTATTCTTGATGCTGCATTCACCTGAAATCGGGCAGATGTCAGACAGACAACAGACGCTGCATGTACAGTAACAGGAAAAACAAGCGTCTATGTAAACAAGTGGTCCGCCAGCACGAGGCAAAACAATACAGGCGTGACAATATGTTGTCATGGTGATGTCGTATTGTTTACCTGACCCACTCAGGGTCTCGTGGAGTCTGCCTGACTGCACCTGAATGCAACACCAGTGCCTCCGTCCTTCCTCACACTACACAGTGGTGACAGTTTTAACAGGCGCTACCTGGAAAACTTTCTCCCCGAGCCGACAGCTCCGGTGAGTTTCCGTGGTTACCTACGGTCACGCTGCCACTCAACGTAAAAAATGGCGATGCAACATGGCCGCCTCGGTTCGGTGCGTCTCCCCCTTATGTATTTGTAACGACTTGTAACAACTCATTCTAAGGTACGAGAAAGCTTTCATTTGTATGCTGTGTGATTCGACTTCAGTGAAATACGTATTTATGAAAGCAATATTTGTTTTTTACTAATAAAAAGCCAAATACGTTACATACTGGGGCTTTAAATGATGTATGGTTCAGGAAAGACAAACCACACCAGTAAAACAAGGTCACTGTCACATTATAATAATGAATATTGCAAATATCAACACTGACATTTAGCATGAGATATAATGCAATTCTCAGATGTCTAATGTTGCAGTAAAGTACCGTCTCATCTCTGCCTCGCCCCGTGGTGGTGTATGTGATCACACTGCTTTTCTTACAGTGGCACTAAATGTTGCCGGTAAAATGGCTGAGAAATCACTAAATTGCTGCTGCAAATGAGCTGCATATAAATGTAATTCGGCAGCGACGGGGTCGACCCCTGTGGTTTACCACAATGCATGCAGTCGGGGCATTATTATAGATTATGGTTTTTCTGTTTATGGCTTCATACAGTAACACTAAAGCCTCCTCATGCCATTAAAATGATACCTGTCATCTGATCTAATTAGTGGCTTGTGCATGAAAATGACCTGTTTTCCCTGATGAGACTTAAAATTCCTGTCAATGACTCGTGTGCTGGTTTGGTTTGGTTTGGTTTCATCTTCTAGGTTTTTAAACGATGTGCCCTTCGTCTGGAGTCACTCATCACAACACACACAAAGTTTCCGAGTCAGAATGATCACCAAGGACGAGTCGAATCGCCCGCAGGCCCCAAGCAACAGCAGTTTAAAAAGCGGTGCTGGCCGGGTATTCATGAAATTATTTTGGAGTACTTTTTTCCAGGCAATGTGCTTTCTCCCACACACGTAGTCATAAGCAGAATGCATTAGCATAAAGAGGAAAGGGACACAGCAGGTACAGTAACTGCTTACCCGCAGAGGTATACAGCAAAAGGCTAATAGAGTTAAAAAAAAAAAAAAATGAAAGAGTGAGAGGTGAGACAGAAAGAGAGTGGGAACAGACAGGTAGCTCCTACAGTGAGGCAGTGACAGAGAGACATGTAATTTTCTGTGTTGATCATTACCTTGAGCCTGAAGGAATTTGATAATAAAACAGAAACTTGTTAATCCCCCGAGAGCTCTGTAATTGCAATGTTGAGGTACATCTCCTCTCTGTTAATAACTGTAATTTCAGAGCATGCTCTGCCTACATATACATTTATTCATAATTACCTGAGGGAAAGGACGGTGTCGTACTGTCTATTAAAAGTGCACCGAATTAAATGGATATAAGGTGGGCTTGGAAAAAAAAACAAGGCCAATAATATATTGATTTAGTACAAAGTTAATCCCACATGTTAAAGCAGCGGTGTTTCAAGGTCATCAATGCAATATAAATGATAAATACGCTGTCCTTCACTGAGTGTACCCGCCCTTGTTTTTTTTCTTTTTTTAATGTTTCGCACTTTAACATGAGCTCATCGTATCACACACACTCGTGTACTTCGCAACTTTGTCGACTCATTCGGTTTGGGAAACGTGTCAAAATTTGCAGGTCGTTCAGGCATTAAATTGGCAGTGATGGAAAAAGTTAGCACCTCCTCTTCAACACTGAGGACCATCTGCTTCGGCTCCAGTGGTGTTAAGGTGTTAACACAGAATAGTGATGATGTATTTAAGGCCACAGCAGCACATGAACTGAAGGGGAAGGCAGAGTACCAGACAGTAAACAGTGTCGTTTCATAACTCAATATTTACAGGGTGAAGCTCAACTTCCTTCTCCGATGCCTCCTTCACTGACACAGTACAGATGTGGGATAAATCCAATTCAAAGTCTCCACTGATTTGATTGATATAGATTTAAAGAAGGGAATCAATAAGAAATAATGTGATTTACAGATTCATGGATGGACCTGTTGGTTTAAAAAAACAAAACAAAACAAAAAGTCAGCAAAGCAACAACACAAAGGAAATAAAAATCTGATATTAATAACCTGAACGATGAGTGATAGCCATATGCATAAATCTGCTTTGTGAGCTGGTGGGTGCACGGGGAGGAAGTGGAGGTCAGGGTCTGGCAGAGACCCCTGTTGGGTGCAGGTGGCGAATAACTTCTGTCAGCCAAGTAATTAAGTGTCCATCACATCCTTGCAGGAGGGCTGTGCAGCCCAGAAGCCTCGTCCAATCTCCATCTGTGAGCCGGACTGGAGCTACAATATGTCCCTACATACTATCAGTTTATCTACACTCACACACTAAATACATGTGCAAAATATCATATTGTACAGCTGTAAATAATAAGACAAATCAACGCCTTTATATTATATGTTTCATTGTTATGCCCAATGAAATGTGAATAAAAGAAGAAACCAAATTAAAATGAAGTATAATAAAAAGAAAAGGCATCAATTATTGGAAGTCATATTAGAAATCAAGCAGGTGGGTAAACATGAGTCTGATTCGCCTGTGGCAGTATCTTAAAAAACATCACTTGTTATCCACCTGTTTCCACGTATAATTAATCAGTAATTACACAGAAGTGAGCATTACTGTGCACCGATGCTCGTGCATGATCAGTTTCATGGTTATTTTTCCACCAGCCCGTCTCCATCTCCATCTCCGTCTCTGTCCCTGTTTACTTTTGACAGGACGGAGTATAATTCTGACAAAGTGTTTCTATCATCAGATCTGATTAGGTTTTAGCCTCAAGTCAGAAACTCCAGGTTCACAAGGTTAAACTGATTGAAAAATCTGACTTATTGATGAAGGACTGATTCATTCCACTGCGCTCTGATTTGAATTAGGATAATATAATTCAAATTATAAAAGTCTAATTCATGGCTCGGTGTCAAAATGCGGCTGTTCAAGTGTTGCACAGTGTGAATCTGTAACAGAAACAGGGAAAGAAGAGACAACAGGAAGTGGGGGAGGGACGATTCGGATGGACAGGGATGCTGAAGTGCGATAATGATAAACATGGATTTAATTGATAAGGTTTCTGACCTTTGATGGTGGGGTTCCTGAGGGCAAAGTGTCAGAAAGGAAAAGAAAATACATCACCACCTGCTGCAGCCTCAAATACACGCAGACCTTAAAAACACAGGAACTCGTTCTCAGCTTAAAAAAAAAAAAAAAAAAATTATCACTATCCCTGTGCAGCCGGTGAAAACAGTGACAAACTGGTGCGACACGGCAGCTGCAGTGTAGTACAACATTTTTAGGTGTTGATATGTGCGGTTACTCCGTCTTAATGTCGGAACATGTGTGAAACTAATTTGTTGTTTTTGAAGATGGCAGCAATTAATCTCTCAAATGACCTGGCTAGATTAAATGAGAAGAAAGAGAGGATGCTAGGAAAATAAATGCCAGCATTAGGGAAGAAATTACAAGATGACCTTACTGAACAATGATTTATGGATTCCCTAGTCAAGCAATTACAGCAGGTGATACCTTTGAAATTTCAAACCATGGAAATTAAATTTGCTCCTTTGCAAACTGTGCACTTGTCAAGGACGTTTAAAACTGTTACCTACAGTACATTGGGAGGCTCCTCTGCAGTCATCCCTCTTCCTTTGGCAAATCACTCAGCGTTCAGAGTGATAGAGCGTACTATGCAAGGGATGGACAAAATGATGGAAACGTCAAACAATACATGAATATCAAATACCTAAAAAGAAGAAAAAAGAAAGCAGTGGCTTTCCAAGGAAACGACAGCGATTTTTTCAGACAAACTGAGTCACATGCTCCTTTTCCCGCTATCACCAAACTCCACCTGCTCCTTCTCGTCTCCATCCAATCGCAACATGACACGCTGGCCGTCGGCCAATCACACAGCGGCTGTCAACAAATGCTCAAACTCCATTACTCATCCCAGAGAAGTTTTCTGTTATTGGAGGCGTCTGATTCCTATGGACAGTCCCCCGTCCCCCCCGTGGTGAACAACTTCCTGTGTGACTTCCTGCCAGCGTCTAACAGCCAAACTCCTTTTTCCTGCTGTTCCCAATGAATTCCATTTTACTTCAAATTTCCTCATTGTGTTTCATTTTTCTCGTTAGTCCGTCCTGATTGGGATAGATGTGGTGGGACGGAGCCACCATCTGTACGAAGCACAAAATTCTTCACAACTCCCACTCGTCAAAATAAAATGTGTGTTTATTTTCTATTTCTCAACAATCTAAGTTTCATGCATCATCATCAGCCAATAAGAAGCCGCCTGTCTGGTCTCAATAACACAAGTTTACTCAGATTGTTTTGGCTCCTCTGTGACAATAAAGAAAAACACCTTGACTACTTTTCAGGGTTATACTTTATAATCATCACTATTCACGACATGACCTTATATTTGTGTTGTCCATGTGTTATTTCTCCCTCTCTGTTGCACAATAACACTGTGTTCCTGTTTCCATCTCTCTTGTTCCGATAAAGAAGAAAGATCATAACAACCTTGCCATTCTGAATCCTGCTTTGGAAAGAAACAAATCAATCAAACTAATCTCCTGGATTATGTTCTCTCATTGGCTCTCTGAGGGAGCCAGCGATAAGAGAATATTTGTATTACGCCGCCTTGTGTAAATGCCAAGCATGGAGGTGCTCGTAAATCCTTACATCTGTGCCCACCGTCGTGACTCCGACTCTCCCTTCTGCCACTCCCTTTGTACGGCCTCTTTCCAGCATGCAACTGCAGAGAATAGTGGAGCTGTACAACCCCCCCACTCACCTCCACTCACCCCCACTCACCTCCATCAGGTGCATTCAGAGCACATGTCACAGCGTCACCGATACGGCAGACTAATAAGAGCTTTCTCTGCTAACAAAGAAACTAATACTGAGTGGAGAGGGGTTGAAGTGACCTGGTCTACTGACTGATGCTGGGTCTGTGCTCACACAGCTGCTGCTGCTGCTGCTGCTTCCTTTACCTGCCAGAATCAAACAGACAGGTGGCGGCAGGTAGATGCATTCACCTGGTTTTTAACCTAACAGAGAGTCAACACAATATAAAACACACAGCTGTGTTTCCACCATCAGGTGGATGATTATAAATAATTTGCTTCTCTGACATGTAATGCTTGTTTTTTTTTTTACCAGACATTGACTCCTTTTCAAAAATATTAATTAATTTGCTTTATTTATTTGATCTTGGCTCCATTTTTTTTTTTTTAGGACTTTATTACTTTATTGATCCCAGAGGAAATTGAAGGACTTAGTTGCTACAATCTTTATTGAGCAACACAACATTCACACAGTATCTCGCCATGAAATATTTGGCAGGAAATGTCGTTATAAGATTACAGTTCACTCCCTTTAAAAATAATTAAATAATTAAACTACTAAACTATGTTGGACAGTACAGTGGACAAAAACAAAATGTGACACATAACAAGAACAAATTGTGAAACAAACAACAATATTTGTGTTATTATGTGTGTGTACTGTATGTGTGAGTGTGTGTGTGTGTGTGCGTGTGTGTGTGCACATGTGATATCTATGCAGGTTGATAACAGAATTGATAATAATAATAGTAATACTTCAATTAGGTAAAAGGGCTCCATTGGTAGAGATGTTGACTCAACCTGGGCAACTGAATAGAAACATTGTTCGGATCAAGTGCTGTATTTCATTTTCCATCTGTTTCTGTCTGTATTTCTCTTGTAATGTTCTTTTTATTAGGGAAGAAAGAAAAACACTTTGTTTAAGTCGCACCATATGAAACTGAATAATAATAATAAAAAAAGAATATATTCTGGTAATACTGTTATTTTCACAGAATAAGTGACAGCAGGAAAGCCTTCAGCAGCTGGAGCAGTGAGGAATAGCTGGTAAATTGTAAATGGCACTCTATCAGAAGCCATTCCTCCTGCAGTCCTCGCAGTCATTGGACGTTTGATGAGTAGCTTTGTCTGTTCCCCTCTCAATGTCAAAAAATCAGCAGGCACTCTGACTCTGTGATGGGGTCAAAGACCTCTGCTGCTGTGAGAGGATGACCATGTTGAGTCGAGGACACGCTCTGTCATCACATACACACGCTCACACGCACGTTTTTCCTGAGACACAATGAGACAACAGTGTGAGGCCGATGAGCGGCGCGTTAAGAAAAAAAATAAAATAAAAAAAAAACACAAGTGAAATGTACACAAGACAGTAATATTTAGCGAGAAGCCAGACGACGTGGTGTCATCGGCGTCGTGCATGTCTGCGGTTGTTATTTATATCCTACATTTGAATCCGGTGACACATTAAATAATGCAAATCTGAATTCACTGACAAAGGAGTGGATATGAAAGGGAAGACATGTATGGGGCATGAGCAGAAACAGTGCCAGCGGCCTCATCATTTCATTTCCTTTAGCACATCTATAAATGGCATGCATTTTAATCCTTTTAATTATGGATCCTCACTACAATTACCTCAAATTAAATTACTTTGCAAACCTCAGAAGGATACATAGCTAACTGAGAAGAAGAGGATCATTCTGCCAGGGATTTAACCTCAGTTTCTCTGTGACATACTGAGCTATCACCCCCACCTCCTAAATCCAACTCCATATGGAACTGAAATATTGAGAATGCCTAAAAGCCCATACTGTACCCATTCTCCAACCCAATCAGCCCTCAAACTCCTCCAAATCCCCTCTTTCCCAGTTCTACTCTATTCATGGGGCTACAGAGATTACAGAGAGGAACCCTGCCTGGCAGGCATGCCACACTTAAATAATCTCTGGGTGAAATCCCAGTGTTAATGTGGGGTTTCTGGATCATGGCACTGCAGTGTGTTTGCGGCGCTCTGTGGCATGCTGGTCGCAGATGACGGGCAGGCACCAGGAGGCAGAGGATGTGCAGGGAGAGGGGCGGGAGATTAGGATGAAGAGAATGAGAGGAAGAGTGACGAGGAGGGGGGGAGAATAGATGATGAAGAAGAAGGCGAAGGCGAAGGGGGAGGAAGAGGTGGAGGTGGAGGGGTGGATGGATGGAGCATAGGAAAAAGAGTAAAGAAAGAGAATACAACAATGTGGCAGATGAAAAGAGGAAGCAGGGGAGACATAGAGGGAGAGAAGGGGAGGATGAGAGAGAGCGATGGCGCTGTGGAGGGGAGATAGTCCCCTGAGTGGGCCACAAGACGCCTGCCAAGGTCTAAATGACATTACTCTGCATGTTATATACTTCATGGCCTTGGGTGGTGCCAAGAGATGCATAAAATCCCGGCTGCTATTCTTACCCTTCACTACAGCTGACCCATAAACAAACTCATCTCACACTCGGAGCGTGGCGGTAAAAAACCAAAGAGCGGGACCACGATGACGGCGGCGACGGCGACGATGAAGCCTGACGCGACGCGGAAAAAACGAATTAATTACTCGACGTTTCAATTGCGGCACAATAATTGCTCCAGTCCACGGGATAACCACGGAAGTGAGAAGATAACATATGTCAGCGGAAGACGAAGGCATAATGACGGGATTAGTGTAGGTCTTAAAGGACTTCATCTTTCACAGATACACATGGAAGAAGAGGAGAGAGGGAGAGAGGGAAAGAGAGAGAAAGAGAGAGAGAGAGGGATCTTTTGAGTGACAAAGATACTTTAACCCTCCTGTTGTCCTTCTTGGTCAAATTGTCCCAATCTGTTCCCTTCCTTCCTGTCGTCCTTGCTTCTTCTTCCTTCCTCTTTCGATCCAATTGACCTAATCTGTTCCCTCCCTCCATCTTTCTTTTCTTCTTTTTTCCCTTCTTCCTTCCTTGAATGAATCTGTTCCCTCCCTCCATCTTTTTTTCCTTCCCTTTTCCCTTCCTTCTTTCCACAATCATTCTTCCCCTTCTTCCTTCCTTGAATGAATCTGTTCCCTCCCTCCATCTTTCTTTCTTTCCTTCCCTTTTCCCTTCCTTCTTTCCACAATCCTTCTTCCCTTCCTTCCTTCCTTCCTTCCCTTCTTCCTTCCTTTAATTAATCTGTTCCCTCCCTCCACCTTTCTTTCCTTCTTTTGTCCCTTCCTTCTTTCCACAATACTTTTTCCTCCCTTCCTTCCTCCCCTTCATCCTTCCTTATTGACCCAATCTTTTCCCTCCCTCCATCTATCTTTCCTCCCTTCTTTCCCTTCGTCCTTCCTTCCTTCCTTCCTTCCTTCCTTGACCCAGGAAGACAACAGGGTAAATCAGAAGTAAGGAATGTTTGTGTTAATATAAGTCTTAAATAGTTATATCTTCCGACAGCAATCACTTATATAGAGTGTTTGGTCTGAAACACGGGTCTGTCAGTCACTCTGCTCTGCTGTAAGCCGAGGAGAAAACTTTCCTTGTATCCTACAACCTTCATCCAATGAGGAGAGAGAACGGCATAAAGGGGCGGTCCTCTCTGTGTGTGCAGCCAAGGGATGCGCGTGAATGTGGTGACGTAGGGACGAGGGCGGGGACTGCTAACTCCATCGGCTGACAGGAAGTTAGACAAAACCACCGGATCGCTTACTTCTGCTTTGAGAACAGTTCAGAGGTAAATTTACATGCATTCCTTTCAAAATATGTCAGTAGATTGAAAACACCACAATGAGAAAAAGAAGAAGAGGAAGACGAAGAAGCACACCAAAGCCCTGCAGCCGTGCAGCCGTGCACTCTGCTTCCTCCAAACGCTCCACATTCCTGCTGGTAACCTTGTCATTACTTCATCACCTGGCCTTGATTCTTCCCTCTCATGCCTCTCCAGTGGAATGAACTTCCCACTCAAGTCAGGACAGCACAGTTACTCATCAAGAGGAAAAACTTGTCTGTTCAAAAGATACTTCACTTGCACACACACACACACACACACTCACACACACACCCACCCTCCTCTTTTCACTCCCTTCACTCCCTTCGCCCTCTTGAATGACACATGACTGAGCGATATCCTCCTCCTCACCCTGCCTACAGGTGCTCTTGAAACCTTAAAGCGAGAAAAAGAAAGAAAGAAAAAAAAAATCCATCTTCCTCTATAACACATATGCTTTGTAGTGGCACATGAATATTTCTATTCAAAGTATTTTCAGGGCATTATGGCTCTGACCTGCGCAGTGCTTGAAATATTTGGAGTAAGAACTGGTTCCAACACCGGCAGCTTTCTGCCTGAGACGGAGAATAAAACAAAAATGACAGATTTTCATTTCTCATTTCTTTTTGCCTGCTTCTTCTTCCTCGTCTTCTTTGTCTTCTTCAGCCAACAGCGATTCGACGGCAGCGGAGGGGGGGGAATGATAGATTCAGCCTTAAATGCTCTTTTACTGTTAGAGATGATGGGTCAAAGGTAGAACAATCTGAGTCAGGATGAAAAAAAAGGCGTCATGGGCAGAATGTCCTGACCGGATGAAAGCAGGAGTAATTAAGAGTAAATAGCATAACATGAGGTTGTGTCGAGGCCTCTGACACGTCTTAATTGCATTTATTTAAAAGACGTGACCCCTCGGCCGCCTGGAAAATTCATCAGAAGGTGAAACGGGCTGAATATCTGACGATGAAAGTCAAGAGTTTTGTAAAGAACACAAGGTTTGTTTGTGTATTTTGTGTGTGTGTGTGGGCTGAAGGGGGGAAGGCAGAGGCAGAGGGTTGAGGGGAACAATCTGTACCAGTTAATTAGCACACACACAGGGGCATCAGGAAGAGCCCTGTCTAAATCCCCCCCTTCATCTCGTGCCACCACAACAAGGCCTGCTAGATTAACCTGCGCGTATCACCAGCGTCAGAACACAACAGCGTGGCACGGATTGGACCGCAGCAGCAGGAGAATACACACATTTTTTAAAGCTGGATTATTAGTCTCTAACAACAGCAGGGGAGGCTCGGTATCCTATATAGACCCCCATAAATCTGGTGACATTAGGAGATATACATGACATGAGGTTGACATAAGCACAGAGCTTTGTTGCTGCTGCGTTGCTTTTTTTTTTTTTTTTACTTTTTAATAATAATATCGCTGCTGTCGACGGGAGAAATGTTAAAGAAAAAATATATCAAACTCTTAAATTCAGTGAAGAAAATGTTAAGTAGGATTAAGAGCTGACATCAGATCAGGCCTATCTCAAGTCTATGTAGATCATGTGTGTGGGTCTTAAAGACGAGAGCACAACATCACAATTTTCTGAGTTATACTTGCACAGCTTAATAAATTCATCTCTCCAATTATTTTCCTGCTGTAACTTGAGGGTATTATAACCTTAAAAGCCTAGTTATAGTAGGTCTAGTCCCGAGCCACATGACTCATGCACTCACAGTCTTAAGTCTTCTGGTTTGCTGTTACGAGCCTGGCTGCATTTTTTTAATTACATTTTCACACAGTGATTTGACTAATTAGCGTATTGTGCATAACAGTTATTCTTTTTTGCCTTTTAATCTTTCAAATAAACTCCAGCCTTTTTCTTGCATTGTTCAAAGATCTCTGGGGGACGTGAAGATCACACAGGATATAAGATATACGCATGAGCTGAACTCACTGTTGTTGTTTTTTTCTATCCTCCCTCATCTTCTTCCTTCATTCTGTTCTGACCTGAGGCTCTCTCTCTCTGCTCTTCACTATATGAATGTCTATGCATCCGAGCACTGCTGCCATTTCGGCCCCTTTACTCAGCTCCAAGACAGTGGACATGGTTTTGTTGCTGCCATGCAATAACCTGCTTTCATACTGATTTCTCAATGTCAAAATCATCCCAGTGCTGCAGAAACAAACAAAAGGAATTATTTCTCAACATCTTGCATACAGTACAGTATGTTTCCTCTCTGAACGGAGACGTTTCAGTTTTTTGGGGGGGGACACAACTGAAGCAGGGATTTGTTCCTGTAAGAAAATCTTAGGTGAAGATTGGTAGATGGATTGAATTACAGATTTTTGTTCATGGATGGCCGGTTGCTTTTTGGGCGTCTACCATGGTTTCCTTGGGTTTTGGTTTTGTTTGCCTGGTTCTGTTGGTGCCTTTGTTTTTGTTTCAATATTTAAAGGAGACATATCATTCCCCTTTTTCACAAATTAAACAGTTCCCAGGTGTCTTAAAGATCACAGCACTTTTTTCATCCGTTCAAAATGTTCAGAACGGCCGGTTTCAGCGCCTGTCCCTTTAAATGCAAATGAACCACTGCTTGCCCTGCCCCTTTTACCAGGTAAGGGTTGTTTTATGCAAATTCGAAAACATTGCCAGACAATTAAGGGAGCAGTTCATAAAACCACATGGATTTCAATTTAGGGAGCCTGCAAATTACAGATTTTTTTTGTCAATTCTCACATTTTGGGGGCCGAAAGGCAAAACAAACACCAAAATATATGTTAAAGAGCCTTCAAAAGGTGATATTTCCATAATATGTCCTTTAAGTATATATTTTTAGGGTTTTTTGCCTTTATTTGACAATATAGTTGAGAGAGACAGGAAGGAGAGAGAGGAGGAATGACATGCAGTAAAGGGACGATCGATGAGGGATTCAAACCGCGGCCGACTGCAGCATATGGAGCGCCTGCTCAATCCACTGTGCCACACGGTGCCCCCTTTTGGTTCCTTTGTAACTACACACAAATACATTGTGCATCCAACACCCCTCACCTCATCACTGAGGACTGACCTACACTTAATTACGTTTTTTTTTTTGTTTGTTTGCCTTTAATAAACTTGTGGTTAATTCAACTCGTTGCTGTGTGGCTTCTTTGTTTTGCTCTTTAATGAGCTGGCCATAACAAGCCCTATTCAATACAAGTCGGCCAGAATTCAATCCATGGAGCGGTGGATAACATTATATATCACATACATTTTAGGATGTGTATATTAGTATAGTCTTATCACCGGGTCGGAGGCTCTGATCTTACAAGGTTCGGTTCTGGTGGAAGGCAGAGAGCCTCCATTCTCCCTGTAACAAGTCATTTAATCATCACAATCTTGCATATTTCCTCTTTAACCACGATGAGAGTTCAACACCAAGAAAAGCCAATCACAAACCACTACAAAAATCAAACAAACAAACAAAAAAAAAACAGCAGAAAAAGAAGCAGCACTGTGTTTTATGGCAACACCCGAGGATTTACGACACCCGGCATGCGTTTAGTGCGGCGTCTAGTGCCGGCAATTAAAACAACGCAGCTGCTTGTACAGCTGAAGCCAGTTTATGTGAATATTTGAAGGACAAAACGGCACAAATTCCAAAAAAAAAAAAAAAAAAGCACATTTTGGCTGGCGGATCTGGACAAGTCAAACCATCACATCCATTTGAAGCATCTGACCAGTCAGTTTGAAATATCTCTGTGAGTGAATGATGATCACAAGAAATCATTAAGGAGGGAGCAGAGCGTGAGCCAGCTGTGTGAGAGCCACAACATCTGCACACAACATGTCACAATCACACTGGTTCTTCTTGTCTTTTAGACGTCTATGACTCTGTATCAGTGGGCTACAGACATCATTTGATGGTTCAGTAAAAAGGAGGAGGAGGAGGAGGATCGGCTGAGAGAGAATAGCTCTGGGCAGTTACAAACAACAAAATGAAGAAATGAACATGAACAAGTTCATTTTTGCAACACGACCTTTGTTCCAAACCCAAACTTATGACCTATGAACTATAGTTTGTTTTAATCTGTGTGAACTCAACTTTGATCTCGTGGTGTGAACTTGCACATTAACACTAACTCAGCTCCGTGCTGTTGTTGGAAGGAGGAATAGTTTCATACACTGGAATATATTGTATATATACACACACACACAAGTATTATAAAGTGCTGTGTCAATCTTCCCTGCTGCCTTCATTAGAAAAAGACCTTTAGCTGTTATTGTGTTTGACTGATGTTTAACTTTGCAGCTCATCTTGTTAAAAGTTCATTCCATCCACAGACATATTAACTCTTTCATCTTTTTGGAAGCACAACAAATTTCTTAATTTCTGAATGTCATAATTATCATAATACCTTCCAATTAAAAACAGGGCCGTTTGCCATATCTGCTGCAGGCGGAGTTAAATGTATCGTGGCTGTTTGCATTTCTTCATTGCGATGCAGCAGCAGTACTGATTTCAGGATGGGAATATATTTCACTTGTCATGTATATATACCACTTTCTTTTGCTTCTGGATTGAACCTGTGCGAGGGAAGAAGACTGCTTAAATAATGTAATTTATGGCTCTTCTTACTGTCTCTAATGCTCCAACCCTGGAGGTAACCACAGCTTGGAATTTGTCATACATCATAGACTAAATGCATGATCAAAAGTCACTTCCTTTCATGATATTTCCAGCCCTCCTCTCTACCTCCTTTACTCAAAGTACTTCTCTTTAAAAGCATACATCATGCTGGGAAACGACTCCACTTTTTTTCAATAAAAGATAAAGACCATCTTATTACCTTCCCATTAAGAACATAACATTTTGTAAAATGGACTCCTATTTAAAACACTCCTTCGAGCTCTGAGCCAGATTCAATGAATCTCAGCTGCACTTTAATCAACTCTGGCTCTGCTGTTTCCACATAGCCTTTTCATGATTAAGAAGAATAAAAATTCATAGTATTTGATTATTCCGAGTCCTAATTCAAAGGAGAGCAAAAGTCCCCAAAGGGTAATCTTACATATATCTACATCCACAGTATGAAATATCAATATAATTTCCATTCTAGGGCAAGTGGAAGTGACACAGGTATCAGATTTAAAATAGCTCTGTCTTTTTTTTCCCCTCTCTCTCTCTTTTTCTCATTTTCTCTCTCTCCCTCTTTCTTTCTTTCTGCCTCACACTCATGCACTTACATTCACATTCACACGCACATGCAATACAGTACTACCATGGATGCAGAGGGCCAATTGCGTGCATTAAGTAACAGCACACTGAGTGATGTGCAATGTATTCACAGCACGTACACACACACACACACACACACACACACACACACACACATGGGTTATAGGGGGGCATCTGAGGAGCGTGAATAATTTACAAGCCTCTGTAAGATGCTGCATCAATTTAACACCATCTAGACCCACTTTGTGTAAACTAATAAACTGATGTGTGAACCATAGACAAGACAAAAGCATAATAATAATGATAAAAAAAAAGAAAATGTAAATTCCTCATGTGCACAGGGAGATTGAGGCCAAGTGGAGACGTTGACACTAGAGGTTATTTGGACCCAAATGTCTGCTGCTGCGCTCTCAGCCGCGATCATGAAGACTGTGAATAACAGAGCTTTTGGCAGAAAAGGTTATGAACGATGAAGACGCTGTGCAAATGGCAGAAGTGCTACAGTACAAACAGCTGCATCAGCTGTTCTCTCCCAGACAGCAGCGCTCGTACCCAAGGGAAAGGTCATAGTGGTCCCATTTTTTTTTTTTTTTTTTTTGAAGAGCTCCAAGTGAGTCATATCAGGGCCCATCAACACTGATCATGTGACACCCCGGGCGATAACTGGCAGTTGTCAACATTAGTGAACGCCTGTCATTTACTCTTGTCAATTTCAAGCCCTTGTCCTGTCTCTGTCCTCGTCTTAGCCCCGGATCAACCAAATGTCTGTGTGTGTGTGTGTGTGTGTGTGTGTGTGTGTGTGTGTGTGTGTGTGTGTGACGTCCGGGGCGCTAATGCTCAGACGGCTTCAATTAGGACGCTGTGATCTCAGTGCAGCGAAAAGCGCAGCCGCATGAGTGAATTAAAGGTGATAAAGAAGAAATCAGAAGCGGTTATATTTTTCGACTAGTCAGATAAAAACTTGAGAGGACGACAGATTATTTGTCCCAATCTTTTAGCGATATGCTCGAGTGGTAGATTTACGATACAATATGTTTGTCTGGGTTTTTTTTAGCAGCATGCTGTATTATTCTCTCCATTTTACAGTTTCTGTTGCTGTTGTTGTTGTTTTTTTTTAAAGTGAAGCAGTCTTAAAGCAAACATCTGCCACATTTATGCACCAAGGGTTGGGACTCTATCCAAGGCACATATGGCCCCCCTGATAGGGAAGGTTTACTCTTTGTCTCTTCTGTAAACCCATCTGCTGCTGCTGTTCTTACATCATGTCTTTCTGTACACTTTGACTTCATTTCCCTTCCAAGCAGCCATTTTTTGGTCGAGCAGAGATTCCACTACTGTACAGTACATAATAAGACCCGGCTGGACAGTTACAGTGAAATAATATCAAATAAAAATGTGCATATTTGCAGTGGTATGACATTGGATTATTGTCTTTTCTGCCTGTGTCGTCCTGATTCAGACTGCGCAGCATCACACGACACCTCGTAGAGAGAGACGTGCACTATTTTAAGTGATCTACTTTTCTTTCTTTTTTCATGCCAAATTACCAAGCTATTTCAAGACTCTAAATCTGACCCATGTATCATTTATCATGCATTACACACATCATTCACTGCTGCAAATAATAGCTGGCGTCGGGCGAGAGAGATCATGTGCGTCCATTCATTACATGATATTTGCATACCGTGCGAGGCTACATTACATCCAAATTAGTTTCAAAATTAAAATATGCAAATTAGTAACCACATCATGTCTGACGCCATCACACCCAGTCGTGGTCATTAGTGCCCGCCCGCGACACTTTGAGCTCCGTGGCGTCTGTGATGCGTTCGCTTGTCATGTTCACTGCTGCTTTTTTTTTTTTGAAAAACCTCTTAAAAACCTCCTAAAAGTGTATCTGTGATACAATAATGTTATCTCAGACCTGTCAGTCAAGACTCTTTATATTATAATGAGTTTGTAATACTCTCATTTAGCATTAAAGGGACTCAAGTCAACCTTTTTAAATACTCGTATACATATCACTGTGCTTTATAACCCTGTACAAGAGGTTTCCTTTGATGTTGTATTTTGTCATTTTTCATTTCGTCCTGTACTGTGTGGTGCACATTATACAGCAGCAGAGTGAACAGTGGTGTCTGTGTGGATCTGTTGTGGTGAGATTTCGACAGCCTTTCTTCACCATCAGCATGAGCAAAAGTTCAGATGCAATTGTCAACCAGCAGCAGCAGCAGCAGCAGCAGCAGCCGCGGCACTTTGAAAGGCCTGAAACAGAGGCAAACTAACCCATTTCTTCTACTGCTCTTGCATCGCTCGCAGACATATCATTAACTGAAACTGCTGGATGCTGGATGTGTGCATGCTCTCGGTTCACTCGCTCTCCACGATGCTGTTGCGTTATGAGACGCTCCAGTGTTTTGACTGAGCTCAATCGAAGGTTTTTGACAGCTGCAGGACCCCAGAGCAAACAAACAAAGGATTGGAAATGGATCAGGATTTATATACAGCCGGTTATATAAACCCTGAGAAAAATAAATAAATAAATAAATAAAGTCATACAAATTGGGGTAAAATCATTCTTTCTAAATCGGTTCCATCTCTCTAATTGACACCTTTGTGTTATTAATTTCTCTTGGAGGGTGAATCATCTCATCGTCTCTCTGTAATCTGCCTGGTAATGATCCAGATGTGAGGATGACGACGGTGACCAGGTCGACTGCCCTTCACGTTCCTGCTGCCTGTTGCAGTGTTTTCAACCCCGAGTGGCCACATTTTGTTTATTTCCAATTGTGTTGGTAATATTTCACTGTGGTGCAGCATTAATTGTTTTTATAATGGAGGCACTGTGCAGCCCTTTGAGCCCAGCCTGTTTGTGCTGCCCCTCAGCTGCGATTACAGATCATCCAAATGGACCCTTTACTGTGTACGAGTGTGTGGGTGCATGCCAGTGAGTGAGCGACATGGGAAGTTGATCTGAGGCTGTTGTTCAGTGGCTTTGCTGCTGTGTATTCTCCCTGTGTTTGCTTTATTTTGTGCATTATTAGGCTGCAAAGTCTGACTCTGGAGTCTCAACACATTTAAAGTTTACTTTTTCCATCTGGAAACCAACGTATGTCCCTTTGATAACGGCTGCGAGTCTCGCTGCAGTCTAATTAAAGGTCATATCTATATAATATATCTGAAATCTACTGCGACAATGCTCTGCAGACAGCGCTCCCTCCAGAGTTTTCTCTGTGTAGGAGCCTGGAGGAAGGAGTCAGGTTGTCAGGAAAGATTTTTTTCTGTTGTTGCTAGATTACTAAAGGTGCGGTCATTTCAGGAAGGATGGCAGACACTCTGTATTTGCTTCCAGTCACATATTGATCAGAATTGAATTCAATTTGATTGAACTTCGACCTGCAAAAATCCCGAAGGCGCTCCCACGTCCAGCTAATTTAAGAGAGCTGCAGGATTGACTGTTTGCCGGGGTCTGATCTGATCACGTCATTAAATCAGACGCAGTCAGCCGTCTCTGCCTCCAACTCTCAGTGTTGGATTGGTTTGTTCAGTGGCTTGGTTTGTGTTTCTTATGTTGTGGTGGTTGTAACACTGTGCACAGGTTTGTATAGTTGGTTCATACTATCATTTTAAATGCAGTCATCCAGTTGTTTTATAGAGTGATCGGATGGAGAAACCAAAGAGAGATGGATGTCAGTTATTCCACTGCACAATAGAGTTCCTCTGTGATATGATATTATCAATAAATATGTTTTTACTGCACCTTGAGTACAGGTTTGTGATAGTTTAAACCAGGGGCTTCCAACCTTTTTTTCCTCTGAGAGCTACTTTTACAAAATGAAAATGACCAAGAGCTTCATGTTTCATTCTTTCATTCTTTACGTCGTGAAACAAAACTCTGTTTCCCACTCTTTGTGAAAATAGTATGTTGTTAGCCTCTTTCATCCTCATAGCTGTCAGATATTGTATCTTCTCTTAAATATTAAAGGAGGCTGCACATCACAGGACATGTCTGTTCTGATGATACATGTCAGCAGTATTTGTTTGTGTTATATAATACACATTCTACATCTCATAGCCGAGCTATGTAGGAAACTGTAGGGGAGACACAGCCCAATGGAGAACTGGGGTCTGACACAACACCAGCAAACACTGAGAGCTGGGTAGCATGAAGCTGCGGGAGAAGCAGGTCTGTGGAGCTGATTGGTTCATTTTTATCACATGACATGCGGTGCGCTTGCTGCCTCAGAAAAAGTTGAGATAGGAAGGGAAAAATCCTGGATATAAGGTGCAGGATAGCCAAGTGACCAATCAAGTTTTCAAAATGTATGTATGATTCATTAACCCTTTGGTGAGCTACTTAGAATGGGGCTGCGAGCTGTTGGTAGCTCGTGAGCGATGCGTTAGAGACTCCTGATTTAAAGAGGAACTATGCAGGATTTGTAGCTTAACTATGCTACATTTTTACCTTAATTTAACAGCTTTGGAGTAATTGTGATGCTTTAATAAATGGCTTAACTTGTTACTACGAAATAATGGAGGCTCTCTGACTTCCACGATCGAGGCCGTCGGCCCGATGCCCCTGCTGTTGTCTCTGCGGCACGGTGACACAAATGTGCCCTGTAACCTGTAATCTCTTGTTTATGACAGATAAGACTACGCAAATATACACATTGTAACATCGTATATAACAAATAACGCTATCTACCGCCTTCGTTGTAAACAAATGCACATGGCCGAGAGGAGGGTTAGCAACACAGCGGAAAAGCATCCAGACTTTTAACAGTGGTTTCCTGAGTTCATGCTCACATTTCTTACATTCAGTTATTTCAACTCATTCATCATTATGACATTAGAACGAATTACCACATTTAAGGTAAATATCTGTGTGACTTCCCAGTTTACTGAGCGGTGATGTCGTCTGTACTCTGAGTAAAAACACATCTGCATACAACACGTCAATTAAAACAACACACAGGATTATGGCCTTAAATGGAGCAGTCACCTCTGTATAATCCTCTCCAGCACAAAGAGGTGGCTGCTGGGTAATATCCTCGCTATTACACTGTATAGATACGTCTGATATACTTCATTGTGGATTAATAAGCTGCAATCGTGTGGAGGTGTGTTTAATACATAAAATTTACATATTTCTGAACAGCAGTGGGCTTTAACCTCAAGGGAATAAACATGTTTTGATGATGTGATTTCTTTAAATCATCTTTTATCCTGGATAAGTCTGTAATAAACCTGACATTTCAGACAGGAAATGGGAATTTTACACTGGAGGTGGGTGAATGTGATGTACAGTATGTGTCATGTTGTTACTATTTCTATTAGGACCAATGCTGTTTGCTTTGTAATCGAAATACTTACATATAAAACAAATGTCTATCTGCCATAATAAACTGACATTGACCACAACAAGTTAGTTGTACAGTTTGTGTTTATTTTTTTCCCTCTCTTTGTCAGTATAACTACAATATTGAGTCACTTGGGAAAAAACCTGAAGTCTCTTCAATTGTGAAAAGATGTGAAAATTTGCACTTCATCACTTTGAGCATTGTAGCAGCTGAGAACAAACAAATATCATTACACAGCTAAGCACACAATCCGTTCCGTCCCCTTCGTGATCCCACGTCGGGCTCCGTGAGCTGCGCGCCCGTTATCCCCTCACTGTTACTTCTCCTGACATACTTCGATTTTGAAAATCCATACCAAGGAAGTGCAAACAAAGAAAAAAAATGTGCAGCAAAGAGATCTGACATCCTGCTCACATGACACTACAAAAAAGACAAAACAAAAAATGCACATACGCAGCTAAAAAATGTAGCTCTCTACAGATACATTTCTGGGGGATTCAGCAGTACGTTTTGAGAGCGCGTGACGACCGTGCAACATACCAACAGGCAACACTGTCACTTCATCTCTTTTGGATTTGTTCCCCTTCCCCCCCCTCTCCCCTCCCAGCAGGTTAACCGTCCCCAGACAATGAGCCTCAGCTCCGCTCCAGGGTCTACAGAGTGGGGACACCAGACAGACAGACAGACAGGCCTTGTATTCAGGCAGAGCCGATAGGCCTGGCAACTGTGTCCTGTTTGGCATTTAAAACACCTCCGCTCACTCCTATGTTGTGGGAGAAGTGACGGAGCTGACAGGCTCGGTCTCTCGGGAGCCACTGGGCCTCTTTCCAATCTCCCTGGGTCAGTTGCGGGGGTGAGACGCCAGCGAGGAGCTCCTGGCTAGAAACACTAATTATCATGGCTGCCTTGCATTTAGGAGCACTGTGTTCAGCACTAGGTAGCGTGCACCTCCCGGTCACGCTGTCAGATACCTCACAGGACTGGCTCTAATTGTGGAGATTGTAAAGCTATGGGTGTTTAGGTTCAGGCAGCCAAAGGCAACTCTCTGCATCACCGACTTATGTAAATAAATGGGTAAACAAACAAGTGTTCGATGCCCCCCAACCCCCCCCCCTCTCTCCCCTCTCTCCCCCCTCCAAGTTACGGACAGCGTTGATATTGTTTGCGCGGGGGTTGTCATTGATGGTCCTCTTTTTTAATTTGTGTTGAATATTTTGGAAAAGTGAATCAGGGAACGCTGGTGTCACAGATCGTGTACACACACACACACACACACCAGCACAGCTCAGCTCTGCTCTCACTAACACACACAGTTATGCCTCTGCCCAAACTCATGATAATTTAATAAATGCCTGAAGGCAGAGTTTGAGGCAGTGGACAAATATAAATATTAATTAACACACTAGGGACCCAAGTAATGTGTGAAAACTTCTCTGCCTATTGGCTGCTGCCATATTAAAGGAAACTCTGGTCAGATTTTTAATGTGGTTTGGAATATGCATTAGAACTTCAAACATTAACTTCTAAAGTTAACATCTTCTCACTGATATTGAGGGTTTAAGTTGGAAATTAATGTAACTCGCTGCGAGTGCACTCAACTGATCATTTGATGGTTTTCTCGGGGAAAACTCTGCGTTTTTTTCCCCGACACGCCACATACGCTCTGCGTCATCGGCAACTTCATAAAAAACCACTTACCCGACCGACTCGATTTCATGATCCGAGCAGGGTGAACTTGTCAGTCTCAAATCTCTAATTAAAGCTTCTGATCGATGCAAACTGAATCATGTGGCCATTCAGAAAGCAGCGACTGAAATGTTAAGGACATTACGTTAACTAATCACCGGCCCCGCGTCGCTGCCACACAGTAAACACACACACACACACACACACATACATACAGCAGCAGCTCGTCTTACTATAGAGATGCTCAACGTTGAGACACCGAGCTTCAATAATGTGCCGGTGGTGTGTGACAGGTTCGAGGACCCTCTGGAGCTCTGCACTCCCACACTGCCTCACTTCATAGTGGAACAGAGAGTGGGCAGTGTGTGACAGGTGGTGGTGAGAGAGGTGGGCTGAATCTTGACATTGCCCACTTCCTTCTATCCTGCCAACAGCACCGACTCAAAACCGCTGCTCTGTCAGAAAGTGTGTGTGTGTGTGGATCTGCATCAGTGTCCTGGTGCCATTAAAAATCAATATATGGCGTTCACACGGAATGTGGAAAACTGTCCTATTTATATCCATGTGAATGTGATCACAGCAGCAACACAGGGCCGTTTACAGGAACCTTTACGGGGCCGAACGGAGTCCCTGCCTGGGGGTAAGTACTCAGATCGGCCCTGAAAATGTCCTGGTGGGACTTGAGATTTACTCTGTGCTGATTGGTCAGACTCAAAGCAGGATGTGGCGCTGAGAGAAAGCCCCGAAATAAGCAGCATTTTTAAAACCCAACGTTACTAAAACGTGAGACAGCCGGAAAAAAGAGAGAATAACTCAGTAAAAGACGAGAGTAGCAGTAGGCCGAGTGGTCGCGGGGTTACGTAACGATCGAGACTGCAATTAAAAACCCCATCTTTATTTATCTTTATTTTTTTAAACGTTTTTTGAAAACGTCTAGCATTTCTGTTTTCATGTGCTTATAGCTGAGCTCTTTTTAAGAACTTTAAACTTTATGTATTTTATTTTACCTTTTTTTAACTCTGTGTTTTTTGTTTTTATGCTGGTTTTTTTTAGTTTTTTTATGTTTCGTCTTTATGTAAAGCACTGAGTTGCCTAAATAAAGATGCCTTGCCTATACTGCCAGAAAAAACAACAACAACAACAACAGCAGTAAAAAAACAAAAAAAAAACGCTGCACAACGACCTCACAATGATTGAAACTGTCGCATGTCGCCATAAGATCCCGGTGGGTCCTGTCTGCAGTGGAGACACGGCCACTGAGAAGGCCGAGTGAGAGGACGGTTCCTATAGAAGTTCCTCCTTTTACCAGGAACTCCTGAAGTGGAAACGCAGCATTGATTTCCCATCATCCCCCCAACAGGAACCAGTATTCTGGTTTCAGAAACTGGAATAAACCGCAAAACAAAACCAGGAAAAAAAACAGATCTAAACCAGGATGATTGATGGTGTGCATGTAGAGACACTCACATTTATGTGTCAGAATTCATCTTAACGCTGCATTTTTGTATCAAATTTAATATATTTTTTAACACAGATGTTCACTGATGTGGACTTAAAGAGAGAGAGAGAAAAAATCCATCCTGGGATTTTAATGGATAACTTTCACACATTACATGAACACTGTCTAATTGACATTTCACAGTAATTATCAACTTTATATTTCAAAAGAACTTGAAAGTCTTGCTGTTTCTCTCTCACACACACACACCCGCCTACACACCTGCCTACACACACACAACTGCACACATGCAAAAAAAAAAAAAAAAAAAAACATACTGTAAGCTCCAACTTAGCTACTGAGACGGATCAGGCTTCGATCCCATATTACAACATGATGTAGGGTTGTCAGAGGAAAGGGCTAAGACGTTCATTACAGGAATTTCTGCCCGTGATGGAGGCGGCGGTGAACAGGTGTAGCGGTGTGTACATGTTCAGCTTAGCTCCTCCATATGAGAATTAGAAAGTCAGACGTACACGAGGAGCTCTCTGATCTCTGGTAAAGGAGAGGGGCTGAAGTGCCAGGTAGAGGGAAGACAGATGGGGATGAGTTTTTCTGCCAGCTGTCGGATATCACCCCTCTCTCTCTCTCTCTCTGTACCATCACAGTTTGGCAAACGAGTGAGTGAGAGGAGGGTTCACGTTTTATTATTTTTTATTTTTTTTAAAGGAACGTCTTATACAATGAAAGTTATGGCCACAGGTTGGCACCGAGCGCTCGCCGGGTGTAAACTGTAAAAAACGCTCAGCGGTCGGAAACTCCAGCCGCAAATCTTCCTTGTGTAGCGGCGACTGTTGAATGATGGGCCTGTGATTACACATTATTTTCATCATTGTCAAAATATTATGGAGGGGGGATAAATTTCAAGGGAGCGAAGGCCGCGGTCGTCATAGCGAGCGGAGGACAAAATAACCGACAAGAGAGAGAGAGCAAGTGGCTCTAAATCTGAAGAAGTAATTGAATTATAATTGTGTCAGTTTCACTTTGACCTACACATGAAAGTCACGGATGAAATATAATCGAACGGTTTAATCACTGCGCTGACAATATATGAAGAAAATAGTACATGATGATTTTAAATTAGCTTTATTAGCTACAGTATTTCTGTTGCTCTGTTTCTCCTTTGCAAACAATCTTTGTCTGACAGCACAAACAAACAAACAAAGTCAGTTGAGCAAGTAGCTGATGAATGAATGCATTTTGGGATCATTGGAGAAAAGAATATCTCATGGACCTGAGATCTGTAACTGTAAAAGGACCTTCAGATCTAAAATCAGATTGTCATATTTGTTCTGGAACGACTTCTCGTGTTTACTTGACTTATAATATCTGGAGTTTGTTTACAACGTTGCAAGCTTTACACTCTTATTCTCTGTTGTCGGTGTATTTGTGTAGCAGCGTTACAGTGCCACTACAGGCCTGGTGTATGTACTGCAGCGTAAAGACACCTGAATATTTGCTTATTTATCACAAGTCATATCGTCATCGCAATATTGAACAGTGTCATTGCACATCAGACATTTTGCGGATATCGTCCAGGCCTATACAGAAGTCTACATGTGTACATGTGGAAAGGTATGTTATCAATGAAGTGATCATCTGTGGGGGTGTGGCTTATTTACTACTGTGACCGATGTTGTTCTGGCCTGCCCTGAGTGGGTTTCGAACCGCGGGCGATGATGCTAACAGTTTCGCCAAGAGGTCAATGACCACTTGGCAAGTAGATTAGCACGTTTTTTATGGGTGAGTTTAACTTCAGTACCGCTAACCGCCACACGCTGTCACTTCTCCTTATACCAGCGGACCTCCGTTACACTACTACTACTACTACTATTAAATGTTTCTTTTGAATGTACTCTGTAGGTTATTTGTGAAGTCTGGTAAAGACAAAGCAATGCTGAAATGCAAATCTCTGTGTCTCCGTTTGAACAAAACGTCTACAAAATCTGTTAAACCACAGAACAAACAAACAAATGAACCAATGAACATATAAAACACAATGTTTTCTCACCGTCTTCTCAGTGCGAGATGATTAAATTTATGGAAACAGGTGGCGTCGTTTATTTAGGGATGATATTAAATAATTAAAAAATACTTTTTTGTCTTGTTTTACTGCACAGCTGATGTACACACAATACTGTGAAATGAAGGTTTACAACTGAGCCACCAAATAATGATATCATATTTGTTACAGAGACAAATTAACTTGGCTAAAAAAACAAAAAGAAAACTTCCTGCTCTCTGTCAGGATGGTGTAACCAGCCCATGTACAAAGCCTACAGTCCACAATACTTTTACATTAACATTTAATCCCCAAAATTCGTTACAGCCACTGTTTTCATTAATTTTTTTTTAGCCTTTCCGACTGAAACGCTGAGTTTTTGAAAGAAAAAAAAAAGTTTGAATTCAGCCCCTTGAAGACTTGCCCCCTCTGTAAAATAAATAATAAAAAAAAATGGTGCTGTAACTCTATTAAACACTTTATCTGGGTAATACTGTCTACCATGCAAAATTGCGGCTTGTAATGGAGGATAGATTAAATGGAATCATGCTCACCTAGTGGCAAATTCCACACCAGTAAGCAACAAATGGCTTGCCAAGCTCTGGGTGACATTTCTGGGGATTAGCTCCTGATGTTAGGGGGCTGAGGCAGGACCCAGTAGGAGGGACAGCAGCTGAGTATCATAACACCCTCATGCACACTTTGCAATCACTCTCTCACACACTGACACACACTCATACTCACACACACACACACACCGAGTGTATTTTTTTTAATCTATAGCAGCCATATACTACTTGCCTCACACTAAGTAATAAAAACCGACAGCACTAATAAAACATAAATATAATCTGTGAATGCAATAAGTAAAAAACACAAAAACCACCGCACCGGAAAATTTAAAGCCTTTTTCTTTCTTTCTTTTTTTTGTGTGTGTGAACAGCAGTTTCCTCCACACATTGACACACTGTATACACACGTATATTGTATTGTATAGTGAGTGAGTATAAACGTGTTTTACAGTGAGCGAGGCTGTAAAGGCTGTGAACCAGATGTAGAAATGAACAGATGTGAATGTCAAAACCTGCTTTTTTCAGATGAGCATGCGACCTAAGAGGATGTCTTACTGTATGTGCAAGGGTTTATTTTTAGTCAGTGACTGATGGCTGTGTGTGTGTGTGTGTGTTCACAGGTGTGTGTGTGTGTCTGTATATCCTGATCTCTGTTTTGTATAAGTGCAGTCGATGCAAATATGACTTTACATGTGTTTGTTATTTCCCTTTCATCCGCCTTTCAGTCAAGATGTGATTTGATTGGAGTCCAACTCATCTTCTTTCTGATTGGAGTTCAGCAGTGTGAAGTGAGAAAGAGAAAATGATGCAAAGCCATAAGTTAGGAAACTGCAAAAAAAAAAAAAAAAAAATTGAGGGGGAGAGAATAAAAAAAGCAAAGAAAAGCCAACTGCTGGTGCTGCTGGTGGTGGTGGGGGAGGAGACATGGTCTGAGGGTGATGCATGGAGCAGCGAGAGGTTATTTGAAGCAGAGAGGAGGAAGGGCAGGTAAGTGAGAAAGAGTGGAGAGAGGTGACAGGAGAAAATGAAGGGAAGCAGTGGAGAAGATGACCCAGAGAGAGGATGAGGAGGAGGAGGAGGAGGAGGAGGAGGAGGAGGAGGAGGCTCATCTACAGGATCCCTCCTCCTGGAACGGCGGCGTAACGGCCATGACACCAGATGAGTCAGAATACCGTCAGTCAGCTGTGAGTGAGTGAGTGAGTGAGTGACATTTAAATGCAGAAGCTGGTAAAGGAACAGATTCATTTTCTTCTTCAGCTCTAATGTGTGAGAGTTTCACACGTCTGTGTAATTAAAGGTCGTCGAGAGTCCACGACAGAGAACAACCTCGGTCCTGATGGATATTTACTTCTCTGGTATTAATAACCAAAGAGCTGTTGGTCTCCTTCATTCACTCAAGTTTAACCACTCAGAGGATTTGTACATTATGTGTGTGTGTAAGCGCCGGTTCCTTCCAGTTACAGAACACATTTTTTCACAGTGCAACACATCGGAGGTGCAGGATAAATGTTGATAAAACTACTAAAAGCACACCTGAGTTTTCGCTTAGAGGTTTTAGAAAATGAAGGAGAACATGTTTTATGTGTGGTTACCTTCAGTATGTTCTCTCGGTCTCTCTGCTGCACATTTCAATGACAACATTTCTTTCCTCCTCTTCATCATGCATGTAAAAAAAACGAGCCGTTAAAGGACAATTCCGGGCAAAGTAACCCTTCGGGCTCTAGTTTCTAGTTTTATCATTTTAGGTCTAACAGAATGAATCTGAAAATGTTCTTTTTAAAGGGACAACAAGGAGTTTTGGAAAGCGACGAGTTTTCACACTACATTTCCCATGAGCCTCCGCGTGCACAGTGAAATTCTTGGACCGGCGCAAGATGGACGAAAGCCAAAGCATTTGCCAAGAATATTTTCATTCATAAAGAATAAAAGGTTCGAAGGCGATCAGATACTGTCGTAGTTCCGACCACAAACAGTGATTCTGCTGCGTTATTCCCATGACCCGCGGGGCAACGTCCACGAAACCTAATAACAAAATATAAATATAATATTAACAAAAAAACGACAAAATAACGATAAAGACAAATGATATATTTATCGAAAATGGACCCATTAACAAGTGGGTAACGTAGATTCATCCACATTAGTATGAGACTCTTTTATAACCAAATATAAACTCCTCATTGTCCCTTTAATGTCTCCAGTTCTGCAGTAGTTCTGTCCATCCCTGCATCGCCACAGCAGTGTATAATGGGAGCAGACCGAGGCTGTTTACATCCCACAAAACTGCATTTTTTTCCCACAAACAATGTCAGATGGCTTCAAACATACACCGAGGGGTTTGTTCACCTCAAGACATTTTTGTAAACAGAGCTGTAATAAAAAGTCTTGCAAAGTCCTGAGCAAGAGTCAAGTTGACAGCTCAGTTTTTAAAAAAGAAAATCTTCAGATTCCTTCTTTTAGACCGAAAATGTTAGGAAACTATTGCCCCAGGTTGAATATGCCTGGAATTGTCCTTTAAGGTCAGAGATTGCGATTTTACAGAATAAAGAACAGAATAAAATGTGATGAAGCCGACCACAGGCACTTAGCTCGACCTTCGACTCTGTGTATGTCAACGCCGCTCTCTATTCACCATTCATCTTTTTACCTTCAGCGCAGGTAAAGAGAAGCAATTAATGTGTGATCCACTTTAGGATCAGGTTATATTCTCCAACCAGGCCGTCTCCTCTAACAACCACCACCACTAACAACCACCATCAACCTGTCAGCCTGTGGGAAACTCTCTCCTTCTATTTCCAACCGCGCTGCTGCTGCCCGTCCTCGCCATGGAGCTCTGAGTGTTCGCCACCTTTTCTCATCTCAAACTTGCTTTATTTTGTCTGTGACCTTTTCCCTTCTATCACTTGCAGGATCAGTATGCATTCTACTCGCCGAGTGATTACTTCTCACCCTGTCAGCTCACCTTGACTCCACCTGTCATCCCTCCATCTATTTTCAATGTGATATTTTCTTTCTCACCTCTTATTAGTTGTGCCCATCTGAAGTCTCTGTTGAGCACCTGTCTTGCTGTCTTCCTCTCTGTCACACACACACACACACACAGAGCAGCCTCCACTGTGCAGGATCACACACCTTCATTATTACTTTACAGTCATAATCCTCCAGATTTTCCTGAAATTGAACCGGTTTTGATTCTGTTTACGTGCTGCTGCTTTTTTTTTTTTTTCCTGCAATATGAGTCTATAGTATTTTTTTATTGGTGGAGAGACACTTTCTGTTATTTCCATGCTGAATTCAGATTGCCTACCTAAGCATGAAGGATTCACAGGAGAAGAAAGCACCCATGCGTGCAGTGCATCTTACTGATGTTCACCTAACAAAAGACGGGTGGGGAGGGGCTTTTATTGTGAAGCAGCCACAGGAAATGCAAAGTATTTGTTGTCGCTGTTAAGTGCTGACAGCAATCAAAAGTCTATCTACTAAACTAGACCATGCTCAATTTCCTTAATCATTCATCTATTTAAAGATGAGTGGAACCAGCTCCTCCACTCCTCCATCTACTTAGTCCAAGTTGGTTATAACCAACTTTACTACATATTCCTGTTGTGTGGTAAAAACAAACTCCTCATGCAACAATCAATCAGATTGTGTTTGTAATTTTTGTTGATGAACTTCTTCATTAAACCAACATTTGCTCATTTTTTGGCTGTGAAAAAACATTTACCAGTTGCTCCTCTGTTGTATTTCTGACAAAGAAGTTGCTAAAGAGAGTCTTTGCTCTAGTATTGCCATGGTAACCCCAGATGTTACCAAACCAGGACTGGAAATCTTAAGGATTAAAACTTAAAACACATCAGGATGCAACATTCAAACCACACTGGAATCACATAGAGCAGTTTTTGATGTTTAGAAATTAAAAAAAAAAAAATCTAACTTGTTATTTCCTGGTGTTAACTGGTGTTAATGTTGATTAACAACAGCACACTGTGGAAATGTCACACCCATTTTTCTGGAGTAGGAAAAAACAAACAGAACAAAACAAAAAAAAAAAAGTGCCGAGGCAGCACGCTGCACTAAACAACAGCAGTAAACATGTTGTCCTCTACCATCGGTGAAGTCGCTGTCAGCCTGTCACCAACAAATACGTCACCTTTGTTGACCCTTAATTGTTGATCCCCCCTTCAGCTATTCCGTGTCATTTTAAATACTTGAGCGCAGCGGTGAGATGCATCATCCCACCACGCTGTGTCACAACCAGACCTACAGTCTTTGAGCTATCGTGCATGACACATGATGAGCCGACAGATAATTTAGTGCCTCTTGTGTTTTTTTTTTCGCCTTCGCACGTCTTCAGCTTTTAGTGTGGAGCTGCATGAGAAAGAGTCTGTTCATTTAGTCTTTAGTGTTTATTATAGGGAGCATCTTTACAGTAATATGGAGCTATTTTTATGCTGTTACAGACTTCACATGCTTTCATTTTACTGTCCCATTATGTTCCTGATCACAACTTTGATTTGGTTTAAGTTGTAACTGGTGAAGTTGTAAATCTGAAATAAAAATTCTCTTGAACTATGATGAAACACTTAAAAAAAGATGTGTGCAGATGTTTATGAAGCACCTTATGGGCCAATTAAAAATTTCATATATCCATAAAATTAAAAAAGTATATATTCACTTTTTATACTGCATAAATATAATTATTCTGTTGAAAAACCTTTGATGCACATACAGTAAGCCCTCAGTCTCTCTAACCCTGCAGTATATGAGTATGTATACTGTATATATGTACAGTATATACATGATGGAGACCTTCCAAACATCTGCTCAAACTCTCGCCGTCACACTCTGACTTCTAAATTGGTAAATTTCTGCAATTAACCACGAGGCATCAGCTTGATTCCTGGTGGATTTTTCCATGAGCTCAACGCCATATGCTTCACTCAGAAATCCACAAACATATACACTGACACACACACACACACACACTATATCTCTCCACTCTCCCCTCACACACACACACACACATGCGCATTAAGATTCCATCCCATTTCGAGACGAGGTCTGAAAAGGATTCATCACGGTGACAGCACCACTTCAACACATTTCTCAGTTTGTCAGAAGTCTCTTTCTTAGCGCTTGTTCCCGGCTTCTCCTTGGTTTCCTCTGGTGTATTGCTCTGAGGCCCGCTCAAAGCACACAGCGGGGGGATTAGTCCCTATCACAGCGCTCACTACCCCCAGATCAGTTCACCAGGGTTAAGGTGCAGCTTTCTCTGAAGATACCGTTTTTCTTTTGTGAGTGACTCTCACACAGTGACATGTTAAAGGAGCCCAGTCAGAGTGGAACTTAAATGCTATGATAACCTATTTAAGTTGCTGCCTCAGTATAAATACGACTCCTCCAGCACGCTCTTTGTCTCCTTCTCCCCTCTGTCTGTCTCTTTGAATGTCAGGACCCGCTCGCTCGTGTCATTGCTTGACATTGCAACAGAGAATATTAAAGTTTTTTTTATATTATTTTTTGCAACACTGTGGGAGACGTTAAATTTAATCGCTAACATGAACGGAGAAGGTTGAAACGCGGAGAGGAGAGGAAGAAGCAAATACGTGACGACATCTACACATTTTTAATAAGGACTGTTTGATGAAAGCTTACACTAACTAATCTCCTTGTCTGTGCTCTAGATGCAGAGCTGGAGTCAAGACAAGGTTAGCCAAGCTTGACATGGAGTGGAAGCAGGCGGAGACAGCTGGCTTGGCTCAAAAATACATTTGCTGACACCTCTAAAGCTTTCTAATTAGCACATTGTATCTCGTTTGTTTAATCTGTGCTCAAGCAGAACTGTAAAACAATTTGTGGTTTTAGGGAGGAAGAGGCGGCGGCGTATGGAAACGGACACAACAATGTCTGTTTCTTCTTTGTGTCTCTCACTGCTGCAGCTCAAATTAAAAGTCTCTTGATTTTCAAAATAAGACGCGGGTTATAGGAGGACATCACGTCTCCAGCTTCAAACTTTGGGGGGAATATTCTGGATATTTTTCGACTGAGAACGAATGTTTGGCGAGGATTTCTTTTTTTTTTTTTCTTTCTTTCTTTTTTTAATCCCTCATGACTGAAAAATGAAACCTCGGGTTGTGCCATCGCTCTCCCTGCTGCTTGGACAGATTCTTTTCATTCCCGTCAGCAACACTGTCTTTCTTAACAAATTTGTCTCCCCCCCCCCCCCCCCCCCCTGAAACTGCGCTTGGCACTAAAGACAACAAAATGTTAAAGATCACACATGGTTGTGTTGTTTCCTGTGGCAGAGTTTTTGGAGTATTTCAAATTTATTAGTAAAGCCTGTTTAAATAACAACCTGTGCTGTACAGGCCTTTAATTAATTAAAAGAGAATTAAAACAGTTCAGACAAATACACAAATACACATTCATGCCCCAATTCCACACACATACACAGTTGAATTGCCCAGATTCAAGCCAAGTTAAAGAGGAACTATGCAAGATTTTTACCTAAATTAAACAGCTTCAGAGTAATTGTGATGGTTAAATGACTTGATCCAGGGAGAATGGAGGCTCTCTGCCTTCCACCTAGCATCTCTTGGCCCAAAACCAACCTTGTAAGATCAGTGCCTCCGACCGCGTGCCCCAGATCCTGTCTCGTAATCTCTTCTTTATGACAGGTAAGACTAAATATGTGTAGTATATATGTCATAAATAATGTTATACACCGCTCCGTGGATTGCCTTCTTGCTGGCGAAAAAGCCACCAGATTTGCATTGTTCCCCTTTAAAGGGCAATGAGAGGAGGTATGTCTTCAGCAATGACTCAAATTTTTTGATGTTTTTCAGCCATCTTTAAAAACATAAGATGTTTGTTCCAGAGCCTGGATGGTGCCGCATCTGGATCTTTGATTATCCAAAAGAAGAAGCTGGTTTGATGACCTTGTCACTCTGTCTGGGGGCTTGAAGGTTTAAATATGGTGGCGCTTGTCCATTTAAAACCTTAAAATCAACCTTAAACTGGACAGGAAGCCAGTGGAAGGAGGAAAGGAGGCAACAACTGCTGTTATAAGATCATGTTTCTTCTTTCCAGTTTAAAGACGAGTAGTCGTAGTTGAACTAGTTGAAGACGATGGAGAAACAACGGCCAACTGAGAGTAACAATAATCTAATCTGGAAGTAATAAAAGGATGAATGACGCTTTCAGAAACCTTGGGAGCCAGATTTGTTTCGACTTTGGCTCAAAGTCGTAACTGAAACTAAAGTAACCGTAACTTCATGCAAGTGTTAAGAGCTGGTATTAGACTCATTAGATGGGATTAAGGATGCCGACTTTGTTTGGTATCATATTTCAAGGTGCAAGTAATTTACTGCAAGATTTATCTTTTCAATTAGACCAAATTATAACAGCCTGGATTGTTATTGCTCCTCGACATTTTATTAAAAATGTCGAGATGTTGCTGTCGAGGAATGAATTTGGATCTTAACTTTCCAAAGGTCATAAAATGTTCAGGCCTCTTTAGTTTCCATTGTGTGATGTCGCCGAACACAAATGAAAGCTTCAGTAATTTTTATTGAGTGTGAACGCGGTGAGAGAATAAACTTCCTCTGCTTTCTGGACTAAATATATAAAAATGTGATACAAAATCTACGAGTCTTCTCATCTCTCCTTTTTGTAAGACAACCGTCTCTCAAACTGTTGTAGTATTCCTTTAATACTCAAAACCGCATCCGTAATTGCCTAAATTGAATGTATCATCAAAAGATTTTCGACATTTTC
Organism: Trachurus trachurus; assembly: GCF_905171665.1. Lineage (NCBI taxonomy): Eukaryota > Metazoa > Chordata > Actinopteri > Carangiformes > Carangidae > Trachurus > Trachurus trachurus. The sequence continues at coordinate 5,067,924 of NC_139893.1, read as the reverse complement.
ATCAAATTTTCATCATACCCCGACTATTGTAACTCCCTGTGCGCTTGTCTTATCCATCATGAAATATAAAAGTTAAAGTTAATCCAGCCAGTATTTCTGACAGGAACTGAGACGAGTTACCGTGTTGCCCCCAAACTAAAAACATCACTTCACTGTTATTTATGAGCCTTTGAACCCTTTTTGAGCGCTAAACAGAAAACCAGTTTTTTTTCTCTCTGTTTAAAGTTTAATAAAGAAATGAAGGGTAATCAAGGTCTCTCCATCACACTGCAGAAACTATGTACTGTATTTATGTTGTTAGTACTTTATCACAGCTGCATGCTCCCTCAGTCAGTTTTCAGATTGTATAACTGAACAACTACGCAGAAAAACACAACTGAACAATTAAAGACTGAAAAATTACAACAATAGGAAAAGAAAAGCTCATGTTGAGTCGTCGGCCTTTTCACAAGTGTAAACTAAATATATGATTTTACGACACATGATATCAGCGCTGAGAATGGAGATAAGGTTATCTCCATTCCAGTATATATAAAAAGATAATGTGAAATGAATGATTCAAAGAAAATAAGAAACTTAAAAGCTGAACTTGCTCAAATTGATGATGACATGCCCTTTGCAGATCTGCAACCCCTTTTTTTATTCACCAGGGAAGGCTCGGCAGGTATGAAAACGCTCCGGCTGAACGGACACATTGTTTGAATGTTTCTGCTTCTCATTGTTTCATTATTGAGTTCATTATTAATAATAGAAAACATCTGTTTCCAGCTGCACTCTAGGTCTCGGACGTCTTGATGTATTCTGTCTTTGTCTGGACGGCAACAGTGTGGACAGAACCAATAATAACACCAGTCAGGGAGGGACTGGGTTTCATGACTGGTGGGGCTTAGTTCAAAATGAATTGGCACAGCTTCTACAGGGGGGAGGGGTTTAGGAGCCAACATGTGGTCTCAATGTGCCGTGTCTTCCATCACTACACTGGGTTTTGTCCTAATCTTGTCTCGTGTCTCCGCAGCGTTCCTGCTTCTTGGCCAATACGTGCTGAGATAATGAGTTAAGCTCTGGGCCCCTGTGATGCTAAAAAGGGATCAGCAGGTGCAGAAGGTGGCTCAAGTATATACTGTAGATGCACTGTAACTGTGAACGCAGTAGTATAGTCATTATGGTATGAGTGTTGATCTTGGTTAACATTTGAAAAGGTCAAAGCTCCTCCTTGGTATCTCTTGTTCGACATAGCTTTAGACTGACCACAATGGGGAAAATAAAACACTAAAATATACTTAAAGTTCTGCAGATACAGGCTGCAGAAGATTTACTTGACGACTATCTCTATAACACATTATAACCATACTTATAATGAGTTATAATGCAGTTATAGCACTGTATAACTGTAGTTGTAAACACTCATTAATGATCATAATGCTTTATAACAATAAGCATAACACATTATAGAGCATTTTATAATGGCTTACAAGGTCAAGTATTATAATAGAGTTATAACGCTCTACAGTATAATGTGTTATGCTTATCGTTAGAAAGCATTATGATCATTTATGAGTGTTTATAACTACAGTTATACAGTGCTATAACTGCATATAACTCATTATAAGTATGGTTATAATGTGTTATAGAGATAGGCGTCAAGTAAAGTGTTACTGATTTTTTTTATTCCAGTTTATATGCTGTTACATCATTGGTGATAATTACTGACAATATGCTGCTGTCCAAACTTTTTACATGCATTAGAGTTAGACACGGCGTGGCATAATATGGGCCGATATTCAGCATTTTTACAAGAATCGGTTAAATAAATTCGAGATGTGTTGTTATGTTGTTTTACAAAAATGAAAGGTCTTTTTTTTAATCACAGATTTTTGCAGTGTACAGAGGACAAACAAACAGTAGCCTATACTTCATTCAGTCTAACCCCAGTTGTGTTACTGTAAATCATTATCAGTCCTAAATATCGACTATGGGTTTCCTTGATTACTAATAATCTGTATCGGCTCTGAAAAAAAAAAGAAAAACATATTGGTCGATCCCTGCTCTAAAAGTCACTGTTATGTTCTTCTCCTCCTGTCACCCCCACTTCTCTCACATGCGAAGAACGACACGAATGAATTTGTTCCCTCAGCACAAAGTAGGTGGGATATACAGTGACTAAATTGCTGTAATTAGCCACTTTACATACAGTACGGCACCACCTATTCTCATTCCCGTATAATCCGGCGGTCCTCAGATTTTCTCCTCCCTATTGTGACTAATCATCAGCATAGAAGATGCTCTTCATCAGCCCACCCGTCTGCTCGCCCTGGCTGTTGGCAGCCACTGCCACGATAATGACTGAGGCTACTCTGAGACGATGTTTACTAGCTGACAGCAGCACCCTGCTCTCTCTGTATGCTCCAGCAAGCATTTCCATTTAGCTCACTTCTGAAGCTGCTGCCTAATTTCTCTTTGGAGACAGAAATCCTCTAAACCCCATTGTATCCCGGGGCAACATATTTACTGAGGGCTGGCTTTCCAGTACCTGAGAGAGATTAACACTTCTCCCTGATTTATGAATCCATGCCACCCACCCACAGGCTTGGTCAGGGGGCCTAGCTACTCTACCCTGCTACTTCCTCTTCACACAATGGGATTTAGGTATCAGACGGAGCACACACACACACACGCAAACACCAACTCAAACAGAAACACAAACACACACATCCACACATGCAGCAGGACTGGGTTTAAGGGGAGTTTAAACTGCGAATATGCACAGATCATCCCTCCAAATTTCCCTTAAGAAAAGAGAACACAGACCTGGCAAAGAGGAAGCCGCCTGTCTCCCTCCCTCTACAGCTGCAAACCCAACTCACATTAAAACTAAAACTTCACAATGTGAGCTCCCACCTGAATTAACAATGTACATCTTTTTTTTTTTAAACTCCATACAGTTAAACAAGGCACATGCATGTTTGTCGCTGCAGCATGAAACTCTGTAGTCAAAAGATCTGTGACATCCATCCACTGATTTGGCATCCCCCCATCTCTCTGGCATGGCAGCCTGTCTGTGACTGAGGTGGTCGGACGGCTGCCAGACTGAGTGACAGCCTGGTATTTGTTTATCCTGAATAGTCAATTGCCGGGCATCTGTACTACAGAAACAACAAAGCTGCTGGCACCGGCTTTCAGCGGACGTGTCTGTTAACCTCGTATTCAACTCAAAGAAACGCTTTTAAATTGTCCTAATTTCCGCTGTAAAGAAAACTCCTAAAAGACATCATGTCATGTCCTCCTGAGGATAAATACGCAACAATAAAAAAAACCAGACAGTTATAGAGTTGGCAATATCTCTGGAACATATGTTTTATGGACGCCATCAAAAAAACGCATGCATGGGAGCCTATAAGGATATTTAAGGACGTGTATGTGTGTTTAAAATCTCAGCAGCGTTACAACCTGTAGCGCTGTGCTTAAATAAATGGTTAAAATAATTGTTTGCATCTCAGATTTTTAGCGATTCCACCGCCCTTTTCATCATTTTATGACATTTATTTTTATCATAATAAGACTGTGATTGTCGTGCAGCCGCCTGTTACTCTCCCTGGACGGCTATAGTGCATAAACAGAGGCACACGTGAGATGCAGATGCTTAATTGACTGCCTGCTGCCTCCCCACCCCCCCAATTAGCAGTTTAACAGTGGCAGGTGTCACTGGATTCTGTTGGTCTATTCCTCCACATCCTCTTCACATCATCTGCAATTAGTGCACCTCAAGCTGGAGATCTCTCACTGACTACAGAGAGCTGCACTGACACAGATATTAAGAGAATAATGGAAAAATGTATTTGTCATGTAGGAATTTCACATGATATATTTAAATCTTGGTCACAGGCCTTTTGTTTTTAGTCCACATTATATTTTCACTTATAAATATGCGACAGGATACAGTCGGTACGTTGTTGTGCCAACAAGTTCAGGGATGAGCGCAGTCCTATCTCCGATCTGCCACATCCAGCTCCCAGTGGTGGATGAGCATTTAAAGTAGCACTTGTTTCCTTTAGGCACAAAGATTCTTACTCTTAAACTTTATTGCACAGGGATCACATCACTGGGCCACAACCTCATGCCTGGATTACTGCAACACGCTCTCGGCTGTGACACTAAAGCGCTTTCTCCTGCTCCTGCAGCTCATCCAGAGAGCGGCCTTCGGCCTCTTGTCCATCCAAAGTCAAAAGTGTCCTAAGTCGCTGCCTACATCCCAGCGAACGGCCGTATGTTGTACAGACACTTGTGCTAAATTCAGAGTTTGATTGATTGTGCCCGAGAGTTGACTGTATGTACACTTCCTCTTGAGTCCCCAATGGCAAAGAGGCCATCGTTGTAAGTATTAGAATATTTATCCAACAGCATATTCCTGCTCCATACATCCACATTTGAACCAAATATTTACCATATGTACCTTTCTACAGCTCACTGTGACGCATTTATAACTGGAACGTACTGAGCAGTCGGTCAAACAGCGGACAAGTGGGGTGAAAAGTTTCTATGGGCTGTTGAATACCTTTTACTCTCCCCACCACCACCAGCACCAGCATGAAAGCTTGTTACCACTGGAATACATTGAAATTTACATAAATTGAAGCCGACCAGCAAACGGCTTTTGACGGACGCCTTTCAGGCTTCAAGGAGGCGTGAGTGTGTGATGGTGAGAAGAAGAAGCTCCCGATTTAAAGGTGTGTTTTTGTTAACCTACAAAGACGCTGTTTATATGTATTAATATTTCTATAGTGTCTCTATACTAAGCTGCTTGCCAACACATCATGAGCATCTTTAAGGGTCTAACCAACACGTTTTTAATTCAGAATTATTTACATCACTGTTCACTATGGTTACGGCCTCATCCATCATTTTGCTGGCTACATAAACTGTACACTGTGAAACCATTGGCAGGAAATGTTGTCATGTTTCTCACATGCAACCGTGCATATGGGTTCTCTGTGCACATACATGAGGTCAACAAAACAGGATCATACTCATAAGGAAAACCGTGTCATAGCATTATTGGACAAAAACACAAAACAAAATACTCTGCATCCATCATCCATGACTCATGATGAACAACAACATGTTCCTAAAGGATGTTGCATGTTTACAGTACATGTTCCCTGCAGGTACTGTTAAATAGATATATTGTATCTGTCAAATAGCTTATTCATATGTAAAATAATAATACTTAATGCACACAAGGTGTCTATACGGTCCTCAAGTCCTTTGATGCTCAGGCTTTACAGTAATAATAAATAATAATCATACTGTAGCAATAATTCACTGAGTCCATTCACGACTCACCTCCTCTGGCTGAGGTGTTGTGCAGTCTAATGGTGGGATGATGATGATACAGTAAGACGTATACATCTGGAGAATGTATAATTTGCAGGACATCAGTGCACTCTCTGGCTGTGGAGTCGCAGCAGCTAATTACCGTCCTCGGCCCATTTACACGCTCTCTGTGCATCACTGAGCTCCTGGTTTTTTACTGTATATTCAAATAATAAAAATCACACACTTTGTTGAAAACAAAGTTGTGTACTTTACATCTGCCATAACTTGTTCGCTGACAACTTTGACTCTAATGCTAATTAATAAAAAATAACTCTCCGATTGGGGGAGTTCTGCTTTGTGAGCCTGTGAAATCCACTTAGTGAATGACTCTGTATCATCACAGTCGGAAGGAAAACAGCTCAGTACATGTTTTTTTTCTTTTCTTCTTCTTTTCAGTAAGTAGCAGAAAAGCAAAATAAAGTTGTGTACTTCTACATAGCTGCAAAGTAAATAAGACAGTGTTTTTGTCTAAGTAAGCAGTAATCCAACATTTCCCTCGACAACGAGTCTGGTGGCACAAAAAGGTAAAATTGCAGTGAAGAAGCTGCCAATCTTCTCCGCCGTGGAGACAAAAGGGACGCCTGGGAAATAAATCACCAGGAATTTTGGCATTAACAATTATTTAAAAAAAACATGGCAATGTGACCATCTTGTTTGCCTGGAGCATATTTTCACAATATTGTGATGGAATAAATAGCTGATTAAATACAGAGACAACATCATGAAATAAATATCTCCTGGTCCTAACTGCCAGACATTTGTTGGTGATTAACATCACGGTAATTGTGATGTTTTACAGTATTTACACAGCTAGTGACTTTATTTCAATATGCTTTTGGCTTTTTGAAGGTAATTTTCAAATGTAGGAGACGGTATATAGTGTTTTGTCTTTTGGAAATGAATACTGAGTTGGGATAAAAAGATGTTTTGATGTTTCAGACAAAGCTGCAGGATGGGAAGGAGCAGAATACATGTACTTCAACAAGGGACTTATCCATCATCTCCTGTCCATCAATGATTAATGACTAAAGTGGTTCCATTTTCATGGTAGAGAACATAACAATCTTGCATTTGAGCATTTCGTCCCTCTCTCCAACAGCTTCGCTCTCCCCCCAGTCACACTGTGCTATTTCAACAAGCACCTCATCCACTCACCCCTTCTCCCCTCTGCCTCCCGCTCTGTTCCTGTCACTTGCTTGTGTTCCTATGCATAAATAGTGCAACCAACCATTTTGGTGAACTATGTTCCTGTTAACATCACTCATTCTCAAATAGTTTTCACAGATACATTTCAACTTAGTGCTTGAATTCATGTCTGACGCGGCCGTGCAACTAAGAAAATGGATGTAAATCCTCAAGAGAAACATTGAAAATGCATCAAAATGATTATTCATTCCTGCTATTTCGGTGTGCTCAAGTAAGTAAAATAAGTTTTTGTGCATTTATATCTATATGGATGCATATTTCCTCTGATATATTATAGTTAAATTAACATAGATAATTTGATTAATTTTGCAAAAGATGATGCTATTCCTCCAGTGTCTTGTTTTGACCAACCTGAAAAGCATCTCGTTGTCATTCCAAGAAGAAATTTGCACTTTTTATTGCATAATTTTACAGTGTTTTACCGTGGACATGCAAAAAAAATCCACTAAAAGCCAGAGACAAAGTGCCTGTATCCGCTGCAGCAGAGAGACAAATAAACACCACAACAATGACGATTATTTCCCTCTTGTATGTCTGAACAATTGGAGGTGTAGATGTGCACTGTGCTGACTCTCCTCTGATTCATGTTTAATGTGATTTAATTATGAATGAGTAGGAGGATTATTTGCCCCAGTAGGTAAAACACCTCGTATTATTTCCTTTGCTGTAATCCCCCGGCCTGGTGCTAACACACTGTTGTAGACAATAATTGCTGACATTGGTTTCTCGGCTACCTAGAGTTTTTTTTTTTTTTTTTTTATGTGTCAGACATTAAACGTTGTACAGTATATTTGATTTTAATGCCTTCTGAATGTGCTAATGTGTAGACCTGCATACATTACTGGACTTACAGCACATCAAAAGTACTAGCAGCAGTTTATACTACAGAATAGAGACTGTGTGCGGCCTAAATCACCACACAGGTCACCGGCTCCTCGGCTCTGACACGACTCACTGGAGCGCATCTTGAAGGAGTGCACTGAGCAAGCAGGTGGACCAGAGCGCTGTTGTCATGGTGACTGAAATAAACTTATGGAGTGGATGTGATGTGGTTGGGTTTAAGAAAAAATTAGATAGAAAATTAGAGTTGATAGAGAAAGACAGATGATCTGCATGAACAATATGGAAAGGTTGTGGGTTAAGACCCGTCCATCCATCCACTCAAACCTCCTCCTTCACTCATAATTACTGCCACTGTAACCAATAGCAACATGTTACTATGGGCTGTAATAAGCTGCCTGCACTGAGAGACATTGAGCCGTTGGGTTTGTTTGTTTTTTAAATAGTGATATAGTTTCACTTATAAATGACCTGAGGAGAGTTTGACATTTAATTTGATTAGAATATATCAATATAATATATTCTGTATGTAATTTGAAGACATTATTATAATGAAGAGTGTCAGTGGTAGATTTCTTATTGAATCTGCACTACACCTACACATAATGTAGCTACAACTTCATCATTACCACATCACTCATTTACATATTCAGTTTTCATTTTGCACTTTTGCTTCTGATTCAGATTCTTGTCTGAGTCTGAGTGAGTTCAACTCTTTTTTAACATTTCAAAGGAACACAAACTATAACTCAGGCCCTATCATTTGCAAAACACACCAATCAGCCATGGCAGTGGTTTTAATGGTGGTTGTACTGTATTTGTATGATGGGATATGACTGGTTGTTTCCTGTTGTTAGTTATATTTCTAAAAATGGAAGTACCAAGGCCATCATCCCTGTGCCACGCATTATTTAAATAACTACAAGTGACTAAACTCAACTAAAGGACGAGATGTAGATTAATGTGATAGTGCAGAATTAAACTAACCACAGGGGCGAGTTCAGGCGACTGATGATACTTGAATACTTGATGTGCTGCTGTGGTGAATCTCTAGTGCTTTTTAAAAACTACTTCATTTTGTCTCTTGAGACGAGGTGTGAATGCGCCACACAAATTAAAAAAAAAAAAAAAATCTCCAACGGTGACATCGTTTTACATGATAGAGAGGATTAAACAGTCCGCACGCAGCTGCGGTCATGTTTTGTTTGTTATCAGCTTTCTTAAATTATCCCTCACACTGTTATTCGCTGGCTCTTGTTAGTGTGACCTGCTCTCCCTCCAGGCCTTGTGCTCCTGGTCGCTGTTTTTACATATAATTTAGATTATTTAAAACGATGGATCTTGTCTGTTTTTCAAGCTTCATGTTTGTGTCGGTGCCAACGTCTCAGGCCAATTTGGAGATGGTTTTATTCTTATTTTTATGGTTCATGGTTCAGGTGGCAGTCTAAAATGTCTGTTTTGTGAACAAGTTGTCAGCTGTTAAAGTTCTCAATTTCAAGTTCAACGTGTTACTTAGCTTGTTTATCCACATCACTTTGCCTATTCATATCCGTGACAAAAACAACAGCGATCCAAGGCTGTGTAATTTTGAACCGAGACTCGTGTCATCTTCTAACTTCTGAAAATCATTTCATTATGTGTGTTTTTTTTTTTTATTTATTTATTGTTGGAAAATAAGAAGCGCTCTCCTCCCTCTTCATTTATATTGTCAGTGATGGTGATAATGGCTCCATCACAGCCATAGTTACAGCTACAGTTATCTTTGGAGTATATAAAAGGATAAAAAGCCTGTTCTTACAATACAACCAGCACCAAGACGCTGCCTTAAAAGCCAATTTAGTCACTCACTGGGCAAATGAAGATCCACAAACAAAACCATATAATTAGTAAAAAGAAAAGCAGCTGTCTTAAGAAAAGAAAAAAATAAAACAAAGATAAACTGGAGCAAGTTCTGAAAACTCAGCCTTCAGATAACATACAGTAATTTCTATACTTTCAAATTTAGTAAATAGGTGGGAAAATAATATTTCCAAGAAAATAAAAGGCTTTGGAACAGAAACGTTTACTGTCCTTAAAGAGCAGCCATTGGGCTTGAATAACATGTATCAGTACTCGCTGCCACAAGCAGAATTTAATCAGCAGCTTGGGTCAATGGAACTTATTCTGTCTGTATTGTATTGTTCTTGAATTAGTATCAGTCACTGTGCAGAAGAACAAGATTGCCGCCACCTAGAGCCGTCACCGTTCAAAACCACTTTAGTTGACAATTAATTACCATACAAATAATTGAGATTAACGATTTAATTGCCTTTCTTGATAATTCCATGTTACTATTATAGTATAGGCTTTGACAAGGTTTAATAATACACATACACCTCATGAAGAAGAAGATGAAGAGCCATAAATAAAGTAATTTGTATTCATATTTATTGGTTTTGCAATGATGCAAATGTCAATAGATGCTCATTGAATATTAGACATTAAGCTCTTCCAGATAAACAGATTGTGGCTCTGCTCATTATGTCATTAAACCATAGAAGAATAATAATAAGAAAAAGACGGGTCAATTTAATGTCATTAAAAGAGTACCAGTCAAACATCAAACGGTGGAGATAGTGATGGAGATATGATGCTGTTACAGATGACTGGAAACAATGTTAACGATTATGCTAAATGATAGTGGTCAGGTGATTATGTAATAATTGTGACAGACTTACTGCCATCGAGACTTTGTAGGAAACATCTGGTCGACGTGACCTACTGTACTTTTGATCTTTTGCTTCCAGAGAAACATCATGTAACCTTAGTGAATATCTACAACGTGACTTTCAAATACCAGACTGGTGAATAGTTTAGCTTTTTTTTCATTATTATGTTGATTTGAATGTTCATATTTTTGTGTTACACACTGGGTCTTAAAAAAAGTTTTAATTTATTCAAGTTTGATGAGGATAAACTCAGGGAGAAGATGCAGATCCCTCAGAAATACGTCCAAACGATGTTGTTACAGAGAAACAGTGGTGAACATGAAGCCAAACTGGCAGCTACAGTAACCTCACCACTTGTTCTGTTGGCTCCCTTCACTGTCTCACATTCAGAGACAAGTTTTATGATTCTTTTGTTATTTGAAAACTCAGATTTATTATATTTCTGATAGTTTTGATCCTTCCTGACCTGTGCAGATCTTCACTCATCAGACATGAGTTTTTTTTTTTTTTTTTTTTGGAAAGTTTGGAAGTGGAAGTTTTTTTTTTGTGTCTGAACAAGAACAACTTTTTGTAAAGTCTCTAAAACTCATTCAAATTTTATCTACCAGTCCATTTTGATCGGCCTTTGACTTCCCCCCTGTGTGTATGTGCATGCGTGATTATGCAAGTGATCTTTTTGTCTTACTGCCCCGAGTTTCTTGTCTGTTTAAATCATTGATACAGCACTTTAGTCAATAATGGCTGTTTTAAATGTTTTATAAATATCCCTGTCTCACGGCTCTCTCCTCCTCCTCCTCCTCTGTTTATTCCAGGCACTCTCCTGTCATGTATTATTTCTGCTTTCTTTGTAGTCCAGGGACTCATCGATGCACAACCGAATTGCAGACCACCGCGGCAGCCAATCAAAATAAAAACTGTATTTTTATCAGACATGTGTCATCAACTGATCGACAGAATTACGTTTCATCCCAAGTATGCATTCGTTTGGCGGAAAGTGTGGCTTGGTTGTTTATTTGTTTCTGCAGAGTGAATGTGCTGTGTAATTGCAGAGGGACACAGCAGTCCTAGAAGATGTTCAGTATGTGACTATCACTTCCATCCTTATTGTTTATTTGATTTGTCTTTTAATAGAGTGGCCTAATAAAGATAGAAACTTCAATTCCAAGCCAATACTTGGTGTAATACACTCGGTAACAGGCACAAGCTGAAGTAAGAATAAACCATGATGAAGCGTGAACATTAGAGAAATGCCCCCTGAGCTCTGTTACATGGAAACACCTTAAGGCCAAATCAATCCTAAACCTGAATTCCTACACACTCTCAGGATGTTTTTTTTTTTTTTTAAAACAACCATTCGATGTTGAAGTCTTTGAGCTCTGGTTTCATGATGTTGGCACAGGTGGAACGCAGCTTCGCGCTGGCAAAAACCAGAGCTTTCCTGCGGTACACACAGCGGACACTGGCACTTTGGTGTTGGTTTGGTGACTTGCCATTCGCCCCCCCGCCCCCTTCAAATGTGAGGAGAGGCACAGCAGAGGTTGTTGTTGTTGTGGTGCTACCGATCCAGTGGTGCGTTCCGGCGCCGGTGCCAAGAACGAGCGTGACTCACTCACGCGATCCACTGTTTTCCTACTCAGAACATGTCGACTGCTCCTGTGTCCAAATAATCCCATGCTCTCTTTGTTTGGTGAAGACAAACCCAGAGAAACCAGTCTGAACTCACACCGACTTGTTCATTCACATTTGGACTCATTTTCTATTCTATTAAATGTCATCCATCTTTATAGAAGGGGTGAATTTATGGAGCAATCTTAAAGGATTGTACAACATTTCGAAGGTTTAAAAGTGTCTTCAGAAGTAAGATGATTGAAAAATATCAGCAAATTGTTTGATTTATGGGAATTAGGGGCTGTGAGAGTTGTTTAAATTGTTGCTTGGGCAGATTGTTGACTGGTGTTGTGTATTTATTGGTATTGTTGCCTTTGCATAAATGTACTGGAAGAGGAAATGGTGTAAATTATAAATCTGCTAGGGGTAAAATAGGTGAGAAGGGTAGGTGTGATAAGCTTAGAGCTTCAGCCTAGCCCTAGACCTTAATACTGGTTAAATTAACAAGTTATGCTATGTTGTGTGTTGCATTGTACTGTTTGTTCAGTCAATTAATCAATTAAAATGGATCTGTAATCCACCGTCCTGCGCCGAGACCTGTCGTCTTCCACCGGTGTCTTTATATCTCTTCTAATTGGAGATAATGCAGACTGTCAAGCCACGATTACACACAACAAATCCACTGTTTAAATTTCATGCAACAAGCGCCACACTGTGCAAAACGTCCGCGCTCGTGTGCACATCAAACGTTTGGTTATAATTAATTATTCGACAGTTTTCCGCCACAGTGGAAATCAACAGGTGCTTTGGAGATGAACTGGATTGAAAACAGTTCACATAGCTCCATGACGAATTATAGATTAATTAAAATGTCTTTGTTTGCTAATAACTCCTGAGGACTGTCCTCTTCCTGCCAGTCCAACCCCCCCGGCGCCTCGCTCGCTCTAAAGCAGGGGATAACCGGGGGCAGCGGCTGCATGTTTCATCACTGTTTAATGGAGGGGGGGCGTGACCACGAGCTCCATGTTTTCTATTACAATGCAGGTGAACAACTCGACGTGGGAAATGCTGTTCCGATCAAACAAAGTACAAGATATAAAAGAAAAAAAACTGGCCTGACTGGCCTTGAAAAACAAAAGAAAAGTTGCATCATGTTACAGGATTTTAAAAAAGAGAGCTTTATATTTTTTTGGTTTTAAATTTTTCTCTTGAGCTTGATTTACCATGAACTCTTTTTATCCTTCTGACTGTTCATAAACCTCTCCATGGTCTCCCCGCTTCATATATCTCAGACCTTCTCGGCCCGTAGAGCAGCACCAGACCCTCAGATCCTCAGACCGTGGCATGTTGGCTGTGCCACCTTCATGGAAGAAGAAGCCGGAGGGGAGGTGGGGGGGGGCAGGGTCTTTTCTGTAGCAGCCCCTCAGCTCTGGAATAATCCGCCAGAAGCCACTGGAGACGCCGACTCTGTTGAGGCTTTTAAGAAGCACCTGTAGACCCACTGTTTACTCTTTAGCTTTTACAGTAATTGTGTTTAATCTGTTTCTATTTTCCATCTGAATCCTTGGGTTTTAAATCACTTTTTTTGTTTTGCTTGTATGTGTTTAAATGGTGCAAAACCTCTTCTATTCAAGGTTTTGTTTGTGAAGCACTTTGGTGCAAAGACTGTTTGATTGTAAGGTCCTATAGAAATGAAATAAACATCCATGTGGTGAAACATAAAGAGAGAGAAAACAAGGCAACAAACATCAGATAATCTGTCAATTACTAATCTGTTCCCTTTTGATTTAAGGTCATTTAAGGTCACCATCACACAGACCATCATTGGAATGTGTAAAGTCTGTTTTCTATTTATATAGGCTACATGTATCTAAATGATTCAGTTAGTTATTTCTGAATGAATACAGTAATCTGTTTAGTTTGCCGTCACTCAGACAAAAGGTTTATCCAATCAGGCTCTTAAAGAGACTTTAACCAAGGATATGTACATGTTTACTCTATTGTTATTGTTACCTTTTTGCCCCAACCTGTTGATTCGTACCTTCTTTTCATAGATTAGTTCACAGTGACACACATATTTTTGTCGTCGTAGGAGAATTTCCTGTGGCCCGGTCCTGGTCTGATACACAAAAAAGAAAAAAAAGAAAAGAAAATGCTGATCTGATGACAGAACGGCTTAATTTGAGCTTCAGGGCGACGCTGAGCAGCAGCGAAATCGATCAGAGTTGGACTTCATGAAGTTTACTCTGTGAAACTTACTTCCACCCACTAACAGGCTGCTGCTGCTGCTGACTGTAAATGAGGCTGCGTTTCATGATGCGCTCACCAATTTTATTCATCAGTGTCATTTGTTTCATCTATGTTTTGTATTTTTTTTAGTTTTTTTTTAATATGGGAAGGTGGTTTCTGGGGGAATTTAATACAGCAAATTACTTTAAATCAATTCATCCTTCTGTTCAGCACCACGGACAGCGAATGTTAAGAAGCTCTTGTTAATGACCCTGCAGCACGTGGACTCGGCTCTGTTGAGTGCTGTTTTGGGAATTGTGTGTAAAAATTTAAGAGCTTTTGTAAAAATGCTCTCAGAAAACACTCTTAACCTTTAAAATCAATCATGACCAGGGGGAGTGAGGTGGTGGTGGTGGTGGGGGGGCAGCGAGGTGGTGCTGTAAGGTCTTTCCCTCCTCAACAACCATGTTTACTCACATATAACTCCTTCATACGCTACTATCAAGTTTCTGTCTCACTTCACATGATGTTGACTGATACCGCTGCGCCCCTGATTACCCTCCATCTGTTTCATGTTCAGCTGGGTTTTTTTTTGTTTTCCTGGTTTGTCTGTTTTCGTTTAGCAATTTCTTCTCTTTTTTCCCTCCATTGAGGTGAAGTGAAGCTTCAGGGATGAATTCACAGTCACAAAGAAGCGTGAAACATTTCTTTATGCTCTGCTCCATTGTAAAGAGGAATAAAAAAAATAAAAAAGTAAAAAAATAAATAAATAACTGTCAGACATCAGACTTTCACACCTCCCACACTCTGTATGTTTCCCTAGTTCTGATGAAAGCCACAACCTACACGTTAGTCTCACCACTTTGCTGGATTTACATTAAGTATAATTAGTGCGCTAATTTTTCTTTTTCCCACGAATACGAGAGGAGGACGTGAAGATCCAGAGGTGAACTATAGTCAGAGTTATAGATGCGTCATTATAGATGAGTTATTTTAGTTGATGACCACCTTAATCAAGTTTGATGTCCAGATAATGACGGATGAGTTAAGTCTTACAGTGAACAGTTAAATCAGTGGCCTGCTCTTGTACTTACTTTTGAATACAAGCTACAAGAGTGCAAGATGTACCAGATGTTTGTTGTCATGGTAACTATATAGAAACATATATTTTAAGTTGTGGAAAGGTCACTGTCTGCTTAAATTGAGGCACAAATGCTACTTGGCTACAGGAACAAAGGTTTATCTCCTAATTTACATCACCAAAAAACAACAATGTTAAAAAAAATTACCTATTTCTATATCCATACAGTAAGTGTGCTTATTATCTCTTCGAAAATTATGATATTATAATATCTCCATCCAACCAAAGAGCAAACAACAACTCTGTCCAAGTAAATATTTGTTGAATATCCTGCAGAGATAAGGTCTGCATACGCAATAATTAAATAAATTACTTCAATTTTGATTCTTTAAGAAGGTTTTTTTTTTTTTGAGTCTTAATATGTCAGAAAACAGACAGACCACCCACCGTCAGGCAGCTCATTTAAATGTTGTAGTGAACGAGGTTATTTTCAGTCGTGTTAGAGGATCCTTTACACTTCAACTCCGAACATAATAGTGTCAGATATCTCCCACTGACTGTTTTTTGCCTTTTGTCAACACACTCGAGTCGTGTCGTACAGTTGGTGGTGGAGGGGGGGGAAAGAGTGCGGGGCCTTTTAAGTCTGACAGAGACTTTCTCAAACTAGTTAACCCGAGCTCCACGAGTTCACAGATTTGAGAGCAGCGCCAGCAGGTAACACATTCCTCATAGAAGGGACATAAAATCATTATCCTGCCAAGCAGCAGGTCAGTGATCAAAGAGCGCCGCTGTCACTGTTAATAGTCTGCAGACAGCCAAACAACACTAACAAAACACAACGCCACCGCTGAAGAGCCGCACCGACGCCGGGTGTCGGACAGGCGCCGTAACTAGTCCTGTTAATGCTCATCGGCTTCAGATGTGATGTCTCAACTCCTCTCAAATCACTGACACACACACACACACACAGGTGTATCTGCATGTACGCTTACTGATTCATGTGCATTCCCCTTGAGAGCTTGTATAGATTTAATATTTCACTACAGTTATATGTTGTGTAGCTTCAAACCCGTCTATTATATAAACATCCATGTACCGTATCTAGTAATGCTCAAGTTCCTCCTAATATTAATTCAAATAATACAAATAATACAGTTTAATTCTAAGTATAGGTAATTTCAGCCTTTTATCGCACTAATCTGGATATTTCAGTGGCTCTTATACATTTATTCATGTCTTTTATCAGTTATTTATTTATTTATTATTATTATCATCATCATCATCACATTGACAGCATAGGTCCTTTCAGACACATCATAAGCTCATTTGCATATGTCATCTGAACATTTACCATAAATGTCAGATGTGCCATGAAACGCAGCCATCACATCAACATGGCTGGTAATTGCTGATAATCTAATTACAGCTTAAATTGTAACATTGCTTGTTGGATTTAATCGACTCTTTCTGCATTTGCAAACTATTGAGTCTACAGCTCCAATGTATATGTAATAACAATTATAATGCATGCATATTATGACTCCTGTTAATGATCTATTATGAATATATTTGTGTTGAAAGCATCTGCAGAATATCCGCTCTCGATGTTGTCATGAGTTTCCTCCGCAGCGACTGTCACGGCTGAGTGAAGCATGAGTTTGGTTTTAATGGTTTGAGCTTGGTTAAGGTCAGGAAAGTAAAGCCATTCATTAAAGAACAGGGAAGAACCACAGTCGTTGCTGTTGACTCGACACGTTGAACAAAATTCAGTTTCCACCCACTCTCTAAAAAAGACACGTGCGTTTTCTAGCGGCCACTCACTCACCACGTCTCTTTTCAGATTCGCTTCTTTCTTCCGTCTCTTTTCAGGAGATGAAAAACCACCGCCTGCCTCCTCAAACCCCCCAAAAGACTTGTTCACTCAAATTTGAAATTATTATAATTTTTTTTTTTTTTTTTGCCTTCTGCAATAACGCTGTTCTACAAATGCACATGGTTGGGCCATGTGCAGCTCCATTCATTTGGGGAGACAGTGAGTCAGTAGGCCGACACAGTGCATCTGCCAACTGTGACTACACTCCACTAAGTTAGACTCTGTATGAAAGCAGACACACACACACACAGTTTACTCACAGCTCCGCTAGCTGCTCCACCCTTCGTAGGCAAGCTGGCATCGACCTTGGGGCGATGCGCTTGATCTTCGCGCACGCCTCACCTCTTAATGATAAAATGAGAAAACTGGGTCGGAGATGTACATTCCCACCAGAAATAGTGGGAAGTTAACATCTTCAGCTGAGCACCAAGACTTCCAACTGGGAAATCATCTCT